>NC_139354.1:114295565-114895565 GCF_055883805.1 Amblyomma maculatum
CTTGCCTCTCGTAGTTGTCCATTCTCATTCGGATGAAGAAGTGGTATGACAACGTCTCTATGGCGAACTCTGGGGCACACCACCGTCACCATGTTCGAACGAACCTTCTGTCCTAGCAACTCGCTGTTGTCGTTCGTCTCTACCAACTACCCACTCATCTGTCTTCTTTTTCTTTTACTTTTCCTTTCTCCTTTTCCTCTTTTTTTATCTTTCTTCTTCTTCTTGTTGAGGGTTAGATTGGAGGTTAGATTGCGACAAGTGTTGGAACCAACAACATATGCACTTCTGACAAGTGTAGTCGTCCACTAAGAAGTGAGATACGGAGCCTTCCTTTCGCCTAAAACCAAGTGAAATAAAAAATGCAAATGTATTTGCGGAACGAAACAGCGAGTTTGTAGGCACTTCGCATTTACTCCTGAAGCAAAGCTTATGCGCCCCACTATTTTCTTTTCATACCGAGCTCGATTCGGCTGAGACCGCGAGTAAAAAACATTGAGACACAGTTAACTGGCTAGACTCCTCGCAATGCTGTTCTTGTTTCACATCGAGATCAGTAATCGCATTGCGTCTAGTGAAAGACTTCACCGGGAATACGGTTGCAGTTTCTCTGTCTCACCTTCACCACGGACAGGTACACAGGCATCCCCTTGAAGTGATCAAGGAGAGTGGAGATGGTGCCTCGCTTGCGTCCCCGTAGTGCTTCGCCGTAGAGATCGTCCAAGACATCGCCCACTTGGATTTGTTCCTGGTTAAAGTACAAAAGATAGGAAGAAAAATCTGGACATTTGTGCAGCACAAGTCTTTTGAAATTTTCCTTTCCTAGTTCTCGCGGAATTACCTCTAAACATGTAAAGCGGTAGTAATTAACATTTTTACTTTTTGCAGTTAGCATCAATCATTTTCATCGGCACAGCAAAACTGATTCAAAGTCGTGTTACCAGATTCTTTCATTCAGTATACGCGTATGACGTCAGTGTTTAAGCATTCGCATCAAAATCCGCTTCGTCAACGCTGTCTTCTCTAAGCCACATTGCCAGTATTTTTTTTGTCGCAAAATAAGCCAGTCAAGAAACGAAGGACAAAAAAGAGACGAGGCACGCACACATCGACTGGACTAGCATAAGTCCTTTATTGAAAAGAGAGAGGCTTCCAAGAAAATCAGCAGGACATAATTGTATGCATTCGAGCCAAGGTATGGGTGATTACCGTTTCCAGAGATGCGAAGCATGGCCGTCAACATTGAGTACGAAAATAATGACAAAATAATCACAAGGAAAGCGCACCTCACACTCACTCACTCACTCACTCACTCAACACACACACACACACACACACACACACACACACACACACACACACACACACACACACACACACACACACACACACACACACACACACACACACACACACACACACACACACACACACACACACACACACACACACACACACACACACACACACACACACACACACACACACACACACACACACACGCACACACGCACAAACACACTCACACACACACACACACACACACACACACACACAGATAAGCGGGTGCTCTAGCACGTTTTGAAAAGAATATTAGTGTCTCTTCTGCATAAAAGGGACAGATTTGTGCCAATAATATTATGTCCTTGCATACTAATGAAATATGCTCCGAGAGTTTCGTGCAGAAAACAGCGGGTAGCAGCCGCATTCCTAGCAATAGCGAGGCAAGTTAGCACCGCCAGTGGTGTTCAGAAAATTGGGTGCGCTGCGGCAGCAAGAGAGAGATTGCTATGAACTGCTTCGATAATGCATTAAAAAAAGTTGCCACTAAAGCATAAAGTCAAGCTTCAATAAACAGTTTGGAGGCTGCCGTTTTTCCAAAACAGGTTTTGAGGGCGTTGACAGAAACGTTGCTGCAAAAGATCAAGATTCGAAATGTTGAAAAGGCTTATCGAACGGCAGCTCAATGGCAAAAGTTTCATGTCACGCCTGATGTGCATAGGTTTTCCAACAACAACAAGAAAGTTGCTGTTAGGCAGGGCATCATCCTTCTTTATTCTGCTCCTTGTACGCTTTGTAACCTTTGCTCCCGTGTGCGCGTGACAGAACGTTCCGTCCTGTCTGTTACAAGCATCATGAAGACTGCTAAGTCACTTTTGTAACAGGTGTAGTGAACAAGAGTCCGCTGACCCGCGAAAAAGCATACATCGGGCCAGTGTAGCACTGAAATGCTGTGAGAGTCGCATTTGTTTAATACACTATGAACACTAGTGACGGTGCTATCTTGTGCCGTCATTGTGCGGAATGCGTCAGCTGCGCGTTGTTTTCTATTGTCTGTATTATTGGCAGAGGCAAGAGCAGTATGGAGCGCGAAATACTCGAAGCGTGTCTCATTAGTATGCAAGGGGATGATGGCATCAACGCAACTTCCATCTATTTGATGCAGAAGGAACCTAATTTCCTTTCGCAACAGCGCTAGACATCTTTTGAGAATTTAGTTCTTTGTCTGCGCTTTTTTTTTTGTTTGATTGAGACACTTTCTTTATAGTAAAGCCCATTTGTTATTCCAGTCGATCTGTGTGCCTCGTTTCTTATCTGTCCTTCTTCTTTTGACTGATCTATTTTCTAAGAATATGGACCAACGCACCAAGATTTCAACTCTGCAGCAAACATTTTTTTGGCATCGAAAGTTCTTATTTACTTTCCTCAGGCAATCGTTTCGTGAATGCACTATCAAGGGCTCGGACACCGACAATCCCCTCCTACTGCTGCAGACGGGAACGATCTTGCCGTCACGTCGCTGCTGCCACATGCCCGTCTTCGCTTTAAGAATGACATTTAAGCACCCGTTGCTGGCTCGGTGGAGGCAGAACACGGTGCGGTAACACATTTTCCTTTATTTTCAATTGAATAACTGACTTAAATGCGACAAGGTTTAGTAGAATTATAGTATCTTATCGGTGACCACATTTTAAGCAGTCACCCGAATACTAGAACCAAAAATATAAAAAATATTGTCTAAGGTTATTTTGGCATCTCATAAAAAATTCGTCGTTAAAAAGGCGAGACAGACACATGCGCATGGGTCTGTCTCGCCCTTTCACTCGTCCTGTCTGTAAGTGCTGTTTCTTCCTTTCGTTCAATCTAAAGATATATAGCTGGTATTAGCAGATATGCATAATTAGGTAACCCTTAGAAGTCGCGAAGCCGCTCGGAGTGGGTGGTAATTTAGCCCTGACCTGTGGTCAACATTTCCAGCGCACACAAGCGAGAAAAAAAAAGAACACTGGGAAGTATTCAGAGAGGGTTGAAAAATCATTCATGTTCTCGGTTCGCAGTAAATCGTAGGCCGGACAGCTCCAAGAGAACATTAAAACGTTTTGACGGTCAAATTATTTAGGCATCATGAAGCGAACAGCGCGAATTATGGCCCCCACAAAATGAAGAAAACAGAAGGAGCTCTGTGTTTATCTTGTGTATGTCATAGTTCGAGCTGTTGGCTTCGGGCCGGTTGCCTTTTCTATATAAGTCACTTGGCACACAAGAACTAAGCGGTACAAGTGGTCAGCATAAATTATGTTAGATTAAGTGCTCTGCTGCTGCGCACATTGGCTTGTGTTGATGACACGAAGCCTACTATTTGATAGGTAGAGTCAGGTGGTGCACAAGCAAGGTCACGAGTGCCAAAGCGCAGACGAAGTGTTTAGTGGAAGGACAGTGGTCGCCAGGGCAAGATAGAAGGCATATTGTCTTTAGAAAGCTAGCAATGTCCTCCCTGGCAACTTCCGACCCGCAGCTTCCCTAGTTGAAATTATTTTACACTGAGACTTGCCGAACAGGCTGCTTCATTTGAAGGAAAACATTACAATAAAAAACGCAGCGGATTCTTTTATATGTGTGGATCATTTTCTTTTATTATTTCGGCCAACTTTTAAGAATTATTTTATTGAACTTTACCTCTGAAATGCATTACGAGCCCCCCTTCCCCTTCTCCTACTATCCATCACCCTCTAGGCAGCGCGTTCAAACCTTTAAGGAAAGTACTAGCAAAGGATATGGAAATTCAGAGGAGAAAGAGTCGGTCTAAATGATCTCTACGTCTACAAAATTATACCTACATCTTCCCCTGCGACGCTGCCCTCGTCCACTTGTGTGACAACAGGAATTCCGGCTGAAAACCTGTGTTCAAAGAAACAAACAAAAATAAATAACATGGACGCTCTAATAAAAGTTTGGCGTTGTGGGTAGTACAGGCTGCTTTCATTTCTACCGCCAGCGTTTCAACTTACTGGCAGAAGTCGTCTCTTTTCCTCTGTAGATCTCTGGTATCAACGAATCTCGATATGTTAAATGAACTGTGCATATATGTGGTCACACTCTAATTACCGTTAAGTGATAACGAAATTGATATACTTTTGCGCTGGAATTTCATTATGAATTTTGAACTGCAATTCTCATGTTATTCACTTTGTAAGATCCTTTATGTCGTTCCTGGTGCTGCGTCTTGCTGGTACATGGTAGTGCCTTTAAGGGTAAGCTCGAAATAAATATTATGTTTACTTTTTAATAATAACTGTCAATATAGCGTTCACTATTACGGAGGAAATATAAACAGAATTAGTGTTCAAAAGAAAACAAAGCACTTTATAAGGTTTGATCACGACCAACATTTTCCTCAACCATGTTATTACAAGAACTCCTCGCTTTTATCTTCACCACATTTTACATTTATTCATTTTCCTCACAGAAGTTTCAATTTCTTGAAGACATATACTATGTGCTATATGTTCTGTATTTTGTTCTTTCGGTACTCTTGAAGACGCCTTCGAGACTCTGTAAAGGCTTCAGTAGTGCCTTAACGGCCCGGGGATCATGTAGTTGTATTACTCAAATAATAAATTGGATTCACTTTGACTGAATTGATCAACGATTTTATTTTCTTCAGTGCTTGACCTGCAGATGCAAGTCACATACAATGGCAGGGTGGAGCTCGCAGTGAGTAAGCAATTCGGTCTATTGTCAAGAGGGTATGAAGTTTTTTGTCGTGTCCCGGAGGCAGCCGGTAATAATACATTTCCAGGTTCTGAGGAGTGTGTGTTAAGATGTGGCCTAAACGCGCCGCACTCGTTCGTCACTAAGCAGACGCAAGGCATGGCGTCACTGTAACGCAGCACGCTAAAGCGTCGCTCACAGTTCGGGCGCAGTCAGTTTACGCACACTTATACCAGACAAAGGTACAGATTAGTATTGAATAAACGTTTAATGATCAACACCGCCGGTATGTTGTCGCTTTGTTTGGCGTGACGCAGCGGTAAGCATCCTGAAGTTTTATGCATTAAATCCTTTAGATCCAGCTGAAGGTGCGTCGCGGGCAACCTCGGCGGCAGAACGGAGTGGAAACATAGCGCCGCACTGCAGCCGGAACGCAAAGCCGAAACTAAGCGAACATGGCAGAAACTTACCAGTGGCCGGACATCGGAGCAGCGCATGCGCGAACAGCCCCCTCCTGGTGGGGTGGTGGGCGAACTCAAAGCACGGTGATAACGAGAATTCTTTCCATTCAGTAGCCTGAGCTGCGCATGCTATGTAGCGTCGCGACCGTAAAGTAATCCGTCGTCATCTTCGAAGGCTTAAAATAGAGACATTTAGCATACCGCTAGACCATCAGTATGCATGCGCAGATCACCCGGAGCGCAACAGATGGCGCCACGTCACATCAAATGCCGGCGAACTAGGCAAGAAGGGGCGGACTCAGAGCGTGCGCCTTTGGTCACCCCCGAGATTGCACCTCAACCAAAAGATGTTGGCCGTGAAAGGAGTGCCCGAAGGTTTGCATATACTAAAGTGCTCGGTTCTGATGGCTTGGCGGCGTATACTTCTAGAAAAGGAAGAACTTCACGGACGTGATGAAGAGCCCCAAGCTTAAGTGAGACAAATAATAGCAAGCTAAGCTTGTCAACCAAGCACTGTGAGGTATTGGGCCAATGGACTTGTGTTTGACAGCTTTCTACTCGAGTAACCCACACAAAAGGCTAATATTTTAATTGCGGGAGATTGAGGAGACGCGAGGAGGCGAAACATCCTTTTCTTACACCCATGGTTTAAGCGAACTACCCTGTTGGTTAATTGGAAAATATGGGAAAGGCCTTCGCCTTGCAGTACGCATAGTCAGGCTGATGATGATGGTGAACATGTTGTTTTGGGGCTCAACCTTGAAACGCCCGTTCCTGGTTGAAGCGCCGTCGCCGCCGTGAATATCTGCTTAACCGGTGGCCAGCTGCCCGGTGGATCAGGGAGCCACCCTATCACACTAAGTTCTAACACTGCCATGTCATGCCATTAAAGGTGGAGCTTAAGCTCCCCCAAAGTTTGTCTACCATAAAATATATACGCCCAGAAGAGAGACGCATCAACGGCGCTCTCGCACCGCACAAGGCGAAATCACGAGACAAGGTGACGATGCCGGCAGGTGACACTGCGTGCCTCCTTTATAATAATCAAGAACTGAAAAACGATCGAGTGCCAGTGGAAAAAGGTTACGTGAAATTATAGAGTTGTCTCTAACGGCACTTTCATACAAGCATATCTCTTTCGTAAATTATTTGCCTCAGCATATCGCATAATAACATACCAGGAAAACTACGCTCAAAGTATTGTTGTAATCATCGGCTACTTTTTGGTATTGAGAACACGTACTCCCATTTCCTCGATCTGTCACTCCGCTGGAGAGGAAACGTAAAGTATACTATGGACTCGCCTACACCGGTATACTGACAGAACCTTTCGCGAGCAGCTCTCAAGTATAGGCTGCTACTTTTCAGCCATGTATTTGATGCTTGCATCTTGTTTTAACGCGAAAACAAACTAGCAAGCTGTTGATTTTCTCTCTGGAACATAACTATTCATGACACTCATTTCTTAGGGAACGAAAACCCGAAGGAGCAAGGGAAAAGGTGCTACTGGTTTTGCTTCCTTGAGAAGAGAAATGTGTTCGTCGGACCAACTCACCCTATGCTGATGCCGAGGGTGTCGCATGGGACAAACTCGAAGCTTTTGTAGAGCTGAAAGTGGGAGAAGACGGACGTCAAGCAGCATTGCTGATAGCAAAGTAAGGAAAAGAAAAAATGGTGAACGAGGAAAGTAATCATTAACGATCAAATCACATACAAAATATTTAAGTCTTTCAGTTCCTACAGCGAAAAATAATTTGTCGTGAACTCCAAATGCGGCGGAAAATAGCTGCGTGCCTGCATCATGAAAGCGTGAAAGAAAATTTGTTTCTAAACATCCGATCCGAAGCTCAGTAAGGTTACAAGAAATAGTACTGGGACAACCTTGCTTCATCACTTTACCCAAATGGAAGCGGCATTCTCTACAAAAAGGAGAGGGTGTGCGCAGAGCCCTAGAAAAGCACAGCAATCAACCTCTCTGAAAAACAGCAGCCCAGGACCTTATTCTATGGAAAACTGACATGGGTCCAGCAGATTATAGACAGCGAGGCTCAATTTTACTCTAACTACAAAGGTTCCCAAAACGAAGAGTTATCTTTTTTCTCTTCACATGAGGGGCTTGCGCTAGCTTCCATAAAAGCCATGACCCACAAAAGCAGTACGAAGAATAATCTTGTGCAGAGGAGAGCCAGGGCTGACGTCATCGCCCTCTTGAGCACGATGGTACCTCAGTGATGAAGGTAAAATACTTTTGCCTTCAAGGTGACTTTCGCTTTCTTCTTCATTTGAAGTTAGGACAGAATCACAGGCCAGTACCGATCCTGGATAGCAGACGTTTAGCATTAGCTACCGCCTTGGCAGAAAAGAAGTTCAGGAAACATATTTTTAGGGAGTGGGACAGGACAGGAGTGGGTGAAGTATGAGGGAGGATTCGAAGTTTTTTTCCTGATGTTTATATTTGCGTCGCATATACGCTTTCTCGAGGCGTCATGTGGGCCGTAACTATGTGCTGGAAAATTGGCGCGACAATTGCCATCGACCTCTTGCGCGCACGCCAGATACACTGTAAAATCAGGGTGAGAAGACATAACAGCTAATCCTGTCACATACTTCGATCAACTTGTGAAAAAAGTGTCACTCCAATGTGTTGTGTAGGTACAGCATCGAAATAAACCGCTCCCACTTTGAATTGTTGATCTTTCGGCATCCCCATGCCGAATGGTGCTGAATGTCATGAGGTGCTGAAGCAACTTTTCCAGGCAAGCGAGGGTGCCCGCTTTGATCTCCGGACAAGGACAAATATCTGAGCCACGAAGTTTGTCTGAAATGCGTATAACTAGAATTTCGTGGATTATACAGAGGATACGGCTGTTGCGGCCGTCTGACCTTCTGTTATATAAGCAGCGTGCTGAATTAACTCCTGTTCAATACACTTCCGCCTTGACTTCTTCACTTCCATGCTCAGTGGCTGCTGAAACGTAATAGTAACGTTGCATTACTTCGTTTCTTTTTACATTTTTATCCTGTGCAATGGTACGCGGTCAGATTTCTATGTTATTAGGCATATTATAGTGTCACTGCTTTCGTTTAGCTATGTAAAAAAGGAGCCCGTAAAATATTTCCTCAAAAACACTACAGAATAAAAATTGGGAAGATTTAACCCGATTCAACATAATTATTCGAGCGCAAGATCTGGTAAGCATGACTTCACAGTCTCAATGGAGTCTTTTCTTTATGCGAGCTTCTCTCCGTCGTTATCTGCTTCGAGCCGATCACGCTTTCTCTTCGCTGCTGTTTCTCGGCGAGCATATCGGCTGGATGGTTGTGGTATCCAGCTGAGTCGGCAGACTCAGCTTGACGCCTGCCCCGAATCGTTGACCTACGCTGACCGACATGCATGTCGTACAAGGCGAGACATGAACAAAACATTGTCGGCGAAGTAGTTATTAAACATGCCATCTAGTCACTTTGTATCATAGCGGAGAGCCTCCGTGCCCACTATCGGGACGATCGTTAGGCTGCCCCGGGTAGTGCTACGGTAATTAAGACATAGAAGCAGGCAGTGGCGTAGGCAGGAGCGCTCAGGTGGTTCAAGCTAAAACTTTCAAGTGAATGACTTTAGGAGTTGCAGTGTACAGTGCAGCTGCGTTATAAAACGATTGGTGTTACCGAGGCAGTTTGGTGCTCGCTGGCGGAAGAAAAGAATTCGGTTCCGCCAAAGTTCTCACGCACCAACTTTGTAATGAAACGTTACTATTGAAATTCAGAAAATATGTAGCGTCGGGAATTTCAAATCAAATCATACCTTTCTAACATTTCTTTTCTAACACCCAAAGCTTCTAACGAAATGGAAGTGTGTGCGGCTACGGTTACATATTTCTGAGAAAAAAAAAAAAACTTTACTTGGCTGGTGCCTCAAGTAGGTACTTTGCGGTTACAGCTTAAAAGTTTATAGATGTGTATTGTACAAATGAATCGGTATTCTCACAGTACACTCACAAATACCTAGAATTTAGTGTGTACGCGGTTTATCCAAGGCGCCGTGAATAGTTAAAACCACAGGTGTCTGTACCATAGAGGTAACATATTGTAAAAGAAGGTGCGACCTACACCAACAGGGGATGTTTCTGTCCTGAGACAAAAACTATAAGGAGAACATTTCAGGTGACTTCAGGCTTCATTTATTTTTGAGTGGCAAAATGTTATTATGAAAGTATCTGAGCTGTGTGTAGTTGGTAAGGATTGAAGTAGTTTTCGGCAACCTTATCCGGGACTTACGAAGGAGCGCATGCACTCATTCAGCGAGCTGACGAGGCCTACAGAGCCTCGCACCAGCTCTACCCTTCATCCCACCCCTCCCTAGACAATAGACACGCAACACTATGGCACAGACTGCAAACACACTCTTCCTTCACCCCTTACCCTATCCCACTACCATCCCTCCTTCCTCCCTCCTGCCTGTACCCTTTGCCCACAACCCTTTGCCTCTTCCTTCCACATCCTCTTTATCTCCCCCGCGGGGTCTGGAGCACTTGAAGACCTGGGAGACCTGCTGCCCTCGGAGGACCCGGCCGTGCAGATCATCGCCACCGGCCGGGCTACCAGCGTTATGAGCCGGAGGGACATACACTTCAGTTTCAGTGGGTCGTGCTGGACCAGAGGCCTGCGCGCCCTGAATTCCTACGTATAATAAAGTTTTTCTATCTGTGTTTTTCCAAGACTGATGTTGAGGTTAATGGTTGCTTTTCAGACGCCTTCGCCCGTAGCAGGATTCCGTGCAGAAAATTGAGGGCCTTGTGCGTATAAAATGAGAACAGAATGTTTCATTTTTTATTTTCTAGCTTAAGGATACAGTGTCACTTGACATACCTACAGCATTAGCTTCCATGATGCATTCAACTTGTAGCACATCTGTGCCAGTAACGTAATTATCTTGTTTTAAATAAGGTTGAGACGCTGACTGCATGAGGAAGGAATTGACGCTACTAAATCCGTGTATCCGTGTATCGCTTGTGTTCACATTAGCGACACAATCTCTGACTTAGTATGTACTAGTGCTCGAAAAATAAAACGGAGCACGGGCCCCTAGAAAAAGTACGCTCCTTCGCCCAAGCTGCTGATGATGCGAACACTAAAAGCGTCAAGCTGACCATCCATGTATCCCGTACGCACCCAAGCTATCCACATGCGCATCTACTTGCAGGGTGCACCGCGAAACTAAATTTTGGTCGTTAGTGGGCCCCGTTTATTTTGGGGGCACTAGTACGTACATCTGGGCTCATAATGGAAAGCTTTGGGTGCGCATATAAATGGCTGAGACCTTTATTTTAGGCAGTATACAGCAGGAGGCACGGACGTATGTGACGGACAAACTGTGTTTGCGTACTTACCCCTAAGTGCCAAGTTTGGTCCAGAAAAGTGGCATTCTGCGTAAAAGTAAATTCCGTATTAAGATACATGGACCGAAATATATATCTGGTTACAAACCGTGTTGTCAAGCACATGGAGAAATTAATGGCGTAAATAACGATTGGCACCAGGTCATCTCCTCATGAAACATCAACCAACATTTAAAACATGCCATGAGAAATGGCTTTAGACGCCGCCTTATGGGCAAGCCTTTCTCAAAACTCTTGCTATTGAACAGTGCAGAAACGACCAATGTAGTGATTGCATAATATACATATTTCGTGTTCGTAAATATGATTAACCTCGGGTGGGGTATCTAAATTGCTGTGTCGGGAGCAAACGTACGGCTAGCAGGCTCACGCCCGGTGCTTGTTCTGCATGATGTCCTTCATATAGGTGAAGTTTGGACTTCGAGGCTTTTATTTCTTGAAAATCTCCACGCCGTTACTTCTCTCATTGCCGTGTGCAGAGTTCCTCGGCTACCCTCCTTGACTATTGGCGCGAACAATAATTTTTGCTGGCGCCTAGTTGCTTCTTAGCCTCTGTTAGGCTACGTGCTTTCGTTAGGGCATGCTCGATCAGATGGAAATGATATCACTTTCAAGAAAACACACGAAATTATGAAACCAACGTGCAGAAATACATTGCAGTTTATTTTTAAACACATGCTTGTTGCGTTATCGCTGTCCTTTTTCCCTCGCGTTGACAAGCCAGGAAGCGCTCAGCTGCGCTACTTTTTCCTACTGTAACCTGATCTCACCGTGCCCTTAGGATTCGTACCTTCTAATGACAAGTTCTTATACAATGCAATGCATTTCTTTATGCAAAGCTCAGATATTATTCACTTTTTTGCGCTTATCTACCAGCATAAAAAATAAGTTAAAAATGTTCACCCTCAAAGTGGCTCAAAAGTTCGCCATCAGTGTCGAAGGCAAGCCAAGTTTTGAAAATTGTTATTCGTCTTTGCGGCTCAAACATTGCAGGGCACTTAAACTCTACCTATAAAGGCATCAGGAGACAGCGTAGACTACCAGACCGCATGTAAAGCCTCGCTTTAACAAAGCGGTATGAACGAGCCTACGTGTCTAAGGGGTAACGTGAATGCAAGCTTTCTGGCAGGCTGATTTTGACATAGCCCGCCCATGTGAAAGGAGAGGCCAGAGTTGGCAGTTCCTACCAAACGTAATGTCAGGAAACCCTACATCCAGTCAGTGCGCAGCCATGTCAGCTGTCAGCTACTGCTTGCCAGCGCCACGCTCATGATGTTTCGCTTAAAACTTTCGGTGAACGGGGTCTTTAGCGCTATCGTGTTAACAGATTGCGTGTTAAAGCTACGATTTAACAGATTTTTTAAAATGAAATTTCCGTTCTTTATATTTACAAAATTGCGTCACAGAAATTCGAGCTGCTCCATTTCTATGATGTTCTAAAAAGGAATGTCTTTAAACGGACTTTGCAAGGTATAGTCATGACTCCAATATTGTGAACCAAGACGCCTACTCAAAGAAGTTTAAATCTTTTAGCGTCTATGAATTTTACGGCCTTTATTCGTGCAATATAATCACACAGGCCCAGTTCAGAAGCTAAATGTCAGTACACGTTAAAGAACCCCAGGTGGTCGAAATTACCGGAGTCCTCCACTACGGCGTCTCTCATAGCCTGAGTTGCTTTGGGACGTTAAACCCCACAAACCAACCAACCAACCAACCAACCAACCAACCAACCAACCAACCAACCAACCAACCAACCAACCAACCAAGCAACCAACCAACCAACCAAACAAATGTTTAGGTAAGTGACAACAAAGTAGAGACATTCATCGCTGCTACCAGTAGTCACATCTCGCGTTCCAGAGCGCCGATCAACCTGCCAATATTTTCATTTATTTTCTTTTATGCTATCACTGAAACCTTTAACTTCGCAGGCTTAGAGCGTTTTTAGAACAAGTCAAATGGAGCACATTTGCAATTATTTGTAACAAACAAATATAAAAAGACTAATTTTAATGCAGCAGACACTACATTTTATCGCTTCGTTGTAATGAACAATCACCACTAAAAGATGTGAAACTCTGGTAAGAAGCCCGTAAGATAGTGAAACTCACCCGGAGAGATATGTTAAATGAGACCTTGTCTACTTCGTGCAAAAGCGACAGCAGTATTTCTGCGAAAAGAAAGCATATTTAGACTAAAACAAGAAAATTATTGCAATCTTTAACCACACGCGTTCATCACAGGAAAAGAATGCTTATTCGGGTGAGCACCAACGAGTGTCTCCCTCCGGTCGGTTTTCTCATTTAAGACCTTGGTTTCTGTTGATAACTGGTGCATTGTCTTCTCTTTATCTTTGCGGATCGCGTGTTGTCAGCAGTCTTCACTTGCCCCCAAAAACTCCATTTCCCCCCCTCTTTGGCAAGGATAAACTTAACGAGAACTCGTTTCTTCACGGTAGAATTTTCTGTGTTTGCCTGTCAGCGTTACACCCATCATATCAACCGCCCTGTCGACACTGTAATTTTGAGCCTTTTTATTATCATTCAGGGACGTTTAGCACCGCAGGCGAGTAGTGCCAGAATGCAAATATTGCGTATCTTTATTTCAGGGGCACGAACAATGTGCTTTTCGAGATCCCAGGAATTTATAAAACACTTGCCGAACTGACTTTCATGATGCGTGCTATATTTTCGCAAAGCCGTCATCTTAGCTCAAAACTTGGCCTAGGCACAAGCACTATGGTATTGCGATAAAGCCGATGGCTTGCGAAACGAGAAATGCATAGAAGAATTAATAAATTTATTGAGAACGGAACACAGGAAGTGCGCTGCTGATGCATTCCTATACTTCTCTCGGTGTGAAAAAGCAAGGGGGTGCAAGGTTACGATGGCTCTGACACAAATGGCCAAATCACCACCAGACAACTGCAAGGAGATGAGGGGTTCGTTGAGGGATATATACCGATGAAGCATAGAGTACAAGACCAAAAAAAACAGGTTAAAATCTATTTGGGGAACCTGAGCTGATAAGTTAGTAATTAATTCTGCACTGATTTGGGATCACAACCACACAGCCTCCGCATTTCGCGTCCACTGCACTTACCAACCGAGCTGCAGAGGTGGTTTTTCAGCTATGTTTATGCTATCTGCAAATAAATATTGAGAGTTCAACAGTGCTATTTTCGTCCATAGCGGTGGACGTAGCCCGTCCTGCATTGCCGTGAGTGTCACGTGTGACGTGACCAAACACAGAGGCCAGGAGTTGTGCGTGCGCCCTCTTATGCTATCGATGGCTACAAGAACGATAAAATAGTGACGTTCTCTAAGCCATTACTCGTATATATGCATAGAAAGGAGGGACTTGTTACGTGAATATACCTGCAAAGCAGCAGCATAAAGCAACGACATTTTTCTGAAAACCACGCGGAAATGGAACCGTTCCCCGTCGTTATTAAGACTATCCTCTCGAATTAAACGATCTGTTAAACTGTAATCGAGGTCCGGCTATCTCGTCATTAGATTCGGTCCTATTATCCGTGTGCAGTGTCTATGCTTCGTGTTCTGCATAGTGTATTTCAGTTTTGTTTTCATTTTTTCTATTATATAATAAATGCGTGAAACACATATGTGAGCACTATGTACCATTGGCTCCGCATCTAAACTTGTACTGTGAAGACGTTTGTTAATGCTTTGTTTTTTGCAAATTGGAATGCTTATTTTACATGCTAATGCACTAATCGGAGGCTGCTATAACAAGCAATACCTTGGTTTGCTTGTAAAGTCATCCATGTGCTAGAGCCATGCCCGTGCATAACAACAGCTGCATGGCGTAGTCATGACACTGTGTCAATACATGATAGTCATGAAAATGTCAGTCATAACTAGACTCCTGATCTTTGAGGCTACTACCACGATTAAAACCTTGTCGTGCTTGTGAAGTCATGCTCGTGCTAGAGTCATGCCTGTACACTACACAATCTTGCCTTGCTTCTCGTGCAATAGCTATACATGACAACGCTATATTAGTTAGCCATGAATAGTCACACTGTGGCCATAAATGGCAGCTAAAGTAAGGAACAGTAATTGTTTAATTTTTGGACTTTATCCTTTGACCTACACCATGCTGTTAGACCTAAACCCGTGACCTGTACAATTAGAGCTTGCTCGTTTCCAATGATAACGTCGATTCCGAGGCAAGCACAAGTGCTCCACTACGGCGCTGGAGTCGCTCAGCCAGTCATTGAAAGCAGAGATTTAAGTGATGGCAAATGTGTGCCTCGTTTCAGCCAACTACACGAAGGTGGGCGACCTGTGCAAAACCGCTTTCGTGGAATATTACATTTTTAGCCAAACTTTGTGCGACGTTTCTTTGCAATTTACCTGCGTTTATTTTGTTCTGTTACATATATCATCCTCCACATCCCTTCCATTTCAATGCCAAACTGGCAATGTAGATAAAACATTAAGAAAAAATAAAAATGCTTTTTAACCCTTTGTTGCATACTGCCCACTACAGTAGACAAATGTCTACGATTTTTAGAGCAAGTCCAGCGCATTACAGATACCCGTGTGCATACTGGTAACAACAGTGGACAAAAAATTGTTGTTTCTACCGCTCTAAATGGCATGGCAATACCACCGATTTTCGAAAACGTAGTTGCAAAATGGGTGCACCCTGCTCGTACGAATAAATGACGTCCATCTCCAATAATTTTCTTATAACTCGCCTTTACTTATAATTTGAAGCATATAATTATATAAAAGTGATACAAGAGGCACCCAGAGACAGGTGCTATAAATACTGTGGCTGGGTAAAGCGGAGATATATTCTCATAACATTTGTAAAATGTGCACTACAGTGGACACCATGCATGACGGGATAAACCGCCCATACAGAGCATGGCCCGTATTCCGAGTTTGCGGCGTTATCGAAAGTGTCGTTATTTTAGTGAACTCGAGTCATCTCATTGGTGGAAACTCCACAACCGGATGTTGCCACTACGAAACCGGAAGTAGTGTCAACATCCTATTCCAGCGTTTCCACCAGTCAGATGACTCGAGGTCTGGGAGATAGCGACACTTTCGATAACGACGCAAACTCGTAATACGAGCCCATGTAAGCATCTTCCGTGCTCTGTCACTTACAACATCACACGCATGGCTTCGCATTTTTTTTTTCATTTTGTGTTATGCACTACTACTCGGTTCTCAATGGAATGCAGCGGGCTGCAAAGTAGAAATTGTTATCTGATACCGAAGTCTAGGAAATGTTTGACGTTCTTTTCTCAGACTTGGCGGTTATCAATACAAAGCTCTTTTACAACCATATCACAGCAGAGTGCACCATCGAACTTTATTGCAATCGATACATGAAGACAGGGCTGACAAAAAACGAATCAATGACCACAGCTCATAAAGGATACCTTTCTGTGTACCTACAAGTAGCTTCTGCGGCAGTGAATCTAAGGGTACCTGTGAAATGAAGCACTGTTTGCAACGATGTGCACGTTTTCTGCGTCAGTTTCGCTGTCAAGAGGCATATACTACTCAATGATATGAACGACAGCAAGAGCAATAGCACGTATCTCTGCGGAAGGTGCAAGGTGTGCATGTACGTTGGCGGCAACAGTGTCTGTTTCTGTTTTATAAGACAGAGTAACACAGCATCTAGCCTATTTTATTCAAGCCTCCGTGTGTGCTGCAGTAAATCTTGATTGCTGAAAAAAAAAAAAAACTGCTCTGAACTTCCGCCCTCGGAGCTCGGGTGCATGATGTCCACTGTAGGGGACATTCTATATCTTATAGAATAAACACTTTGAAAGGGGCAAACATTTTTTGTGGAGTTTTCTGGATGCACAAATACAAAAAACTACCAAAAATCGCTCTTAGCAAACGTAATCTTTTATCATGCAACAAAGGGCTAATAGTACCGGAAAGGTTCTGCCATTTCACCTGACACGCTTTCGAGTTTACATTTTACCAATGCCTTGTTGAGGTCCAGTCCGCTGTGTATTCACTTCAATTTTCCATCGTATTCAACTCCTTTCGCTCACCCACGTCCTACGAAGAAAAAAAAGAATTTATGGATTCTCGTCTCAAAACGTCATTGCTTGTGGCTCTCTCTTGTTCTGAAGTGCGTAGAATTCGGTAGAAATGGAGCCTCTTTCGCAGCAGCACTTCCGAGCACTCCTATGAAATCCTTAAGGACAGATTTGTGCCCGTAAAAAAACAAAAACAAACTACATAACATGCTAGTGAATTCACTGTGAACTGCAAGAAAAACGCGCCCAAAGGCAGCGTTTAGATCGACGTTAAAGAAAAGCTCCGACAACTTTTTTTTTTTTCGACATACGATTTTACTAGCAATTTCACTTACGTGTTCCCCAGTTTTCTGCATATTTGTGCTGAACTTCGCAGAGATGTGACATCTTGGTGCAGCATAAAATTATTTTTGATATTTTCCTTCTCGTGGCCTGAACCTCGGTAACCTCCACCGGCTGCAGTGCCTGCGCGACATCGCTGGATGCGCCGCTGTGTGTATTTGCCACGCGTTTATTGCAGGGCTAAAGTTGCAGCTTTATTAGGTCTAGTTATTTCAGACGAATTGTGACTCCAGGTGTAACTTACACTCGCCATTTCAGCGAGTCTACGCGCACACGGTGTGCTTTGTGACTTTATCCGGACGCGATAGTTGACATTACCGAAACTCAATTTCGGTATCGGGGGTCTCGATTTTAGCTTATTTAGTAGTTACAAATAATGTTTTGAAAAAAAAAAAAAAGATTTTTCTGGAGGAGGGAGGGAGCGGCTTTAAAGAATGTGATGCAATTAGAAACTTACAATGGTTAAAAAGTAATTATTGACCTTTAGCAAGGAGACAAGTATAAGTGCTTTGTCATTGTGAGAGAGGAACATTACAAAAAAACTCAAATTCTTGTGTGATAACAGCCACGCTTACCTGCGAGTATCTCGTTCCCGAGTATGGAGTCCGATTGGCTGTACATTGCCTGAATGAAGCCGATAAAGAGAGAGTCAGACAAATGGTCCCTCCGGTGAGGCCCATACGACTCGCAAGTCTTGTGATTCGGCTAGATTGCCCCAATAACCGACTCCTTTTTTTTTTTGTTAAAGCGCAGAGCGAAAGAAATCTTCCACATGGCATTCCAGCTGGTAATTTCATATATATACAAACTCCTAGTACACCGTTCACGGTCAAACAGGCCGCATACACACGGCTTTTTACCGCAACAAAGCTGGGCGACTGCAGTAGGCACGTGACAGCCGTCTTGAGCAGATGCCTCTTGAGCAGCACACGTAGGAGCAGGCGGCCTTTGCCCTGCGCCGTCTGCACCTGCGAAGCGTGCGTGGGAAACAACGACATGGTTTCTTTTTATTCAATTATTTGTTCAAACTGTTAGTCTCCATTTACATGAATGAATCATTACACTCTCAAACACCACGTGTGGATTAAATGCTGAAAAACTCGGATATCTGAGAAATGAGCAGGCATTGAGGTAATGAAAGGAGGTTGAGGGGGTACAGTGCGCGCAGATACATTGAACAAGCATAGAAATCTATCGAAAAGCATTTTACACCCTGGGAATAAAACGCAGTCCTATTCGAACCACCTGCAACAGGAGAATCTGTAATCTCTTGAAAGGACGCATACCGCTGGGCTACCAACGATCTCCAGTGTGACAAATAATTATGTGATGAACAGGGCTAATATGTCGTTCTACCGTGCATTACTAGTAACTTCATTCTTTACCAAACGTTGTTTTCACGAAACCATTTCGAGCCAAAGCTCTGCAATCTTGACAACGGCATGTGTTATGTAGCGAGAATCTGAAACCCATACTCGTCACAGCTCAAACTCTGGGCAGCGAACACGGCTGGTCGAATGGGCCCAATAGTTGGCAAGAAACGATGGGGTTCTTAAATAGTATAAATACTGCTCTTCCTCCTCCTCCACAATAGGAAAGCGGAAAAAGAATAGATAGTACGGAAAATAAACATTATTGCTTATTTTTTGTCACGTCTACACAGATGGAAAAATATTGAAAAGCATTTTGTCTTTTACCGCTGCAGGTACATATTTCTGTGAAGTCTGAGTACGTATTAAAGAGGCTACTGAGATAATAGTTTAAGGAAGGCATTGTTACGTATACACTGAACTTATAAAACTTGTGGGAGCGGTATCCGACTGGCTCCCGTGCAATGAAACCTTATGAGAGTATTACTTATGAAACCTCAAAATCGATAATAGAACTTGACCCATGTTACGTTAGTCAAATACTGCTGAACGTTCTTCTGGGAATATTGTGTATTTTGAGTGTGATAAAAAGAAAAAGCGGCGTCAGTTATGAGACTTCTTACCCGCTCCCCACAGAAAGTTCTTGGGTTGCCATCCGCCCTCTCTTTTTCTTTTTAGTTTTAGTTTACTTTTCCCTAGTTGATAAGCTGGTCTCCCTAGGTCATTATAAAATCAGCGCAAAATACGGACCGACGAGATAAATTCAAACCCGGGAAAAGTTCATTGCACACTTAATGTAGGAACGAGCAAAGTGTAGACGATTTTAGTTTCTATGCCTGGGCGCAGCCATCTTAGTTTCATTGTGGCGCCCCGTATAAGCCAAACTGGGGAAGTTCGTTCCGGCTCCTCTTGACGCCATCTTGGGCTGTGCTGTGCGTGTTGATGCTGCGATGTGGCAGGATCAGAGTGCTGGTTCCCGGTGCTCGTGAAAGCTATCCGACATCTTGGTGCTATGCTGTTTTGTTTTAGCGCGCCAGCAAACTGTATACCATCCGCTTGGCACAGCGACAGCTGTTGGAAACAGCAGCAGCGGACTGCGCACCGCTTCCGCAGGCTGAACTCCTCAGAGTTAACTGTGAGGATGTATCTGTTCTATCTTTCATAATACATGTATTTTCAAATATATTTTATAATTGCAATGGTAACTCTACCCACAAACACACAGCGAATAAACCGTACGGGCAGCTATCGAGCGCGGAATATATGACACTACGAAAGATGCTTTCCAGTCATCGCCGCATTGATTTATCGTGAAGTGCGACCCATTTCATGTCGTGTATTTCTCTCGACAGTGTATATTTATATTCGAAGTTGCGCTGTTTTCATTTCACATTAAAGGTACGGGCTGCGTTCACCGCGGTTACGCCGCTAACCGCTGCTATCGCGTATCGAGCTTGGCGAATGCATGCGTATCTGTGGTGCGCCGGCAACCGAGTGCGAAAAGCATACGATCGAGCTTTCCTACTTCAACAATGTATACTTTCAAGTTAGATTACGGATAAAGAATAGCGCATAAACAAAGTAGGGCGTAACGTACCATCCGTTCAACGTTTTTACGCAGCCTTGCTGTACGTCCGGCGGCGCAGCGACATCATATCCCCGTCCCATCGGGGCAGCACGTGTTGTTGAGCAAACCATAGGAAAACCTGCGCTCTCAGCCGCATCATGAACGAGGACGACAAATTAGGCCTAGCGCTACTCCGCTAGGCCTAAATTGTTTCGCATCGAAGGCATATCCAACTGCGCTTTGTAATTGCTCAGCGCTAGAGTAAATTGTTCCTGGTGGAACTGCCTCACTGCCGATCCCATTATATCAGTACAAGGAAGATGTAAATTTCGATGATGCCTTAGCAGCAGAGAGAGCGTGGTGATGATGAGCCGCGCGCCGCAACAGCGGCAGTTGGCTGTGTTGAGAAACTTGTTTGTATTGCAATTATCATTATCAACAACACGCTATGGGCAGAGATCTGCAAGAAATAGCTTTTTTTTTCCGCCGGCTTATTGCTTAAGTGAAGAACAGATTTTACCACGGTCTTCTGGCGCTGGCGGATGATTTACGTCGTATCGTTGGCGCAGAGGGCTTGCGGCCTGCCCAGCGTACGTGTTTACTACGGTGGAGGAAGTAAACTGGGCACCATATTCGTGAGTCGTCATTGGTACTAAGTCTGTCTATCTTACACAAAACGTTCATATGCGAATTAAATCAGGATAGGCTGGAAAGGGGTGAAGCAGAAACATATCACAGCCGCACTCGGATTGTCGTTGCATGCTTCCCGCATACGCTCTCGGCAATCATCTTGCGATTTCTTTGTTGTTTTTTTGTGCAGTCCACGAACACGCATTGCTCTCCCGATGACATTACCACTAAAATGGGCGTTAAGAAAGGTATTTACGGCTCTCAAATGACAATATAAAGAGGTGCAAGGCCGCTCTGCTATGCATGAAGCGTGCGAATGCACAGCCCACTCGGTACTGGCAACAATGGGCTGGCGCTATGAATCTGGTTAGAGAGTATTTTCCTCCTCTCCTGCTCGCTCTCGGTAAAACGGTCTGTACTCCCGGACAAAGTTTTGTGCCCACGCAGGCAAAGCTAACTGCGCAGCAGAATATACCCAGTCCCTTGATAAATTACGCGAATCGTGCTCTGGAATATTATACTGTAGTGTGGTAATCTTCGCCAATGACACAGACAATCCTCCATTTCCTGCTGCCCTCGTTCCACTCTCCTGTGAAAGTGTTACTACTTCGACTGTCTTCTTCACACCGTCCGATGCCGCTTCACGCTATCCGTGCCTCCTGCTTCCATTCGCTGTTCTCAAGTTCGAAGAAGGTCTTAGTGCAATGTATGCATCGAATCCATTTTCGTGCCCATCCGTCCTGCTACGCGGCTATTGTCTCGGTCGTATTGAAGAACTTGATCCCGCACGTGTAAATGCTCTTCCTGCCACGCCTACTTCATTAGACGTTAATGTTCTCAGCTCTTGCGATATAGCGACCACTTCGACACTACCCGATGTTCTTCAACAAGCTATTGACGCAGATCTTCCACCCGCGCAACGCGATCAACTCTTTGCCCCTCTACGGAGCTTCACTTTTGCCTTCGACCTTCCTCACACTGCTCTGGGTCGCACGTCTGTCGTTACGCACACAGTCGACACTGGTACAAACGCACCATTACGAGAGCGTCCTTATCGCGTGTCGGCCTCTGAGCGCGAAGTCATTGCTGATAACGTGGACGATATGCTTCGCCGGGGCGTCATACAGCTATCAAACAGTCCATGGGCTTCTCCGGTTGTTTTGGTCACCAAGAAAGATGGTTCATCCGGTTTTGCGTCGATTACCGTAGGCTATATAAACAAGATCACGCGCAAAGACGTCTATCCTCTGCCACGAATCGAAGACGCCTTGGACTGTTTACAGGGAGCCGAGTATTTCTCCTCTTTGGATTTGCGCTCTGGCTACTGGCCGGTGCCGATGGCTGATGATGACCGCTCGAAAACTGCCTTTATAACACCTGATGACTTATACGAGTTCAACGTTATGCCCTTTGCCCTTTGCAATGCCCCGGCTACTTTCGAGCGCCTCGTGGACACTGTTTTTCGTGGACTCAAATGGCAAACATGTCTTTGTTATCTGGACGACATCGTAGTTTTTTCTACCGACTTTTCTTCTCACTTTCTCCGCCTAAAGCATGTCCTCACGTGTCTCGCCGACGCTGGGCTTCAGTTGAATTTGAAGAAGTGCCACTTTGCCGCTCGAAAACTCACAATTTTAGGCCACGTAGCTTCTAAGGACGGCATTTTTCCCGACCCTACCAAACTTCGCGCAGTTGCAGAGTTTCCGAAGCCAACCTCCCTGAAGCAGCTCCGGAGCTTTATCAGCTTCTCCTACTTCCGACGTCTCATCTAGAACGTCGCCTCTATCATCGCTCCTCTGACCCAGCTCCTTGCCGGCAGCTCCGACCAATCAGCCTGGACTCTGGCCTTCGATAAAGCATTCGACACTTTACGCCGCCTTTTGGTTTCCCCTCCCATTCTACGCCACTTTGATCCGACTGCGCCTACGGAGATTCACACTGACGGCAGCGGTATTGGGCTTGGTGCCGTCCTTACCCAACGTAAGCCTGGTTACAGCAAGTATGTTGTGGCATACGCCAGCCGAACATTGACGAAAACAGAGTCCAATTATTCAGTGACAGAAAGGGAATGTTTGGCCATTATTTGGGTCATCGGAAAATTTAGTCCCTATGTGTATGGCCGACCGTTTTATGTTGTGACCGATCACCACGCTTTGTGCTGGCTGGCCTCTCTGAAAGACCCATCCGGTCGCCTTGCTCGCTGGGCTCTCCGTCTCCAGGAGTATGACATCCATGTCACTTATCGATCAGGTCTGAAGCATACGGACGCGGATGCTCTTTCCCGCTCGCCGTTGCCAAGTGATACCTCGTCTGACCACGTCTGTGCTTACGATTTGTCGACTCTTGCCACTATCGACATGGCTACCGAGCAGCGGAATGACCCCTGGATCAATGCCCTTTTGGATTTTCTCTCAAGTCCTACTCCCGGTCATTCATCCAAAGCACTCGTCCGGCAAGCCCACCACTTCTCCATTCGTGACGGTATTCTCTATCGCCGCAATTATTTGCTTGATGGACGGAAGTGGCTTCTAGTCATCCCGCGTCATCTCCGCGCCGACATTTGTGCTGCGTACCATGGTGACCCACAGTGTGCCCACAGTGGCGTATTGAAAACCTACACGCGCCTACGTCTTCGATTTTATTGGCGTGGAATGTACCGCTTTGTACGAAGTTTTGTGCGCGCTTGCGAATCTTGTCAACGCCGAAAAACTCCACAGAAGTCCCCTGTTTCGTTGCAGCCGTTACCCTGCCCTGCTCATCCGTTTGACCGCGTTGGAATAGATCTCTATGAACCTATTCCTACTACTTCCGCTAGAAACCGGTGGATTATCGTGGCAGTCGACCATCTTACTCGCTACACTGAAACATCACCGTTACCCTCTACCTCCGCAAGAGACGTTGCTTTATTCCTTCGCAACAACTTGATTCTTCACCACGGGACTCCGAAGGAACTGCTCAGTGACCGCGGACGCGTTTTCTTGTCCGAAGCTCTTGAGGCCCTACTGAAACAATGCCACATCATTTACCGCACCGCAACTTCTTAGCACCCTCAGACGAATGGCCTGACCGAGCGCTTCAACCGCACTCTGAGTGACATGCTGGCCATGTACGTCAACGACGCTCATTCCAACTGGGACCAAGTTCTTCCCTTCATAACCTACGCGTACAATACTGCGATACAGACCACCACTGGATTCTCTCCCTTCTTTGTTCTATACGGGCGCGAGCCAACCTGTACAATGGACGCGCTCTTTCCCTACCGCCCTGATGTCTCTGAATCGACGCCACTCTCGGACGCCGCCCAGTACGCAGAAGAATGCCGTCAGCTCGCCCGTTCGCTTAAAACGAAAAACCAGTGGCAACAAAAACACCACCGCGACACCGGCGAGCCTTCTACATATGCACCTAACTGCCTGGTATGGCTCTGGGTCCCTGCCACAACCACCGGCCTTTCAAAAAAGCTTCTTGCTCGATATCATGGTCCATACCGAGTCCTCCAACAAACATCTCCTGTCAACTACGTAGTTGAGCCTGTTACGCCCTCTGCGGACTTGCGTCGCCGTGGACGCGAAACAGTTCATGTGAACCGAATCAAGCCATACTACGATCCGTCTGTTCTGTCGGCTCCATAAGTCGCCAGGATGGCTCCTTCTCTCCCCGGGGTGACAATGTAGTTGAGTGAATTTTCGTCTTCATAGCCACTGCCATGGATCGCGTGCTGGCGCGCTCGAGGACGAAGACGTTGGCCGCTGCCTTGCTGATTGGCCACGCCTGACGCTCCCCTGCGAGTTCCTCCTGAGCGGCTACATCCATCTGAATTAACACACCCCTACAATACCATTACAGAAAAGCCTATGTTGTTATTACATCAAACAATTGTACTACCATATAGGTCAGTACAATTTTAGTGTAGTGTATTTTAAAATCAGTACACGACACAGTGTAAACTATAGGAGCCTACATGTTGTGCCGCGTCTAGCGGAGGCGAAAGGCATCGAGGGGCCCTAGTCGGATACATGGATGTATGGAATATAGGAGCGTCCCCTTGGAAACGGGGTGGTAGGAGTTGCTATCATGCTCAGTCGCGGCATGATGGCCGCGCCATCTGCAGGGAATTTCCTGAAGCGTATGTCAGCTGCTGCTGCTGCTGCTGCTGCTGCTGCGTCTACCCGTCGGTTTCTGCGCGCTTTCGTATTACGCTTGCTTCGGCAACGTACGCGTGATGTTCATTAACCGCGAATATACTTTCGCTTAAATATTTAGTAGTCTGAAGAAAGGCATTTATGCGTTCATTGGAGGCTCGTAAGCCCTTATTTCAAGCAAAGGTGGAACTGAAATCGAAACCATACCTGATGCCAGATATGCCAGAACAATAATGTGTAGTAACACCATGAACAAAGCTCCGCCCCCATAGCCTTGGCTCCACAACCACAAAGCCTTGTCCGCGAGTATAGCCGTGGTTCCCCTCAGCGCCTAAAAAACACCTGTGACTACGTATATCGCTGCAATGAAGCTTATGACTAGACAACAGTTGGCTGTGAGATCATCAGATTAACTGTTTTTTGAGTAAATTTTTTTTTTCCATCGCTGGTTGATCGACTACCTCAATAGCATGCTGTATGTACTCAATTACTTTTTACCCCGAACCATTGCCAAAGCAGCAGGAAACCCTATAGCAGAATTTCTTTACGAGATATAATGCCTGTGACCTTTGTCGACGTTTGCTCAGTCTCGCCATAACATGTCATAATCCACACGGTATGCTCAAGATCATTTCTTCTTATCGCATGAAAAACGATTCACATACCTCAAGTGCCCTTAAAAATGAGAAAATTCTGCAATGCTGAGCGATGGTTCCTTTTTCATCCATAAGGAGTGCGGGAGCTGTATTCTTGGAAATGCCGCCAAATGATACCGGCGCGACGCACATCTTAAGCACCAGTCCTTAATACGAAAGGTGCTTACTAAAGTTCAGACGGCATTGTTTACTAAATTTTTTTTTTTCAAAATATCGCTCAAACGTGCCGTGGTGGTTCATCGGTTCGGGTGCTCGAATGTTACGCTATGGTCGCTGGTTCGATTCCCGCATTGGCCGCCGCGTTTCGATGGAGACAACACGCAAGGCTCGCTTGTACTATGCGCTGTCGACGCACGTTAGCACTACCAAGTTGGTGAATATTTCTGTGCCCTCCACTACGGCGTCTCCCTTAGCCTATGTTGCTCTGGGACGTTAAACCCTACTACCTAAAATAAATCTTATAAACTGTGATCGTGCCATTTCCTGCGAATGCTTCAGCGCGGAAAAACTTATCCGGAGCGCTAGAAGCTAGCAAAATCGTCGCTTGTGCCATCACTCTGATTAGCTAAGCTTTTTCGTGAGGTCACAACAATGTGGCTCCGCTCGGGTGATTCAAACTCAGTCCGGAATAGCGCACCGACGCGTTAGCTTCCCCGACTGGTCTTCAAATTCGGCGCCAGCGAGAGTGACGGAACCAATGAATGACCAGTAGCACTTCTACTCTATTTAGAGCAAACAAATCATTGAAGGGAACTCCAACCGGTCGGGTTCGAGCCTGCGGTGGCTGCTTTCGCTCGTTACAATTATATTTACTTAGGGATAAGCCTCCGACATTTGACACTGCAGTTCCAAGGTGGTGCCACAAGTAGAAACCCCTGACATCTGCGATGAATCGCGATGTTGCATCGAAGCTGTCTACGAAGACTGCGGTCGTGCTCCGCCATTTGAGGCGGCGGCTCCCAGACGGCGCCACGTGTACAACTGAAACTGCAGCGCGCTAGGTCCAAAGCCACAAGAAAGTTTGTGTAACTCTGCTTTCTCACGACATTAGAATTCCAGCCAAACTTCTTCGCATTTTGTTTTACTATAAACCACTTTCGTCCATTCGTTCCTTCGTTTGTTATTTCGTTTGTTATTATTTTTCATTCGTTACCTGCCATTTTTGTGCCAAACATTCACCACATCTCCTTGAGTCTCACTGACTTGTGAATAAGGTTATTTCTACATTTTTAATACAGCTATTTACTTATCTTAATGTCATTTAGAACGCATCAATCTTTGCCTGCTACTTTTCTGTGCGGTCAAGTGCTTTCAAGTTTCAAAGGAACAACACATCATGATAACGGCGTTTCCATTGCTGCTGACGATATTGCTGGGTGTTATAATGCAAGACACACTCTTGTGAGCAGTTGCCTTAGCCTTCAGGGCCACAGCCAATTAAAATAAATGTACGGCAGTAAAAAGGTCGCACTCACTTTTTTGAAGTCCTTCACAGTCTGAATAGAAGAGGCCAGCCTGAGCGGCAACCTGATGGGTGCGATAAGAATATGTATATAGATAGAACCTTGAGGGTGTATTTTTATCAACACGTCCTCAGCTACAAAAAGGTAAGAAAAGGTCAAGGAACTGAAGATGAACGTCATACGATAAACGCGAGTGGAGGCTCTCAATAAATAAATAAAAAATAAGTGCGCACTTGTGTTGTGTCTCCTTTCTCACTGTCGTCCTCTTTTTGCGCCCGTTAACAATAAATTTCTACGAGTTTTTTTTTTTCGCCTTATGATGTGGCAAATAGGTACCGCATCGAAGGGCTGCTTTCTGGAGAATAAAGAAACCTGAACTGCTACGTCTCTTGTGGTAATGACAGGTTCGTCGAAACAGTAGCATGAATGCATGTAAACTGCTCCGTGAATCATTTCAGTATATGATACGAGTGCCGCGAAACGCCTGAAGCAGGGTCTCATGACGATGTAAAAGTGTTTGTACGGACCAAGCATTGTTTCAATACTGCTTAAGGTAGGAAATATGTGTTTTTGAAGAATAACTTGCATTTGATAGTGTAATGTGAAGCGAAGGTTGTGACAAGTCTAATCCTGCCACCCACCCACAAGGATTAGAACACGGCATCATAAAAGAAGGAGGCTGCGCTTGCTTTGTACGTATTGCATCTCTAGTTTGAAATAAATCACGCTAGGTAAGAGTGGGTCGAATGAAGCTCCGACCGCATTCTCTGAAGGGCTTCCCACGTGTCAATCAGAACATGGACGTTTTGTTTCATCACAAGGACCAGTACAGAAACCGTATATTTGATGTATGCGTGAAGCCGAGTATAATAAAATAATGGTCACCAGTGCGTTAATTGGCTAATCTTAGCTCCACCTGAAACGTATAAAATTATTTTACCTTTATCTAACAATTGATTCCACCTTTCTGAAAATCTTTTCTGCCTTTTTACACATATTTCTGCCCCTTTTTCTGCACCTCTTGCTGTGGGTTCGCCAATTGGCCACTTTTTATAATTGACTTTTTAGTTATATTCTAAGTTATACAAAAGGCAGAGAAAAAAATAAAATCCAATGCGCCTCATAAACTGAACAAAGAAAGCATTTATTACACAATGTTGAAGGTAAGTAATTAGAATGAGATACGACTACAGAAATTCAGAAAACAAATGTCACCGGTATGCAGTGCAAAGGGGAGAGCACCAATAGTATCAAAACGTCTCATCTCTGAAGTAACAGTTGAAATGTATTCCGCGGCGAATTCCGTGTTTCAGCAGCCGCAAGGAAAAGGGCTTTGCGTTTAGTGCATATTATTTTGAAGAAATTAGCCTAATCCATAAGGCGCGATTTATTATATTGCCACGCTGGAAGAGGCAGTTTCAAGGGTTAATTTCTGTCAGTTTAATACGCTTGTGGCCATAGAAGCCTGTCTGTTATGGAGAGGTGACATGGTATGAATGGTGGGCTTTCACCGGCTCCATCGTAGTTAGTATCGCAATTATCATCAACATAAACAGCCTAAATACATTTACTTCAAAACTCAGACCAGCTTCTTTGATTGACATTTTTTGTCATGCGCCAACTCAGATTATTCAAATTTCATCCACCCCCCTAGGTGTGGCGAGTTTCCTCCTGGGTGGGGATATAAACTTTCTACAATGCGCGCATCCGCCCACAAGGGTAAATAGTCTCCCTCTCATAAAACTAAGATACAAAGTCTTGATGCAAGTTGTTAACAAGGAAGGAATCAAAACGCGGGCCTTCCAGCCTTTACCATCCGTGTGGCTGACCAGGATGCGCTTTTTGAGAATGAACCAGCTGAATATGTATCTGCAACTAGGAAACTATATAATATACCTGCCAAACTTTGAAGCCACTGTATCCTGCTCGGCTATCGGAAAGTCTACAATCCATCTAGGCTGCATTTTTGAACAAACAATCAAACACAATGTTACTTTGAAACGAAGTGCAAATGATTTTCTCCTTGTCAAATGAATGTTGATTTTGAATATCACCAAATATCGATTCATTAGCCGCGCTAGTGCATTCATTCACCTCAAAAATAACAGGGCTATCTATATAGTACGGCTTATTAACGATATCGTTCACCAGAAAATCCGCCGTTGTCGGCTTGGCTTTGTGAGCGATAATTCGCGTGCAAGGCGCTGGCAGGTGACAGCTGGCAGCTGACATGACCGCGCAGTGAATGGAGGGAAGGGTTGCTGGAGGTTACGTTTGGCAGGAGCTGTGCCGCTTTATCTATCATAAGGGAGGGTTATATTAGAATAAACCTGCTAGGATGGTTGCATTCTGAATCATGCACGTTCCTCTAGGCCACGTCTGCACGTTCCCACGGCATGGTAAGGCGGAGCTCTATATTTTTATTTATCTTTATTTTATTCATTCTGTCAACATGAGCCAAGACAGGAGTTGCAGGATATGTACAATAACAATATTATATACGTGAAGAAAAAAAGAAAGGATAAATCTATTCAATCTATTATTACTTGCATGCACAAAACATACCTGTTTAATAAACCCGTGCAGCTTTAATTATTATAGAGCAAAAAGCAAATCATAATTCAACCAGTACATGGGATAACTACTCCTGGTTAACCGAATTAAATTACACAGCACATCAGGAAATCATCATGTCGTTAACAAGTACTTTGCCAAATCATTTTTAAACATTGTAAGTTCCGTGATAATGACAATATCGTTTGGCAGCTTGCTCCACTTGTCTATTGACTGAACTAAAAAAGAACATTTGAAGCAATATGTTCTGTAGATTAAAGGTGTGATGCGTTTCGCGTGCTTTGTTCGTGATTGGAAATTAACATCTTGTGTGATGTGTTTCTTAATATGCACGTGACAGTACCCAGTTTAGATTTGAAAAAAGAAAACCAGCCTACTGTATTTCATTCTTTGATGTAAAGTAAGAAGTCCGGGTTTTTTTTTCTGAGTTCTGTAGGAGACTGTGGTCTAATGTAGGCGTTATAAATAAATCTAAGCGTACGGTTCTGAACCAGCTCGCATTTCTGTATATGTTTTCTGGTATAACATAGCCAGACATGACTTGCGTATATGAAAAGCGGCACACAATCATTTTGTACGCAAGAAGCTTTACTTCTGGCGTCGCACCACATAGCTTCTTCCTCAATGTAAAGAGCTTAAAGTTCGCCATATTGCAAACATGGTCGACGTGTACAGACCAGTTCAGGTCACTAGTTAGAATAGATACCAAGGTACTCGTATTCTTTTGTTTCCTCTAAATAAATATTGTCAAATTTGTAACGGAACACCAGGGGATTCTTTCTTCGTGTTACCCGCATAAAAACTGTTTTTTCCTTATTTAAACCCATTTGCTACTTTTTGCACTAACGGTAGACTTGACCCAAATGTTCATTTAGTCTAACCTGCTCGTCAAAACATGCTATTTTAGCATATATAATTGTGTCATCTGCACAGTGTCGCATCGTTACATCCGCGTGAAAGCCAAAATTAATATCACTAATATCGATAGAAAAGAGCAAAGTTCCTATTACCGACCCTTGTTGAACACCGGACCAAATCTGTTCTGAAGTACTTCGACGCACCTTTCAGGAAAACAGATTGTTTTTTTTATACAGGTAAGCTTCAGTCCACTTAACAATTTTCTTATTCTGCAATGCCATCCTAAGCTTGAGTAACAACTTAGGATGAGAAATCCGGTCAAAAGCTTTGATAAAATTGACAAATACGATGTCTGTATGCCCAAGTTCATCAATTATCTGACAATATCGGTGTTGCCAAACGCCGATGTGAGTCAGATAGTCCGATATCTTTCGGTAAAGGCACGCAGTCATGCGCGGTTACGTATCTACCTGTCCATATCCTTGCGTATAGAGCATAGCAATGACGTCTCGCGAGTTGCGTAACTGTTTCAGGTAGTGACTGGAATTCTGTGGTGCTGCAATGATGTCATGCGGAACGCCACTCCGCTGTGACAAGCCAGCGTGACGCGTTACATCTAGATTCTACGCTTAAAAGAGACCGACGCCGCATGAACGGTTTAAGGAAGCCGCTGCGAACTAACTTATACTTTCAGAACTTCGACAATGTGTTGAGGTAGTGACAAGTCTCGCCCTAACACCTGCCTGCATGGTTTAGAACAAGGCATGATAAAAGAGGAAGGCTGCGCTTGCTTTGTACGTATTGCGGCTTTCGTTAGAATTAAACAACGCCAATTAACAGAGTGGGCCGAATGCAGCTCCGACCACAATCTCTGAAGTGCTTCCTACGTGTCATCTAGAAGTTGTCCAGTATTTCTGACCTCCCGAGATGGCTGTAATTGGAGCAATTGATTGCCAGAAAAAGCTACAAAGAAACATAATCAGAACTATCGGTAGGAGCATCTTATCGGGACTAGTTTCGTGGCACTGCTTGCTCATCGAATCCACGCTTGATATGCAGGAAAGGTGAATTAAAAAAAAAAGGAGCCTTCAATACGTACTTGTCCTTTTCCTTCAAGTGAAGCATGGAGAAAAAGCCGTTCCAGTAATCCCGATGAGCAGATCCGACGGGGGTGTTCTTTTGTGCTGAGGGATCAGGAGATAAAGATGAATTTATTAAGTTATCTTTACGCTGAAAGCAGAATACTCCAGTCTGTAAGAAAATGCAAATGTTCCAGGAGAATCTGCCTGCAGCCACTTCCTTCTTTTGCAGGACACAGTGCTCTTCATACACTGGGAGCAACGAAATTAGCACTGATCCTCTCAAAATGTAAAGCAGCGAAATGAACAAGCCTATTGGTGTGTTCCTTACATTTAGTAAGAATAGCTCCGAGAGACGCGGCACGAACGGTTCCAGAAAGAAATAACAAGCGTTAGAAGAACCAACATGACTTAGTGAGGAAATAGTACAAAGCACCATTTTATATACTTCCACAAGTAAATTAATTCCGTAACGGTGTCTGAAGTTAGCAAATTCATTACAAAAAATATCGCGCGAGAGCCATTAAACAGGTTTTAGAATATCTGTTAGGCACTTAATTATTGTTTTCGTCTTGATTTTCTTACACCTGGGGGTGCAGTTGTATTGTCAGTTACGATGACAACAGTACAATGATCTGAGGCTAACGCTCCCTAACCGCTCACACTGTCTCCTCAAGCCTAACATCAAACGCGCCCCTATCGACGCAAAGAGACTCCCCTGTACAACTCTAATGTACTCAAACTTGAACACGCAGCGGTCATGCGGGACCCTGAACAAGGCTATGTAATCACTAACATCCAGTATTTGCACAACCTGCTATTGAATTTACGCTACTAATTATTGTTCGCAAGCGTTTCAGAATGAAATACTGGCAAACTAGGAGACTTATCACAACGCCGTAATCTTTTTCGTCTAACCACGCTTCGCAAGTTTATCCTTCCCCATTTCATGACTACGATGTTTTTGAGTTATTCAAAGCCATATACAGGGTGCGTGACTGGGAGGTACTGGGAATTGTTCTAGACGTGCAGCGTTTACATCTTGGGGTTGGGGTAGTAAAAGTGAACAAGCCGAACTACCGGCACCGTCGCTACTATGCACCTGGCTGTCAAAACGGTTACTGCGGTGTTAAAGTCGTTCGGAAAGTTTCCTCCTTCGAAGTGCAAAAGCGCACCGCAAGAAGCTGTAGGAGAAATGTTTTCATCCCGGAGAAGAATCGCTGGACGACAAGATCGCAGTCTGTGAACTTCATCTTGAGAACCACTATATTATGCGTTAGTAGATGCATGTTGTGCTAGGAAAAGACGTGTGGATTGCGCAAAGAAACTTTGTATACACAAGCACTGCCCACGATCCAGCCGAATGCTGCAATATACCTGAGCACTCTTCCCTGTCGAACACGCGCCTCGCAAACTGAAAGCGCCTGCACCCCTCCGGAATGAAAAGAGGAAAAAAAAAGAGAGGGGTGATAGCCGTGCAAAGAAAGCGCTTGGCAATACGAACAAAATAGCGACTATTTCAGCTAGCCACATGCTGATACTAATTATTTTCACTCCTTGAAGACTCCGTCAGTCTTATTATGCGGAAGCATTTATCGGCTCATAAGTGGAGTCGTCATACCCAACTAATACTTAAAAAAATTATCACCACCAGCAATCGAACCACAATCACAAAAAATTAGCTTCCTTGGCCCAGGCGCGAGAGCATTATACTATCTCCGCAGCCGATCACGCTTAGTGTAGGACGAACACATTATTGCGCTGTGCACTAAACATCGTTTTCTTCATCATGTTCTAACTGCAAAACACTCTCGCAGTGTGCAATGAACACCGTCGTGTTATGCAGTTCTATCTACGCCACTCCTACATTTATCCTAGGTAAATACGCCATATACGTACGCCATCTGGCTGAGTGCGGCCAAGGTCCGCTAGCATAGTCTCAGGTGAATCCACCAGTTGACGTGACAGAAGTCGCAACTGTTTCGCATTACTGCACGCAATCATACTTAAGTGCACCACTGGAATTTTCGGTCAGTGCATTGCTTTCAAAACTTCGAAGGCATTGTGTGCGCTCTGATGCAGCTCTAAGCATGCTCAGGTACACTGAACTTCAAGAGAAGACTTTTTGGGGTTCAGTGAGAGTCCGCAATTGTCCTTTCACACACTTAAAACATACGTGCTAAAGGTATGCTGCGAAATGGAATGCATGTTGCTGGTGGTCACTGAATGCTCTCCTTCCATTCTGCAAAATTATTGCTGAATTGATTTTAATAAAGGCTATTTAATGACATCTGCATATAAAATATATTAAAGCCACAGACCTGAATGCCCCCTTCGGCTGTTTAAATACGATCTGGTGGGTTATAGACAATGTTTTATAAATGTCCGAATTGAAAGGGTACAAATATTTCACGATTCGGCGTGGCTGCAGTGAGGTAGCGAATGATTGGATATGTACTTTACGCACGGCCCACGACGTCAATGAAATATCACTTACAGTAGCGCTGATGCATTCAAATATATAAACGGAAATGTGACCGCCATGCAAACGCCTCATCTTTACTTTGACCAGGTAGCTATGAAGCGCAAGGTATGCTAGTACGGTTTCCGAAGGAAATGCCTGTCTCCTTTGGCATTTCTGCTTCCAACATAATGTCTATGCTAGCTTACATTAGCAACAAGACGCAGATTTTGCTGCACACACGTCCAGGTGACAAGCGTATTTCCGGATCAATTTAGGAACGCCAACTGCCTAGGTTTGTGCCCTCTTGCCTTCGTCAGCCGATCCTCGAACCAAGCAGCTGCAATGGCAATAACCCCACTCTCTCTCGCTAGCTCTCTCTTTGGGTGACAAGTGGAGAAGCTCAGCTAACCATAGGGCAAAAACCACTCATTTCGCTTTTAAAAAAATGCCAGTGAAAGCTGGCCACCGGAGTTCTGCCAGTATAGGCAATGTGAGCGGAAATGTGTGCAGCCGCAGTCCGGCCGACACCGGCTGCACCAAACTACATCGCTCGAAGCGCCCTCTATCCTTTCCGTATGCCGCGCCTCAAGAACTCTACTGTGGTCGAGACACTCAACCTATTCTAGGTAACTCTCAGTTCAGTTCAGGCGTTCAGTCGTGTCCGACTCTTCGTGACCCTATGGACCATGTCACGCCACGCTTTCCGGTCTCTCACTATCTTCTTAACATCACATAGCTTCATCTGCAATGCCTCGAGAATGCCATCTAACCATCGCGTTCGCTGCCTACCCCTTCTCCGGCGACCCTCAACCTTTCCCAACATCAAATCTTTCTCCAGCGACTCCTCTCTTCTCATCAGATGACCAAAGTAGCTGAGCTTTAACTTTAGAATTTGACCCTCCAATGAGCAGTCAGGGTTTATGGTCGACAATATCGACTGATTTGATCTTCTGGCAGTCCAAGGAACTCTTAAGAGTCTTCGCCAGCACCACAATTCAAACGCGTCAATTCTTCGGCGGTCAGCCTTTTTCACAGTCCAACTCTCGCATCCATACATCACAACTGGAAAGACCATAGCACGGGTTATACGGATCTTGGTTGGCAGACTAATGTCTCTGCTCTTTACTAGTAGGTCAAGGCTAACCATTGTTCTCTTTCCCAGAAGCAGGCGTCTCCTAATTTCATGGCTACAGTCTCCTTCCGTGGTAATCTTGGCGCCCAAGAACAGAAAATCTGTCACAGCTTCCACTTCTTGTCCATTGATGCTCCAGGACTTGATAGGGCAAGACGCCATGATCTTCGTCTTTTTAATGTTCAGTTTAAGCCCAAACTTCTCACTCTCTTCTTGTACGCGCATCAGAAGTCTCTTGAGTTCCACTTCACTTTCTGCCATTAAAGTGGTATCATCCGCATATCTAAGGTTGTTGATACGTTTTCCAGCAATCTTCACTCCAGCTGAAGACTCGTCCAGACCGGACTTCCTCATGATGCACTCTGCATATAGGTTAAATAGGCAGGGCGACAGTATGCAGCCTTGCCTCACCCCTTTCTCAATCGGAAACCAATCAGTAAGACCATGTCCAGTTCTGACTGTGGCCTCTTGCCCTTCATAAAGGTTCCTGAGGAGACAGATGAGGTGAATTGGAACTCCCATCTCTTGGAGAGCTTGCCACAATCTGCTGTGATCTACACAGTCAAACGCTTTCGCATAATCAATAAAGCAGAAGTAAATGGGTTTCTGGAACTCTCTTGCTTTTTCCATGATCCAGCGAAGGTTGGCAATTTGGTCTCTAGTTCCTCTGCCCTCGCGAAACCCAGCTTGCACGTCCGGAAGCTCCCGATCCACAAACTGCTGCAGCCTACCTTGCAGGATTTTTAACATCACCTTGCTAGCATGCGAAATAAGCGCGATCGTGCGGTAGTTGGAATAATCTTTGGCACTGCCTTTCTTTGGAATGGGGATGTAAACTGACCTCCTCCAATCCTGTGGCCACTGCAGGGTTGTCCAAATCTTTTGACATAATGTATGCAGTGTGTTAACAGCGTCGTGGTTGAGGTTTTGAAGCAACGCAGCTGGAATACCATCAATTCCGCTAGCTTTGTTCTTAGCAAGGCTGGCTAAGGCCCATTCAACTTGACTCTTCAGGATGCCCGGCTCGAAATCAGTAATCACAACCGTCCTATGTTGGGTTTGCACATCCGGGTCCTTCTTGTACAGTTCTTCTGTGTATTCCTGCCACCTCTTCTTTATCTCTGAGGCTTCAGTGAGGTCCTTGCCTCGTTTGTCCTTTATCACGCCAAGCTTAGCACAGAAGCTTCCTTTGATATCTTTGATTGTCTTATACAGAGCTCTTGTGTTCCTTAATTGGCTGTTGTCCTCAACTGCTTGACACTGTATGTTCAGGAAGGCATTCTTATCTCTCCTTGCTATTTTCTGAAAATCTGCATTGAGAACCTTGTATCTTTCTCTTTCCCCCATACCTTTTGCCATCCTCCTTTCCTCAGCTATTTGCAAAGCCTCTTCAGATAACCAGTTTGCTTTTTTGCATTTCTTTTGCTTTGGAACTACCTTAGTAGCAACTTCTTGTATTATATCACGAACATCAGTCCACATCTCTTCGGGCTCTTTGTCTTCTAGATCTAATTCTTGAAATCGATTCCTCACTTCCACAGCATATTCTAATGGAATCTGATCCAGATCATACCTGAAAGGCCTTCTAGTTTTCTGCGTTTTCCTCAATCGAAGCTTAATTTTGGCAACAAGAAGCTGATGATCGGTGCCACAATCGGCCCCAGGCCTTGTTTTTACTGCTTGTATAGCGCTTCTCCATCTCTGCCGGCAAATAATATAATCTATCTGATTCCTGTACAGACCGTCCGGTGAAATCCATGTGTACAGGCGCCTCTTGTGCTGTTGAAAATGAGTATTCGCTATGGTCAGGTTGTTTTCTTGACAGAACTCTACTAGCCTCTGCCCAGCTTCATTTGGCTCACCAAGACCGAACTTGCCTGTAATTCCGGATATTTCTTCACTCCCGACCTTAGCATTCCAGTCTCCTATGAGAAAAACGACGTCTGATGATCGGGTGCGGTCTAAAAGGCATTGTAGGTCCGCATAAAATCTCTCAACGTCAGCTTCTTCAGCAGCAGTGGTCGGTGCATAGACTTGAATAACTGTTATGTTGAAAGGGTGACCTTGGATCCGAAGAGAAATCATTCGGTCGTTTTTGGGGTTGTACCCTAGCACTGCTTTGCCCATTCTTCTGTTTACTATGAGAGCGACCCCATTCCTTCTCTTGGATTCGTGCCCACAATAAAAAACGTAATGGTCGCCGGAGTTAAATTCTCCCATTCCGGTCCACTTGAGCTCGCTGATACCCAAGATATCAATGTTCAATCTGTCCATTTCTCGCTTGACGATATCCAGTTTACCTTGCGTCATAGATCTTACATTCCATGTTGCTATGTGATATATCTCCTTGCAACATCGGACTTTCCGGTCGCTTCCCGACACATCCACAGCTGAGCGTCCTTTTGGCTTTAGCCCAGCCGCATCATTCGTCCTGGAGCTACTAGGAATCGCCCTTTGTTCATCCCCAGTAACATGCGGGACGCCTTCCAACCTGGGGGGCTCATCTTCCGGCGCCATATCGATAATGGTATTGTGACTGGCCATAGGGTTTTCTTGGCAGGAAATACTGGAGTGGGTTGCCATTACCTTCTCCAGTGAATCACATTTTGTCAGAACTCTCTGCCGTGACCTGTCTATCTTGGGTGGCCCTACACAGCAGAGCTCACGACTTCATCGAGTTTCGCAAGCCCCTCCGCCACGACAAGGCAGTGATCCATGAAGGGGCTAGGTAACTCTAGCAACGACTAAATACCAGGTAAATAATTGAAGTTTGACATGTTCTTTGGCTAACACCGATAAATCCCTAAGCAGAGTGTCGTCTGACCTGTGCTCAGCCGACCTTAGTTTCATAGAAAACTTCACTCTGATAAGCCGACAGCATGCAAAGCTCAGCTTTCCTCGGTATATTACTTAATAATTAATTAATTAATTTATTTATTTATTTATTTATTTATTTATTTATTTAGGTTGTCTCACAGGCTCCGAGCGTTGGAGTATTGTGTGAGGGGAGGATTACATAAATAGGGATAATAACACGAGCATGAATGACATGATTATAAAATGCTGATTGACCGTTAGTATTCATTTAACAGTAAGAACATCATTATATAAAAGTTATTGACGTGTTAGTAATTAGAAAAAATGTCTGTTATTTAGGTCCTAAAAGAAGCTGGATCACGAATATTGACGATGTGTTCCGGAAGACCCTTCCAGTGAACGATAGCCTGCGGCAAAGCGGATGAATTAAATGCAGGGGTTTTACCTGATCCTCATTATAAACAGGTGAAACACGCTGCTACGTTTGAGATTTTCCTACCTAAGCTTTGGCCAGCGATAAGCGCTTACAAATGCTTCGAATTTAAACAGGGATGGTCCCTTCCTTTATATATATACAGGGTGTTGCACAATTAGACCCGCGCTGTAGAATGCTTCTCCCAGCTAAACCGCGGAATCCTTGCAGTTCAGATTTCGCACAGAAATCACATTTTGTCGCTAGTATTTTTTAATACTAAATTTGTTTGTGGTACTTGCCTGATTCGATCAGAAGTAAAATATTCCCATCGCCTGCGGCGGCGGCGACGCCAGACGAACCGCTGCCCCAGCGATGGGACTGGTGGCGCCACCTCATGCTGCTAACAACAACTCAAACCTTCTGCCAGAAACGCTCGCCACCTCTTTTCTTGCTACAGAGTTGTTGTTAGCAGCATGAGGTGGCGCCACCAGTCCCATCGCTGGGGCAGCGGTTCGTCTGGCGTCGCCGCCGCCGCAGGCGATGGGAATATTTTACTTCTTCTGATCGAATCAGGCAAGTACCACAAACAAATTTAGTATTAAAAAATACTAGCGACAAAATGCGATTTCTGTGCGAAATCTGAACTGCAAGGATTCCGCGGTTAAGCTGGGAGAAGCATTCTACAGCGCGGGTCTAATTGTGCAACACCCTGTATATATATATATATATATATATATATATATATATATATATATATATATATATATATATATATATATATATATATATATATATATATATATATATATATATGAAGGAAAGAAGCCAACAGTCGGCGAGGCCAAGGAAAGCGTTGGGGATGGTACTTTTATGTCTTTTTTTTTTAATGTTTGCTTAGATAATCACAGAAATCAGTAATGTAATCTGTTTAAGGGAAAGATAATTAAACACAAAGTAAACAGATTACATTACTGATTTCTGTGATTATCTAAGCAAACATTAAAAAAAAGAAAAAGAAAAAAAAAGACATAAAAGTACCATCCTCAACGCTTTCCTTGGCCTCGCCGACTGTTGGCTTCTTTCCTTCATGTATTATAACGAGCACCCTCATTTCCCCTTAATTGATCTGCTTATATATATATATATATATACATATATATATATATATATATATATATATATATATATATATATATATATATATATATATATATATATATATATATATATATATATATATTGTCACGATATTGGCGACTAGGGCTAGGCTATTAGAGCCGGTGCAGGTGGAATTATAAGGTCCAAGCTTTAGGTACGTCCTTCTAGTCTGGAGCCGATTCACTTCGTCCTTTTTCTCCGAGCGCCACTTCAACGTCTTTCGCTGCGAGCGCCCCCTGGCATTCCTCCCTCCTTAAGCGTGACGCACACGGCACACGTGCACACAGGTGGACAAAAGTATACAGGTGGACAAAAGCATATATATACGTGTAGGTTCAGCGAGCCCGCGGGGTTTGTGCGCGCGATTTTCATGACGAGAACAGATAATTCACAGGTTGTGAATACTATTTTCTTTTTCGTTGCATGGGTTCCAGAACAGTGACCTGAAAGGAACTGTTGATGTGAGAGCCAGGCTAGACAATTCTTCAGGCACTCATTGACATTTGTTGCAACCGATAGAAGATAAAGATACTGCTGCATTCAATTTAGACCATTGCTGAACATACATTTTGATGACTGAATAAACTATTGGTAATAGGAGAGATCAGGAACAATTTGTTAGAAGTAGTTTGATTTGGCTTGGTTTGTGAGATTTAACGTCCCAAAGCGACTCAGGCTATCAGAGACGCCGTAGTGGAGGACTCTAGAAATTTCTACCACCTGGGGTTCTTTAACGTGCACTGACATCGCACAGCCCACGGACGTCATTCCGTTTCGTCTCCATCGAAACGCAGCCGCCGAGGCCGGGATTCGTTCCCGCGTCCTTTGGCGCAGTAGTCGAGTGTCGTAACCATTACGCCATCCCGGCGGGGCTTGTTAGACAGTGTCAGCACCACGGCTATCAGGCGTTTCCAAGTCAGGCGATCGCATCGGCGCTTCCTACAGAATTATCGCACAGTGTAAAAAAGCAAGGGTAGAAGCAAGAGAAGGAGTTATTTATTATAAGTAAAGCGCAGCTTGCCTTTGACGGTATGCATATGAACACTCTGTTTGTACAGTATACATAGCGACACTGACGGGAATACTGGAGCGTAATCATGTTAATTGGGACATTCTTGCGGAACGTTTGCTCTCACACGGTAAAGATGACTGGTTTACCCTCAGTCTGTGAACTCGTTACTGCACGACCTTTTTCTTAACAAGCATCATATCAAAGCGAACGGCAGATATTGAAATCAACAGCCACATAGCCGAAGCAGTCGCGTGTCGCTGCTGTCTGCGCGGCGAAGCGATGGCGATGGCCGTCGGTTGGCGCGGACTGTGTTCGCGTTTCGAGTGCAAGTACGTGTTAATGACTTTCTGGCCCAAATAAACAACTGGACATCAGCAGTGAAGTAACGCGAATGGAAGATGACCGAAAGACACTCTGGGTCACAGTATCGATTTCAAGAAGAGGCAGACGCAACTGGGGACGGAAGAAAAAAGTGCGAACGAATAGCATTAGGACTTCTGCGAAAATAATGTGACTGCACCTAACGTGTGCCGGAATAATCAGTGATACGAGAGAGGAGGTCCTTGTCCCGCCATCACACTGTTGGTAATGGTAGGGTAACCGAAATGTGCGGTTGCCTTTTTAACATGGCTGAACACTTGGCATCGAAGAGACGACAAAACGGCCACTCAAGGCGCCGAGATGTTTCATTGATGACGGCGTCATTCTTGAAATATACTGACGTCATTCATAGCATTGTTAAAGCTACTACCTCTCTTCGTTTCTGCCTTGTGAGTCTGTCCAATACTGCATGAGGTCACTCCACGCTCTATTTAGTCCAGACCATAAAATATATGTACGGGTTTACTAAGGCGAAAGCCTTTAATGGCTCATACCGTCATCCGTTCGGTCACACTACAGCTGTCAATCATTCTGACAGCCGCGCCGGGCATGTGAGAAACTTATCTTTGTTCTCCTTGTCTAGCGTCATGCCAGCGTGGTTGCCGTGCATGGGACCGCCCCAGCTAGTTAGTGGTAGATAGTGACCGATAATTATAGTTAGCGATAGTGACAGTGATAATGGCAGAGATGCCTGCAGATATTACGTCATCACCTGGTGATGTCATGACAAGACGTGACGTCATGACTGGTCATGACGTCACGGCAATTCACGCATATGCGAAGCTGACCCTGTCGGGCGTCAGATACAGGTGTCCGTGCGGCGCCTTTCAATTGGGGCTTCCCCGAACCCCGCACCACACAGCATACAGAAACAGACGCAGTACAACAGGCACCAGCGGCGTTTCAATTTGGTTCACAGGAAGAACAAACGCAGTATCAGTCACTATTCTTCGTGGATCTCTCAACCGAGCTGTAAGGAAAAAAGAGGGAGGTGGGAGCGAAAAAAGAGAGAAAGAGGTACCGTCATGGAGGGCTTCGGACCACCGCGCAATAGGGGCTTTCGCCTCATCGCGCTCTAGTGGTCCAAAGTGCCCCTAGAATTTTCATTCCCATTGATCCCTCTACGTTACTCATTGTTGTCGCCATGAATTGTTGACAATTTTCATAATTATATGCACACACCTAAACTCAAGCCAGCATTCTTGTGTCCATATGTCTTTGAATATTTTTACACTCTTCTTACGCTCAAGCTAGATTAAGTACTGTGTGTCGTTCATTGTTGGGTTAATTCATTACTCAAGCAATAATGTTCGTTTTATTGACGCATGTATTTTACTCTCTATGCTGTGTACGGTGATGTAGAATTGTGTTTTCTTAATGTGTATACGTCAATGAAAGTTCCTTTCTTTAAATTGGTGCAGATGAGTAGCCAGCGCCATTACAAGGTATCAACATCTCACTGTATTTATGCAAACAAAAGAGACAGAGCGAGAGAAAGCTAATGAAGTATTTTAAATCACTACATTTATTCTCGTTCTCGCAGAGGTGCTTGACTTTGGCGCATAGGGTTAACAGTGTCAATTTTTTTACCTATATTCCGTAAAATAGTGGACATGGCTTTGAATACTTCACAAATCCTTACTCCCCGATGCGAAGTCCAGACACTTCGTAACAGATCATTGTTAGGTTTGCATGATGGCTGCTGTAAACGTACCTTTGATACCTTTCCGGAAGATAAGTTCCAGGGTCGTGCAGAAGAGCTGCAGGAGGCCATTTGAATCATCGATGGGCAGCACGAGGCAATGACGGCGTAGGTGGAATATGTGGTCTGCAAAATCACGTAAGGTAAGCATGAGATATTGCCTCAGAGGAAGATTGGTTTGGTTTGGTTTATGGGTTTTAGATAGATGGGTTTATTGGTAGAAATTATGGTGTTTAACGTCCCAAAGCGACTATGGCTATGAGACACGGCGTAGTGGGGATCTCCGGAAATTTCGACCACCTAGGGTTCTTTGACGAGCACTGACATCGCACAGCACACGGGCGCCTTGCTTTTCGCCTCCATCGAAAAGCGGCCGCCGCGGCTGGGATTCGATCCCGCTTCATTGGGAACAGCACCTAATCACTGCACCACCACGGTGGGTAATATTGTGATATTAGAACTCAGAGAAAGAGTTTCTAGTATCAAAATATCAGGAGTGTGGCAAAAATCTTTCCTTTAATTTTTCGCTGACTCATTACCCGTACTGCCACTTCGAAAGCGCTCTAAACTGCTGTGTGAATACAAAACAGGGTCATTAGCGCACAAGAAACAGACCGAATTTCATATATCCCGTTTTTTTTTGTTTCAAAGGTCATATATGCCGAGAGGGACTATTTGTTGCAAGAGGAGACGACGATTCAACCGATTTCCTGGGCCTCTATAGCAAAACGCTTGTTTGATCGAATGAGAAAGACGCATTTAATCTTCAGGCAATTGTTCATTTGTTTTTTGTTTTTCGCCACTGCATGTGAACTCACAACATGAAAACCGAAAATCGCTCATCATCGCCATTTTGAGTTAGATGACCGGCAACCTTTCGAACAAGTTTACTTGACATAACACATTGTTATCTTCTTCCGTCGATGTTCCACGAAGGCGCGTGATGATATTGACAAGCCAAAGTGTCGCTTCATGCACCAAAACGAAAAAAAAGAAAGGGGGGGGGGAGGCAACTAAGTTCTTTACAATCACTACGATGGATGGATGGCTAGAGTATAGGAGCGTCCCCTTTAAAAGGGGGGGGGGGGGGTGGTAGTTGCTGTCATGCTAATTTTTGACCCTATATGTCATAATTATTATTTTAGATTGGTTAACTATGCCATCATTCTATTTATTGAATTTTCCTTTCTACATTACTAACATTATGTAACTTTTCTGGTTTTAAGCTATTAATCTTCCAATCTACATTTATCTAATTAGGCGCCGCCTGTGGTCCCTTAAAAAACTTTTGTCCATACTGGAAACACTGGATTCATTAGCATTGTTGACAAACTCACCACCGCCTGACAACAAACTCATTTGAGAGAATCGAATATGAAAAATTCATATGGTATACGGGTTCATGCCCATTAGCTAAACTGAAAAGTAAAATAAAAGGAACGATATTCAGATGTTGGAATAGATATCTTTAGTTTTGATAGATTTGACTGAACGCTTCTAGAGGGCGCTACCACCCGCAAAGATTAAAAGAGCGTGTACGGAAACTAGTCAGTGTTTTGAAGAGGAGATGCCCTAGCTGCTACAGACCAGATATTTTTACCCTCGCGCGCATGCTGCTGCCGCGCTCCTACTCTCGACACTAGGCGCCATCTATCGGGCGCGCGCGGCTTGGGGACTGCGAGGTTCGTGAGCAATCGTTCTTCAATTCTATCGATAACTCACTCTGCCACCTATGCATGTACGCATGTGCTGTGCCTCCATACTCACATTTGTACCTGTTCCAGAGAGCACTACAGCATTTTGAATCGCGCTGTTCTCTCCTTAGCGCCATATACGAAGGTAGATTACCATGCAGGTTGCGAACTTTAAATCGCCGTCTATGCGCAGCGGTGGTATTTTTTTTTTCTGGGGCTGCTCTGCCCATGTAATAAATGCACACTTTTTGTTTTGCTACTTCTTTATTTTGCGCATGACGATGTAGACTTTTGGATCTGACTTCATGGTGTGAGATGTAACCGGATCCGCGAGCTTCGTACCGAAGGTTGCTTAGGCAAAAGTTGTGCTTTCGGCCACCAGTGTTTCATCTTTGACTTTCGATTATCTTTCCTTTAAGGGAGTGTAAGTACGACTATAAGCAATCAAATTTTTGTTAATTCCTTATATCAGACAGAAGTCGGCGTGCAAAACGGTTGAGCGTGATAGCTTGTTGCTGTTAGTATTTGCTTGAGACGCAACAAAAACGATTTCATTACATGCTATGACCTGGCTAGAACGGCGAAACAGCTCTTCCACACGCACCGATAGCATCGAAATAAAATAAATTCCTATTCAGCTGCAACTACGTTAATAGGTGTTCAGAATTTAAGAAACAGAGAAACGGCGTTGGGGCCTCCAGCGGTGGCTTTGTGGTTAGGGCTCTTGACTGCTGAACCCGAAGACATAGGTTCAATCACGGAAGCTACGCCATGCTTTTTGATGAAAACGAAGCTGAAGGCGCCTGCGTAGTGTGCGATGTAAGCGCATGTTCCCTGTCGTTAATTTTTTTGAGCACTCCACTACGGCGTGCATCATAGCCGATGGCACTTTTGGACTCATTTCATAAACAAAATTAAAACTTAGTTGTTATGCTCCATAGCATTTCTTCGCTGCTGTTTCTTCCTTTAGCATGTACAATAACGTACGCGCAGCATTAAAAAAAGAATGTATCAAGCTTGACATGCAGGCGCAACGGTTTGATAGACACTGGATTTTCCAGGAATAAAAGGAAACAATTCTAATATGGCGATGTTTATAAATAAAGCGCAACCAAACTTGCCTGATGCTAGCTTGACCGCTCAGATGAGCACATAGTGATAATTTGTTAGTGTGACTGGCACACACCACGCAAACAACAGCACAGCCTAATTGGTGAGTTTCGAAATGGCTGGCAGGAAGCTCATTGAACGTGGAATTATATGCGAGTCGTACACAATAGTAAAGTTTACAGTTGTTCAAAAACGTTTTCTCGTCAGTAAGGCACTGAAACGGCAGCATTACAGCGCGGCTTTATGCTCAGCCCCAACACCATTAACGTGAACGCCAAACTAAATCCCACAAATAACGAGTCGATTTTAACCCTTCGGCAACGCAAATAAGCTCGCTCCAACACAACCATGCGGTGAAATAGTTTTGGCAATATTCCTAGCACCCGAAGGGGAGCTGAATGTGGCTACCAGGCAGGCGCGGCCTCGGCAATACCGCGGCCCCGTAGCCCCCAAAGAAGCGCTCGCGAGGCGGCGTGCCAATCGGCAGAAAATCGCCGTGCCCGGGAGCGGCTAAAAATCTGGTCTCAGCTTCATGTCTGAACCGGCGAAAAAAGCGGCCTTGACGCTATACAGTTTCCTTAAGGAAACTGCCGGGAATGGCAACATGCGTGTTTATTTTATTACCTCCGTAGCGTTAAAAGCTATCTTTTCAGTTAAAATAACCCGTTTGCCATCAAAATACGACAGACCTAAGACATAAGTCAAATTCAATACTACAACAGTGTCCTTTTACCCTCCTAACGCCCCGCCGCGGTGAATTTGCGGCCTACTGATTGCGTGGCACATGCTCATGTCTGCATACAACTTACATACAAGTCTTTGTTAAAGGTTAACAGAGTGCACTTTTTGATCTAGTTTTTTGCGCCGTGTGAGAAAGTTGTTTGAATAGAAGTAAGCGATGATTGTGGTTTTGACACAGTGTCTATACTCCCGGATTAGGTTTTACCATAATACAGGCTTGTCCGTTAAGGAACTGTACGATGCCTTATGCGATTCCTTCGACTCTGTCCAACGATAGCAGCAAGGCTCAATTCGCTGACTACAGCGTGAACTGGTACACTATACTGAAGAACCTTTTCGAAGAAAATGTAACCCCTGAACTGCCCTCTTTCTCTCCACGAACACTTTTGGCACGGTACTCCAGTGTTTACACCTCACATGCAGCCTTCCTCAACCCCCCCCGTCCTGCACTCGTGCTTCCTTATTTCCCTGTTGACATCTCTGAGAAGAGATTTCCTGGAATGATTTTTTTATCAAAGCCATATAGTAAAAACGTGTGTGTGTGTGGGGGGGGGGGGGGGGGGACTGTTTCTACAACACCCCGGCCGCAATTCAATAAGTTTGCCCCCTCCCTCTCAAGAAAAAATCCTGCTGACGCCGACGGCTTGCATGATAACAAGCTCAATAAAGCAAGTATGACTACGGCTGCTCCGATTCTCGCTGCATTCACGTTCTCCTTCAAGCAGCTTGTTTGCTAACATGAGTCCTAACATGAGCACCTCCAAAAGTGATCTAGAAAGCTTTGACCGTGTGCGCGTTGTAGATAGGCATCACTCGTTTAACGTTGCCAGTAGCAATAACGACAAGCAATGTTTTCCCCCAAACAAATAAAGCCGCAGCCTTCTTCGCTAGATTAGCAAGGAACATTTGAAGTAGTCGCAAATACACTGTGTCAGAAATGTCACCTTTACGTTTAAAGCGACCGCCCTACATTGAGCAGCCAAAAGGCCGCTGTAAAAAAAAAAAAATGATTCTTTCGGCTATGCCAGGCAAGGTGAATTGTTTATATGATTATCACAATAAACGCCTTTCAGTTTGCTTTTCGTGCATGATCGACTAAATGCGCAAAACCAACCAAATGCAAATCATCGCGAATTTAGAATATTATACCAATGTTTCAACCTTCAGTACCGATAAAATTTGAACTTTTGATTATATCTTCATTTTTAGTGCATTACCTGACAATGACTTCTGTAATTACTTCATATTTCAATGAATAAACAGTTATTCATGTTCGTGTTTTCCGAGATTAATGAACCCTGAATGATTTCATAGATCACTGCTGGTGAACATTTTTCTCGCACACTTTTTAGGATTGCAGTTTGCTCATAGGCTGACAAGTCGACCTCCGTACCTCAAAGTTTTCTGTCAACTTCCAGCCGAGAAATCGGAAAAGAAACCTTCCAGGTGAGTGTGAACTGATTTGAAAAACTAAATCTATTTTATGAATCAGAAAAAAATTGCAATAATTGCAGTAAATATGAAGTCAATTAATTTGATCAAAATTACAGTTTTCAGAGTCATATGGACTATCTGATGTGTCTTGTAAGGGGCAAATACAGCTGGCGTGATTCGAATATAGCACATTCGCTGGACGTACGTACTCAGTAAGCGCCGTCCGCTTCTGCAACAAGACCCGCTGTTCAGGCCTGACGGGCTCAATAAATATAGAGAGTGCAACAGGTTTTTCTTTTGTTCAAAGAAAGACAATCGCTTTGGTTAGGTTGGCCGAAAGCAGCTTTCTTTTTAATATGGTCTACATTTTTTTGTTTATACAGCTTAATCAACAAAGAATCAGATGCTTTCGGCCATATTTTTTGCGGGCAGGGAGAAGTGCAAGAACCTATCTTTGGGCGAAAAAAAATAAATAAAAAAATAAATGTTTACGATTTCAGTCACTACTAGCAAATCAACCATACAACTGGAACGAAAATTGTTATTGTCGCTAGATTTCGCTATTACCATTTCACATCGCGCCCCATGCGGTGGGGAAATACACATCAAGCGTTTTAAGGTTCTTCGCCGTGTACTGCTACGCAAGTACCACCTGTGAAATAGTGGCACTAATATCATAGAACACTAAAACTAAGCGGCGCAAGAAGATTGAACGATGCATGGCTCACAAAACATTGTTAAAAACGTACTGCCTGAAGCAACAACACCGCCTCAGAGATGAGGATTAATAAATCCACAGCAGCACTATACACGGTTACGAAAATGACGAAAATATGGGCCAGCTCTATCCTGAATGCCGGATGTGCAGCTCCATTTGATATCAGCGAATGGAAAAAAATCTTGAGAATGGAGTCCAATATAACTGTGAAAAAATCTTTGAACTCAGTAAGTGTGTACTGATTAACAACTGAATTAATACCATGAACAAGCATGCTTCCTGCACTTACGTAAAATTGTGGGTTTTGTTTGACGAGTGCACTATTGCTAGATTGTTTTCTTTCGGATCGGCAAAAATGAAAGCAACAAACAGAAAAGTATCTCAAGTCATACGCGGTGCGAAATTTCAAAATAACCCTTAGAGGAGCTCATATATCTTCGTTCATGGCGGCGGTGACAGACCTAAATAGAAGGATAAATAACAACAATTCAGCGGGCCGCGAAGCGCGGTTATATGCCTGTCATTTTCCCAGCCCACTGAAGAGGGACATTTAACCGGCTATTCCCGGGCACACAATGTGTTAGGACTTATACGTTCTTACGTAAGTTGAGGTCAATGATGCGAGCAAATAACCGCCACTGGGACAGAGAAAACAGTGTATCGAAATAACAACACTGAGCCGGCTGGTACATATTGGCAAAATGACGATGCACGTCGTTACTGCATCGGCGTGCGTGAAATTGCGCAACAGTCCGTTGTGATGGAGGAACCGACAAGCACGACAACAAACTGAGGGAGCTTGTTGGCTCATTTCCAGCAAGAAAGAGCACCACAACAGACGAGGATGACGAATGTTGCGTTGTCCTTTCTGTCTCCCCTTCATTTGTGGGGAATTTAGCTCTTTGTAAACGCGCAAAATTTTCACCGGTACCGATATTTGAGGAGCGCATGTAGGCTGGACTCGATAAATAGCCTAAAGTATAATGTAGATGGCGGCGAGCAAGATTCGGATCCCTGTATGTAACAAGGAGCGCGCGAGCGTTGAGAGCCGCGCGTCGTTTGCGGAAATCCGCCACAACACGCGTCAGCCACGTCGCCCTGTTTTCTGTTCGCTTATCGCGCAGATAGCAATGAGAGGCTCTTCTGATGAACGAACACAGCGCGTGAAACTAGTGTGTTTACGTAAGGTGCGGTGCTCACCTTTGAGCTGCTTGAGTAGAGGGTCACTCACGGACATGTTGCTGCATGGAAGATGGTTTCCCCTCCGCGATGGCTAAACTCGGTCGCAGCTGGGCGCCTACGTCTGGCCCGCCAGTGACGGGCAAGGGAGAAAGCAGCGGCGCTTGCGCCACCGCGGATTTCAGTGCAGCGAGCCAGCTATGCATTGCGCGCCTATCACGACAGCTGAGTTCCTGAAGGCGCGCAAGCAAATAATCGATGATCTCTGACATTCGCCTCGTTTCGCGCGCATTTTCTTGGTCGTGCAGAATATCGAGCCTTCTTCGCCGCAACGGGACTTCTGCCTATTATGCTCAGCAAACGTCGTTGGATGGCCGCCCAGGTGGTCTCTGTGCTGCACGCTAATAGCAGAGCGCGGTCTGCTGTTACCACAGCTGGAGCCTACGAAGCAGCAGCTGCGCGGCGTGCGCTCGCCGCCAGCCACTCCTTCTTGTTAAGTTGATTTTGCGCCATTGATTGTTAAGCGCTCATCTACGGTGCAGTCGCCTTTGCTGGCCGTCGGTGTAGTACTTCGGCCACTGACCCCGCGATGGCAACGGATGCCTAATGCGCGGTACCTTTGTGCTATTTGGAACTGTGTAGAGACAAAACTTTATTCAAATTAGCGCAGCCGTGAAGACGAAGCCCAAGAATATATGCACGAAGGCACGAACATCTACAGCTCTACAATGTAGTAATAAACGCGAACAAATGACGCATATTACGTACCGAAATCGTGCTTTACTAAGACATATATCAAACTTGATTTTTGGGAGGCGGTGACGGCGTTCTGACGCGTGCAACACTTTGAAATTCCGCAAAGCCCAAATCAGTGACGCAGCTTCTCCCTGAAATTTTCGCGCATTATTCTCAACTCTTTGCTTGTGGACTTCGAGTGTCAAGCTGAGCAGCGCCACTGGAAATGCACACGTCATAAGCAGACTGCGTAGCTCAATTTCAAGAACAAGGGTTCGGAGTCGCATTCAGTGTCCAGAAAGTGATCCGGTTTGTGCAAGCATGTTTATCGGCGTTAACCACGGAAAGCAGACTGTTAACAAATAAAGTACGTTGATAACGAGCTCAATTGTCTGTCGGCGTCTGTGTCCGTACTGTTGCCTGCTCATGCGCTGTAGCTCTTTGCATGCATGGTTTTCCGAGACAAACGAATAATCTATTCGCCTTCGTAAAAACGCCACTCGAATTTGGTTAAGGCTGGCATAAAACACCACACGGCTACACACCGCAAATCTATTACCTGCTTCCTCAAAGCGAGGGAATTTGAAGTTGGAAGTTGAAAATTTATTTTAAGTAATATACAGGAAATGGGCCTCGGGTGAAAAGCTACAAGGATTTGCTTGAGAGATGCCCGAGTCCCAGTAAAGGTAGAAAAACAAAACGTATGAAAATCAAGGCGAGCATATACATATATAACGTGAAAATTATGAAGCCCAGAAAGAGCACAAAAATACAAATGAAACAGCAAATTAAAAATCAGCACAATAAATTAACGGCCAACAATCATCAACAGTATACACGCAACATGGTAAAATATATTGAAAATAAAGTGACTATACTCATGATAATGTTCACCTAGGCAAGGAACGGAAAGTAAGAGAGACAGTGCGGCTTTGATGAAATATAGCTCAAAGTCCTTAATAAGGGTGGTATAGATTTTTGGGTTGTGTGTACTACAAAGATTTATGCTATAATTCATTTTTTATGGCTTAAGACTGCGTAGGTCAAGTAATATCTTCTATGTGCCCTATTGAGAAATCTATTCTCCCTACAACAGGCTTACTGAAAGGCCCCATTGGCTTGTGCCTTCATTTCCGGATGTCATTAAATTCTTCAAACAGCTGTCTTATCATCCGTTTTGGTGCGTATAGAAGAATGTTGCCATATCCGAGAACAGTTTGGATTGTTTTTGCACCTGCTGTAAAGTGGAGCAAGCTTTCCAGGTGCGCGCAAATACCCACATGACTTTTGTTTGTAGTCAACTAGAATTATCTTCATATTCGTAGTTCACTATACTTGTGATAATCTGGTTGCTTCGTACAGGCAGCATTCCATCTGACCCAATTACGTGCGGCCACATCACAGCGGTACTTTCTACACAAGTTTTAAAGAGGAAGCCGCGAATGTTTTGGGTGCCTCCTGCGTCGAGTACAGCTGAGATGTCATACCCTTCGCTTTCTTTAGACTATGGAACGAATAGTTTGTTTGAGGCACTGCCACGGGCCTCTTGTACTTGTCTGCTAGTTTTCCTATATGAAATGTGAACTACAAATGCTTTAAAACAACCACATTATACCAGGTTGAAAGGAACAGTGTTAAATGTCAGCTGGCGTTATCTGCCTCAAGTGTAAACATTACAGTGTAGAGCGCCGTCAGTAGACAGGACTCGAAATAGTCAGATATGGAGTGAAGTAAAGGATTTTTATTTTTCTGCCTCCGATTAACAACACCAAGCCCGAGCGTTCCCGGGGGTTATCTGCTGACTTCCAAATCTAAATTCAGGGACGCTGTGCAAGATGTCTACTCAAGCTCTGTACACGCTGTCAAATTGATTAATTAATGGCATCAACTTCAATACTTTGCACGCCTCCAGTGCCACTGATTTATCTATAACCATTTTGACGTTATCATCACCTGCACATCACTACATGGTCTTCGAAGGCATGCAGTCAATAAAGTACGACCCAAGAGATCACAATCTGGCAGCTTAATTGTTTATTTGTCGTTCCACCTAGTGCATCACTTGTGCAAGCGAGTTGTAAAAGGGATGGCTTGAACGAACGTTTAAGAGCGAAGCCTTTACTCTCTGAGCAGAAACTTTGAAGGTCACGGAAGATTCTTTTTGATCAACAAACCGGAGTGGCCTGGCGTCATAACCCATGACCTGCCGCAGCTCACCTGATCAAGTCCCTCACCATGTGACTAACCACATGACGCGCTGCCGCTTCGCTGTCGCCGCGCCGCCGCCTATGAAATGTATAACACCTCTGCTGCATGGGTGCGTTCGAATGACAATTGAAATTTGGAATAATGCTCAGACTCGTCGGGCTCAGAAATTCTAGACGGGAATTTCCAAACGCATTCAAAAGTTTTAGCAACCTGTCGCTGTCTGGCTGTGTGATGCTGCCACCAAGTTTCGTTTCCTTATTAAAGCCGCAAGATTTCATTAAATAGACATATTTCTCAATACAACCGTGGTTTTCATTATTGTAATGAGTTCTTTTTATAAGAAAACCATTTCTTAGTAAGCATCTTTGTGTTTAACAAACGAGTCGCCGGTACGAAAATTTTCTGCTGGCCAGACTTGTTCCTTTTGTGTGCGGTTTCCAGCCACATTGTCACTTGGCTGTGTTGTTTTTCCAACCGCGTTTGCGACCATCCGACTGCAGAATAGGTATTCGATTTCTTATTTCTTATTTTTCTGCTGTTCTGCTCACTGTTTCCTTATAGTTGTTCATTCACCTCGGGAACTTTGCAGAGGTGACTACGAAAGGAACCGAGCCCACAAAGATTTTCATATAAGTCTATATATGGTTAGCATCGGGCAGGCAGACAGCGAAATAGAGGCGGTCAGAGCCAAAGGTGTAAAGATAGAAGATCAGCCAAATTTCCTTAGTGGAAGGGTCACCGGAATCGCCACGCGATCGGTGAGGAGAGTAGAAAGGAGAGTATGGGTGCTTTCGCGTAGCGAAGCGTGGGTCGAGCGTGTCGTTCCACAGCTCGGCGAAGACGAATTCAGGAGGCATTTCTATGTTACTCGTGCCATTTGTTACATATCTGGCACGTGCCGACCGATGCTGCAGCACATGGACACAAATATTCGCGAGGCCATATCCGTTGAGAAGCGGGCCGCCTTCGGGTTCCTGAAGCTATGCTCCACGTCAGAAGACAGAACGTTCGGCCTCGTATTCGGCAATGGGCGGTTGTATGTGAAATCTATATTTCACAAGGTTTTTTCGGCGGTAATGGACATAACGGCTAGTGACTGGACCCAGATGCCCCCTGCGGAGGACATGGAGGGACACTTGCAAGAAATGTTTGAGTGGCAGCATTTCCGCGTGCCGTGGGCACATACGATGAAAGTCATTTCTTTGTGTCGCCACCGGAGGAACACGGCACTGACTACTGAAACTTTTTAATTTTACATCTTTTTGGTTTCTGGACGGTATTTTTTAGTGCCATTGTTCAACCTGCAGCGGCAGTGTGCATTTCCACCCTGTATGGTACTCTACACACATCATGCCTGTTTTGGGTTTATGGGATAGTGTTTATCTCGCTTTAACCGCATGCTTGAAGCGTTTGACCGGCGGATAGTGGAAACGTTGTTTTCGTAGGGTTAAATATTTTCTGTCAAAATATAAAATATAATTCTTGCTTCCACATTTAAGGTGAAGGTCGATATCCCCTTTCAAAGTTAGCTACTGTGCTGCTTGTACATGTTTCAGTTCTTTGTTTTAGAAGTTGTGATATTTGTGTGATGTTTGTGCCACATTTCCACCTGCGCTAGAACTTTGCAGATGCAGCTTGATCCTTCTGGACCTAGGTTATCACCACTACTTGTTCAGGTACATCAGCGTTGGTTGGCCAGGATAGTGCGATGGATTTTATGCCTGCTACAGGTCAGGCCTCTTATCAACTTTGGATGGACCGCTATTTCAGTCACCAGTTACAGTGATCAATAGTACAGGAGTACTACAAGCCATTTTGTGTGATCGAGCGTTTCCTCTGGCTGGAAACTTAATCAAGCCATTTAGCCACCGAGAACGAGTCTTATGATACTCAAACGAGATTCAACTATCACCTGTCAGAGTCTAGGCAGATAGTCGAAATTAAATTTGGCGGGTGAAGACCAGTTTACGCTTTGTGATGAAGCGTATAGAGTGCATAATTGATAACGCCTAAATTGCCATCCATGCTAGTTGGGTCCTGAGCAATGTGTGTTAGCATTACCGAGATGAGGTGCTCCCTTAGAGACATACTGAGGATGAAGCAAGCACCACTACCTTTAAGCAGTCAAGGCATACTGCTAACGTTGTGCAGGACACAGGAATAGCTGTGAGAGCGGCATTTGTCGAGTTTTGTCGGCATTTGACTAAGGTACGTTGCAAAATGAAAGTGTGTTGGCCCAGTACTCTTCGAAAAAAAGCGCAACACAATTCTTTGTGTTGCATGTGTACATGCATTTTTTGTACCAGTGTTTAAATTCAGGTGGTTTTGGCTTCTATGATGCACGTGTTATTTCACCACTCCAGCTAGGAGAGACAGGATTTATCACCATGATGTGATCACATGCGTGTGTGAATGCTTTGTACTGACGAGTGTAAGATAGAAATCTTCAGTGTGCTATGAACACACTTGCACATGAGTCCGTGTGCTCACCAATGTACTGCCTTTTACAGTGCCCTTTGGTACTTGCACACCTGGGTGTAGACGCAGAGGTTCACATTTATAAAAATGCAAATATTGTTGGAGGATGCGCCAGCTAGTGTACAGAAAAATTACAATAATGGCGTATATAATGAAGTATACGTATTCGCTGCTCCCTGTTGAAATTTGAGGCTAACAATCAACCAATGAGTGCCCCACTATCATTCGGGCCAGCTCAAAATGTCACCACAACTGTGGGCGACCAATGGAGATCGTCAACAATCACCACGCTGTCTGCTGGCTCATATATTTGAATAAACTTTGTGACCGCCTTCCTCAAAAAAGCCTGCGTTTTCGATAATTTGACATCGGTGGAACCAATTGTGGTCGCAAGCATTTTGACGCAAACTGCCTATCACAAGCCCACATTAAAGCAGGAGAGCATATTGGCGGGCTAGTTGGTGCATGACTGAAGGTAATAAAAAAATGGCGCGAAAGCCTGTGTGGTCTTGTCTTGGTTTTCGCGCTGTTCTTTTCTTACCTTTTACCATGTTGATGCACCTCCCAAAAAAAAGCAGCACCTTTCAGGGAACAGTTCCTTCGGTGATTTCGCGCAATAACGGAATTTTGACGTGGAAGTAGGTGGCCTAGAAGCCACATTCAAAGCTGTTCAATATCCCTTCAATGACTATCCTGCTATGTCACTTTGCTTGATGCATGCACCTTTGAATATTGGTGCAATAATAACGATAGTACTGGATTTTGGTAGTGCAATAAATCATTCCTTGTACTGCAGGGGCAATATGCTCTATTTTTATTTCCTGTTTTCCCTTTAAAGTTGTTTCGTCATCGCCGAGTGAAGTTTTTCTTGGATGGAAACCTGCCGCTCCCGAGGGTCACATTCTTTCAGGCGAGCTGAGTGGAGGTCTGGCCTGATCTCTCTCTGTTCTTCCAAAAAGGCTGCTAAGTCTGAAGGAATGGCCGCTTTCGCCCTCGTGCAGGCGTTGCGCACCTTGCTGCATTTGCTAAGTGCTGCAGCAGACTGGGCTGGAGCAGCGTCTGCAAGATGCGACTGTGGAAATTTGCCCATACACTCTCGAGGTTCACAGCAGTAGTCGTCGGCAATATGGCTTAGCGGTTCATTGTCTAACAGACTGCTGCTGTTGCGTGACTTTATCTGACGAACAATCTGGGCAACGAAATGAATGTGGAGACAAAAACCAGAACGCAACTCAAATGAATAATTCAAGTGAGACCACTTCAAAGTGCATGGTTTCTAGAGCACAAACCATTTATAAGTGGTTCCACTTGCAATTGGTAGCCGTTGCATAAACCATTTTGAAGTGGTCCCACTTGCTACATAAACCACTTGTAAATGGTTTCACGCATTATGACAATTAATTCAAAAGGAAAACTTCAGATAATAATGCGAAAGCATTATTAGGCTATGTCGACAGGGTCCTGTGTGCAAAATGTGTCCGAAGCCGTAGTGTCGTTCTCAGTAGAGTTAGGATGAAACGTATGGTTGTGATTGATAGAAGATGATGTGAGGAGGCTGCATTATGTCAATAGGGTGATTTGTTGCTTAATTAGAGCCAGAAATGAAAATATAAATTAAGTATTACGTCGAAATAGCCATGCGACTAATGCCGACATCCAAGAGATGTTAAGTAACGACAACGGAAAGTGGATGTATTTGTGAATAATGAGGTAAATAAATCGGTGATAGTGATCAGAAGTGTGTAACGAGTGTCAAAATCACGCGACGGCGAGATTTGTCCACAAGATGTGTCAGCCAGACTCCGCGAGTGACCGATATTGCACCTTTGTTTTCCTGCAAACCAATTATAGAACGCCGGTGAACTTTGATGCGTTCAACGGAACGCTGGTTGTGTTAGACAACCCACGTGCACAGCAATGCTCATGCTCTCGCATTTCTCCGCTGTATATTCTGCAGTACTTTGGGAAGATTTTGGAATTCAAACACAAAATTATTGCTGCCGAATTTATAGGTTTGCTTGCTGATGCTCAAAACGGCAGAACCCTTCGTTTCAGGCTTTCTTCGCGTGTCTTGTATTTTTCTGAAAGTACTGTTGACAGGTTTGTAATTGCGCCTACCACATCAATTTGCCTAACCTTTCCCCAGTATTAACGCCTCTTTGGCTAGTTGGCATATACTTAAAGTGGTGGAAATATTGCGCCGAACCATGCAGACCACAAGAAAGAAGACGAGACATAGGTGCTACTCACAACTATATTTTATTGAACTCAGAAGGCACCGTATATACGGTGAAGTTTTAAGGGGAAAGAAGGGTGGAATGGAAGAGACGGGGAGCAAACACACACACACGCGCACACGCACGCACAGGCGCACACACACACACACACACACACACACACACACACACACACACACACACACACACACACACACACACACACACACACACACACACACACACACACACACACACACACACACACACACACACACACACACACACACACACACACACACACACACACACACACACACACACACACACACACACACACACACACACACACACACACACACACACACACACACACACACACACACACACACACACACACACACACACACACACACACACACACACACACAAACACACACACACACACACACACACACACACACACAAACATACACACACACACACACACACACACACACACATATATATATATATATATATATATATATATATATATATATATATATATATATATATACATATATATATATCGTATCATATGGCAAAACCTGTAAAGTGAACTTAGTCTGCACAATCAATTTTCAAAGATTTTTGTCTCACTGGGTGGTGGTTCAACATCGTGGAAAGCATCAGAGCCTCCTGAGCTTCAGCTGCAACTGCGACATCTGAAGCGTAATTAACTGTTGAGCTTCATATCAAAACCATTGTCATTTAACTGATTGCGGCTGATTTGTCTTAGACAATAGGAACATTTTGCATGTATGGTAAATAAGTACTAGTCTATGAAGGACTCAGTGAAGTGGGAATGGTTACCTAAGCTGCAAATTTCATAATCTAATTATGAGTTCGGCGTAAACAAGCAGTTACGTCAGAAGGCTAATTCAACACAGCCTAGTCTCATGACGCAAATACCGCGTCTTCATTCATTCTTGCACAATTATTTAGGTTTTTACTTTGGCCTTGAACAATCGGTAACATTGTCACATTTTGATGTTTGCAATTGGTTACCTCATGACTGTAGACAAAATGATGAAAATTTCATTTCACCTGAATTGATCAAATAGCTTTTGTTGGTGGTGTAGCATACGTACAAGCCAACATTTGATAACTGACGAAATGATAGAGATACTTTTAAGGTGGCCATGCTAGTAAAAAGCTTTTATTAAAATATGTATGCCAGTTTAATATTCCCTTTGCAACTGAATCGATGAACCAATTACCACTGTCGAAATGGGCCCCGGTTGATGGTAGGATGCTCACTGCCCTAGTCTGAGGCAATTGCTTCTTGCTGAGCGTTTGCTTCTTAAGTAGGTTGTGCATTAAACATAATAGCTTAGATAAAAAACTTATCGTCAAATGTCTTTCGAAAAAAGTTCATATCACTTATACTTGTGCAGTGCGTATACAAATCATCCCAAACCCCGAATCCACTTTTCAGCAATATATAAGCCACTTAATTAAATAAGATACTGCTAACCTATTTGTTAGAAGCTTCCCATTGTTGCAGTCTAACAGTGACTTAGTTATGCTGTGCAGCTTTGCATTCTTCTCACACTTCTCTCTGCATCGCTGGCGCCGGTGCTTTTATCTTGCTTAGCGAGTACAATTGACCGCTCACGCTGCTGGATGTCGATTCTCGCTGTTGCTTTCGAGCACGAAAAAAAAAAGAAACAAAGCTTTGATAAACAGAACATTGGAAATTTGTAGCCAGATGCATTTATAGCAGAAGGGCTCGGATACTTTATTTATCCTTTTTTGCATTTTCAAGTTCTTGCTTCAGAATGTATGCATACGCTTTTCAGAATGTATGCATATGCAAAAAGAACACCGGGCATACGCCCGGTGTTCTTTTTGGTTTATTTCTTCCTGATGTACGGTGAATCCGCTGCTAAATCTCTCTACTATCTAAACTGCGTTTAAAACATACCCGCTTCTCCTTCTGGAACAGTGGTGCGTGATCGCTGTCCTTGGTTTCCACTTCGTACTCCGATATTGGAATCTGCTTTTCGAACCCGTTTTGACTGCTGCTTTCTTCAGAGTCTTTCTTCAGTCTCTGCGAAAAATCGATACAGAGCAGTTAACTTCCGGTTTTAGATATGTAGATAGAGAGAAACGATTTGAGGAAACAAATCTACTAAAGTGCCGACATCAAAACATATGCCGATAGCGGCCGGAAATTTCATTTTCCCGGTCATGCTTATCGGCCGAGTAGACGGAACTTCATATCGAAGTCCGTGACATCCGCTGGCTCGAACTCTTTGGTATCAACGGCGCAGACACGGTGGACTCTTCCGTCGTGATCCTTCAAAAACACATCAGAGCATACATTTTTATAGTTTACGAACACATATTAGGCCAAATATGGACAACAAGAAACATGTTCTCAACAGTCACTTGTCTTGGATTGGCTTCCCTTTCAAATATTCGGCCAGTTTAAATCAAAGTATCGAATGCTTGATTTCGTTGCTCATATTTTACATCGGTATATGAAAATTTACTACGTTTCAAAAAACTAACTTGAAGGCAATGTATAGGAAAACAATAAATACTCGTGCTCACAAGCAATATTTTTGATCAAATTGTCACGCGCTACGCAGCGACTGATGGAAAGAAGTCAGTGACGCTGGTGAGAAGAGGAGGCCGACGAAGTGCGAGGGTAGTTGGCCTGGCTACCTTTTCTGCCTCGAGTTCACCCCCAATTATCAGCGTTCATCTGCGAATAAACGCATCCCATCCGTAACATTATGGCTACTTCTAATCAATCCATTTTGGGCTTCTGTCTTTAGTTTGCTTTTGATGCTTCTTTTGTTGTCTCGTGGTTTTGTGAAGGCTGGTTAAGTGATTCCTGCAAAGAAAATAATAAACACAAAGCTCTGAAGCGGTATCTAGAGCCGGAAGCCGCGGATTATGATCATTAAAGAAAAAATGTGAAGTGACTTATTCTGATTAAGTGTAGGCTGTGTACTATGGCACACTACACATATGCTTGCTTCATTGCAACTGAAGCAGGAACACCTTCGTTAAAATGGTCACGCCTCGAATGCACGAAGAGACACCACGCGCTGCCTCCCGCTGCCGGCAGCCACCACCACTCGATCGTTTTGTTTCTTGGGCGTGCGGTGGCAGTATCGTCTACATAACTTGCGAATAGAGCATTGCATTCTGTGCTCGACTTCGTCGAGCGGATTCCTCCAGGCAGATTGTCCTCATTCCCATGAGCACTGTGAAATAGTACGCACGCGCATTACGCTGACACCGAAAGTGTATATATGTGTTTGGGGTTCCCATTTCGGCCGATCTTATTCTAAATCTGTCTATTGTCTCCTTCTTAAAAACGCAACTGCTGACAATTTTCAGTTCTCCCGGAGCCCTCTTAATCTAAATATACAATGGAACCATGTTTCGCTAGAAATGGCAGTCCTACCTTGCGCACGCCCAAGAAATGCTTCATGTCATGGTGGGATTTGCACGCTTGGAGTGCAAAGAATTTACTTCCTTTTGATAGTGTCTAATTGCTACCATCGGACGAAAAACAAAAATGAAACCTGTGTGTACTTTGAGGTGATATGCCCTCTTAACGGAATTTAAAGCGTGCCTTTATTCTGAAAGTAACGAAAACGTTGGAATTTCGCCGCCGTTTCCCCCACCTGATGCCTTCCTCCTCGCTCTCCTATTGAGAAGAGAAGGGTGCGGCCTTCTCGCGTGCTGCCATTCGCTCCCATGCGAGGGAATGCACCCTGTACCTTGTCCGCCACATGAAAAGCAAGGTTGAAACCTGCTTCCTTGTTTTTACTGGTCGGCATTTTTCTACCAAGTGTGTTTTCTGCAGCTGCGACACCAGCGCTGTTTAGCATGTATTGACATGCTCAAAATACCGCGCTGCTGTACGCATGTGTGCAAGAATAGGACCGAAAAAAAGGTTTCCAGGATTTTACATTCATCGTGGTGAACGCCACGACAAGCACAAGTAAGAGTGGCAATTCAATATATTAATAATAATAATATTAATGTTTTATTGGCACCAAGTTTACAAGATATTAACCAGCCCGTTTAAGCAAACATGCCTGTGAATGGAGCTGGGCAGTACAGAGTCATTGTATACGTGCCGAGCAATGCACAAAAAAACAATCAAAAACAGCATTGATACGAAAAATACATGAAATGTACAGAAAAAAAAAGAAATGACAAAGCATTTACAACGTAAATCAGTGAAAGTTATGTGTAAAAAATCTGCTTTACAGTATTCTTTGCTGATAAACAATGTATCTAGAATGAAGCAGCACAGGCTAACCGTAAACGCTCAATCACATTGCACAAATTACCGAATGGGCTGTTTCATTTTTCGAAGAGATGTGAGTGACATATTAATTTCAAATTTATTGAGAAGATGAGGCTGGGAAATTTTGGTCACAACCAAAGGATTGCCTTCTGAGAAGGAAACTATATTTCTTCGTGTTTCTGCGCGTTTAAGAGGGGCTTGCAAAATTTGGTCAATTCGTTGCTTTATTTGGTACATTTATTCTTATTTTTGCAAAGTAATAACTAATTTGCAGCGTGTCGGCCACAGGAGAGTAAAATGAACCCCGAAAAAAAACGCTCTTTTACATCAATCGTGACACCACTGTGTAATTGAAACATTTCGTTCGCATGACATATTTTTTTACTTTCTGTTGATTTTCAAGCAAGTATCAATTTACTGAAAAATTTTATTGGTGTCCTTTCATAGTCGCTGCGCAGACATATGTTGATTCAAACGTACTGTAATGTGGGTGTTTTAATGGTAAACAAAATCCCGTTCACACTACCATTTCAAAATAATGTTAACGAAAATATATACTAATACAAATAGTTTAGCATATTTCGTTTATGTAAACTTTTAGGGATTTAAAATTTTTCCGCGTATGTTTACATGCGCCACATATATGCATAAAGTAGGTGCAGATTTTGTCCTTTTTTTTAATGGAACAAGGCTGCATGCATGCACTACGGTGTAGCGCTATTTTGAATATAGTAAACCGGATTTCAGTTACGTGCTAGTGGTATGGTATGTCATGATAATATCATAGAAAAAGAGACTTGATCAAATTTCCTTTCCTATGATAACATCTGGTTGTCTATCGCGGCGTATGACCGCAGCTGTCCGATCGCCCGCCACAGGCCTGCACTACCACCGCTATACCGCCGCGCGACTAAGTAAACAATCCGCCCGAAAAATAACTGCAAAACAGTTGGTTGACGTTTGCATTCCCAATGAACCGCAGCCCTAGCTGTTTGTGTGCCGTAAAAGACCTCACAGAACGATTTCCCGCATCTCCCGCGCTGTATCGCTTCGCTGCATTGACGAGACTGCCGACCATATCCACGAGAGGCCGAAATGGACTACTGCAGTTTTGAGCCTTGCGCCGGCATGCACTTTGTTTGTGCCCGAAATCAGTTAATATCGTCTAGATCCATGTGCACAGTATTGGTGTTGCGAATATTCTGTGCTGTTAAATGCTTTAAAAAAAGTACAAAACTGCAGGTTCCAATATCTTTGTCACACCTTGATGCTGCGGTATAGATTTCCATAGCCGGGATTGTATGACGTCATTTACCAATTAGCTGCACTGCCTCCACACTGCATGGTAGCAGAACAACAGCGTTTAATTTTTCCACGTGGTTGCTTTAGATGGTTTATAGGGCTTAACACGCTAGAGTGACTTAGGCTATAAAGGAAGCTTTACTGGGCAATCTCGAGACATTTTGATCATCTGGTGTTCGGTAACGTCCGCTAACCTTGCACAGTACATGGGCTCCTTGTTTCGCGAGATCGACACTAGTTTACGCCCTGTTTGTGGTAACGGTAGAACGAACAAATACACGGGCCAGGCTGGAAATAGTGTCAACAGACCTCCGGCCGGAATGCGAGGGCTTTAGATGTCATTGTGTGCATCTCTTTACGTCTGTTTGATAGCCACTGAGCGCTATTATTTTAACTCAGTTCAAAATCACTTGGACAAGTCTTCTATGCCTCATTAATTCAAGACAGGCATTATGTTGGAAATCAAAGTGGCGTTAAATTTTCATTAGATATCACCTGCACCTACTACGTATTATTAAGTCGACAAGGTTTCTTAACAAATACGTGTACACCGCATCTGCGCTTTTTGAAACTCTTACCTGTACGTGTTTTATACATAGCGAGACTGTAGCGCAAAGCAGACAGGACACACGAGAAGAACGAACAACACGAGCGCTAACTTCCAACAATCTTTATTTCAGACATGCAGCACATTTATACGCCAAAGATAGGGAATCACTTGTGCTGACAGTATCACCGCCGGAGAAAAGAGAGTTCTTTATCGCATAAACTAATAGACGGAGTGCTAACACAAGTCTCTCCGCAAGCATTTATCTCCTCAGCTTCAATTATCATTCGCGTGATCATGTCAAAATTTCTTGCTAGCACAACTGTTTGTTCCAATATGTTTTATACACCTGTGGTATGGGCGTCACAAGCCACCAGTGATAACAAAAGTGCTTTTCTGTTCACTGCATCATCAGCGCTCAGGCTTGTTTACAAATGCCAAAGCCGCGTAAATTTAATTGAGTCCTTGCAGAGAAGCTCATCTAGGCGGAGATAAAATGCCGATCGCCAACCTAAATTCCGCTTCAATTAACATTTTAAAATTCTTCTGACAATACAATTTCTCACCTGATTCGCTTTACGGCCGGTAGGATCAGTGTCATACGAGGAAATGTTGTCAAAATTAGATATAACTTTCGAAAATTTTCGGAATTCAAAATATTTTCACTTGAAGTGCCACGAAATTGACTGAGACGCCTTTGACTGAGCTTTCAGCAATTATATAGTAAAGGGCAATGAGGGTAGAGTCGCATGGCGGGTTGCAGAATCTGCAGAGCTTTGCGAACTGAATAGGTCACGTGGGACCCACTCAATTCGAACGGGTTGCGAATGCGAGCTGCCAGACGATACATATTCTGGGAGATTTCTGCAGTGGGTTGCGACTGACGCGCCGGAGCATTCGTAATGCTTGAAGGGGGTCGGTGCGGATGCCTATTTTGGCTGTAGGTAAATTCATTTCCTCGTCTTCCTGGAAGTTTTGTCGTGAATAGTGTTATGCATCGAGGAGACAAGAAGAAGAAGAAGCGTTCTTCGTGAGATGTAAGAGGAAGAAGTTATTTTGCATGAGGTGGAGTAAATATTGAGGTTGATGCAAGATTTCGTAGCCTAAGACGGCCGCGTGTGTCACCACCACCTCTGCTGAGTGAAGGGGTACATTGTCATAGAACATCAAAATATTTTCCCAAGCCCGCAGCAAACTCCATCTTGTGCGAATTGATATAAAATGGTGAGCACTGCGTCTGCGCAGACATTAACTTGTTCCACTATTTATTCCACAGTTATCCACCGGTCAGCGAGCGTTAGAGCCCACGTTGCAATTTCTGGTACACCAGCTAGATACTATCGGTACCTCCGTCCTTGATCACCCAGGCTTGTTTTGTGACACAAAATGTTTTGCGTCGTTTAACAACATTCTTATAGGCTTGATAACTATCACTATACAACGCAATTAACTCGGAATGAATTTTCTTGAATGGCAGCTGCTAGCTGCCATTCTAGCTTCCTCTTGCAATAAGATTGTTGCAAGATAGGTCGAAGCATTGAGGGATGCATGGATATTGCTAACTGTTTATACGAAGAACTCAACCCTAACGTAAAGGGTGCAGGATTTTGTACTGTGGTAGGAGCCATCTGATCCAGAAGGAAAACGAAACGAGGATGATTTTTATTTGATGCATGGTAATTGCTAACTGTTCATGCGAAGAATACAACCTTAACGTAAAGGGTGCAGGATTTTGTACTGCGGTAGGAGCCATCTGATCCAGAAGGAAAACGAAACGAGGATGATTTTTATATGTGATGCAGGGAACCAGCTACAAGGCGCGCCTTGAAAAGCGGAAGAAATGACCAAAGTATTGGAAGAAGTCGTTTTTTAATCTTTGTAAAAGCCGAGTAAGTAGTCACTATATTGTAGCAAATGCAGAGTCAGGAAAAGAAATCGCGAACAACAAATAATCAACTTGTTGTTTAAGTGCAAAACCACTTCTGTAATCGCCCGCCTGGGTGCCGCAGTGGTTACGGCGCTCGACTACTGTTCCCAAGGATGCGGGATCGAATCCCGGCCCCGGAGGCCGCTTTTCAATGGAGGCGAAAAGCAAGGTGCCCGTGTGCTGTGCGATGTCAGTGCACGTTAAAGAACCCCAGGTGGTCGAAATTTCCGGAGTCCTCCACTACGGCGTCTCATAGCCTGAGTCGCTTTGGGACGTTAAACCCCATAAAACAACCAAACCAACTTCTGTAATCCTCCGAGCCGAGCGACAATCCTGGTTGTGCTTTAGTATTGGCGCGCCAGATCATGACGTCACAGTGGATGTGTCCTTTCACAAGACATCATTGGTTTCGGCGGGTTAAGCTCAGGATAGAGGCAAGCAAAATCGTTTTGGCGTACGCTTGTACCACTTTCGAAGTAAACAAAAGCAAAAACAAAACGACGCGGCGGAATGAATTTACATTCAGGATTTCCTCGGGTGAAGAGATCACAGAACTTCATAAATAGCCTTCACTGCAACCGACCGCCCCCAATTATGCAGATGCAGCACACTCTCGCGCTGTGCGTTGCACGTCGTCGCCTCCATCTGTTTCCAGATATGAGCGAAAGCTTTCCCGCGTCCTACGTGGTTCAAATGGTTAAAATTCTATCATTGCTTTTGTTCTGAGAGTCTCAACTTGCGCTGCGTTCCAACTAGCAATAAATGGCTGAGAAGACTGGGTTACACCAGGCCTCATTTAATTGAGTTAGTTTCAGTGATATGAATAGTTTCCAAAATGCAATTGCAGCTCGCATGTTCTCAAGAAATATTTCATTGGTAACTGTTGTACAAAATTGTGATTAAAGTTCCTTCATGGTAATAAATGACTGAATACATTATATTGAAAAACATCTGATTTAACAAGTCCTCAACAAAGTACAGCCGCAAATAGAAACGAAGTGTTATTTCTTTTAAGGGTTTGTCCGCTTCTACTGATTCCCAAGAGCTGCTGAAAGATAGATTAATACCACAGCACTCTTCACGAAAAAAAAAAAAATAAACGTCTATTTTTGAAATGGTGCACTGGATTTCGATGACACACTTTTCATTTTCCGCTTTTTTGTTTTTAATATTGGGCCTCTTCATTTTGTGCGCAGTTTTGCAGTTCTCCGACATTAAGATTTCTTCGAAATCATCTAAATGTAATTCTGCAATAATGTTTCTTTTTTATAATATTTATCTGAATTGATTATATTTCCCGTTGGGATGAAACCCTGACAGTTGATTACATTTATCAGTCACTTTCAACAAGTACAGAACATTACACGGTCTAATTGCGTCTTGCAGCGCGCTCAGCACGCGGCAAGTCCGTAAGCCCAAGTCATATAGAGAACGGGCCCGAACATGTCTTCGCGAGCAAGCTTATGTGCAAGATCACGGAGATTCCGTAAAGGCAAAGCGGAAATGAAAGGAAGACAGATTATTTGCGTCTTAGATATCATATATACTATAATATATAAATTCCTTATCTATTGAGGGCAGTGAACTGATTGCTGGAAGTCCGCGTTTTCTTTCAGATATGGAGCTTAAAGCGATGCGGGTATCTTCAACTTGATACGATTTCTGCGAACAGGAAATTGGGGCTCCATCATGGGCATACGCATGAAAAGGATAAGAGTAGAAAGGGAAGCACCTATTCATGGTGACCCATCAGTTCTTGTTGTAAGAATAAAACACGTTCTTTTTTGTGCTATATACATTAGGTCTCATTTTTCATTTCATTTAATTACCTAAAGGTCCTCAGAAAAGCACTGCACAAGAACGACTCAAGAGTACTAGTGCATAGCTCAGTGCCAACACGGCGGCAAGAGAAATACACACTGTTATTTAGAGCAGGCGACAAGTCTGGTGTAGGTGGACAGCCTCCACAGTCCAGGAAGCTCTGTACTGTGCCATCTCTCGAGTGCAGTCGGCCTGACTTTACTTTCCATCGAGGCTGGAGCTTGACAGCTGAGCCTTCCACCACTCATACGACCGTGAGATTGTAGTAAGATTTACGGTAAAAATGTGTGGACACTTGTATGACAGCAATGTCAGTGATGGCCGTTTGAGCTTGCTGTCAACGAGTAACAGACAAATCGGGACATGCGCTAACGCGTGTACGTTGACATGAAACCGAATACAGTACCATGTGGAGTGGTATGCAGGTTGGCTGATTGGACAGGAATATAGGTGAGCGCCAAAAGAAATAGGAAAGAAAGGTTTTCAACGCGGCGGCTTGAATTTTCAAAAGTGGCGCCTTGATGTTGTAAAAATAAGAAAAGGGGAAATATCAGGTTCTTTTCTTTTTTTTTATTTCTTCTATTTCACTCCATCTCCCGAATAATCTGAACCATTCACTCTAATTACAAAATACAGAATTTATTTACAGCTGAAACACATTGCAGCACAGCTTCACTGCTGTGAGGGTGCCGTCTCTCATCACGGCACCCGAAACCAGTCTCTCGTTTGCCGCGGCGCTCGGACCCCTCGGAGCTTCTCCCTCCCTCTCCGGGTCATCCTCTTCCAGCGTCACCGTAGTAGCAGTTAGCCGCAAGCTCCCGTCGAATTCCTCGAAACCTCCCCCCCCCCCCCCCCCACACACACACACGTCGCAATCTTTCCAGCCGTTCGTTTTTTCTACCCGCGATCAGGGCACTTCAACCGTGCACTTAACAGGAGCCCTGAAAATTTTTTTCGTGGGCTGGAACAGCTCCTGAGGCATATTGTTTGGCCCGAAAAGAGTGTAAATATATGTTTCTCAGCCGAAGCTTGCATAATCGGTTTTATAGACTACATAGTGGAGTTTCCTACTTAATATTCCACGCGTGAGGATCTTTACGCGCACCAAATTTGCTGAACACGTGACATTCTGCCTGCATCGCAATGAAAGCGCCGCGGATGGGATCGAACCTGCACCCTTCAGACAAGCAGCCTATAGTACCACAGCCTTTGATTCCACGACAATCAGGACATTTCCATGGATCATTTTACGCTTTGTAGTGCCCTTGACATATGAACTTATTTTATTAACTGAAGAAATTGTGTGAAAAAGGTGCTTATTATCAGGGAGATGTCATTGGATATACACAATCAAACAGTATAATTAAAAGATATTCAGCAAACACACGTGATCAATAGCACGAATGTCACCCCCATAGTGAACGTTATCTCTACGCCATTATCGCTACCTTGCATCGAAAAAGGCATTCACCATTCACCATTCATACGTAATCGTATAGCAGTGCCCGAAAGGGGATGGACCTGAGGACGTAGGTACTGATGCTGATGTTTTATACTCTACCATATTTGTTGTGCTGGTGATCTTGTTTGCCATTTACTAAATGCTTTTTAATTGAAGCCTGAATGGCGACAGCAACGGCAATTTTACCCCAGCAAACATTCTAATTTCATCTAAACACTACTGCCTGCTCCTACTACGTTTCTTCTCCCTTGGAATCAGTTCTGGTACCAAAACAGACCGTCGATTGCATTACGCTACTTGCTAGCGCCCATTTATTTTACGTACTTTTAAGGGGTACACAAACTATCATCCCCATGGGTAAAGGTCGCCAGAATACCAATAGATATTGAACCATTCCTCATACTTGCGCAAATATTTCCGATCTTTCTCACGTGACAGCTAAGAAGTCCGAAAATGAATTTTCTGCTCTTCTCTCTCTACTCACCCGTCGAAGGAAGTCAGAAATGAGTCCTCCGAGTTTACTGCCAGTGTACTTGCGTATTGCGCATTCTTCTTGTCGAGACTTGAACAATTGCTCACCTTAATCATCGTCTCGTTTGCCGTGCAGCTGCTAAAGGACCTTGCGCAATGTGGTAACTTTTGTTAGGCAATGTTTCGCCATGGTACATGCGTGGTTCGGCCGTGCGTGATCGCCTGCGCCAAGATCGAGGAACTAGAAGTCACGAACTCTGTCTTAATATGGTGTCTTAATAACCACCTGGTTATTAACCCCACTAAAACAAAGTTTTTAATCTTCAAAAGTAGCCAGAAAATCATTCCTTGAACTCCTACGTTAACCCTCTGTTCTTACACTATCCCAGCTTCTGATAACACTAGCTTTCTGGGCGTTATTTTTGATTCTGCACTTAAATTCTCAGCCCACATCACTCACCTGAAAAAAATATCTATGTTTGGCATCCGAGCTCTCATTTAAGCACGCCCATATTTTCCTTGTTACATTCTCTTATCTCTGTATTATGCTTTCATTCACAGTCGCCTCACTTACGGGATTGTCGTTTGGGGAAATACTTACAACTGCCATTTATCGTCTGCACAGCATATACAAAATCAGGCCACCCGCATTATCACCTGCAGCACTTTTTCCACTAGCGCTCGTCCCTTATTATATGAACATTATATCTTATCAGTCCACCAGCTCTTTCAGTATCACCTTGTAATCGCGTTCTTTAAACTATTGAATGGCAGCTTGCATTTCCAGTTTGTTAATCCGTTACTACTTTCGAACTGTAACTCTACAAGATTTGCAGCAAAAAACAATTTACTACTCCCGAAAGCTCGAACTAATTATGGAAATATGACATCTTTTGCACCCATTTCGTTTTGGAACTCATTGCCTTCAACACTGAAAACTTATATGTCCTTGCCCACATTTAAGAATAACTTGAAGGAATATTTGTTGAATTGCTGATGTTTTATATTTTTTATGTCTGATACCTGTGTTAGTGCCTTTGTTTTTGTGTAAAACTACTGATTCGCCTAATTCCTGTGTTAGTGCCTTTGTTTTTGTGTAAAAATACCGATTTGCCATGTTTTGTATATTATAACCTTTTGCTAACTTTGCTGTTGTTATTTATGTTCTTGTAGTGATTTATCGAGGGTCCCGGTGCCGTCTTATGACTATGGGACCCTCCTCTGTATTTTTATGCATTTTGTAAATATGTTCAATCTAATAAACTTTCACTCTCACTTTAAAAAAAAAAAAAGGCTTTTATAATGGCATCTGTGTTCTTGCAAAGGAAATTTCCGGGGCAAAAGAGGTGCCGAAGGGAGTATTGCTAGGTGCGCGAGTCCTCTGTAGACAACAAATGGCGGGACCGTCTCCCGCTGGCGGCAGACCAGTTTTGAAAACTTCTGATTCTTGGTCTAAACGCAGAAATATACGGGTTCGTAACACGCGTTGTTGAACCATGTATGCGCCTTTGTTAACCTTGCTTAGGCCGAAGCTACCGCAATATTCAAACTCCGCGTCCAGTTTTTAGGCAAATCAGCCAGTTTAAGCGAGAAAAGTCTCTTTTTTTTTCATAAAATAAGCAATGCGGCACTTTTGTTTTGTGATGCGAATAAACAACATCAGCAGGTCTCTCGGCTTTAGTGGTAGTTTCATCAATGCTTCACGGACTCAGGGTAGTAGCTGTAGTCGTCAGGCGGGAAATTCCATTTGTCCGAGTGAGACAGCCCGATGCACTGAAGCCGGATAGTTCGCTCGCGTAGCAAATATTTTAGAGGACCATTATGAAAGGTAACAACTTCGATGGTTTGTGGTTTTGCAGCCGAGGTCTGAACGCAATAGACTCATTATGATGGCGCTCCTATGCTCCGTATTCATGTAGTGGGGCCAGAGCACTGAAACATACTACTAGGCGATTAAAGCATTGCAAACAGAAATCACCATGTGTGCTGATACCCACGCGCAGTAACCGATTGAGCATGTATACAAGCACTACTTTCCTTGATTAAATAGCAAATGTTTCAGAAACAAGGACCCTGTAAGTATGCAAATCAATTATTTTGGTAAATTCGTCTTGTCAGGTGGAGATGGCGAATCACCGAAAGAAACTAAACCATTTGAATGACATCGCTTCGCTGCTGAAATTGCCTGCGTCACAAGGATTGCTGGGTGACGCAAAGGCTCGAAGTTTTAAATATGCTTGTATATTGTCACCATTTTTGTTTATGGTTTCATACATTGGATAAACTCTGAAATATATATAATATACATAAAGCACGCATTTGATATCTGCTTTTACAACACCGTACAGAGACCCTTCAGGCTAGGATAAAGTACTTTGCTTTTCACAGCATGCATGCCAGGGAGTAAGTAACAATTCATCAAAATCAACTTGACAGTTTCCATTGCAGGAAGAAGACCATTCCACGTTTTTCAAATTAAGTTTTTGGATCATAGCAATAAAGCCCCGTTCTTTAAACGCTGTGAGCCAAAATTCCTTCGCCCCAGATTCCGTATCACTGGGGGCACTGGACCTCTCCTCCTGCTGCATTCCGTCCTAGACAGTAGCCACTGCTTGTTACCCCTATAGCTCATGTGTTGGGTGACACAGACCCTGGCTAATAGAACTTGTGGCGGGGACAGAGAAGCGGCCGAGCGAAAAATATTTTTCTCTCTTCTTTGACTAGAGCAACTGACGCCACCAGGGTTAAAATGGTGCGTTTCGTGGATTTTTAATTGTCATACGATCAACGCTGCTGAATCTGTTAGTAAAATTTTAAGGAATCCTAGTTGTGAAGATATTAGAGACTGAGAATTCTGCCAAGAGCTTTGCACTAACAACAGACTTGTTTTTATATTTTCAATTATTATCAGTTCGACCAAGTGTCGTGGCCTTATATCTATGGCCCTGCAAAAGCGTTTTGCTCTCTTAGTCGGTTCACTCGAAATTAGACCAAGTGATTTATCACGGGGGCGTGCCTGTACCATCCGTACACACCACTTTCGACACCCGAATGAGGAGGCCAAACGCCGGTAGCATTCTCGTTAAAAGCTTTGTCACGCTGAGCCGCATCATTGCTTGCAAACTGCAAGTCTCGGACGCATGAGCGCCAATAAATACCGACCAGCCATCGAAATCTACACTGCTTACACCCCGTATGAAATAAAAGGTTCAATGTAAAACATTATTGTTGAAAAATACAGAAATTTTGCGGCAGCTGTCATACCAGAAATTTTCTGTTCTGCTATGTTTTCTGTTTTCAATGCTTGTGTAACTTTAGTTTATTTCCGCTTAAAACTGATAGAAATGTTTTGTAAATTCACAAATATTTTCTGTTATACGGCGTTTTCTGTTTTTTATTTCTGCATTTTCTCTGTCGCAGTTAAAATAATGATGCAAATGTATCTTTCTTTAGTCTTCTCTCATTTCACACGTTTTTTCTGCCTGTAACAACAATAAACTTTCGATAAGCGCCAATGTTTTCAATGAACACCATTTTTTAAGGCAAAGACAGACTCTATCTCACGAATATCTCTCGGCGCTGGCAATACTCGATGGCACACATAAAGTTGGGCGTGCAGCAGCTGTTGTCTAGCCACTGAAAAACAGCAAGTGGAAAAATGCATACGAGATACCACTGTAGCAGGAAGCCAACCAACAAAGTACCTCAATGTGGCACCACTAGTTATCTTCTTTCAAATCGATATTGTTACGAAACCGATAGTCACACAGCACCTTCGAGTTCGTCATTCGATTTCGCTTTGTATTCGGAATTTACCTACTTCAAGTAAAGATCAGTTTAGGGTAGAAAATAGAACAGACGACAAAAAAACATATCCAATTGTTTGCCCTCCAATCAAAGTTTTGGCTGAAAAAAAGAAAATTACTTTTTTTTTTTCCTGAACCTGTTTCGGTCAGTGAAGTAGAACAGATATGCTTTGTACGGGGATATAAAGTTTCTTTTAAAATACCTGTAAAATCACACACATTTTTTTACAGTGACTCTAATGAATGTTGCGACCGAAGACCGCGTTAGAGAAATGCGTTCGCCTTTAACAATGATAACAATAAAAAAACAAAATAAAAAACTTTTTTGCGGATAGAAGCACCAGAACGAGATTCCTGATTACCCTTGCAGAACCACTTACAGGTTTCCGCTTTCGTGTGATAAAGCTTGTGCTGATGGCAACAGGATGACACGTCAGTTACGGTCTACACTACTTGCAAATTACATTAGGCACCAGTCTTTTCGAAAGAGCGTCGCGATTTGTTGTACTTAGTGTAAAGATTGTAAGGTAGTTCTTCGAAACGACACTACTGTCACCAAATTCCAACATATGCAAAGTCTATAGAATTCAAAAATATGCAGATGTTTGTGTCAGGCTTCTGGTGGTAAGTTGACATTTCTAACAGATAGTCGCAATATCTCTCATACTTTTCCAGTTTTGTGAAGACTTTATTGTTATTTGTGTCATGCTGGCTTAGCAGTTGTTTCTTTGCATGCTCGCCACCCTTTTCTTTAACTTTATTCTGTCCTGTTTCCAGCAGCAAATATTTCCTTTATCAGTCGGCATTACCGAATGTCGTGTCATCTTGTTCACCATTTCCTAGCTCTCTTTGTACCCTTGTGGGGTGCATCGGCCCCGCACCCGCGAGAAGCGGCTGACCTCCCTTTTACTGAATATGACTCATATACACTGCATCAGCCATTTTTCAGGAAATCCGTTGCTGCAGATAATTTCTTCAAAGTATGAAAGACGAAATCTTGGAATTATGTTTTGAGATGAAAATGTATTCTGCAAGCCTATCTGATTTCTCTTAATCGCATCTATGACGCGATCTTTCTTTTCGTCGCTCTTTTATCACGGTGAAATATTACCCCGACCAGGAAAGAGCTCCAATTTCCGCGGCACTGGACATCTCACACTCTTCACTGTTGTCAATCAAATTTTACAGGGTTTGTGCGATATGATGTTTCTTCACTCGATGGAATTCCGATATCGAGTTTCCTGATCACAGATACTGTCGAAATTGGACCATAGATAAAGGAGGTCAAGTTAGGGTGCGGTAGACGGCGCATTGCTCGGAGTGCTTATAAGCGCAGCGTGCTACGAAGAGTCCATCAGTGCCCAGTTGTGCCCCATTGGAGAGCGTCATAGTAAGGACCACGAAAGTCGCGTCCCCGACAACGAGAGGTGAGTACCCGTGTCTTTCCACGCCAGCCAAGGGCTTTCATGTGTGTAAGAGAAGATTTCGATGGAGGCATGTTTTCAGGACAGCCGTTGTTATGCCGAAATTTATGAAAGCTACAACTTACCGTGCAAAGAGACCCTGGTTCTAGGAACGGCCGATGATTTCCTAAATGCACACCTCCATCACAAGATCAAGATGAAATGAGTTAAGAAGCGTCCTTTTTATTTCTGAACTTATGTGTGTTTATGACCACCACCCAAATGCTGCATTTGGCATTTACTTTTATAATGACGATTAAGTTAAGGAACTAATGATGCAGCAGCACAGTTACTGCTCCACGTGAGCTGTGAGAGGGATTTTAGAAGCGTCAACCGATAAGCATTGACTGCGCACCAGTGAACGCAACTACGCGAAAAGCTTTGCATGTCGCGGTATGAGAGTCGTGCTGTAAGCCCGGCTGTGCTCTGCCAGCAACCACGGCGCGGCATATGCGGCGATGTGTATTAGGGGAATGTTTCTGATCCTCGCAATTTAGCTCAAGAAGACGCTGTGATTGATTTGATGGAGGTCACTTAGATGCGAGGCGAAACGTAAGCTGCTGCAGGTGGGCTGGTTGAATAAATTCTTTTTGTCAGTTGCATGATTTAGAGGAGTAAGAAAGAGTGGTTATGCGCACTACCGCGTGAGCGGCAAAATAACTAAGCAGACAGTTAAAAGAAGCGTCCCTGTAATTGCACGCTCGCAAATGATACACATTATATATGAGAAAAAGTAATGCGGAATACTAAATTGATAATGCAGAAAAGGAAATTTGATAGAGACCCTTGAGATTGTTTACACGAGAGAATGAGAAAGCATTGCTCTTTCCTGCTGCAATTTAGGTGGAAATATATCTACATACTTTTCTGCACTAGACCTCATTTGACCTGCAGCAGTATATAACGCCTTATCAATGTCAAACAGAGTACAAGAGATGTTATTGCTTCCACAAAATCTATGGGCTTTACCAATCGCGAAGTGCTCAGTTTGAATATTGGATATTTGGTACGAAATGAATGCCCGGTTTAATGAATATTACCGAATATAGTATCTAAATATGGAATATAATAAATTGCTTGTAATTGTTACAATAAATTCTTGAGTATTTCTGGTCGAGCTCCTAAAAAGTTTCCATCAGCTTAAACTGCACATTTTCACACTAAATGAGAGTATATATGTCAGATTTGAATGGTATCCTTCGTAGAATTCTTGGCATTCCTCAGGGTTACTAACAAAAGGTAAGATGGAGTTCAAAGTCAGACTCCTCCCGTACCACTAATGTATCGCGGATAGGGTTACTAATAACAAGTTTAGTAATCACCGTGCACATATTCTGTGTTCTGCAATATAGAACGAAACCAAGGCGAGTTACGTTCGCACTTCCTCTCGACGAATTTCGATGCTTTCGAATAAGAGTTGTGAATTGATTTCTGTTTCCTGCTATTGACGTTTTATTCCTAGGCCTATGAGGTTGAAATTCTTCGGGAGCCCTTTCCCGCGGCATATCTCTTAGTTCACCATGCCATCGAAACGTTAAATTTTGCGCACCATATCTCACCACATCACACACATGCTGCGCCTTTCATCTGCCTTATGTGACAGTTGTCTCCCGATGCAGGCATCCACCATGAAATCCGTCGGAATCCTTAGCACCGTCGCGCTATGCGCTCTTCTAGTGGTCATGTGCAAGGCCCACCCTGCAGTCGTGGTCGGCGGGGGTTCTTATGGATGCAACTGCGCCATGCTCAACGCACTGGCTGCAAGGTACGTGCCGTGATTTGAAACATGTGTACCTGATTTCATTGTAACTTACTCCCCTCACGCTTTCACCCCCTATACTTTCCACTCTGCTTTCTTTTCTTTGGAGTGGCTAGAAAAGACGCGTAATTTAGGCTTGCCTCCTTGCTATTTCTATGCTATAAACTGCTTTTGTCCCTCTGCTTTATTACAGAAAGGTACTCGTGCCCCAAATGTTTTGGAACGCGTCGCAATCACTTAAATCCTTAATTTTCATGTCGTCTGGAGGTATAGAAAGGCATTTAGAAGCACATTGTGCAAGTAGCTTAAGAAGGTACGGAGCTTTAACATGGTTACCATTTGGGCTTGTTGGTGCGAATTTAACATATTGAACCAGCGAAAGACACACAAACACAAGAAATGCACAGGACAGCGCTGTCACGTGTACTTCCCTTCTCTTCTTGCCTTTCTGTGTGTTTCTCTCGCTCAATATGTAAGGTACGGAGCATGTCCACCACGTTTGGTCTATATACTCTGACTGCCTTCAAATCAAGTTCAGTATTATTTTTTATGCTGCGAGTAACTGTATGTCCTCTGAAAGATATTCCGGTTTACGCAATACAAATTAGCTGGCACTCACATGCGCTTAATCCTATCATGCATATCTATACGAGAGCTTGAGTGTGTAATTATTCCTATGCCATTATTCACACTGATGAACAGCAACAAGCACAAAAAACCCCTATGCTTTCCTTAACTGACCGTTGCTGTTGGCTCGCTTCTTATGTACTTGAAGATGAAGAATCTCACTAAACCACGCGGTTGAAGCAACTTCAAGCGCCTAATAAGACTTTTGACAACGCCGCCAGGAAATATAAACACCGAAAGCAATATTCTATTTTATTTTTAGAAATTAGTCCTCGTAAAATTCTTCCACCGTGGACAAATAATGACTATCAGACGCTCGGAGATATGGATTTGTCAACAATCGGCGTTTCCCTGGGCAGAAACTGAGCGAAGAAAAACTTCAGAAAATGCATTCCGATAATGTTTTAGAAAGAAATCCTATCCCTAATATCTCAAGGGAAAATAAAATTAATGACAGAGCTTGTAATCCATTTCTCCCGTAGCCTTACTTCCGTATTTTTTACAGTTCCTCCTGCAATGAAGGCGGCCAACAATCCCACATTATTTCTCGTAAAACTAGTAAAACGTCAACGTTGTATCTTTTACTTGTTCCTTTCGCTTCTCCTCTCTTTCTTTGCTTCATTATTCCTTTGGAGTGTGATTACTGGATTATGCAATATGTTGCCATATATAAGCATCTCAGGGTGCTCAACAGAAGGCAGTAGAGCAACGCAGTCCCTGATTAACAATGTGTCGCTGCTGGCTGCCTGTGCAGGCACTGCTGCGCCACGGCGAGGACCTGCTGTCTGACCGCCGGCATGGGCTACGGACGCCCATTGGGTTACGGCGGCGTTGGTTATCCGGCCGTTGGCTTCCCGGGTGTCGGCTATGCTAACGTTGGAATGGCTGTGCGAAGGCCCGTCGCACATCTCCCGCTGGCTCACGGCGGAGTGCAGCTCAACATCGGGGCGGGGCTTGGCTAGCGGATACACCAATGATTAATAAAAGATTAAAAATTTACTCATTTGCTTATTTATCTCGATATAGCGCCACTGATTTGAGATATCAGTGCAAAGGAAGGGTGAAGGTGTATAAAAGTTGAAATATAAGTAAAAACACAGAGGAAACTGATACAAAATTATCACTGCGGGGAATAAAAAGGTGAACACTTATGTGTTAATGATTGACGGCACTACAGATTCAATGTTGCATGATACGACTGCCCACGGAAAGCTTAACCAATGGGTAACTGCTGAACTAACATTTATTAGAACATATATAAGACAGGCGAAAACTATATACATGTGATTGACTCGCAGATTGACTAAACGGAATCGGCCCAGCAAAACCTCCTTTTTTCTTACTCTGCACATTCGTAAATTCAGTGTTGACAAAATGCAGTTAAGTAAGTTCACTTTCAGATCTGCAAATCAAAGTCAGGAAAATGCAGATAGCTCTTGCTATTCAAAAATACATGAATGTTTGCGCTCTCACGGCGCCCACTGATGCAGGTGCACACGCGGATAAAGCGCAATTTCCAGTTGTTTACACGCATTGCGAATCTTAAATCCCAATTACATGTGGACATTCTTTCCGCAGTTCCAGGACTCGAAAACTGATGATTCCTGATAAAGTATTACGCTCTCTCGTAAAATGTTTCAGCGACATTTGAGTTTTTTAAATATGATATTGAAGTGTTTCATGTCGTAAATATATCAACCATCATCATAATCATCAGCTGTTCTATACCCAACAAAAGAAGAAGGCCTTTGCCATATATCTCAAATTAACCTGGTCCTGTGGTAGCTGTATCAACTTGACCATCTGCAACCTTCACCTCCTCCGCCAACCTGTCTTTTTCATAGAAAAGTAGTTGGGCTGATAAACTAATATTTTACTAAATATGTTAAAATGAGTGCCACTTCCGTTCTTTTTTTTGAATAACCCGCAAAGGTCTCGTCTAATCCGCCTTGTGAGGTGCGGAGACGATCGTTTTTCTTCTTTTTTTTTAACGTTAATATTCGGATCTATTTCACTAGTGGGCCTTGTGTGTGGTACATCAATATTGGATCTTATTTTTTTATGTGATAGCTTATATAAATTGTTCAGTCCAACAGGCTTCCCCGTAACATAAAATTGTGAGAAATGTGTAAGGAAGATACCCAAGCTTTTTCGCATCTTAAATGTAAGGCAATTGTTCATAGTGCAGAGTGAAGGGTGGTGCCGCAGGTTCGTCTCCACATTTAGTATCCATCCGCTAGTTTAACTTCAGGGTAACTTTCACGAGCTATTTGAACTGGCAGAGTGGTCCTAAATATTTTTTGAACACCGCGAAGCGTGGCCGCTTGGAGAAGGTGCTTCGTATCGTCTGCTACAGCACGGAATCGCACCGTGTTTCTTTACTGAGAAGTGTACCTAACTGTGTACTGGCAGCGGCCAAACGCTCCGAGATAGAGTTATCGCGGTTCACTTACTGCAGCGTGTGCTCAGTCCTATGGAAGACTATCAATTGGCCTATCATTCTAGCTTGAGCACGGCAATGTCCGCCGGCGAGGCTGATAAGCTCCTGCAAATGAGTGCTAAGCTAAGCGGCTAATCTGCTTTAGTGAGTGATTCTCAAATGATTTCACAAAGCTCCTTCCATGACATCTTTATTTTCATCGTCTGACCCGCTATCAATTTTAAAAGTACGAAAGCCACTTTTTCCTTTGTTGCTAAGTGATTATGCTGTCCTAGTGATAAAACACTAGCACTGTAAAGACAGTGCGCTTTCGCGCTGCAGCAGACGACACGAAGCACCGCCTCCAGGCCCCTGTGCGCCTGCGCCGCTTTGCTTGGATGCGCGACCGCACCGGATGCGCTGGCGCTCCGCGGAGCGCGGCTGCGCTTCGCGTTGTTCGCACATATTTAGGACCACCCTGTACATACAATTGTATGGCGTTCGTAGTCAACGTTGCAGTTTGCCAACAGCACCTGAATTTACCCACAACAAACCGACTAAAGCGTTTCGAAATTTGCCAAACTCTGTGCTGGTCTCTCAACGACAAAGTTCGCGTAATGAAAAGGCGAAATAAAACACATTATCACATCTACTCCTAAGGCGAAGCTTAAACGTCCTTTAATAAACTTTAATAAACGTGAGTTTATTAAAGTCGAATGATTTAGCTGCAGTTTCTTTGCTCTTCTTTTTTGTTGATTTTAAAGTACTGCTACAAGGCGCATCAGTCCAACTAGATGGCTAGTTTGGGCACTTTCGCATATAGCACCAGCCCCGCTTTGAATGCGAAGAAGTAGCTGGAAGCGTTCACTGAACAAATAATATAATCAAAGTAACAGAGTTTGCCACATTGCTGAAATATATAAATGCGGACGGGCGAGAACCCTCTGCTTCAAGCAGCTGTGTCGTGTGTTTGCAACAAAAGAGCGCCACGGGCCTTAAGATGCCCCTGGCTTGTTACTTCTGTCTGTGTATACACTCGCAAGTTCAACGTAGAGTACGGCTTCTCCTTCACAAAATTCCCGGGGCTTCTCTCCGTCGATGGGCTGCCTGACCCTCCAATTGCGGTCTCACATAATCTTATCCCTTTCCTTTGCTGCCGTCAAACAGAGAGATCGGAGAAAAAAATAACTTAAATGAACAAAGTCGGTAAACTACAAACAAGTCACACGTGCGCTGTGCCTCAAACCTCCCTTACGTGAAGAAGGTGCAGGAAAAAAAAATCAGAACATGACTAGGGAACCTGTACGGAGCCGTCAATACACTCGAGCGTCAAAGTTTCGTCAAAATAATAGTCGCTATACCATGCCATATTGCAAAAGGAGGGGGAGAGGCGGTAAGGCTGGAAGATGACAATAAATATCCCGTGTTACATTTACAGCTAACAGGCTGCATGATCACTTTCGAAGGAAAAGACATCAGCGTGTAAGGGCCGTGGCCAGTGTGAGGGCGGAAACCACTCTGCCCGGGCGGTAATTTGAGGCTACACTGGGGAGCAGCGCATAGTTCGGGCAAACACTTTACAACACTTGCAGATAATATCCAATCGAGTTATGACTGCAGATTTTGGAAACTTCAAGCTGGAGGAAACTTTGAAAGCTGAAATACAACCTGCATCCACTACATATCAATAACTGTACCAGGATCCTTAACAAATACCCTTAGTTTGCATCAGCGCTTTTTCAATCTCTGAGCGGCACGCGTTCTCTACACTTGTAATACTGGCGTCCCTTCAACCGCAGGGGACACTAAAAGCGCTTTTGGGCTCATTATCATCATAACCACCCACGCATGTTTACAAACGCCAAACCTGCACTCAGTGAATCTAGTCCACTATACTAAAGCTGTGCTACGCGCTGATGAAATACCGACGACTAACTTTATAATGTTTAATGAAATTGATAATATAGCGTGCTTTCCGTGTGCCGCAAGAGGCTTGGTGCCTTAGATGCAACGCAAAAATTAGTTGGACCTTTCAAAAATTTTCTGAGGAGAAACTAACATCCATTTCAAATGCCGCGTCAATCATAGAGCTTGCTGCACTTCGGCAATTCACTGCTGGAGAAAAATGTCCAGAATGCAATACGAAGTGTGGAAACATGCGGATGCTGCCTTCTCGACGTCTCACAACAGCGCTAGACGCTGGTTGTTTACCGAAGGAGAAAAAGCGTCGGACCGCCAGTTGATGACAAGGTTCATAGACACTGCTTACGGGATGGCCGATATGCGAAACACCACAGCCCGTCTCGCTTTGGTCTCGCCTGTGACCATTATTTTATTATTTATAATTGGCGCAATGAGCAACAACAACAAAAACACAGCCCGGAGCCAGGCTTAGCGCATCTCTAAAGCTTACTCGAGAGTAACAGCGTAGCATGTATTAACGCCCAAGAGAAAACAGATAAGAATGAAAAACTGTTAGTAGTATCAGGCGACAACAGAGGACGAAAAGTGAAATTAAACGTCATGCTTTCAGCCTATTAGCGCTGAGAAAGTGAATTTTCACATAAAAACAAGTGAGCACACAATAATGTGACCGCTGCACGCTTGCTCTCACCCTACGTTAAAATTCTTTCTCACGTAATCGCAATTGGTGGGTGGCCACCACATTGAATTTGTGAAAACTAAGCACAGATAGTGTATTTCTCGCAAGAGCAATTCCCAACGCATCCTTCAACCACAGGTGCGCAGCGTTATTATACTGACGAGTGTCGTTTACCTGACTATCCTCGATTCTAACCAATAGAATGACGACCTTATTAGAATGAGGCTTGTTCGAAGACAATTTGGTGAATATGAAAAAAGATGGATGTGGTATGACTCATTTTGGAATGTAATCTTGTTTTTACGGGGTGGTTCACATTTAGTGCAAACACGCAGGTACATGGTCTGCCTTTTCAAAGAAACGCCTTTGTATTCTATAGGGCGACACAGTGAAGCAAATTACAGTGGGCAAATATGGAGCAGGAGGCGGCGCTTCAAATGACCTGGCCCTTTACTTCTAGGCATGAGTGGATTAGACGCAATAGCGATTTCAAAAGAACGACCTCCTCTTCGCGTGTTCGCACTAAGAGTGGACGACCCTACACGTCGAGCTTTTTTTTTTTAGGCTAATGTTATTCCGCTCCACATAAGCTAAGTATGTGTCGTTCATGGTTATATGTCACTCCTTAAATTTGACTTATGAAATGTTTTGAGTACAAAGTTGCTTTAGGCGGACTTTTAATTGAGTATATTCTCATAGGGTGAGGTACTGACTTCGAGAAGCGTGAACTTGCATTTAATTAGGTTACAACAGAATACGCAGCAACAGAACATTTTTATTTTGCACCAAAACGCTGTGCGCAAATAATTTCTAACGTGTCATGGCACGTGCGTACTGAGGAATCATTTGATAAATATGATATCCTCAAATCACCTACATATTATAATACACGCGCATAAAAGAGTGGAACTATGAAAGCGATAGCGTTAATCCTTCTTCTCTGCGGTTGCCTTCGCGAATACTCATTTGCGCTTGTTCACTTTTCTGCCACATTTATCACTACAACATTCAAGTATGCGGCTGTTATTGCAATTATGCCCATCAGCGTTAAGTCGTGCACTGAAACATTAATGAGAGGCCTACTAAGCACCACGCCATACGGATTTGTCTAGGTGGCCTAGCGGTAGCCTATCCGGTGAGGAAAATGATTCCCCCCCATCTATTTATGAACAACCGGGCTGGCTGGATGCGCCCTCTCATTGGGCCTCCCAAGAGACGCCTGCGGGACGGGGTGCGTTGGCTGCCGTTGCAAATTTTTTTCTTTATATTTAGCGCGATTGTAAGAGAGGAGGGTGCTAGAACATCGACTTCGATATTGCTTACCTGTTCTGTGTTTGTGTAGCTGGCTTAAGCATTTTAGTATTGTGGAGAGCTCTGATGGAAGACCGATTGTTTGTGAGCTTTTGCAAATTTAGGTCAATAGCATTTAATGGTAAATTTGGTAATGGTAAGTTTAACAAGTTTAACTGAAAACTTCTAAAATTATTTTTTCTAACCTCACTGTGTTTATACGTGTTTGCGTGCTCCTAAAATGATCAGCACACGTTAATATATCACGCAATCAACTTATAACGAAAACTGTTCGGAGTTGTCCAATGAGCCCCTGCAAAATTATTCGCACCAACACTATTATACTATCGTGCTGAATTTGTTTTCTCTCACCCATTTCCAAAAGACTGTGCTATCATGTCTTGTTGTTTTATTGTTTAAAGCGTTCGCAATGAATTCCCAATGGTGGTACTGATACGGGGGAGGGGAACATGCTGTTGAATATTTATTCCTGGTGCATAGAGAGTTGCTTCATTCATGAAACGGTAAAGATCATGCGCTAGTCCTTTGTTCGGTGCTCAGACGCCAATTTTGTCTTTAGTTGCTTTTGGGGAGGAAAACAAAGCACTCACGAGCTGCAGAGTGCTCCGCCCAGACTGCGTGCATCGTCATCGTAAATTGATGCCGACGAGCAGTGCACTGCTGACAGCGCTACGGGCGAATCGGGAAATCGATGAGTGCGAGCCGAGCACGAGTCAACCTTTTCTCTGGTGCCTCTTCAGCCGAGCGTGGGACTTCGTACAAGAGTCCACAGCATGCGACCACCAGAGCTCTTGTCAGCAGCCTTGTACGGTGCAGCCTTTGCAGGTAAAGACTTAAGTTTCAAGCCATATTCTGCTGCGCTTTTCAAGTAGAGGCAGGACTAAAGGGATAATAATAGGAACATTCGTAACGCGAAGAACCATTTCTTGACACAAGCGCCATCTTCAACTTCTTCGGAAGGTTTACTTGGTGCCTGCTGCAGGAGTTATAGTCGTCAAAAGTATTGTCTCAGTCTTTGTTTTTACAATTTTTGAAGCTTTGTCAGAAAGTATTTTTAAGTGCTCTTTCAAAGCCCTTCCTGAGTGCGTAGGGTGAAATAAATGGTGTCCTTTAGCCAATGTGCCCGGCGCTATCCCTCCGCCGTGTTCGCCTGTTTAACATCGCTAGCTGTTAAGGTGGATGTCTCGGTTCAAGCCAATTGTTGCATGACAACTTAGCTTCTGATTATGACCACAATAAGGCGTCACGATCCTACGTGGGCACAGCTAGGGGTTAGCATTTCGTTCATATATAGCCCATTCTTCATGGTTCGCGCTAACGTTCCCAAAACCGAAATGCTTTGACACATGCTCATTTGTAGGTACTGTAGTGATTGTAGGGAGAGAAGGGGGTCTCTTAACGCCAATCAGCGCTATTAGCACGGGTGGTCTTGCTATTAAATTTTCAACTAATAAGCTCATTATCTGTGCTGCATAGACATTGGACTGCTTCCATTAGGTGAGCAACTAGTCTGAGCACAAAGTAAATATTCTGAAGACTTACGACGTCGATTACAGCTATTCCTCGGAGTAAATATGAGAAAGTGAGAATCCTCAGTGCATATACTTATATTTTTAATTGAGAATGCCCATTGAAGTACCGTGTTAAGTTCCTAACAGATCGCGAAATAGGATGAGTGCTCTGGCGTGACACGCATTATAGTACCACTTGCGGGTACTGCGTAGAGAAAGCTGGACATTTTTAAAGAGTATAAGCTGCATTGCATATAGCCGTGTAGGTCTTCTTTTCATAGCCTTTTTTAAACGATGTCTAATGTCCAGTATTCGCAATGGAGCAGCGTTACTTTCGATAGTATGTGAAAGGTGAATAGTCTAGAAGATGAGAAAATAGCTGCGTTTAAGTGGAGCAATTTTAACGCGAAAGCCTTTAATGGCTCATGCTGTCGTGGATAAAATGTGTCCCGCTTTTGCGGCGGCTCTGATTGGCCGAGGTGAGATGAAGTCATAGAGGTCTCGACCTATCACAGAGCATCACCACAGTACGCGCAAATGCGTTCCTGATAGGGCCATATGTCAATTATCAATTGCTAAATAAATACTAATTAATGAAAAAATTATTTATTCAGTAGACTGGCTGTCGCGATGAAGCAGTGGTCTAGGAATGGAATCCCTAACCAAGACGAAGCTTTCAAGTACCAAGTTTCCATGGAAGTTGTGCGGCTTTCGTTTGTAGCCACCCGGCTGCGCTTGGTGGATGTTAATGTGTAATCTGTCGCTTAGGACAAACCTAGTCCGCGTTGAGGGTTTCTTTATGCATTTCACCCAATCGATTCATGTGCAAGTGCCTGCAGTATTAATGAGACAAATACTGCATCTGCAGGAGCCTTTGATCAGCGACTAATACAGCATAAAGAATGTCCAGCTGTGTTCAACGCTACCCTGACTGTAGCAATTGAGAAGGTAAGAGAACTTGTGGCATCTGATTGCTTGACTCTTGGCGATGTTTCCGTAAGGGAGGGGGGACACACTGCCTAAAATGGCTTGATATCAATATGCAGCCTGACCCGTGGATAGAATCAGAAAAACTAGGCTTTTGTTAGAGTACCTCGGTATGCCATTCCAAGACTATTAAATGTGCCTCAATTTACGTTTCAATATTGCGATGTTCATTTTGTTCTGTTAGTCTTTCAAATACGCAATATATGCTGTACTGTCGAGAAATATATGGAAGCTTTTCTGCGTATATTTCCCATCTATACGTTTCAAAAATAACAGGAACGGCCAAAGGACTTCAAAAAAAAAAAAAAACAAGAACGCCGCACAACTCCACTCTCATGGAATGTCAGGACTACCCTTCAAAGGTCGTATTTGTACCCAATAATTATTTATTATGAAGTGATTTCCATGACGATAAAGTAGCTACAGTACCACTTTGTAAAACGTTGGACCAGGTGAGCGAAAAAAATATTTAACTATAATAGCTCCCTTACAAATCGCACCGTAATATTTTCAGACAACCATCGCCGTTCCGTATTTCTGAAGTGGTATTTCTTTATCGCACGAAATGGCGGTACCATTCCATGCAGCATGGGTTTAATGCAGCTGCCCTCATAGAAAGAATTCTAGCACCTCGAAAAAAATGTTAAAAGTCGCGTTCACAGTTGTAGACATCATGTCGCATAGGGCATGGAAATGCGTGGGGTAAGGCGGCGTATTTTGAAGAAGTTGACGCCGTCTAAGGTGGCCTATTTGCCATGTCTTCAGAGGGACGCCACTGTGTTATAGTCTGTGTGGAATATTTGACATGATATGCCGTGACTGCAGCGCTCTTATTCACCAAGGTAAGCAATGAATCGTCGTTTACGCTGCACTCGGTTATTGTACGACATGGGGCTCCCCGTGTTTTCGTTAGCGACCGCGGACGGCAGTTTACTGCTGACATCGTAGGAGATACTTCGTCTGTGCGGCCACACCTACTGATACTCCATACCATGCTACCCACGTATACTATGGTGAGGCAATCGAAAAGTAAATAAAAATAATACGCCTCACACCGTGCCATACCCACATATATTATGTTGAGGCTACTCAAAAGTAATATAAAATATTATGCCTCTGCCCGTGCTACTAGGTATAACGGGCTCGTGCCACACCTACAGACCAACGGTCGCATTCAGCACAAAAAGCCGCACCATCCCCAACCTACTGCCCATGATGTCTCATCGAACCAATGAAACAGGCACACCGTGCTGCCATTCGTGACATATACGTATAACACCGCGAAGCATGCGATCCTTTTGCATTCCTCTTTCTATTTGCTGTATTTTGGGATCCTCGCACTTTTTTAGACACCATCTTCCCCTTTTCTTTTCACTAAAACCTTTTGGTCTACGGCGTTTAAGTCGTGCTAAGGAAACGTGTCGCCTGGCCCGCTTGCACGCTTTGAGCTCACAGCTCCACTCCAAAGAATGCTATGACGAGCCTCACGTTGAGGCCACATATGCTCCAGGAGATTTCGTGTGGCTCTGGGCACAACTGTGTATGCGAGGCCTGTACCAGAAGTTTTTCTTCAGGTACGCTCACCATTCGTCGTGGTGAGTCAGTTAAGCAAAGTGAACTATGTGATCGCTAAAGTTACCGCACATAACCATAATCGCCGCTCCCGGCCTGTCTCAAGCGTTCTTTCCGTCGTACAACCTGACTTTCTCAAGAACGAGCTTCGTAAGGAACCGAGGAAACTGTTGCGCGCCACGGAACGACTGAAGTGAAAGAAGGATAGAGCGGATATAAGAAGAGGCTGAGAAAGCGCGAAGGACGCTGCCTGCCTGGCTCTGCCTGCATCTCATCTCCATCATCTGTGAATAAACGCATTCCATCCATAACAATATATTCACGAAAACGTACTCGAAAGCTAGTTAGTTAGTTATAATGGGTTTAATGGCGCAAAAGCAGCTGCGGCTAGCTGTCTTCAGTCCTCACAGTTTGCGTTATTCGGGTACTCTACGTTGTGGCCGCCGCCACGAAATGAGCACGCAGCAACAGTGCTCAGCATCAAATGGGACCCGGAAGTTCTTTCAACTGATGCTTTGTTTTGCTTGTATCGCAGCACTTCCCTTTCTACGTGCCCCATGAAGAATCTGTGAAAGGAACGCAAGGTGTTGACGTACTGCTGCTTCACACCCTGAAATCGGCGCTGGGATTCAGGTGAGGCCATGCGCTTCTTTTTTGTGACAGTGATATATTTTTTTCTCGCGGGTTCTTTCCGAATATTTCCTGAATGGTGTTTCCGTCTTGGCCCTTGCCTCGCGTTATTGTAAGTACTTGGCAGACCTGGGGGCCGCTACTTGGCAGGTGTCTCTTGAAAATCGGGGGCCACGTCTCTTATTTAGTCAAGGCGGAAGAATCGAAATTTGATGTTTCTGCGGCTTTATACTGACAGGATGTAGGAGCGTTCAGGTGCTCTTATTTCATTTCGTCTTACTACTTTAAACATTTGACGGAGAGAATGAGATATACGATGTAATCCACAAAAAAGGTGAATACAATGTCACATGTGTTCATTTATAAAGAACTGATTTACATTTTCGTCCAGTGATGAGGAACAGGTGTTGTAAATGATATGCTCATGGAGGCCATTTCCATCTTCAGCTACACTTGGGAAGAAGGAGGTTAAAAAAGTAACACTCCTGGCACATGAACGAACAATTCAAAGGTGTGGCTGGTGTGGCAAGACATATACGATGCTATATTTATATCCGGAGCTTCGGTCCATCATGCGTTTTCCAAAGTCTCCGAAACCAAATAAAAACACATGTATACAGTATCATCAACACATGGAAGTGGAGTGATGAGATGAACGGATTCAGAGATTAGCAGTGAGGTTCGTGTTTTCTCGCTATCGAAGAACACAGTCCGCAACCGAACTTATTTCACTTGCTGAGCTACAAACCTTGGCTATTCGTAGAAAAATTGCTAGGCTCAAGTTCCTTTATCAACTTTATAACAATAAACTCAATTTGGATTCCGGCTTGTACTTGCGGCCGCCCGGGAGACTGTCATCTTGCACTAATCATTCCTTTGCAGGGATATCGTATGTGCCAAGAGTTGATGTATTTAAATTTTCATTTCTGCCTAAAACAATCATTGAATGGAGCAACCTTGACCGAGGTGTATTTGAAAAAACTTGTTCTTTAGAAACTGTTGAGAAAGAGTTGGAAATTTGTTGTGCCGCTTAAATGTACATTGCCCACCATGTAACAGCCAGGAAGGGCTAACAGTGCTTGCAAATAAAATAAAAATCTTATATAATGTGGTGTCGGCTTTTGAGTGGTGTCATAAGAGCCCGCTGGCAGAGTGCGTCGACAGAGGGCGTCTGTAGGGTGTGTCGACTTAAGGCCAAAGGACGAAGGAATGCCGGGATAATGAAGCATAGCGCATTGTGGGGATACAACAGGTATGGAGTTTTGAGGGGTATTTGGAAAGGAATTATGGTGCCCGGACTTACTTTCGAAAATGCGGTTTTGTGCCTAAAATCAGAGGTACAGTCGACATTAGAAATAAATCAGAGAGCCATTGGACGATTAGCACTAGGTGCCCACGGCAAAACCACAAATGAGGTGGTATAGGGAGATATGGGCTGGGCTTCTTTCAAAGTACGGGAAGCTCAGAGTAAAATATTATATGTGGGACGCCTGAGGAAATTGGACAGTAACAGATAGGCAGCTAAAGTATTTAAATACCTGTACTTAAAAAGCGTTGACTCACAATGGAGGAAAAGAACTAGGAAACTAACTAGTAAGTATGCTAGTCACAAGGACGGATAAATAAAGAGCATCAAGCTACAGGTGAAAAACACAGAAGGCAAAAATTGGATAAATTCGATGGAGAAGAAACAGAGTGTGGAATTATACCGAAAGTGGAAAATGCAGATCAGGAAGGAAGCTTTCTTTGATAACTCAAGAGGCAATACCCTACTTTTTGAAGCTATATCAGGGTGCCTTAGAACACGCAGATACAAAAAGAAATTTAACAATGAAGATGACGCATGTGCTGTATGTGGTAACTCCAGTGAAACAACTAACCATATTATACTCGAATGTAATGGTATCCACCCGGAAGTTGATGCAGGCGCAGTAACTGTTCCTGAAGCTCTGGGGTTTAGAGATACCAGTGGCCGGGTGAATAAACCGGCGGTGGAAACTAGCAAAACACGACTGGAAGATTGGTGGCTTAAAAGCAGAGAAGTGACATAAGGTTAGTAATGTAGAAACAAAAAAGTTAAGAAATAGAATAATGGTTTAGTTAACCAATCTAAATAAATAATTAAGATATAGGGAGAAAAATGAGCATGATAGCTACTGCTACCACCCCGTTTCAAAGGGGACGCTCCTATATTCCATCCATCCATCCATCCATCCATCCATCCATCCATCCATCCATCCATCCATCCATCCATCCATCCATCCATCCATCCATCCATCCATCCATCCATCCATCCATCCATCCACCCATCCATCCATCCATCCATCCATCCATCCATCCATCCATCCATCCATCCATCCATCCATCCATCCATCCATCCATCCATCCAATCCATCCATCCATCCATCCATCCATCCATCCATCCATCCATCCATCCATCCATCCATCCATCCATCCATCCATCCATCCATCCATCCATCCGTCCGTCCGTCCGTCCGTCCGTCCGTCCGTCCATCCATCCATCCATCCGACAGAGTGTGTGACAGAGCCTGCTATTAGAGCGTGCCTTCGCGAAGCGTCAATAACCCATTGCATGGATAATTACTATAGTACAACTAAGTTTGGTATCCAATTTAGAGTATGGCCAACTTCGTGAACACCTCTAAATTTGGATAGACCGCCTCTAAAATTTGCCCCTGAGCCCCTAAGTCTTACTTCATCACAATAGGACCGAAATTGATGACTAATCCAATTTGAGTTTGGCCCGTACAGTGGTGGCCTGTAACTTGAACGGCCCACCCAAAATTTGGTAACCTGTGCCCCAGAAATCTAACCTTATCAGTAGTATTTGACCAAAATTGGTGGCTAACCTCATTCGAGTATCGTAAATTCAGTGACCACCACCAAACTGCACCCCCGACATTTCGCCTCCTGGGACCCCCGAAATTTGACTTCCACCGAATTTGAACAAAATTGATGTCCAATGTAATTGGTGCATTGTCAACTCAATGGTGCATTCGAATTTGGTGGGCCATTCCCAAAAGTTGGTCCCCTGGCCCCCCATATTTCACTACGTACCAGTTTGACTAATATAAATGGCAGGTAATCAACAGCTCTGACCAAATAAATGCAAAAATAATCACACAACTCGGCACAAAACGCGATTTCTGGCCTCATGTAAGCGTCATATGAAAAAAAAAAAATCTGATATCCTTTTGTATTTCTGCTTGTAAGCACACTTAAGTGCACCCCTGTGAGTTTTTCATTGTCCGTTGTAAGATATTCCAAAGAGTATCACATCTTTGCAATTAATCAAGCGATGCATCATTGTTTCTGGAACATCTCAGAGATGAAAAATTACCGTAGACACGAAAATGACTTTTCTGAGTAGGTATGTATTAACCGATCAGGTATCAGCGGGCAGCTTATAAAAAGACTGTAAATGGTAAGAGATGCATTTTATGTACTCTTAGGAATATATCATGGCCCGGCAAACCAAAATATAGAGAGCGGTGCAGCGGTGATGGTAAATCCTTGTACAATTGTTTCCTCTACACTGAGAACAGGAACTATGGGTAGAAACGAACAAGTACGAAATCAACAGCAAATGCACCTCATGCATTGCGCGCCATAAACATGGATGATCAGAAACATGAGAAGACAGAGGGAGGATAGACTTGCGAGAATGCACGTACCAGCGGGTATGAAGTGTCATGAAAAAAAAAAAACACGAATCGTGAAATTATCTGCAGGAAATGAAAGTGGACTACACCAGGGTCACCTGCGCTTACAGGCCGCGAAAGATTGTCGCGCCTCATAGGTTCAAGAGACGAATATTCGCAACAAAAAACGTGAACAATCTATGAATGCGCTTAACATAAAGCTTTGTGCGGTGAACCACCGCAGCGGGTGCTTCCGAAGGTTGCAATCAGGCTCAAGTATGGTAAAGGACGCCATTACTCTTCCTCCTTACCTTTTCTGTTTTAGGTTGCGTCTCGTCCGGCCACCAGATGCCAAGTGGGGAAGCCTCCAAAATGGATCCTGGAACGGCATGATTGGGATGCTGGTACGGAAGGTGAGTTTACGGTTGATTCAAAATATCACATAGCTGAATATTCTAGGGATATCTATTTATTTTTATGTACCTACATAATATTGCAGACTTTTTGGCCCGAGCAGCATGGATGAAATCAGGGCAGAAATTAATGATTACAATGCCATCCACCAGCAGCATTTATCCAAATAGCACTGAAGCGTGAATTGGAACTAAGATATTTTCATAAAATCGCGTTTTAAAACGTTTACAAAACACAACTGGTTCAGAACTCTCCATCGTAAGTGGAAATAGTGTAAAAGGAATTTTTAGCTTTTCAAATGGCAAAACCTTCCCTGGCAGCAAATTTGAATCATTTGTTGTCCCTGCCAAAGTAAAAATAATTTATGCATGTTGGTTTTTGTGGAATGAAGAGTTCTCCCATGGTTTTGTGTGTGACTTGCTTTTCGTGTCAACGATGGTCTGCAATGAAGTGTTGCCAAGATTTCGAGCTTTCCGTGAATGAAGGGGTTTAAATTTTCTGAGACGGGTCATGACCATTGTATATGTACAGTCGCAAGTACAAACTATCATGACAAGCAAGTGGCGACCAGAGTTGTGACCTCTCACCAAGTGGCTCTTCGTCAAAGCAGAACAGTGTCCCAAACTATTAAGCATAGAAAAAGTTGGGCATAGCGATGAATGTCGTCCCCCGTTTCAAATGGGACGCTCTTAACTTCCATCTACCCAACCATGCTTGTCGGGCCATTTCCATATTTTGGAGCTGAGAGGAGGACGGCAGGAAGTAACAGTGGCTTTGTTATTATTTTTATTGTCAGCAAAATAATTTTCCTGCACCATGACTGTTTTCTGAACCCTATAATACTAAAGAATAAGTACGGCCGGCTACTCTTGTTATCAGCCTCTTCGTCAACCGCAGCGCCATGCGGTGCCATTTCTCCCATCAGGTGATTCGTCAGATGTGTTGAAATTTGGACTTGCAGCTGCTCGTTTGTTTGGTTTATAAGGTCTAACGTCCTAAAGCGACTCAGTTGGGCTATGATGGACGCCTTAGTGGGGGCTCCGGAAATTACGACCACCTTGGGTTCGCTAACGGGCACTAACGTTGTTGTTGTGGCTGACGGAAGAAGGAAAAGAAAATGCACGGGCCTGCTACTGGCTCTGTAGCTGAGCCACCTCCGCTGCCTCGTGCGGACAGAGGAGATAATAGAGAAGAGGGAGAGAAAGACGCGCGCCGCAACAACAGCCGTCGTCCACCATATAAGCGCTGGCGGGTGCAATGACGGCCTGCAACAGGTAAAAATTCGATGGCTGGCTAACCCCCGCCGCAAGCGGCGTTGATCTACCGTCCCAGCCCTGTAGGGCAGCACTCATTCTATGTCACGTAGCTCGGACACTCTGTTTTTAATAAAATGTACGTTTAGATGAGGCGGTACGACCACCACCAACACCTTACCGAAACGATATGTGGCATTTCCAGTATTTTGTTTACGTAAAATAGACGAAACAATAGTTCATTCAGTTGCCTCCTTGCATCTGCATATGAAAGAAACCTGCACTCTAAAGAACAGCAGAAGTAGAAGGCTCCAGTTAACTCCACAAGCCATTCGACGAAGTTTGATAACCGCCCTCGTTCGCAGGAGGCCGACATGGCGGCGGGAGGCATGAGCATGCTGGCAGACAGGCACGCCTGGGTGCTCTTCTCTAGCCCCTACCTGCTGGACCGGACCACCTTCGTGGTGCGCGCCCCTAGGAAGGTGCCCCGGAGTGCAGTCATCCTTAGGCCCTTCTCGTGGCGCGTCAGTACAGTCATCTCAAACGCTTGATCGTCCTCTTACCGTCAACGCTGATTATTTATTCACTTCAGCGTAACGCATGTTTAAAACCTGATTCAGAAAGCAGAGCTTGTATTTAGTTTTGAGGGAAAAAAAACAATATCTACTTTGCGTTCCCTTTTCGAAATAATGGACCTAATGATCTACGAATCCGAACATATTGAATCGTTTTCTCGCTCTTTCTGTAGAAATAGCAGTTCAAAAAAAAAAAAGAGGGGGGGGGGATAAAAACCTTTTTGGACAAAAAAGTTCAGTGAGCCTTGGTCCTGATTGCAGGCGGTATGAGATTCAGCTTCCAATTTCTACCTGCATTTCATTGCAGAAACGATTTTGGTTTTGTTTGGTTTGTGTGGCTTAACGCCCCAAAGCGACGCAGACTATGAGACACTCCCCGGAAAAGATTTTATTAAATAACCAGTTTCTTGCGTAATATGATAGATGGGGATATATTGTTTGCCTGTATACGGGGATAGATTCAATGTATATATTGTTTGCCGCTATACCTTTTAAATATCTGTGGGCGAGAATAGGTTGTAATTTGCTGCACACGGATGTTATGGGCATGACAATGACTACTACGACCTACCTGTGCCACTCCACTTTCTCCATTTCAGTATTTTTTTCTTGTGTCATTTTATTGCAACATTTATTGGATAAGTCTCCCCGCTTGTTTTTTTCCTCTTTACCGCGTCAATGTTTAATTATGCTAATCTCCCCGGGTTTGAACTTCTGTTTAATGTCTTAATGGTCCCGCAGATAAATTAAGTACATATATTACGGGATATATCACCTTGTAATCTTTTCTGTAACAACCTCTTTTATCTCAGCTCTTAGCACTTGGTTTTATGCTTTTCATGCTTTGCTACCGGAGTCCTGTTCGACAATTCGCCCTAATAACAAATGCTGTTCTTTTTTACATTGTATCTATTTTGTAGAGACTTAATAACGATTAAATATTATTCATTTTTCATTTGGTTTGTTTCCTGCTCTTTCGTTCGTAATTTTTAGCAATGCTGGGAGCAGCCGTGGCGGCAATGGTAGAGAATCTGGATCTGTTGAAGGAAACCCGTGGTTTGAAATCCCAGACATACAGCACCAGATTAGAGAAAAACGCCTGGAATTGGAATTTCACAACCAGGCCCTGTGAGTAGTCCGACCCTATGATCAGCCGTGAACGCGCGTCTTAAAAAGAATACGCTTTAGCCACTATTTTGCAGTATTTGGCCGGCATATCTCTTGTATGAACGAACTGATAAGTCCACGGCCATCAGTTCTCAGTGGTTCCAAAGCTGCTCACCAAGACGGCGGCCAGACTTGTGAAGAAGCTGATAGCGCCAAGTAATATGGGTGCAGAGCGAGTTGTTTCGAGAGATCGGAGAGAACATTTTATCATAACGTTGATTCCCTGATGGTTAAGAAGGGAGTTTTTATTGGAAAAGAAGAGAACACGTGTTAAATGAACGAAAAAGGTTTGCAAGTCTAATGAAGCAGACGAGAAAGCGATGATGCCATACTTGCTACCAAGCAATATCGGAAGGCAAGTTGTACGGCTGGATACCAGCTGCTGCCAGGTGCCGTATTCTCGTTCGCTTCAGCGCCAGGTAAACCGACCCGAAATGAATATCTTCCTAAATGCTTTTGGCGTTGCTGATAGGACACCCTAGGCAGTCATATAAGTGTCATAATTGTGGCCACGTCCAGTGACGGCCGGAGTGAGAGCAATCCTGAATCGTATCCTCCGAAGCGCCACCTCCTCGGCACGGGTAATACTGTGCGAGAGGTATACCGAACTCAGAGACGATATCACGTGACATGTCGAAAGCGTTGCTTTGTTATGAGCAGGAGGGCAGCATTATGCATGCTGAGAAACCAAGGCATTGATGAGTGCAGGATTACCAGACAGTTTGCATATTCTGCCGAACTTTTTGTGAATGAAACAGGTTACGTGGCACCCACTCAATCCACCTTAAGCAAAAGGCCGCTCTGCACATGCCCGCCTCTCCCCTGATTGAAAACCATCCACCGACTTCAGTTGCGCATGCGTAGTTCTTGGCCTCCGCGATCGGCGCAGCTGGAGATGATCTCGGAGGCCATGTACAGTTAATATTCATGACAGGCGTATTCGACAGATGGCGGTAGATGTCAAGGACACACATCGCCATTTCGATGGCAGCTGCGTCTCCCAAGGACGTTTTCAACCAATAGCAGACAAATATTAAAAGCATTCCCAGAGAGCGCCACATTTTGTGAAAAAGGCGACTTCGAATGGGTTCGGGACTGGCGGTGCCAGACGATATATATTGAAATAGATGTTTTGGCTGCGACTGACACATCGCACTAGATGTCTTGCTGACGAAGCAAAGCAACAGCTTCTACACAGCAGAAGCACTTCTTGGTCTTCGTTATGAAATGTCTAACCACAGAAGAAAATGTGTCCCGCGAATCTAAACCGGTTGCAGGGACCTGTAGCAGGAAAGTAACAGGCTTACAGAGATTTTAAAATACAGTTCTCGTTTCGCCGTCCTATAGGCTGGCAACTACATATGAAATAATCGAGAGGCATGGCGGGCAGGGATGTTGTTTCGTGATTCGTTGGTGAAGAAACAATGCCGAAACTTATGTTGGTAGACCAAAGTTCGGTAGGCATCTTATCGCTAATCTTGACAAAATTCTATAAAGGAAGAAGTGGTGGCGGCGACAGTGCCTTGTAGCCTAATCGAAGAGGTTGCGATTGATGGGCACCGATGATTGGGCGGTGGTCACACTCCCAGCAGCCAGGGTCAATGTGTCACGAGGGAGGACCGGGCCAAGCCACCGCGTTTGGTCTTGGGCGCATGCGGCGCTGTGACTGCGACACACAGTCCCCGTTGCTAGCAGTGGCGGTTCAAAAGAATAAACAACGCGTCTGCGAAAGCATCCAGTACACGCCTATGGGGGATCCTGAAGTAGGGTGCCCCGGTATGGGTGTGGGAGGGTTGAAGTCATTTGCAAATAAAATCAGACACTCCGCTGTATATCCTGCGCACAGTAAATAGCTAGCCCAGATTAATACGTGGGGGAGCACCACCAGCTTGGCGTAAAGTGGGAAGACTCCACCACATCAGTTAATTTCGTAATTTTGCAGCCGCTGCTGCTAGATCCTAGTGTGAGGTCCAGATAGAGGCTTCTTCGTGAGAAGCGCGTGTCATCATACACCACCGCCTTTGATGGAGGGGAAGTAGTATGCCCACGATGTGCGCTCATCGAAGGAGACGCGTATCCACTCTAGCCTTGAACTGCTCGCACGGTATTGGACTTCTGCAGTAACAAGGTCCACACTTAGAGTTTGGACAAACAAAGACGGGTTGTTCGTAGGCGGGCATAGTCATACTGATGATGAAAATAACGATTATTTCAACTCCCTTTTTTACCATGCCATAGATTGTCATTGGTCCTAGCTTAATCTAATCATATATGGGAAGAGAATGAAATTATAAAAAATCTTGTCTTCTTGCTTTCTCATAAAGTGTAGTTCTTCGTTGTCCTGTATTTTTCTTGCCTCTGTTTCTTTGTCTACGTGGAGCGACGTTGTTGGGAGTACGTGAGATAAACCTAAAAACTTGTTCGCAAATAATCACGATCACATGCTAGTAAATATTGTACACAGAAAGTTTCATTCGCCGCACGTAACGTGGTAAATTAACAGTCCTGCTTGCGTAAAGCAGCCGCGAAATTCGGAGTCACTCTTGTTTCCGAACATAGCTCAATTTAATTTGGAGTATCTTCCTCAGTGCAACAAGGAAATGCTATTACAGCATGTAAGGCAAGTTTGTTAAAAGAAATCGTCAATGCAGTTTGACAAAATACCGTGTCATGAATACTCGTGCCATGAATAATGCAGCCACACAGGCTAAAATTAAGCAGAGTACATGCTTATCACCTCGAATACCCTCTTGTCTATCCGACCTTTCTGTTGGCACCAGCTGAGGTTAACAAAAAAAACTCTGAGAGCCCGCACTGTGGCATCTACACTGAAGAAATGTCAAGTTGCTGCTGCACATGGTGCATCCTGTTTGCTCTCACTATCATTATCAGCTGAAAGCACCGTCATTATCATCGCTACTGTCATCATTGTCATTATCACTAATTGCAGCGTCATCGTCATTCTTACTACAATCCTCACAGTAAACAAGGATAATTATGACGCGCGTTTCCCGTACTATAGATCTTTTTTTTTCTGTATTGCCGTGATGCAGTGCTTTTTTTTTTGCGGGACATATTCTTCAATGGCCTTTCAAAAAGAATATTGATATTACGCTTTAGACTATAAGATTTTTGCCTACATTGAAGTTTCTGAGGTTCCATATGATCTTTTGTGCTCATGAGACTGTTTAGCCTGACAGATCGGCAAGCAGAGCCACCACGTATATCGAAGTCTCTCTTCGGAGAGCATTTTGCTATGGTGCGGGGGGGAGGGGGAGAGGGGGGGGGTATATGTTGCACAGGAGAAACCTCCTGCCTGGTTACCTTTCCTCGATGCATGTATATGTCTCCCGGAATTTTGATGTGGGGTCAAAGTGAGAGCTCGATGCTAGTGTCACTGTGTACGACAGGTTGCGGGATGTGACCTGGTTAAATCAGGCTTAGTATTTCCATGTAATAAAGAAAAAAAGTCGGCCGTGGCGCAGTTGTTAAAAGTGCTAGCCTGGGGATCCGATGGATGGCGGTTCGATTCCCAGTGGAGGCAATTCGTATTTTTCGATGGCGTCATCAGGATGATCGACAAGTGAAACATCAGCGCTCATATCCGATGACAGTTGCCATGCACGGATCCGACGCACAGATCCCGCGCACAACTCTCACGCACAGGATTTTGTTCAATGAGCCTGGAAAGGCTTTGGCCTTAAAAGCACAAATGAACACAACAGCTGAGGTCATGTGTCCTGGTGTTCGTATGATAAAGTATTTCGTGCCTGAAGAGCTAATTCATACGCTTAAGTTATTTCAATTTTCAGTCCCAACACTTGTACTGCAGGTATGGGCCGTTCTGCTTTCGACGCTAGCCGTCGTCTCATTGCTGCCGGTGATGCGGAACGTGCTGCAGAGCAGGGGACGGCACTGCCGCGACCCACCAGCGGCCTCCTGTCCTGTCACCTTAGAAAACATCTTCAGAGTCCTTCTCGGACAAGGTATACGAGATCATGACGTTATTTCTCATCTGTAATGCACTATATCGATGCTCCTTTTCTTCCCCCGCACTTATGGTATACCGCACGTAAGGGTTAAAAGAACTATGCGAAGCAATCTTCAGTTGGTGTTTTTTAACGAGGGATTATACAATGCAAAAAATAAATCACCACATTATATTTGCCTACGGTCGCTAAATAATGTATGACAAATTATTGTTCCTTGATGCTACTTCGACTCCGTCTTCAGAGCGATTTATAGTTATGTTTTGGGTCATGTGAGGAACACAAAAAATTGCAGTGTAATCGGCTATATGTAATTTTATACCACAACAAGACGCAATCCAAGTTTCGTAATATGGCAGAAGGACTAGAAGTGTGTTCTCAGCAGTTATTATGCAGCTGCTTCTCTAATCTAAAACGTGACATGTCAGAGCTATCCTACGGAAGATGAAACCGCAACTAACATAGTATCGAAAAGTTAAAAATATAAATTATTTAACGGTCATTGGCGAATAAAGTAGGGGTGATATGCGTATATTGATGGTATTCTATCCATCCATTCCCCACCCCTTCCCCATCCTCCCCCCGCCTCCCTGAAAAAATAATCTTCGTCGTGGGTTCGAATCATCTTCGCGGCTGTACGCTATTTTTGTGTGGCGTGTTTGGTTTATATGTGCCTGTAATGCGCTGTTTTACATCATACTGGCCGGCTCGCTACGTGAAACAAGCATTCGAGCGACGCCACCTGGGAGATAACGTGTGAACAGTTTTAGAACTGGATACGCTGCGCATCACTTAATCCAGTTATAAGCCGAACGTAACGCGGGCCACGATACTAAACTGATGCCAACCAAGCTGTCACGCCCCCCCCCCCTCCTCCCCTCCCCCCTCTGCCATGTAGAGATGGGTCACTCAGGAGCGAGTCAGATCTTTTGAGCGACTCTTTCAAAACAGAGAGCGAGAGGCGGCTCATAAAGTGAGCAGCGGTTATTTTGGTGAGCCGGCTGTCTCGTTCAGTGACCCCCTCCCCCCCCCCCCCCCATGGCCTCCAAAATCACCTCCGTGCTCGCAGAGGGGATCTCGGAGATCATGCCTCCCTCCCTTCCTCACAAGAGTCGCAAACATCATTTCGAATACCTCGCTTTCGGCTGTCTATTGAGCCGCTCTTTCAAAAGATCGAGAATGAGTGGCGGTTCTTTTGGGGAGCCGTCGTTCGGTGAGCCGTCAGGAACATTTCTGCCAGATTAATGAAAACAGCGAAACAGGAAGACATAGAACAAGATAAAAGGAAGCTACAGGACGAGCGCTGTTTTTATTAACAATGGATGTTTACCAACTCTCCCAAATCTTGGCTTTCCGTCAAAATTGGGCCTACTGCTTGCTCCGACGTCAGCGCCATCTATTGCTGCCGAAACGCTGAACAAAAGGGGTATAATAATGTACAAAAAACGAATCAGAGGAACCAATAAGCGACTGGAGGGCTGAAGGGCCGAAAAACCGCAATTTAGAGAAGAGAAAAGGACTCACGCAAACTGGAGCTACAATGTGCACACTGTATTAAAAGAAATGATGCATTTACATTACACTTTAGGCTCCTCCTGAATTCACTATCTCCGGAAATATAAGAGGGACATCAAACCAATTAATCTGCTTTCTCTATATTTATTATGAACTATCTTTATCACCACTATCTATATTTATTAATAGTTTGTCCACATGAAATTTTTGGGCTATTCTTAGATTGATGGCACCAAGTATTTATTAGGGATAATTCTCAGTGTGGTGCATGGTGGTCAATGCTATTCAGATAATTTTGAAATTACAGGATAAGGAATTAACGAAATTCATTCTAGTGGAATGGGTGCCCCTCCAATAAATATGGTGGACTTAAACAAAGAATCGCATCTAAAAGTGGATATTGCTTTTTACTGTGATTTTGTCGGGACCACGAAGGGAGATAGGATGAGGCAAAACTATTTTCACAATTTTTTTTGAGGACAGGGCTTATTTTCAGCATGTACATGGCAGAACGCGCACCAGCACGTGGTACCCCCGAACACGCGTAATAACCTGTTACTCCCGTAAGCATAGGCCTTCTTTTCAGCATGTACAAGGCAGAACACGTGGCAGCACGTGGTACGCCTGAACACGCGTAATAACCTGTTATTAGTAGACTCCCGTAAGCATAGGCCTTCTTTTCAGCATGTACATGGTAGAGCACGTGGCAGCACCTGGTACGCCTGAACACGCGTAATAACCTGTTATTAGTAGACTCCCGTAAGCATAGGCCTTCTTTTCAGCATGTACATGGCAGAACACGTGGCAGCACGTGGTACGCCCGAACACGCGTAATAACCTGTTACTCCCGTAAGCATAGGCCTTCTTTTCAGCATGTAAATGGCAGAGCACGTGGCAGCACGTGGTACGCCCGAACACGCGTAATAACCTGTTATTAGTAGACTGCCGTAAGCATAGGCCCCGACCTCTGGGAGGCTAGAGGGCTCGAGACCCCCGCTCCCCTCCCGCCAAATATTTCACGCTCCCGTGTACCTTGTTCACGCAATACACAGTTTTAAGAAACATAAATGCATTACTGAATAACCGCCTTATATGACTTTTCACTGATACCTTTGAACGGTTGCACCAGCACACGATGCATGATCGTGATGCATCGTTCGAATGGCAGCGGTCAACGTAAGGCGCAACACTTTGAAAGACCTGGTTTTGAAGAAAGGTTCGCCTTGGCTCGTTGAACGAGAGGGGGAACCGGCTCTCCAAAGTCCAAAAGAGGTTCACCGCTCACTTTTACTACTACAGCTCACTCGTTCTTTAATAAGAGCGGTTGAAAAGACAGCCGAAGGCGAGGGGGGTATAGCGCTGTAGCGAGTGAGTCGTTCGACTCTTACGAGGAAGCGCGGGAGAGCAGTTGCTTTGTCGCACCACTAACAGCAGCGCTGAAGTCGCACCTTGCCACCCGGCTGCAACAGAACGGTTCGGGAGGTCGAAAGGGCGCTTATGAGTGAACAATAGAGAGAGCCTAAAACCCCTCAATAAACTAATAATAGCGCCATCTCCTCTCCTCTCATCCGGCGCTGCCACTTCTGTCGCGTTTCGACCGGTCTCTACCTACACGGTGCACGGCTAGCACACGCTCTTCGGAGCAGGCGCCGGCAAATGTGTCGGCACCGGGTCTCGCCAGAGTATGTCAGCTTGCATTTCGTCGCATTGTGCTCGCGTTAAAATATTATTCAGAGCTGAAACATCAATATACGGTGTCGGAAGGCATTTTCCGCTAAAATAGTTTCAGCTGTCAGTGTCTTACTTCATACGTAAGTGATTTTAGTGTCGGTTCAACTCTCCTTCACCTATACGCGCATCCACCGTTCGTCTTCTGTTGGCCAAACTACGCAGCATGCTTTCAAAAAATTGTAACAAGGCTGCAGACGTGAACAATTTAGAAGCAGTCTGTGCATGGTTTTTTTGCAGCTTTGACTGGCTTTTGAGCTGCCGGTGAACTTGAGACTGACGTGGCAGCAGTTGTCTTTCAAGTGTTTTCAACTTCAGCTGCAGATCTATCAGCGCTTGCATGCGTGGCGTGTGAAATCAAGAACTAGCACGCCAAACAAAGGCAAAGCATGAAATATGTGGTTTTATCCGGCTGCCTAAAAGCCTTAACTGTATCGTAAATGCGACGACACACTCAAAACATGCTGTTAGCTTACATTCACGACAAAGGCAACGCCTCAGAAAGCATGGCTGAATAGCTAAAAACCAAGGACTTTATTCTACATTTAATCCAAGTCTAAAGCGAAAGGCGTAAAAAATATTACGTGCAGGCATGTGGCACTTGGCAGGGCGAAAAAATGAACGAATCTGTACAGACTGTGTGGTGGCATATTAGTTGGGAGATGAGCAAATTTCTCACTTAACTCACGCAGACACGATCATAGCGTTTAGAAGTCCGCTCGGCCGATTCGGTGCCGCAAAACCTTCCTCCGCGGCACATCTGGATTAGCAGATGGTATTATAAACTACCATTTGCCATCATGCCCCTGTGTGCTGCACTCGAAAGCGCAGCAACATAGAATTTCGAACGAAGCAACCTAAAACAAAAACAACGCGAAAGAGGCTCGAGCCATAGCAAAACAAACGATGATATGCGCCGCGCACGCGTTGTTTTGCACCGGGGATGAAGAGGCAGCCAACACAACAAGCAAGAAGAAAACGCAAGGAAACACTTGACGGTACTCGGCCAATCAGGTGGGGGGGGGGGGGGGGGGGGGGTGTAACGCCGAAGGGAAGCGCCGGAGAGGAGGCGGGCGGCAATCTTCACATGGTGCGTTCCATTTAGTTTATTGGAGAGCTTTAATAAAGCCGGTTTTCACTCTCTCCTATAGAACCACTGCTCGCTTCTGAGCTACCCATATGGAAGCGAAAAACTTCACTACTACGAAGGTCAGAGGCAAACTTGTGAGTGAAAAACTTTATTAAGTATATTTAACGGAGGGGGATGTGTAGGTGGGGTCCCTAGTCCGGGACTCCAGCGGCTGCCGCTGCTACCCGCGCACGTGTCACGAGGGCCCGTTTGGCCTCTAGTCCAGAGCTGGATAGGGCAGCCTCCCACCCCTCTATTTTTGGCACTGCATTCGGATCATCTGGAGGATTGTGTGGGCAGGTCCACACCATGTGGTGCAGGCTTGCCTTTTCCCCGCAATATTTGCATTTGGGGTCGCAGAACCCGGGGTGTATTGTGTTTAAACGGGCTGGTGTGTTATATGTACCTGTCTGTAGGCGTCGCCATCAAACTTCCTCCGCTTTGGAACGAGCTTCGCGTGAGCCGGTGCACAAATTCGCCACCTCTTTGCATGCGCAAACCGAGTGACGTATGCTGTATGCCGCGACCGAGTGACGTCAAAGCCAAACCTAGCTGCCCAGCCTCCTCGCCAAGCTCTGCAGGCGTTGCCTAGCTACGCTAAACAGATGTGCGACTTCTCATTGAAAAAAAAAATAGTCTCCATCCAAAAATCGAACCTCCATCCCTGGCCCCGCCGCGGTGGTGCAGTGGTAAGACGCCCGATTACTCTCTGCATCGAGAGTCGACTTTATCTCGCAACCTCACGGTAAAAAGGCAGAGGTATGTCCGCCTGTGGATCGAGGTATTGTTCGGGTGTAAGCACACGACGCGCCGTGCTCATACAGTACTGGATGAGCGAGCGACCAGGGTAAGACTCGTCAGCTGATAGCCTCTCTACCAGCCTTAACGCGAGTACTCGAGCCACTGTCGGGATGCACGGCAGGCCAAGGCCTCCCCTGCTCCTCGGAAGGTGTAGGATGTGACGGGCGACTAGCGCTGTCCTGCCATCCCAAACAAAAGTCCCTATAAGGGACGCGAGTCTGTTCACCACCCGGCGCGGGATTGTCGCGATACGCGCCACATAAAAGGTGAAAGCCCACGCTCGTGTCTTGACGACACTAACTTTAGCATCGAGCGCGAGGTTGAAACGCGCAGCGTCAGAAAGGGCGTGCGTGGCTCGCGAGAGAACTACGTTCCATGTCCGGGGGAAGACTCCGCTTGGCTCAAACAGCACGCCAAGTACATGCACTGCGTTCACAAGCGGTACGGCGGCGGCTAAAGGGCCCCTGAACTGACCGAAGCGGAGAGCGTTATTTTTCTTCGGGTTGAGAGATACAGCTGTGTATTCTGAAAAGATGTTCAAAAAAGCGATGAAGCTGTCATTGTCACGCACGAAGAGTGAAATTTTGCCCGCGTATGCAGAGACAGAGACAGTCTCCTGTCCTACTGATGGAAAACCTCGAATACGCCTGTCCGCGGCGACCCTACGCAGCAGCGGGTCAAGAAAAAGTAGGAAGAGTACCGGCGAGAGTGGGCACCCCTGACGCACTCCCCGCGTAATTGGAAAGCTGCAGGCAATTTGGCCATTCAGTACTAGTTCACTGCTAGGATCTGTGTAAAGGCTAAGTAGGAGCTGAACAGGAAAACCAAATGAGCGGAGCATGGTCAACAAGTAACCATGTTGTACGCAGTCGAAGGCCTTTGCCTGGTCCAAGGAAACAAAAACTCCAGTGATCCGTTTGGCACAAGCGTATTCGAAGACGTCTCTCGCCAGTGTCAGCGAAGTGAACACCGATCGTCCAGGTACCGAACAGGACTGGTATGGGTTAACCACGTCCAGAAGGTAGATTCGCACGCTACGGACCAGCACAAGTTAATGGTCGGTATTAAGGGGGCAATCGGTCGCCACGACGAGGATTATGACTCCAAGGCCCTGCAGAGTGCCAAACACATATTGCTTACAAGCACGACCGCTAGCTAAAGCCTTCACAATGTCAATGGGTCAAACCTCTACTGATGCATTAAGTAGGTACGTATCAACTACCAGCCTAAACGAAGCCGATCATTCCATTTTTTTTAACGATGAACAAACTGCACTTCTTATCTGGCATTGCGAGCAGCTGTTATCTTTTCTGCAAGAAATGGCAAATCTTAGAGGTTATAAAAATGACAACGGTTCAACGCTGCTGAACCGAATGTGGAGCGAAAGCTTTAGCTGCGGGAGACCAAGCGTTCTTCCCCCTCTTTCGTCTTGTTATTCTTCTATGTCTGCTTCTTCTTCTTCGTCATTGTCAGGCCGGGGTGGTAAGACGCCCGACTACTTTGAAAGAGCATCCGGGTTCGAACCCGACCTCGGCGGCTGCGTTTCGATGGAGGCGAAACGAAGAGGCGTCCGTGTGCTGTGCGATGTCAGCGCACGTTAAAGATCCCCAGGTGGTCGAAATTACTCCGTGCCCCCCCCCCCCCCCCCCTCACTACGGCTCCTCTTTCTCTCTTTACACTTTCACTCCGACCTTCCACCCTTCCCTTACGGGGCGTTTAAGGTGTCCACAGAAAACAAGTGAGACAGTTACCGTGCCTTTCCCTTCCTATAAAACAATAAGTTTTTATTCTTCGTCGTCTCTTTCTTCTTCTTCTTCGTCGTCTCTTTTTCTTCGTCTTCCTAATCTTCTCGTAGATACACCTCTTCACAACGTAGCTGCGGCCACCAGAGGTCTCGCTATTGCTGTCGTAGTGTTATGGTGTATTCGGCTCTCGCTCACAGCCGGTGCGCAAGTGACGTCAAACAGCGCACGAGTAGGCCGTCCCTGTGCGCTCCAGCGAACATGCGAAAGCAGAGTGCCGTCGTTCTTTCTGCCTTGTGTTCATGCGTAGCCTCCGAGACCGTAGACTGTCTCGGAGGCCATCCAGTAGCCACTCTCTTTACTCGAAGCATCATTCCCCGCCACATTCGAAACAATTGCGCAGCAGAATGTGGAACTCAGGCTTTTGCCTTTCACCATTTTAGTCGTCAAAATCTCTCGTAACTTTTTATATTATTAATTGGTTCACAGGGAGGGAAAGGCGCAGTATCTGTCACGCTTGTGTCTGGATTACCGGTTTTTGTCTGTATATTATTGCGAAAGCAATACCGAACTTCTGACTAACAAGTGAATGTATTCAAAGCGTGAGCGCATGGATACACTGAGCGACAGATGCACAGGAAGAAAAACGAAGAAGGGCCACAACGTCAACACGAAAAATGCCATGCTCATCATTAGGAGTTAAATATGCCAGCTCGTGGCCCGACAACGAAACAGAAGGTGTGTTTGCTCATGAAGCCCCCTTGCGGGCTATGATAAGGGCTTCAAAGATTTCCCTGGTATGTTTTTCAGGGTAACATTTCAGACTGACGCACTGCTCAAAAAGCGGAACACAATTCAGACAAGATTTATCATGCATGCGCAAAGTTGCTTTTGGGCACAATGTCAGCAAGGGACGATGCATGTTCTGTCAGGGCTTCATGCGCAAGCATACCTTCTGTTTCATTGTCGCGCCACGAGCTGGCATATCTTAACTCTTAATGATGAGCATGGCATTTTTTCATGTTGACTTTGTGGCCTTTTTTCTTTTTCCTTCCTGCGCATCTGTCGCTCAGTGTATTCATATGCTGACGCTTTGAATACCTTCAGTTGTTAGTGCTCGTGTTGTGTCTACTTCCTTGTCCCATCTCCTGCGCTACCTTCTTCTACCATGATGCTTCGGATGGTGGCGGCAGGCTTTGTGTGTTTTTTGTTTTGCTTTCCATGCTTGCTATGCATAGGTTTCTGAAGCTGCACTTCAACAAGGCGAATGTCGAATGCATAGCCGCTTCCAAAGCCAGTTCAGCAGAAAAAAAAAAGTCCGGTTCGGTCATGTACATATAGCACCGACTACAGCTCATCGTGAGCTGTAAACGGGAAATAGGTGCCTTGAAATATTAAAGCCACACCTCACAGCATGAATGACGAGTGATGCGCCTTGAGAGAGAGAGAGAGAAAGCTTTTAATGAGCATAATAATTAGTAAGAATGTATGTGTCATCATCATCATCATCATCATCATCATCATCATCAGTCTGATTATACCCACTGCAGGGCGAAGGCCTCTCCCATATTTCTCCACTAAACCCGGTTCTGTGCAAGCTGCATCCACTTGACCCCTGCGAACTTCTTAATCTCATCCGCCCACCTAACTTTCTGCCGCCCCCTGCTACGCTTTCCTTCCCTTGGAATCCAGTTTGTTACCCTCAGCGACCATCGGTTATCCTCTCTTCGCACTACATGTCCTGCCCATGTCCATTTCTTCTTCTTAATTTATACTAGAATGTCGGTAACTTGAGTTATTTCTCTGACCCACTCTGCACGCTTTCTATCTCTTAATGTTATCCCTACCATTTTTCGTTCCATAGCCCTCTGGGTTGTTCTCAACTTAAGTAGAACTCTCTTGGTTAGCCTCCACGTTTCAGCCCCATAGGTGAGTACAGGCAAGATGCAACTGTTGTATACTTTCCTCTTGAGCGATACCGGTAAGCTGCTAGTCATAATCTGCGAGTGCTTGCCAAATGCGCTCCATCCCAATCTTATTCTTCTTGTTATTTCCTTTTCATGGTCTGGATCTGCGGTTACTACCTGTCCTAAGTAGACATAGTCATCCACTACTTCCAGTATTTCGCTACCTAATGCAAACTGCTGTTCTTCCCGAGGCTGTTGAACATTACCTTAGTCTTCTGCATATTGATTTTCAAGCCTACCTTTCTACTTTTCCTGTCTAGGTCATCAATCATTATTTGCAGTTCATCCCCCGAGTTGCTTAGCAAGGTAATGTCATCAGCAAATCGCAGATTACTGAGGTATTCTCCATCTACCCTTATCCCTAACTGCTCCCATTCCAAGTCTCTGAATACTTCCTCTAAACAAGCCGTGAATAGTACTGGAGAGATTGCGTCTCCTTGCCTAACACCTTTCTTTATAGGAATTTTGTTACTTTCTTTATGCCGAAGTATGGTTGCTGTGCAGCCACTATATATATCTTCTAGCACTTTCACGTACGGCTCGTCTACCCCCTGATTTCGCAATGCCTGCATCACCGCCGAGGTTTCAACTGAGTCAAATGCTTTTTCGTAATCAATGAATGCTATGTATAAGGGCTGGTTATATTCCGAGCATTTTTCTATCACCTGATTGATGGTATGGATATGATCGATAGTAGAGTACCGTTTCCGAAACCCTGCTTGATCCTTTGCTTGATTGCAGTCTAAGGTTGTCCTGATTCTATTAGCGATTACCTTAGTAAATACCTTATACGTAACAGACAGTAGGCTGATTGGTCTGTAATTTTTAAGGTCCTTAGAGTCCCCTTTCTTGTGAATGAGGATAATGTTTGCATTCTTCCGTGGTTCCGGTACCGTCGATGACACCAGGCACTGCGTATACAGGGTGGCCAGTTTTTCTAGCACGATTCCCCCCCGTCCTTCAGCAAATGTGTAGTTATCTGATCTCCTCCAGCTGATTTCCTCCTTTTCATAGTTTCTAGTGCTTTCTTGACCTCGTCCTTTGTCACTGGTGGAACGTCTGACTGTTTTTCCCTACCGCCAATCTCACTACGGTCCTGACTTCTTTGGCTACTGTTGAGATCTGTATAGAACTCCTCGGCTACTTTGACTATCTTTTCCATATTAGTGATGACGTTGCCCGCTTTGTCCCTTATCGCATACATGTGGTTTTTGCCTATGCCCAATTTCTTCTTTACCGCTTTAAGGCTTCCCCCGTTCTTTACAGCATGCTCAATTTTCTCCATGTTATACTTCCTTATATCGGCCACCTTGCGCTTATTGATTAGCTTTGATATCTCGGCCAAATCGATCTGGTCTGTTGGATTGGAAGCTTTCATACTCTGGCGTTTCTTAATCAAATCTTCCGTCTCCTTAGACAGCTTACCGGTATCCTCTCTAACTATCCTTCCGCCTACTTCTACTGCGCACTCAGTAATGATATCTCTGAAATTATTGTTCCTTGCCTCTAGGGTAATGTCGCCATCCTCAGTTAGAGCTGAATACCTATTCTGTAGCGAGATCCTGAACTCTTCTGCCCTCCCCCTCACCGCTAATTCGTTTATGGGTTTCTTTCTTACTAATCTGTTGCGTTCCTTCTTCAGATTTAGGCTAATTCGGGACCTCACCATCCTGTGGTCACTGCATCGCACTTTCCCGATCACCTCGACATCGTGCATAATAGCGGGGGTTGAACACATTATGAAGTCGATTTCATTTTTAGTCTCTCCGTTAGGACTTTTCCATGTCCATTTCCGGTTCTTCCGTTTGCTGAAGAAGGTATTCATGATTCGTAAGTTATTGCGCTCTGCAAACTACACTTGTAATTCCCCCCTGCTATTCCTAGAACCAATGCCATAGTCACCTACTGCCTTGTCTCCTGCCTGTTTTTTCCCTACCTTGGCATTGAAGTCGCCCATTAGTACAGTATACTGCGTCTTTACTTTTCGCATTGCCAACTCTACATCTTCATAGAAGCTTTCAACTGTCTGGTCATCATAACTACATGTAGGTGCATAGGCCTGTACAACCTTCAGTTTATACCGCTTATTAGGCCTAATTACGATGCCTGCAACCCTTTCATTAACACTATAGAATTCATCTATATTACCCGCTATATACTTATTGACAAGGAAACCTACTCCTAGTTGTCGCCTCTCTGGTAAACCTCGATAACACAGTACATGCCCATCCTTCATTCGACTTTACGCCTCATTCGGCCTCCTAACCTCACTAAGCCCTATGACATCCCATTTCATGCCTTCTAGTTCCTCTAACAGCACTGCTAAACTAGCTTCACTAGCTAGGGTTCTAGCATTAAACGTTGCCAGGGTCAGTTTCCAATGGCGGCCTGTCCAGCGGAGCCAGGCTTTCTTAGCACCCCCTGCTGCGTCACAGGTCTGACCGCCGCCGTGGTCAGTTGTTCCGCAGCCGCTGGTGACTGAGGGCCGGGGTTTTATGGAGCTTATCATAGGAGGTTGCGGCCAATTACTGCACCAGGGTGGCCAACTCCTGTTCTGGTGAGGGAGTGCGTTGTCGGAGGTGTTCACCGGCATCAGGTCGCAACCCCAAACCTGTCTATGCAATTCCATCGACACGCGGATTTTTTTTTTTTTTTCATCCGGTGGAGAATTGCGCGACACCGGGATTTGAACCCCGGTCCTCTTGCATGCGAGGCGGATGTTCTACCGCTACGCCACCGCTGCACTCAATGTATGTGTATGTGGCAGCAAAAACACGAAGGCTGAACATGTTTGAGTTAGAGGACCGGGGAAGAAACCTGTCGCCATGGTTGTTCCCTTTAAAACTGCAGATGGGAAAAGTAACAACGAGAAAACCCGCGGGATTGAGAGCCGTGAGTAAAACTGCCGTAAAGTCGAACAAAAAGGTTATCAGAATATACAAAAAATGAATCAGAGAAAGCAATAATAAGTAGGGGGGGGGGGCGCATGGCCTAAAAAGCGCAATTTAGAAAAAAGAGAAAGACCTAATGCGGACTCGAGCTACAAAGCGCGCACTGCATTAAAAAGAAAAACGATTCTTCAGGCTCCTCCTGAATTCACTGTCTCCGGGAATATAGGAGGCACCTCAAATCAGTTGATCTGCTTTCTCTACATCTGCAATTAACTGTCTATATCATCACTATCTATATTTAATATATTCGTTCAACACGTGAGTTTGGGCTATTTTTAGAGAATATTGGCACCAAGTATTTATTAGGGATAATTCTCAGTGTGGTGCATGATGGTCAATGTTATTCAGATAATTTTGAAACGATAGGATAAGCAATGAACGATATCCTTTTTTGGGAAATGGGTGCACCTGCAGTAAATACATACTTCAACAGAAAGAATCTCATTTAAAAAAAAAAGATATTGGTTTTTACTGGGACTTTGTAGTCACCATGAAGGGAGATAAATTTAAGGCACTATTATTTCTACACTTTCGGTGCGGTTTGGGAGGTCGAATGGGCGCGGATCAGAGAATGAGAGAGAGAGAGAGCCGACTTCCTCTGTCTCCAATAGAACCACTTCTCGCTTTTGAGCGACCCAGATTTAAGTGGGCTAATGAGCCGTTCAGATGAGCCGGCTCACATCAGTGAGCTGAGCCGTTCTGAGCTTCTCACTAAAGCGAGCCGCTTTGCCCATCTCTACTACAAGCTTCTCAACTATCCGGGGAAGCCGCATCATCTGGTCGACGAGGGAGAAAACTTGAGCACAAGCATCAGTTTCACACGATGCACACCATTCATAATGGGGCGATGCCATCAGGCGAATAGTAATACACGTAGGCTTCTGCGCAAGGAAAGTTTGGATGCCAGATGTAAGAAACTTCCATTTATACAACTGTCCATCCGATTGCTTCATATTGTCACGTAGAGGTGACAAGGTCGACGACACAAATGAAGGGGCGATGATTGCACTAAAGAAACTCTTTATTTGGGCTGACTTGCGCCCGCAAAAGAACTAAGCAACTCGGCGGCGGCGATAGCAACAAACGCGCTCGTCGGTCGTCGGACAAAAAATGCCCGTCACACTCGGCAACGCTCAATTTAAAGGCTGCACAGAACAATCTAGATAACGTCGCAAGCAGCTACCAGCACGGGCTGGAACATTGTGGAAAGACACCCGAGTGGCCGGAACCTTCGAGACAGATCTCGGTGCAACTTGCGCTGCAACAAAACTGATAAAGGTGTGACTCGCGACATCGAGCATTAACAAACAAAGATTACGGAACTGATACGCGGTCCTGAATCAGAGTGATAAGCCTGTATGCCGGCGGCTGTTAAAAAACAACAAATACTGTTTGAAGGTTTCGCGGCATCACTCCCCCCTTAAAAAAAAACATCGCCTCGATGTTCCAAAACAAAGCAACTAAACATAAGCACAGCAAATTTTAAACTCCACACATTCTTTAACGCGCGTAATATGGCTTCAGTCGTACAACATGTACAATTTCTGGGCGTGCGCGTCGCCGTTGGTATGCTGATGTTCCGTCGGGAATGACTTCATAGTCCAGTGGTCCGACGCGGCGAACGATTTTGTATGGCCCAAAGTATCGACGCAACAACTTTTCACTTAATCCGCGACGGCGAATTGGTGTCCAAACTCACACTTCGTCTTCTGGATTGTACTCTGCGTGGCGTCGTCGTAAATTGTATCGTCGACTGTCGGTGCGCTGTTGGTATTTAATACGCAGCCGTGCGAGTCGTCGGGCTTCCTCTGCACGCTGCAGGTAGGCGGCGACGTCAAGGTTGTCTTCGCTGGTTACGTGCGGCAGCATTGCGTCGAGCGTCGTCGTGGGCTCCCTGCCGTACACAAGCTTAAACGGGGTCGCTCTGGTCGTCTCCTGGACTGCCGTGTTATACGCGAAGATCACGTACGGCAAGATGGTGTCCCAGGTCTTGTGTTCAGCGTCGACGTACATAGCGATCATGTCCGCGATCGTTTTGTTCAGGCGCTCCGTGAGGCCATTGGTCTGGGGATGGTACGCACTTGTTCGTCGATGGCTTGTGTGACTGTATTCCAGGATGGCTTGCGTCAACTCTGCCGTAAACGCCGTTCCTCTGTCTGTGATGAGCACTTCTGGGGCGCCGTGTCGCAAGAGAATTTGTTCGACAAAAAATTTGGCGACTTCTGCCGCGGTACCATTTGGTAGTGCTCTTGGTTCGGCGTAACGGGTAAGGTAGTCAGTGGCCACGATGATCCACTTGTTACCCATTGACGAAGATGGAAAGGGGCCGAGGAGATCCATCCCAATTTGCTGAAAGGGCAGGATTGGGGGCGGAATCGGATTTAGTAGTCCTGCTGGTCTGATCGGCGGCGTCTTGCGTCGTTGGCACTCACGACACGTCTTCACGTAGTGGGCAACGTCGGCAGGCAGTCGCGGCCAGTAATACTTCTCTTGGATTCTACGCAACGTGCGCGCAAATCCGAGGTGGCCTGCTGTGGGCTCATCGTGCAACGCCTGCAGAATTTCTTGCCGAATGGTTTTAGGCACTACGAGAAGCTGCGCGGTCTTGTTGGGTGCGAAGTTCTTCTTCACGAGGAGGCCATTGCTTAACGTGAATGATGATAAATGTCGCCTGAACACACCAGGAGGGGAAGCGGCCTTTCCTTCCAAGTAATCGGCTAGCGCTTTCAGCTCAGGGTCTGATCGCTGTTGTTCTGCGAAACTGCTGGCGCTTACCGGTCCCAAAAAGGCATCGTCGTCATAGTCCTTCGGGGGAGCATCGACGGGAGCGCGGGATAAGCAATCTGCGTCGGAATGCTTTCGGCCCCACTTGTAGACTACAGTCATGTCAAATTCTTGAAGTCGTAGGCTCCATCTGGCAAGGCGGCCGGAAGGATCTTTCAAATTAGCCAGCCAGCAGAGCGCGTGATGGTCGCTTACCACCTTGAATGGTCGGCCGTATAGGTATGGACGAAACTTAGAAGTGGCCCAGATGATTGCAAGGCACTCCTTCTCGGTCGTCGAGTAATTGACTTCGACTTTTGTGAGGGACCTGCTAGCGTAGGCGATTACTTTCTCCTGTCCGGCACTCTTCTGGACGAGAACGGCTCCTAGGCCCACGCTGCTCGCGTCGGTGTGAATTTCGGTCTCGGCGTTTTCATCAAAGTGTCCAAGTACAGGAGGGCATTGCAGGCGGCGCTTGAGTTCGTCGAAGGCTTCTCCTTGCGGCGCTTCCCATTTAAAAGGTACGTCAGCCTTTGTAAGCTGCGTCAACGGTTCGGCGATCCGCGAAAAGTTTCTGACAAATCGTCGATAATAAGCGCACAGCCCAAGGAATCGGCGCACAGCTTTCTTGTCGGTAGGCGGTGGGAATTGTGCGATTGCAGCTGTTTTCTCCGGGTCTGGGCGAATACCGTCCTTGCTAACGATGTGACCTAGGAACCGGAGTTCTTCGTAGGCGAAGTGACACTTCTCTGCTTTTAGAGTTAGTCCCGATGACTTGATGGCTTCCAGCACTGTCTGTAGTCGTTTTAGGTGGTCTTCAAAGCTTGACGAGAAGACAATAACGTCGTCCAAATATACCAAACAAATTTGCCACTTGAACCCTGCCAGGACTGTGTCCATTACTCGTTGAAACGTGGCTGGTGCGGAGCAGAGGCCAAATGGCATCACCTTGAACTCATAAAGGCCGTCCGGTGTGATGAATGCGGTCTTCTCGCGATCTCTTTCGTCGACCTCAATTTGCCAATATCTGCTCTTCAGGTCCATCGATGAGAAGTACCTTGCATTGCAGAGTCGGACAAGAATGTCGTCGATGCGGGGAAGTGGGTAGACATCCTTCTTCGTTATGCTATTCAAGCGGCGGTAATCAACGCAGAAGCGAAGTGTGCTGTCTTTCTTCTTGACCAAAACGACTGGCGCCGCCCAGGGGCTGTTCGATATCTGGATTACGTCATCACGCAGCATTTCCTCAACTTGATCGCGAATGGCCTGCCGTTCTCGCGGCGATACACGATAAGGGCTTTGGCGCAGAGGACGGTCGTGTTCGTCCGTTATAATGCGGTGCTTGGCCAGTGGTGTTTGTCGTACCTTCGATGATGACGAGAAGCACTCCCTGTTTTTTCGAAGAAGACTGCGAATCTGGTTTTTCCTGCTGTGGGTCAATACTGGGTTGATGTCAAATGTGGGCTGACGGAACTGGTCCGGTGCGTCTTCCAGTGGTTGGTCGTGGAGGGCGAATACGTCTTTGAGGTCCGCTAATTCATCGAGAAAAGCCATGGTCGTGCCCCTGTTTAGATGCCGGTATTCTTCAGTGAAGTTTGTTACCAGCACCTGAGCTTGTCTACTCCGGAATTTCGCGATGCCTCTTGCGATGACGATACCTCGTTCCAAGAACAATTGGATATTTCCTTCGACGATGCCTTCAGCAGTTTCAATGTCTGTGCTACCTACGCTGACGGCGACGCTTGATCGGGGCGGCACGGTCAATTCGCCGTCGAGGACGTTTAGAGCGACGTGTTGCGTCGAAGTCGTTGTAGCAGGTATGGCTTTGTCTGCAGAGAGCTTGATGAGCTTGGATCGGAGGTCGATGATAGCCCTATTTTCATTTAGGAAGTCCATGCCTAAAATCACGTCGCAGGAGCACTGCTGCAAGACTACAAAGCTGGTGGGGTAAGTACGCCCATTTACGGTTATTCTTGCAGTACACCGTCCCGATGGAGTTATCAAGTTGCCACCTGCAGTGCGAATCAGCGGGCCATCCCAAGCGGTGGTAACTTTTCTGAGCTGAGAGGCTAACGGTCCGCTGATGACTGAATAGTCAGCTCCGGTGTCTACTAGGGCAGTGACTCTGCGACCGTTGATATCAACTTCAAGGTCACTTGTTCGCGTCCTCGCATTGCACGTGGGCCTTAGTGTCCGATCTCGGCTCCGTCATTTCTTCAGGTCATGGCCGGGGCATACCGTAGTTACTTCGCAGGGCGGCGGTGTCGGCTTGCACTCTGGTCGTGTTGTCGTCGATGTCGTCGTGTGGAGCGGCAATGAAATGTCTGCGTCGTCGCTAGTGGTCGTCGGCGGCGGAGGGTCTTCGTCTTTTTGCCGTTGAGCAACCTCACCTCCAAAGGTTGCTCTGGTTAGTTTCCCCTGCGCGGGCTTGGGGACCTTCCGCGCATACTCTCATCATAGGTACGGCCTGGCGACGCAAAGCGGGCCCTGTACGGCGATGGAGATCTGAACCGACGGCTTGGTGGCGCAATCTCACCGCTACGCAGGTAGTTGCCAATTTCTTGTGGTCGTTCACCTGGGCGTGGTCGTGGAGCGTCGACTGCAAATCCGCGGAGACCGATTCATCGGTACGGGCAGTGACGAAGAATGTGGCCGGCCTCACCGCAGTGGAAGCATAATAGCCGGTTGTTTGCAGTCCTCCAGGCGTCGCACTTCCTGGGGTTTGGGGGTCGTTGGTAGGCTTGGCGGGCGGGGGCCAAGGGGCGGTTTTCAGGAACAGGACGTTAGCGGCGAGGGCTGGGAAAGTCATCACGTCGGGGTGGAGGGCGACGTAATGCACCAGCGTAGTTCATCGCTGTTGCTTCTTGTGCTGGAACAGTCGCAGCCGTCGCTTCAGGAACGCCCAGCGCCTGCTGAACTTCTTCACGGACGACGTCCGCGAGCGTCGCCACCTGGGGTTGTTGCGATGATGGCAGCATTCGGCGGAGCTGCTCTCGCACGATCTCCCGGAATAGGTCCCGAAGGTTCTCTCCGCTTGCAGATGTGCTGGGGTAGTGGGATGAGTAGTTTGGTTGAAGTGGTCGCTCATAGTGGCGCATCCGGGTATCCAACGTCTTCTCGATGGTCGATGCTTCACTCTCAAATTCTTCCACAGTTTTCGGCGGGTTCCGGACAAGCCCCGCAAAAAGCGATTCTTTATTGCCTCGCATTAAGAATTTCACTCTGTCATCTTCGGTCATGTTAGGGTCGGCGCGGCGAAACAGGCGTTTCATCTCCTCTACGTAGGCCAGGACGGGCTCGTTTGGTAGTTGAATTCTTGATTGGAGGAGGGCCTGAGCTCTTTCTTTTCGGACAGAACTTGTAAAGGCCATCAAGAACTGTGCTTTGAATATCTCCCAATCCTTGAACAAACTCGGGCATGTCCTTGAAGAACAAAGTAGACTTGCCTAAGTTTCGCGGCGTCATTCCAGCCGTTGAAATCTGCCACACGGTCGAAAAGGTCCATCCAATCTCCCGCATCTTCATCCGGTAGTCCATGGAAGCAGGGGGGCTCCCGGGGTTGGACGAAAATAACCGGTTCTGTAGGCTGGGCCATTGTCAGTGTCGATGCCTTCCGAGATCGAATGGGGTCAAGCAGCAGACCGTGTTCGGGTTGTAGGCCTTGAAGTCGGCGGCTGGCTCTGTGACCTGTAGGCTGGTCTTTCAGGGCGACAGGAACATGGCTTGGGTCTTCGCTTGAAGGATCAAAGGCAGCACCTCCACCAGATGTCACGTAGAGGTGACAAGGTCGACGACACAAATGAAGGGTCGATGATTGCACTAAAGAAACTCTTTATTTGGGCTGACTTGCGCCCGCAAAAGAACTAAACAACTCGGCGGTGGCGATAGCAACAAACGCGCTCGTCGGTCGTCGGACAAGGAATGCCCGTCACACTCGGCAACGCTCAATTTAAATGCTGCCAGAACAATCTAGATAACGTCGCAAGCAGCTACCAGCACGGGCTGGAACATTGTGGAAAGACACCCGAGTGGCCGGAACCTTCGAGACAGATCTCGGTGCATCTTGCGCTGCAACAAAACTGATAAAGGTGTGGCTCGCGACATCGAGCATTAACAAACAAAGATTACGGAACTGATACGCGGTCGAGAATCAGAGTGATAAGCCTGTATGCCGGCGGCTGTTAAAAAACAACAAATACTGTTTGAAGGTTTCGCGGCAATATATTGGTGGCAGCGTCGCCCAGATTCGTAGGACGAAAGTTAGTTGAAACGTCGTATTCTGACCATGGCAACATATGCAGCGGGGAAAAAAGCAATCGAGCAGGTTTGGAACCAGAGACACCGAAAAAAACATTTTTATTCTCCGTAGCCTCAAACAATTCGACAATCGCCATTATATTGTTACGGAGCGGCAAGCCGATGAAGTCATAAGAACAGAGGACAGAGAGAAGAATTTCGATGACCATGAGATGACGTTTAATGAAATGTGAACGGGCCTAGCGCGAGCGCTCCTGCCCGCGCTCCTGCCCGCGCCACTACCCGTTTCTACTTCCTTAATGGTTTTAACATGGCCCGGGCCACCGAGTGATCGACCCGTTCGTGGAAGAGGAAGTTTGCCGATGTTGATGATTCCATGGCATGATGATGGGCGTGTCTGGGTGCTTGAAGATGAAGAGGAAGAAGGAAGAATAGAACGGCTTGCCAACACGATGATTCCCGACGAACCTTGGTCCAGAACACTCTCGGGCCACACGTTGCCCCGACTCGATGGCGGAGGCCAAGACACGCACCTCATGGCATATAGCCAGGGGAGGATGTATTCAAGTGTAGCGGTGTGCTTTGTCGTGGGGTATTTGGTCGGCACATCTGATCAGTGGGGTCACATATGGTCGTTCGAGTCTCTCCTTGTGTCTTGTGGTCATGTGTGGCGTCTCAGGTCAGTCTATCCATCGTGTCTTTTGGCCGGGGTGGGGGGACAGGGCGGAGGAACGGCAAGGTCTTGCTGAGTTCAGCAGGCTGGGGAACAGCCATGAGATGCCTCCTAACATTCAGCCGACGGCGCAAGAAGGCGCAGGGCGCCAAACTCCGAACCAGGCTGAGAGGGTGTTGATGAAGCACCCCACACCTCCACCAAATGTTACGGGGCGGCAAGCCGATGAAAACAGAAGAACAAAGAACAGAAGATGTTCGATGACCGTGAGATGACTTTTGATGAAGTGGTAGCGGGCCTAGCGCGAGCGCTCCTGCCTGCGCCACTGTCCGCTCCTACTTTCTTGCTGGTCCGTAACAATATTTCGCGTTGCACGCGTGCGCGAGTATTTTGCATGGTGCAGCTCTAGACCTAGAGTTCCCCTTCCAACGATTTTTCTGTCTTTTTCTCTTGGTTTGGGTTTTCGGTGTTTAACGTCGCTAAGCAACTCAGGCTGTGAGAGACATCGTATTGGAAGGCTCCGGAAATTTCGACCACCTGTGGTTGTTTAATTAACATGTACTGATATCGCGCAACACACAGGGGCCTTGCTTCTCGCCACCATCGAAAAGGGGCAGCTGCGGTATGGGAATGGATCTCGTATCCTTGGGCACAGTAGTCGAGCACCGTAAACACGGTACCAACACGGTGGGGCTGCTGTATTATTATTTTAAACCGTCGCCTGTTCCTGACAGCTTGAGAAGCCCTTTTGAGATTTTAGTCGAAACCACCAGGACCCTTGGATCTGTCGAATCAGGCCCGCTATTTATAGGAAACGAGACGCGTCTCCTAGGCTAGGCTACAGCGAGTCTTTATATATCTATACGAGAACGTTGCTGGATTGCGACTGTAGTATGCTGGACTTAAAAACCGAAGCGAAAACCAAAGTACTAGCACAACTAATTGCCATAATTACTAAGGTGTCAATGTTTTAAATATTGTTACGGTACGAAACCACCAGGCAGACCAAGTTGCCCGTTCTGCACACAACGACGAAACTACAGTGAACATTCCTATATCTAGAGTTGACGCAGCTTGTCGACTTCGTTCCTTAGCGGCGGAGCTAGCGCTTTCAGCCTGGAACAAAGGAGAATTTTCCAATCGACGCCTCAGGGAACTAGACCCTGGGCTGCGCCTTCGTGTTCCCCCTAACAAAGGGCGGCGCGAAACAACACTGATGTGCCGTATGTGGCTCGGTGTTGCATTAACCAAAAAATACGCTTATGTGATGAGAATGGTGGAAAGCACTAACTGTGAAAGATGCGGCTGCGAAGAGACCACACAGCACCTCCTTTGCGAGTGCCCTGCTTTTTCAAGCGAAATATATGCGCTGCGTTCGGCTCTGGACCATCTTGACAGCCGTCCTTTCACAGAGGAGAAAATTCTTGGCCCATGGCCACAGAAGGCGTCTAACGGCAAAGCCTTCAAAGCACTTATGTGTTTTATCAGAGACAGAAACTTGATTGAGAAACTGTGACTGTGCTCCTCGCCGCCTTACCTTTCCTATCATTCTCTTCTATATTTCTCCTTTAAACTCCTCATTCCCCTTCCCCAGTGCAGGGTAGCGAACCGGAAGCTTTCCTGGTTAACCTCTCTACCTTCTCTCTCTTTCTCTCTCTCTCTTTTTTCCTCTTCGTCTCTGTTACGGTACGCAGTGAAAGAGACGATGACAAAGTGCTGGGCTAGTGGAGAAAGACGACGCTGCAGCTACGTCTGGTTCTCCTGTGAGTGTGTCCCTGACGGTGAACTGTTGCTGCTACGACGTACCATCGCCCCATAACATCTCGACGTGCCTCGTAACATCTTGGTGGAGCTGCTGGGTAAGACACCAATACCACAATCTGGATCTCCGTAGTGGCCGCCAACTTGGTGCTAGCACTATGCAGTCCAACGCAGCTACCTCTACAGCGGCACAACCAGCGCCCACTGTCGTCGTTGCGCAGCCTCGTGATCCGGGAACCTTTTGCGGCACCGATGACATCGACGTCGAAGACTGGCTCGCTATGTACGAGCGAGTCAGTAAGCACAACCGATGGGACGCAACGTTGATGCTTGCAAATGTCACTTTCTACATGGCTGGTACGGCGCGCGTCTAGTTCGAGACGCACGAAGAGGATCTAACATCCTGGACATGTGCAAAGAGAAGTTTCGGGATCTCTTTGGCAAGCCAATCGGACGCAAGCTCGGCGCTAAAAAGGACCTGGCATCGCGAGGACAGTCGTCGACAGAATCATATCTGTCGTACATACAACACGTACAAGCTCTATGCCGCAAAGTGAACAGCGCCATGCCCGAGTTTGACAAGGTGGGCCACATCTTAAAGGGCATTGCTGACGACGCTTTTAACCTTCTATTTTGCAAAGATTGTACGACGGTCGACTCCGTCCTCGAGGTATGCCGGCGGTTTGAGCAAGCTAAACATCGTCGTATTGCTCCCCGCTTTGACCGCTTGCCAACACAGTTGCTACGTCTTCGTGCGAAGATCTGCCAACACTGCAGCAGCCGTCCCATAAGCCAAACTTGATCAGGATCGTTCGCAGAGAGCTGGAGGCAATGGCCCCAGTCGCATTCACACCTCAGCCGGCGGATGCTACTATAGCACTGATCCAAGCTGTCGTTCGCCAAGAATTCGCGAACGTGGGCCTTAATGCGAGCGTAAGCCTCAGCTCTGGTCAGCCGTCCGCACAGCCATCTGTCCAGCCCACCGTTCCGGTCGTAGCTGCTTCGGCTCTGACTGCGCCCTTCCTGACGCGATACCCCGAATCTACCCGATGCTACCGCAACCCAGAAGAATGGCGGACCTTGGACAACCGACACATCTGCTTCCACTGCTCACGTGCCGGCCACATTTCTCGCCATTGCCGCAGCCGCTGGTTTCGCCACCTCGACCTCGCTACTATCATGATCGCAGCACCGCCTACGGACCACACCAAACCTCTCTCCGTGATACGCCCTCTCGTGACTTTAACCCGCCATCCCCGCGCATGTCCAGCCGATCACCGTCTCCCCAGACCCGCCGTTCCCGCTCGTCCCCACCTCGCCGTTCCTCGTCCCCTCACTTCTCTGGCCCGCTCCCGGAAAACTGATCAATGCAGCTCCCGGAGGTGAAGCTGCATTGACGATCCGGCCCGAAAATCCTCTGCTGACCCTCGCTCATCGCCGCAATCTTCTAGATATCTGTGTAGACGGTGTGACTGTTACCGCCCTCATTGACACTGGTTCCCAAATTTCCGTCATCAGCTCTTCGTTTCGCCGCCGACTCAAAAAAGTTGTCACACCCGCCTCTTCATCAGCCGTTCGTGTCGCCGATGGAGGCGTCGCTGCCGTCGTGGGACTTTTCACTGCGCGCGTGAGCATTTGTGGTCGAACTACCCTGTGCTCTTCACTATAATCGACCGCTGCCCTCACGATGTGATCCTCGGCATCGACTTTTTAACGGCGCACTCTGCCCTGATTGATTGTTCAAGTGGCCTCCTTCGCTTAGACTTGCCTTTCTGCTCCGACCGCACAGATATCAAGCCACGCCTCTGCTCCTTCGAGTTTGTTCGCCTACCGCCCGAAGCTGCCATGTATGTTCCTTTGGCCCCGTTTCCTGCTATTCCTGATGGTACATACGTCACTTGTCCAATCACCGATGTTGTTCTCCACCGTAGCGTCATACTCCCTCACACTGTCCTGACCGTCACGGATAACAGAACCTATCTTCCCGTCCTGAACTTTAGCCGCTCTGTCCGAGTTTTGCCCCATGTCATTGCACTCGCTGATTTGCTTCCGTTGGCTGACTGCGAAGTTTCTGCCCTCAAGCCTGTGCCTCTGTCTGAACCCCCGGTATCAGCTTCTCGTTCGACCCTTTTTACTCCCATGATAGCACCGAATTTGACACCTCAGCAAGCCAGTGCTCTCTCCGACCTTTTATTTTCGTACAGCGACATTTTTGATTTTGGCGACCGATCTTTTCCCAGACCTCTGTCATTACCCATCGCATCAATACTGGTGATGCCAGCACTATCCACAAAAGGCCTTATCGAGTCTCTCTTGCTGAGCACCACGTGATACAGAAGGAGGTCGACAAGATGTTGACAAATAATATTATTGAGCCTTCCTGCAGTCCCTGGGCGTCTCTTGTCGTTTTAGTCAAAAAGAAAGATCAAACTTGGAGATTCTGTGTAGATTACCGCCATCTCAATGAGATCACTAAAAAAGACGTTTATCCGCTCCCGAGAATTGACGACGCCCTCGACTGCTTGCATGGTGCCAGCTATTTTTCCTCGATCGACATGCGTTCCGGCTACTGGCAAATAGCTGTCGACGAACGGGATCGAGAGAAAACCGCATTTGTCGCCCCTGACGGACTATACCAATTCATGGTCATGCCATTTGGCCTCTGTAACGCTCCTGCGACCTTCGAGCGCATGATGGACTCGCTTCTCCGTGGCTTCAAGTGGACAATGTGCTTATGCTACTTAGATGACGTCGTTTTCTCTCCAACGTTCACAAGTCACCTTGAGCGGCTTTCTACGATATTGGCAGTCTTTCGCCGCGCCGGTCTTCAACTCAACGCAAAAAAATGCAGCTTCGGCCGCCGCCAGATCAAAATCCTGGGACATTTGGTTGACGAAAATGGTGTGCGGCCCGACCCTGATAAAGTTCGTGCAGTCCGCGAGTTCCCTACACCACGTAATACAAGTGATGTGCTAAGTTTTCTCGGGCTCTGCTCCTACTTCCGTCGCTTCATTCGGAACTTCGCTGACCTAGCACGTCCCCTTACCTCCCTTTTGCAGAAAAACGTGAATTTCTCGTGGAGCCGTGAACAAGCTCAGGCCTTCACAACGCTCATTTCCGCGCTCACCGCTCCTCCTGTACTGGCGCACTTCGGCCCGTCTGCGCCTACAGAACTGCGCACCGACGCTAGTGGACATGGTATTGGCGCCATCCTTGCCCAGTACCAGCACGGCCACTCTCGTGTGATTGTCTATGCCAGCCGCCTTCTATCTCAGTCCGAGCGCAATTATTCCATTACCGAGCGCGAATGCCGTGCACTTGTTTGGGCGTTGACCAAATTCCGCCCTTATTTGGGCGGCCCTTCAGCGTAGTGACGGACCATCATGCCTTGTGTTGGTTGTCATCACTTAAGGACCCTACTGGCCGCTTAGGTCGCTGCGCCTTGCGATTACAAGAATACACGTTTACTGTTGTGTACAAGTCAGGCCGCCTACATCAAGACGCCAACTGTTTGTCCCGCCAACCCGTTGACCCTCCTGAACTTCCTGACAATACTGCTGACGACTGCGTTTTGTCCATTTCGAACTTTCTCCACATCGGCCTCGAATAGAGTCGTGATCCTTCCCTGCGCCCCATTATTGATCACCTGCGCAACGACAGCACCGATCCGCCCATCAGTATGTTTGTGCTGCTTAATAACACATTATACCGACGCAATATGCGCCCAGTTTGCTTGTTGTCCCGACACATCTACGCTCTGCTGCTCTTGCGCACCTTCATGATGCTCCTACAGTAGGGCACCTAGGACTGTCCCGCACATACGACAATGTTCGACATCGATTCTACTGGCCTGGCCTCTACCGCTCTGTTCGTCGCTACGTCGCCGCCCGTGAGCTGAGCCAGCGCAGGAAGACCCCGTCTCTTCACCCTAGTGGGCCCCTGCAACCACTCGCAGTTCCAACTGAGCCCTTTTCTCGAGTTTGTCTCGACCTGCTTGGACCATTTCCCACATCCACTTCAGGGAACAAATGGATTGCCGTAGCGACCGATTACGCCACCCGGTATGCCATAACCAGAGCAATCCCCACCAGCTGTGCCTCCGACGTTGCAGACTTTCTTTTGCATGACGTCATCTTGCTTCATGGTGCTCCTCGTCAACTGCTCACCGATCGCGGTCGCTGCTTCCTTTCTAAAGTTGTTAATGACCTTCTGCGCTCATGCGCTACGCGCCACAACTTCACAACGGCCTACCATCCACAAACGAATGGTCTTACTGAGCGCCTTAATCGTACCCTGACCGATATGATGTCAATGTATGTTTCTGACCATCACAGGGACTGGGACATCTCTTTACCTTTCATAACATTCGCTTATAACTCCTCCCGGCATGATACCGCCGGATACTCTTCCTTTTATCTACTCTTCGGCCGCGACCCTCTACTTCCCTTCGACACTTTACTGCCCCTTGACGATTCCTCCTGCAGTTACGCTTCTGATGCCATCGCCCGCGCTGATGCCGCCCGTCATATTGCTCGAGACCGGCTTCATGCGTCCCAGCATTCTCAAAAGCACTGTTACGATCTCCAGCGCCGTGACGCCTACTACCCTCCTGGCTCCCTCGTACTCCTCTGGCTCCTTGCCCGACGTGTAGGCATGTGCGAGAAACTTCTGCCCCGCTACGTGGGCCCTTACCAGGTCTTGCGGCAACTTATCGACGTGACGTACGAGATTATCCCTGTGAACCGCCACTCTCCTGCAAACCATCATCCAGAAGTCGTGCATGTCGCCCGTCTCAAACCTTATATTTCGCGCTCACCTGTGTAGTCTACGCACCGGGACTGTGCTTCTTCCGCGGGGGGCGGGGGGGGGGGGTATTGTTACGATACGCAGTGAAAGAGACGATGACGAAGTGCTGAGCTAGTGGAGAAAGACGACGCTGCAGCTACGTCCGGTTCTCCTGTCAGTGTGTCCCTGACGGTGAACTGTTGCCGCTACGACGTACCATCGCCTCATTACATCTCGACGTGCCTCGTAACAATATGTTTCTCCCGCCATCTCAGGTGTCCATAACAAGTTTAATCCGAGAAGAACTTAACTTCCCACCGCTTTGAGAGTCTGTGAAAGTAAGTGTAACATCTTGCAGTTAAGATATGCTTAATTTTAATAAGGACGAGAACAAGGGACGCGGACAGCACGCGGCACTCCATTAGTCCAGCTGTGGTGCAGCGTTGGGGTGAGCCCCGCTCGCTGTCTGTCCTCTCTGGCCGCCCGTGCGTACGTACAGTCAACTGACGCCACCGGCGCCAGCGGCTTCCGCCAAGTGCTGGTGTCAAGCGCATACCCGAAGTGACTCGGTTGAGGGTGATTAAACTATGTTATTTTAATAGCTTCCGGCGGCAAACAAAAGTTCCCGGCACATGTTTGGAAGGCGTAAAACGTCCGAGGTTCTTCTTGTCTTCTTCGAATCTTCCGCACCTCTCCAAGGTGCTCCTCGATTCGGCGGGCGACGTGCAGTTCACACGCAAACACACTGAGACGTAGGCCGATTAGCTTGCCGTAACAAAACGAACAATAACTTTATACAACGAGAACACGAAGCACAGGGTACAGAAAACTTAGTTACACGAGACAGAGAGGCGACACACTTTACAAAACAGACAAAGAATAACTAACAGCAAAACGAGCGCATTACTCTTTTTAGGACTTCTCAATCGGGGCCTGCCTGCTACGCTGTCTTCTCCGAGCGAGAATCGAATCAGAACCAGAACCGTCGGTGACTGCGCGGCGCACTCTTAAATAGCCAGCGCCGAACCTTCTAGATGCGGAGGAGGAACGGAAAACAGCTTAGCGCTGCCAAAGCTATGCCTTCCCCCCCTGACCTTCTGGAGAGGCCCCGAACTTTCTCGAACATGGTTAACACGCGCAGCCCTCCCGCGCAAAGCGAGGAGGAGGGCCGGGACCGTGCGGGGGAATGCACGCTTGACTCCGCGCATGGCGACGAGGGCGAGGAGGCGCAGCGCGGTGGCCGAAATGACGCAATCGGTCACGTCGATTTTTCGTAGCTTGGAGAACTTACCATCGCCGTTTTCTGCGGCGCGCGCGCCGAAACATTAAAGAAAGGGCCACCGCGGCCTTACACGCCCCACCATAAGATTATTGCTGGGCTTTTTTGTCCAGCCAAACCGAACATATACAAAAGGCCGCGACTTTCCTTCCGCTATAACACAATCTACAGGCACATTTCCCTTTGCTCACAGTCTCAGGGTGGCATGAAGGACATTCAAAGCTGGTCACAGTTCCTGGCGCACAAAGTTCAAAAGCACGAAGTTCAAAAGCACTTCTATCGCGCACAGACGCTTCAAAGCATGCAAAACGTTCACAGCAAGTCCCAGATCCTGGAGGTCCACACACATTATATGTGGTCGAGTCGGGCAAGTGTTTTTCGCGCGCTTCGCTTGTCACTCCGTGCTCGCGAGCGCACACACTTTCATGTACAGGCGAGCAGGACCACTCACGCCCGCCGGCGCAACGCTGCTCAGGCTCAAGTGGAGAATTTGTTTCGTTTCGGCACTCGTTAGAGCTAAGGAGGGGCGCGGCATCAAGCGGCTCGTGTGGGTCTGCAAAAATGCAGCATGCTGACCGCTCACCTTCGAATGGGAGACTGGTCGCTTTACTGAGCGTCTCGGGTTCACGAGTGCTAGTGGCGGCCAATTCCGCGACTGTTGCGGTGCTCACTTTGATGTTCGCGACAGCTGCTGGGACTTCTGCCCTACAAACAGCATCTGGAGCGGTCAACGTAAGATCGCGGATCTCGCCTATCCCATCGCTCGCGCCCGCTGTCACTGAATCAACTGTGACGCCCTGTTCTTGATAAGCGCTCACGCCCGGTGCCGCTGTTTCAGCCGCATTTGCTACATTTAACGCGTCAGGATCAGTTAGTAAACACGCTGCAGCTTTACGTTCTTCGATTACCTCGTCTACAGCGAGTTTCAGTCCGGTCATCTGCTGCCACGCGCCTTCCGGTGCACCTGGCGAGACGCTGAAGCCCTCGGTAATTTGATCGCACGCGGGCACTTCTATTGGGAAGACTACAGCCGATGTTTTGGCGTTGTTTACTTCGCTGGCCGGCAACGCACCGCGCACGCCGACAGCATCGCTCGCTCCGGCAAAGGCCGCCGGCGTAGTGCTCGCGGCAGTGCCGGCCGGCAGGGCCGCTTCGTCACCTAACACGCTCCCTTCGTGTACTATTCGGGGCCGCTCTTTCGAAACGCTCTTTTTAGTTTCTTCTGCTTTAATATTTGTTTCGCAGGTGCGGGTACGCCAAATTGCGCGCTGAATCTTATCCGCGCATGCGATGGAATCGCCTACGTCTGTCGCATTGCGAGGCGTTCCGGAGTTTGTCACGCTTGTTTCTGTCTTCTCTTGTTCTGAAAACATCTCAAGGGCGCGTTGTTGTGGGCGCTGACTGACATCGGTAATTGCGACCGCGTCTCCATCACAGGGCATTCTTGAGTTCTTCTTGTCTCCGGTCGGACTTAGTTCGCCTGGCCCCACGGCCGCCTTACCGTTTGCGGGCGCCAGTAAACGGTCAGGTTCTTCTACATTACTTGCTTCAATTTGGAAACCACGGGGCATTCGTCTTCTTTCTAATAATTGGACCTCTGCTCGTACCTTTCGAACTTCTGCCTCCGCTATCACTCTTTGAGTTTCTAGTTCGTACTTTCTCAATTCTGCCTCCATCTTTCTCAATTCTATCTCCATCTTTCTAATTTCTAATTCTGTCCCTGCTTTCGCCTCTGCCTCTCGACGCTTCGCTAGGTCCTTACTATTCGTCTTTGTTACGCAATTCTTCCGTCTCAGTGAGGCTATGGGGACTCTTACGGACACTCTGGTCCATCCGGAAAACACTGACTTTCTGGTGTTCATCTTTGCTAACCTAACTAACTACACGACGACACCGCGCACTTCCCGCTCCTAATGCCTGAGCCACGCACACCAACGGACGCAAGAAATCCCGCTCACCTGAGCAACGGTTGCGCCCTTCTCGCCGCGTCGCTCCTCGCTGTGGGGCACTTCCGATCGTCGCTGCCTCTGACCGTCACCGCTGGGGGTCCCTGGATCCTTTCACGCGTCGGCGAAGCTCCTACCCCGAACGACCGGGAGATCTTGGCACCTCAGCAACGGTTGCTCCTTCCTTGCCGCGCCGCTCCTCGCCGGTGGGCACTCCTACTGGCCGCTGTCTCTGACCGTCTCGTTTTGGGGTCCCTAGGTCCTTGCACGCGGCAAGCTCTTCCACCTTGAACGGCCGGCAGACTTCGGTGAGCGCCGATAACGTTGCGACGGTTCGAGTAACGGGCTGGGCTTGCGGAGTGCTGCAGTTGCCGAATAGTACTGTCGACTGCCCCAGTAAAAGTCAAAGGTTCTACTCGTTCTTCTTTATTGCTCTTCCTCAGCGTAGTTCAGAAACATTTTCGCTTTTCAAGCATAATAATTCGAAAGCACTAATTGAGAGGCTGCAGAGCAATCTATTGTTGAAAAGCTGTGATTGGTCAAGAGCCGCATAGGAACATTCGCATAGTGTCACGTAGTGGTGACGAGGTCGACGACACAAATGAAGGGTCGATGATTGCACTAAAGAAACTCTTTATTTGGGCTGACTTGCGCCCGCAAAAGAACTAAGCAACTCGGCGGCGGCGATAGCAACAAGCGTGCTTGTCGGTCGTCGGACAAAGAACGCTCGTCACACTCGGCAACGCTCAATTTAAAGGCTGCACAGAACAATCTAGATAACGTCGCAAACAGCTACCAGCACGGGCTGGAACATTGTGGAAAGACACCCGAGTGGCCGGAACCTTCGAGATAGATCTCGGTGCATCTTGTGCTACAACGAAACTGATAAAGGTGTGACTCGCGACATCGAGCATTAACAAACAAAGAATACGGAACTGATACGCGATCCAGAATCAGAGTGATAAGCCTGTATGCCGGCGGCTGTTGAAAAACAACAAATACAGTTTTGAAGGTTTCGCGGCATTACCCTTAAAAAAAACATCGCCTCGATGTTCCAAAACAAAGAAACAAACATAAACACTGAAAAGTTTAAACACCACAGATTCTTTAACGCGCGTAATATGGCTTTTGTCGTAAAACATGTACAATTTCTGGGCGTGCGCGTCGCCTTTGTGATGCTGACGTTCCGTTGGGAATGACTTCATAGTCCAGTGATCTGACGCGGCGAAGGATTTTGTATGGCCCAAAGTATCGACGCAACAACTTTTCACTTAATCCGCGACGGCGAATTGGTGTCCAAACCCACACTTGGTCTCCTGGATTGTACTCTGCGTGGCGTCGTCGTAAATTGTATCGTCGGCTGTCGGTGCGCTGTTCTTTAATACGCAGCCGTGCGAGTCGTCGGGCTTCCTCTGCACGCTGCAGGTAGGCGGCGACGTCAAGGTTGTCTTCGCTGGTTACGTGCGGCAGCATTGCGTCGAGCGTCGTCGTGGGCTCCCTGCCGTACACAAGCTTAAACGGGGTCGCTCTGGTCGTCTCCTGGACTGCCGTGTTATACGCGAAGATCACGTACGGCAAGATGGCGTCCCAGGTCTTGTGTTCAGCGTCGACGTACATAGCGATCATGTCCGCAATCGTTTTGTTCAGGCGCTCCGTAAGGCCGTTGGCATGGGGATGGTACGCAGTTGTTCGTCGATGGCTTGCGTGACTGTATTCCAGGATGGCTTGCGTCAACTCTGCCGTAAACGCCGTTCCCCTGTCCGTGATGAGCACTTCTGGGGCGCCGTGTCGCAAGAGAATTTGTTCGACAAAAAATTTGGCGACTTCTGCCGCGGTACCATTTGTTAGTGCTCTTGCTTCGGCTTAACGGGTGAGGTAGTCAGTGGCCACGATGATCCACTTATTACCCATAGGCGAAGATGGAAAGGTCTGATCGGCGGCGTCTTGCGTCGTTGGCACCCACGACACGTTTTCACGTAGTGGGCAACTTCGGCAGGCAGTCGCGGCCAGTAATACTTCTCCTGGATTCGACGCACTGTGCGCGCCAATCCGAGGTGGCTGCTGTGGGCTCATGGGGCAACGCCTGCAGAATTTCTTGCCGAATGGTTTTAGGCACTACGAGAAGCTGCGCGGTCTTGTTGGGTGCGAAGTTCTTCTTCACGAGGAGGCCTTTGCTTAACGTGAAGGATGATAAATGTCGCCTGAACACACCAGGAGGGGAAGCCGCCTTTCCTTCCAAGTAATCGGCTAGAGCTTTCAGCTCAGGGTCTGATTGCTGTTGTTCTGCGAAACTGCTGGCGCTTACCGGTCCCAAAAAGGCGTCGTCGTCATCGTCCTTCGGGGGAGCATCGACGGGAGCGCGGGATGAGCAGTCTGCGTCGGAATGCGTCCGGCCCGACTTATAGACTACAGTCATGTCAAATTCTTGAAGTCGTAGGCTCCATCTGGCAAGGCGGCCGGAAGGATCTTTCAAATTGGTCAGCCAGCACAGCGCGTGATGGTCGCTTAGCACCTTGAATGGTCGGCCGTATAGGTATGGACGAAACTTAAAAGTAGCCCAGATGATTGCAAGGCACTCCTTCTCGGTCGTCGAGTAATTGACTTCGGCTTTTGTGAGGGACCTGCTAGCGTAGACGATTACTTTCTCCTGTCCGGCACTCTTCTTGACGAGAACGGCTCCTATGCCCACACTGCTCGCTTCGGTGTGAATTTCGGTCTCGGCGTTTTCATCAAAGTGGCCAAGTACAGGAGGGCATTGCAAGCGGCGCTTAAGTTCGTCGAAGGTTTCTCCTTGCGGCGCTTCCCATTTAAAAGGTACGTGAGCCTTTGTAAGCTGCGTCAACGGTTCGGCGATCCGCGAAAAGTTTCTGACTAATCATCGATAATAAGCGCGCAGCCCAAGGAATCGGCGCACAGCTTTCTTGTCGGCAGGCGGTGGGAATTGTGCGATTGCAGCTGTTTTCTCCGGGTCCTGGCGAATACCGTCCTTGCTAACGATGTGACCTAGGAACCGGAGTTCTTCGTAGGCGAAGTGACACTTATCTGCTTTTAGCGTTAGTCCCGATGACTTGATGGCTTCCAGCACTGTCTGTAGTCGTTTTAGGTGGTCTTAAAAGTTTGACGAGAAGACAACAACGTCGTCCAAATATACCAAACAAATTTGCCACTTCAAGCCCGCCAGGACTGTGTCCATTACTCGTTGAAATGTGGCTGGTGCAAAGCAGAGGCCAAATGGCATCACCTTGAACTCAAAAGGCTGTCCGGTGTGATGAATGCGGTCTTCTCGCGATCTCTTTCGTCGACCTCAATTTGCCAATATCCGCTTTTCAGGTCCATCGATGAGATGTACCTTGTATTGCAGAGCCGGTCGAGAGTGTCGTCGATGCGGGGAAGCGGGTAGACATCCTTCGTTATGCTATTTAAGCGGCGGTAATCAACGCAGAAGCGAAGAGGACCGTCTTTCTTCTTCACCAAAACGACTGGTGCCGCCCAGGGGCTGTTCGATGGCTGGATTACGTCATCACGCAGCATTTCTTCAACTTGATCGCGAATGGCCTGGCGTTCTCGCGGCGATACACGATAAGGGCTTTGGCGTAGAGGTCGGGCGTGTTCGTCCATTATTATGCGGTGCTTGGCCAGTGGTGTTTGTCGTACCTTCGATGACGATGAGAAGCACTCTCCGTAGCTTCGAAGCAGACTGAGTATCTGGTCTTTCCTGTTGTGGGTCAATGCCGGGTTGATGTCAAATGTGGGCTGACGGAATAGGTTCGGTGCGTCTTCCAGCGTTTGGTCGTGGAGGGCGAATACATCTTTGAGGTCCGCTAATTCGTCGAGAAAAGCGATCGTCGTGCCCTTGTTGAGATGCCGGTATTCTTCGGTGAAGTTTGTTACCAGAACCTGAGCTTGGCCTCTCCGAAATTTCGTGATGCCTCTTGCGATGCCGACACCTCGTTCTAAGAGCAATTGGATATTTCCTTCGACGATGCCTGCAGCGGTTTCGATGTTTGCGCTACCTACGCAGACTGCGATGCTTGATCTGGGCGGGACGGTCAATTCTTCATCTAGGACGTTTAGAGGGATCATCGACGTCGTCGTTGCAGGAATGGCTTTGTCTGGAGAGAGCTTGATGAGCTTGGATCGCAGGTCGATGATAGCCCTATGTTCGTTTAGGAAGTCCATGCCTAAAATCACGTCGCGGGAGCACTGCTGCAAGACTACAAAGCTGGTGGGGTAAGTACGCCCATTTACGGTTAATCTTGCAGTACACCGTCCCTATGGAGTTATCAAGTTGCCACCTGCGGTGCGAATCAGCGGGCCATCCCAAGCGGTGGTAACTTTTCTGAGCTGAGAGGCTAACGGTCCGCTGATGACTGAACAGTCTGCTCCGGTGCCTACTAGGGCAGTGACTCTGCTACCGTCGATATCAACTTCAAGGTCACTCGTTCGCGTCCTCGCATTGCACGTGGGCCTTGGTGTCCGATCTCGGCTGCGTCGTTTGTTCAGGTCATGGCCGAGGGATACCGTTGTTACTTCGCTGGGCGGCGGTGTCTGCTTGCACTTTGGTCGTGTTGTCGTCGATGACGTCGTGTGGAGCGGCGGTGAAATGGCTGCGTCGTCGTTAGTGGTCGTCGGCGGCGGAGGATCTTCGTCTTTTCGCCGTTGAGCAACCTCACCTCCAAAGGTTGCTGCCTTTAGTTTCCCCTGCGCGGGCGTGGGGACTTTCCGCGCATACTCTCATCATAGTTACGGCCTGGCGACGCAAAGCGGGCCCTGTATGGTGATGGAGATCTGAACCGACGGCTTGGGGGCGCAATCTCACCGCTGCGCAGATAGTTGTCGATTTCTTGCGGTCGTTCACCTGGGCGTGGTCGTGGGGCGTCGACTGCAAATCCGCGGAGACCGATTCGTCGGTACGGGCAGTGGCGCAGAATGTGGCCGGCCTCACCGCAGTGGAAGCATAATGGCCGGTTGTTTGCAGTCCTCCAGGCGTCGCACTTGTTGGTCGTTGGTAGGCTTGGCGGGCGGGGGCCAAGGGGCGGTTTTCAGGAACAGGACGGTAGCGGCGAGGGCTCGGAAAGTCATCACGTCGGGGCGGAGGGCGACGTAATGCACCAGAGTAATTCGTCGCTATTGCCTCGTGTGCTGGAACAGTCGCAGCCGTCGCTTGAGGAACGCCCAGCGCCTGCTGGACTTCTTCACGGACGACGTCCGCGAGCGTCGCCACCTGCGGTTGTTGCGATGGTGGCATCAGTCGGCGGAGCTCCTCTCGAACGATCGCCCGGATGAGGTCCCGAAGGTTCTCTCCGCTTTTAGATGCGCTGGGGTGGTGGATTGAGCAGTCAGGATGAAGTGATCGCTCGTAGTGGCGCATCCGAGTGTCCAACGTCTTCTCGATGGTTGATGCTTCGATTTCAAATTCTTCCACAGTTTTCGGCGGGTTTCCAACAAGCCCCGCAAAAAGAGACTCTTTAACTCCTCGCATTAGGAATTTCACTCTCTCACCTTCGGTCATGTTAGGGTCGGCGCGGCGAAGCAGGCGTTTCATTTCTTCTACGTAGACCAGGATGGGCTCGTTTGGTAGTTGAATTCTTAATTGGAGGAGGGTCTGAGCTCTTTCTTTTCGGACAGAACTTGTAAAGGCCATCAAGAACTGTGCTTTGAATATGTCCCAATCCTTGAAAGAAGTCTCGTGATTTTCAAACCAAATTCGGGCATGTCCTTGAAGAACAAAGTAGACCTGCCTGAGTTTCGCAGCGTCGTTCCAGCCGTTGAATTCTGCCACACGGTCGAAAAGGTCCATTCAGTCTCCAGCATCTTCATCCGGTCGTCCGTGGAAGCAGGGGGGCTCACGGGGTTGGACGAAAACAACCGGTGCTGTAGTAGGCTGGGCCATTGTCAGCGTTGATGCCTTCATGAGATCGAATGGGGCCAGGCAGCAGACCGTGTTCGGGTTGTAGGCCTTGCAGTCGGCGGCTGGCTCGGTGACCTGTAGGCTGGTCTTCCAGGGCGACAGGAACACGACTTGGGTACTCGCTTGAAGGATCAAAGGCAGCACCTCCACCAGATGTCACGTAGTGGTGACGAGGTCGACGACACAAATGAAGGGTCGATGATTGCACTAAAGAAACTCTTTATTTGGGCTGACTTGCGCCCGCAAAAGAACTAAGCAACTCGGCGGCGGCGATAACAACAAACGTGCTTGTCGGTCGTCGGACAAAGAATGCTCGTCACACTCGGCAACGCTCAATTTAAAGGCTGCACAGAACAATCTAGATAACGTCGCAAACAGCTACCAGCACGTACTGGAACATTTTGGAAAGACTCCCGAGTGGCCGGAACCTTCGAGATAGATCTCGGTGCATCTTGCGCTACAATGAAACTGATTAAGGTGTGACTCGCGACATCGAGCATTAACAAACAAAGATTACGGAACTGATACGCGATCCAGAACCAGAGTGATCAGCCTGTATGCCGGCGGCTGTTGAAAACAACAAATACAGTTTTGAAGGTTTCGCGGCAATAGCAAAGCGCTAGCTGATACTCATAGCAACCTCGCAGCAGCCGCATAGCAACGTGTTGCTGAGACAGCGGCATGTCCCACGGGTAGGCACTGCAGTCACGCAGCCAATGAACCAAAGGAAATATTTCATTATTGAAAAATGTATGCCTTATTTCCGCTAACTAACAACGCTAGACGATAGAAAAATAAAACTAGTGCAATACTGGTGGCACGCGATATTAAAATCTTAACGCAAATTATGCACAGTATTTCGTTGAACCTTTATTGCGAAATTCTCGCTGCTGAAGGTTCCGGCAATAAAAAGTCATAGTGCGCACGCCTGCATGGGCGTACGAAGTCGTTTTATTTATTTATTTATTTATTTATTTATTTATTTAATTATTATACATTCAAGGCCCGTAGGCGCAAGAGAAAGGAGTGGCAAATTATTGCATTATTTGCAGTACAAAATAAAGAATTATTGTGAGCCACTTTGAACCGTGATACTGAAGTTAGCAGTGTCACAAATGAAGACTGTGGTGGCGGGAAGGCGGTTCCATTCAGCGGCTGTTCTTGGTAATAATGAGGAATGGTGCAAGTTATTTTCTGTTGATGGTCGATACGCAGTGAGATGTAACTAGGTGCTGTCAAAAGACTATCAGGAAAGGATTGAAGTAGTATACTTTATGAAAAAGATAAAGGCGACAGTACTACCAACGTAGCAAAAAATCAGGCAGATCCAGTGTATGTTTCATTAACGTGATGCAAGAATGACATGAATATTTAAAGAAAATGAAACGGGCGGAGTGGTTTTAAATGGTTTCAAAATAACTGATGAGATCAGAAAGAGCAGGGTCTCATATAATGCAGGAATATTTCAACATGGGATGGACAAGTGTTTTATATAAAATTAAATTTTAGTGAGGCTGGTGCTGATGCAAAGTTGCGTCATAGGTAGCCTAACGTTCGGTTAGCATTATTAGTGACAGACTCAACATGCATGCTCCTGGAAAGATTGCTAGTAATATTGTAGCATGCGTTGACGACGAAGAAGCGCAGAAGTGAGAGGAAGAAGTGTGCTAACCTCGAGTCTGAACTCTGACGCTGTTCGTAGAACCTTTGCTACGCCTTGGACCTCGGACGCAACTGTAAGGGTCGCTGTTTACGCGACATCTGGTGGAGGTGCTGGGTACGATTTTCATGACCCGGACGCCCCCTACAAGCCCAGGACGCACCCCTAAGGTGGAGACCCCAGTACACCAGAGCAGCCGCCGACTGCAAGGTCTGCCTCCCGAGTGTGGTCCTCTCCCTGACCACAGACCAACAAGGAGCGTTTCTGTCAGCGCGATGAATCCCCCGGTATCGACAACTCCGGTCCTGCTCCACCACCAGCGGGATCCACCACATTTCCACGGCCTGCCCCATGAGGACGCTGAAGACTGGCTGAAGCAGTTCGACCGGGTGGCTGCCTTCAACGCCTGGAACGCTGACTCGAAGCTTCGCCATGTCTACTTCGCATTGGAGGATTGTGCGAGGACATGGTTCGAAAATCAAGAAGCCGGACTCCGAACGTGGGACACATTCAAGGCAGAATTCTTGCGTATGTTTACCAGCACGCTTCGCAAGGAAAAAGCGCAACTGCTTTTAAATAGCCGTATACAACATCCGAATGAAACTGTTACGGCCTACGCCAAAGAGATGAAGCGACTCTTTCGACGCGCGGACCCAACCATGTCGGAACAGAAAAAAGTGTGCCTTTTGATGCAAGGTCTTAAAGAGCAGTTATTTGCAGGCCTGGTGCGAAGTCCACCAACAACTGTCGCCGAATTCATAAGTGAGGCGTCTACCATCGAAAAGGCACTTGACATGCGCGCCCGGCAATACCAGCGCACTACAGTGTCTATGAACGCCGCGAGTGCAGGTGAAGCCATACAGTTTTCGTCAGAATCGTTGCGTGATACGATCCGGGCGATAGTCCGCGAAGAGGTGGCCAAATACCTGCGGATTCCTCCACAGCCACAGGTTGCCACAGTTTCCGATATCATCCGTGAGGAAGTACAACAGGCGCTGGGTGTTCCCGCACCCGTCACCGTGCCCGCACCCGTCACCGGGCCCGCATCCGTCGCCGCGCCTGAACCCGTCGTAGCTACACCGCTGCCCCAGACCTTGAGCTACGCCGCGGTCACCAGCCGCTACCTGCCGCCTTCGACAGCATCCTACGAGCTTCGCGCACCGGTCGCCCATGTGTCTTCCCGGCCGAGCGTACGCCGCTGAAGGACCGATATCTGGCGAACGCCCGATCACCAACCGTTGTGCTACCATTGCGGCGAAGCTGGACACCTGTGTCGCCGCTGCCCCTACAGGGAACTCGGCCTCCGTGGGTTTTCTTTTGATGCCCGTCGTCCGTTGCCTGGCCAGCGGCCACGCGAAATCAAAGAATACATTTCGCGTTCCGACACAGGCCTAAGCCGCTTCCGATCGCCGTCGCCTCGCCGTTACAGCTCTCCTGGACGCCAGGAGCAACTCCAAAGTCCCCGTAGGGGAAACTAGATGCAGCAGCCTCTGGAGGTGCGGCTGCTACAGTGTGAAAATTTCAAGATCCTCCGCAGACCCACGACAGTTCTTCACTGCAAACTACAGTTCGTTACATACGGCCACCAGCAGAATCGACGCCGCTACGAAATTCCGCTGATCCTCAACGTAACCACGACGCCGACATTCGACCCACCACTCCTTCAGAGCATCGAAGCCGAGACCGAACCCCACGAAGCTGTCGCCGCCCGACACAACAAACTGCCGACCTGCTGATCTCCGTTGATGGCGTAGACGTCACTGCTCTAGTCGACACTGGCGCCGATTATTCAATTCTAAGTGCACACTTCGCCAAAGCTCTCAGAAAGGTCACAACATCATGGGGTGGCCGGCAAATACGCACCGCTGGCGGTCATTTAATTATGCCCACGGGAGTGTGCACTTCGAGGATCACTGTACAAGGGCAAACCTTTCTGGCGACGTTCATCGTATTGGCTCAGTGTTCCCGTGACGTCATCCTCGGTATGGACTTTTTAACCGAAAATGGCGCCATTATCGATCTGTAGAATAAGTCCGTAAAATTTTCAGTTGAGAATGCTATCGAATCCAACAGAATGCTCCCCGCTGCACTCCACATTATTGATGACCATGTTAGTGTGCCCCCACGTTTAAGCATCATGGCCTCCGTGGGTTCCCTCCCAATGCAAGATACAGAAGGTGTCGTCGAGACAAAACAGAAACTGCTTATTGAAAGAGGCATCGCCGTTGCCAGGGCAGTTGTTTTTGTTGAAAATGGCAAAGCTGATGTTCTTCTCACGAACTTCAGCAATGAACATCAACATCTGAACAGAGGGAGAACTGTCGCATATCTAGACGCCATAACTGACACTAGTTATGAATGCAATTTCACCAGCGCTTCAGCAACAGAACCCCCCGACAACACTGAACCTCTGTACGATATAAACCCGGCCTTACCTCGAAAGTATCAAGAGAAACTACGGCACCTGCTCCGTCACTACTCTAATGCATTTGCCAGGTCATCACGCGTCGGTCGAACCCACCTTGCAAAGCACCGCGTCATTAAAGACGAAGCTGTTCGACCACTCCGCCAGTCGCCTTATCGAGTTTCCCCTAAAGAACGTACTGCCATCCGAGACCAAGTGAAGCAAATGCTTGATAACGATGTCATTCGCCCTTCCCGCAGCCCCTGGGCTGCACCTGTGGTACTTGTGAAGAAGAAAAAAGATGGCACACTTCGTTTCTGCGTAGACTATCGCCGACTGAACAGCGTTACGAAAAAAGATGTTTACCCTTTGCCCAGAATAGGTGACGCCTTAGATCGTCTGTGCAACACAAGATACTTCTCCTCCATGGATCTCAAGTCTGGATACTGGCAGATAGAGGCCGATGAGAGGGACCGCGAAAAGACTGCTTTCATTACACCTGACGGGCTATACGAATTCCAGGTCATGCCCGTCGGCCTTTGCTCCGCGCCCGCAACCTTTCAGAGACTCATGGACAGCGTTCTTGGAGATCTGAAGTGGACGACATGTTTTGTATACTTGGACGACGTAATTGTATTTGCCCCGAATTTCGAGGAGCACCTCCGTCGCCTAGACGCAGTACTAGACGCCATCGCAATCGTCGGGCCTCACTCTGAAAGCCGAAAAATGCCATTTTGCTTATGAAGAACTGAAGTTTTTGGGCCATGTCGTGAACCAGGTGGGAGTTCTGCCGGATCCTGAAAAAACAGTTGCCATCGCCAATTTTCCGACGCCGCGGGACCAAAAAGAAGTGCGACGCTTTCTTGGGCTATGTGCATATTATCGACGTTTCGTGAAAAACTTTTCTAAAATAGCCGCCCCCTTACACTTCTTACTAAGGCTGATATTCCGTTCACCTGGGGCGACCAGCAAATGGATGCATTTCAGGAGCTTCAACGTCGCCTGCAGTCACCTCCAGTTATAGCACATTTCGATGAAACCGCAGACACCGAACTCCACATGGATGCAAGCAATGCCGGTTTGGGCGCTGTCCTAGTACAGATACAGAACAGTGAACAACGTGTGATCGCCTACGCTAGTCGGGCTTTGTCTAGGGCTGAGACAAACTACTCTGCCACTGAAAAGGAATGCCTGGCCATCGTGTGGTCTATTTCGAAGTTTCGACCATACCTGTACGGCAGACCCTTCAAAGTGGTGACCGACCATCACGCGCTTTGTTGGCTGACAAGCCTTAAAGACCCTTCTGCGCGTCTCGCCAGGTGGAGCCTACGACTTCAAGAATACGACATCACTGTAACCTACAAGTCAGGTCGTAAGCATTTAGACGCTGACTGCCTGTCTCGTGCTCCTGCACAACCAGCTTCGGACGCCTCAGGTGACGACGACGCATTTCTGGGGGCAATTATTTCAGACAATTTTGCCGGTGACCAACGGAATGATCCCGAATTTCGCCAGGTAATCGACTTTCTTCAAGGTGCCGGCGGCATGGTCCCTAGCCCTTTCCGTCCTACTTTGTCTTCTCTGTGTCTCCGTGATGGCGTTCTCGTCAAGAAGAATTTTACAGCCAACAGTCGCCAATACCTCCTCGTTGTACCAGCAAGCTTAAGGGATGAGATTTTTCAAGCCTGCCACGACGAACCCACATCCGGCCACCTGGGAGTCACTCGGACGATATCCAGAATTAAAGAAAGGTATTACTGGCCTCGTTTGTCAAGCGATGTAACGCATTATGTTCGAACTTGCCGTGACTGCCAACGTCGAAAGGTTCCGCCTCTGAGGCCAGCCCATTACGCCACCGTCCAGACCATTCCAGCTAATAGGGATGGACTTTCTCGGACCGTTCCCTACTTCCACCTGTGGGAACAGGTGTATTATAGTAGCTACTGACTACCTGACCCACTACGCAGAAACCGCTGCTCTTCCTTGTGCTACCGCTTTTGAAGTTGCGAAATTTTTCGTCCTTAAAATTGTCCTGAGACATGGCGCACCAGAAGTACTCATTACTGACAGAGGAGCTGCATTCTCTGCAGAGCTCATCCAAAATATGCTTGTTCTTAGTCGCACCAATCATCGTCGCACGACTGCATACCACCCGCAAACAAACGGCATGACATAACGTTTGAACAAGACCATTGCCGATATGTTGTCAATGTATGTGGACGTCCATCACAAGACACGGGAGGAAGTATTGCCGTATGTAGCATTTGCATACAATACCGCCGTTCAGGAAACTACCAACATGACTCCATTCAGCATAGTTTAAGGCCGACAAGTGACGACCACGCTCGACGCCATGCTGCCCCACATAGACGAAAGTCCAAATGATGATGTCGCCTCTTTTCTACAGCGTGCCGAAGAGGCCCGTCAACTTGCACGGGTGCGAATACAGCAGCAGCAAGGCCGAGAAGCACAACGCTACAACCTGCGGCGGCGGACTGCAGACTATCTGCCAGGTGACCTTGTCTGGGTTTGGTACCCCATTCGACGACGCGGACTCAGCGAAAAACTCTTGCGCCGTTATTTCGGCCCCTACCGCGTTCTTCGACGCGTTAGTGAACTGGACTATGAAGTCGTTGCGTACGAGGAACCAGAGCTCCGGCGTCCCAAGCGTTCTGAAGTGGTCCACGTGGTCCGCTTGAAGCCTTTTCATGCCAGATAGCAGCCTCTTTTACTCTGTCCCTCTTTCAATCTAGCATCGGGACGATGCTTTTCGCACGGGGGGAGGGGGGGGGGGGGGGGCTAATGTAGCATGCGTTGAGGACAAAGAAGCGCAGAAGTGTGAGAGGAAGAAGAAGTGTGCTAACCTTGAGTCTGAACTCTGACGCTGTTCGTAGAACCTTCGCCACGCCTTGGACCTCGGACGCAACTGAATGGGTCGCTGTTTACGCGACAGTATGTAAACCAAGGTACTTTTAAGAATTAACCGACAGGAGAGTATCATTAATAGAATATGGAATATATCAGAATGGATAGGGCCGGAAGAAACACGCATGCTTTTGCATTTATTAACGCTAAGCTTCATTAGCCATTTGTTACACTAGGTAGATACATTAATAATCATCATCTTGAAGTTTAACGGAATCGCTCGGGTTAGTGATTTTGTGGGAGATTACACAATCGTCTACCAAGAGCTTAATTTTAGGATAAAAGATATAGACAGGAAGGTCATTGACCTATATAAGAAAAAACAAGGAACTAAGTACTGTTCCTTGGGGTACACCAGCTGTTACGGAGCAGGCTCTCGACGTAAATACATTAGAGGCTACCTACTGGGTCCTGCTAAAGAGAAAATCTTTAACACATTCAATCACCTTTCGATAAATGTTAAAAAGGGAAAGCTGAAAATTAGTAAATCGTCCGAAACAAAGTCGAAGGCTAGCGAGAAGTCCAAGTTGTAGGTCATCACTAATGAACAAGTCAATAATAAATGAAAGCAGCTGGGTTTTGCAGAAAAATAATTTCCTAAAGCCATAATGTGCGTTGTTGAACAAATAATTAGTCTCGACAAAATTAATAGGATGTGAATGAAATATGTGCTCTACGATTTTCCATGGAATACTTGTTAATGAGATTGGTTAGTAATTATTGGAGGAATGAGCGTCACCTGACTTATGAACCAGAACCAGCTTTCCCAACCTCCGGCATTTCGGCAGGGTAGAAAGCTCTAAACACTGGTCAAAAAATTTTGACAATATTGCTTGAAAAAATTGCTGTACATTTCAGCATTTTAGAGTTAATGAAGTCGGGACCACAAGACGAAAAAATTTTCAGATTAGTGATAAGTTTCCAACGCCAACCCAGTCAATAAAGATGGGAACCATAGGCGGGAAACTTGATTGTGATAAGAATGGTACAGCTACGGGTATCGTGGCTGGAAAAAGGACGAGAAAGTGTTGGTTGGTTGGTTGGTTCATGGGAAGGGAAAGGCGCAGTATCTGTCACACTTGCTCTGTGGACACCTGAACCGCGCCGTAAGGGAAGGGATAAAGGTGGGAGTGAAAGTGGATAGAGAGAAAGGGGGGCCGTAGTGGAGGGCTACGGAGTAATTTCGACCACCTGGGGATCTTTAACGTGCGCTGACATCGCACAGCACACGGACGCCACTTCGTTTCGCCTCCATCGAAACGCAGCCGCCGAGGCCGGGATTCGATCCCGGGAACTCCGGCACAGTAGTCGGGCGTCTTACCACTGCACCACCCCGGCAGTGTCATTTAAGATTTCACAACACTTTTGAGGCGGAAGTGGCACATCAGAATGAAATACAGGGGCCGAATCCACGACAGTGTTCGCTTTGGAACGCGTTCGCTTTGCCGTGACGTCAATTTGACGTAGGCATTGGGGGGAGAAGGGTGGGATGAACGCTGGGGGCAGAGAACAGCCAATCAGCTTTGCTGGGCGGTCCCATCTCGGTTGCTCTGCCTTGGCGCGGGCCTTCTCCTCGGGAGTCGGAGCAAACGACACCCAGTTTTCTCCGTGCCGGCACGCACGATTGCCTGAGCGACGGCCAGATTTGTCCAGCTCACCGACGACTGCGGGAGCCGTATAGTTGCCTCGCTGCCGACTGCCGCCTGGAAGCCTCCGGTAGTGAAGAACCGCAGCGCACCGAGTACTTTCCGCTCTGTTGTGAGCGCGCTTTTCCTCGTTGGGCCAAGGTTGGGTTTGAGCTCTTCGCATAGCCGGCGTACAAGCCCCTCCGACATATATTATGTTGAGGCATGAAAAGGAAAGAAAAATAAAGAGCTTTGCCCGTGCCACATAGTATAACGGGCTTCAGTCTAAAGTGCCTTCGGAAGGCATCGTGAGGCATGTCGAAAGGATCGTCATGTGCGCGCGACCGCCGAAGCCACCGATCACATTCGCTGAGCACTTCGAACAACAGCGCGGCGACGGGGGCACGTACGGCATGATTCTCGCGCTGAAGCGAACGCCACTTACCGCGTTCCACACAAGCGACCGAACGCGTTCGCTTTCATTTGATTGACATGTCTCGTGACGTCAACAAAATATGTGGTCCCGCCTTCGTGAAATGGCGTCACCGCCAGCGGTGGCGACACGCGACCAATGGAGCGAAGCGGCGAGAGAGAAAGCGAACGCGTTCCAAAGCGAACTGTTTCGTGGATTCGGCCCCAGATATGCATACATATATTGCATATCTGCCGCAGGCGTGCACGCTGTCCCAAGCTCGTGGCGCCGCCGGCTTCTGCTGGGCGTGTGGATGCTTTTCGGCCAGGTGCTGTCGATGGGTTACAGTGGCAACCTCATTTCCTACATGACCGAGCCGGGACGGGAGCCAGCCGTCGACACGATCGCCAAGCTCTCCGCGGAGGTGCGCCGAGGGCACTTTGCCTGCGGCACTATCCGGGACGCCGCTGAGCACGCCCTTATCAGGGTGAGAACGACGGTCACCACGACCGGAATCTTTTCGCCGTTAAACTGACAATAACTTCTTGCAACAGTAAAACGATCTGTAAGGGCTAGTTAGTCGCGCTCTCTATACGTAACCGCGGCGGAACATTGACGTCAATAACATTGGGAAGAAACATACTGCGTTGGTACATGTGCTCCCAGCGTTGTGGTGTGTGCCTTCTTTGTTCTTGTCTGGCGTCTGCATTCGCTGGTTCCCTTTCTATGTTATGTAGATGTGCTTTTGCGTGTGTATCTCTGTTTTATGAATTTTGCTTTTCAATGATTAGAGCAGTGATTAGAGATGATGCAATGAGAGAAAGAGAAAAAAAGGAGGAAAAAACGTTGCAGAAAATTAAACATGCGCGCGACACACTAGAGAAAATAAAAATTTCAAAATGCAGCGCTCCTTTGACAATAAAATAAATTGGGCAAATGATGGAATGTACTAAGACAAAGAACGAGAAAAAAAAAGGCAGAAATGAAAGAAACATTGCATAGAAACAAGCACGCGTACGACATACGCGGAGGAAGTAACAAAAAACAAAACAAAATACATAGCGATAATAAATATTGCTACATTGATTGTCATGTAAAACATTACGTTAGCAATAATATTAACACTCATATTAATGTATTATCACAATCATATTAGCAAGATATTTTATAAGGCGGTGAAAAAATGTGTGGGAGGGGGAGCTTTAATTTGAGCTGGCATGCAATTCCAATCCCGTATCGTTCGCGGAAAACAACTATATTTAAATTGGTTTGTTCTAGCATTGTATTTACGCAACTTTAGTGGATGGTCAGTGCGGGCTGAAATGTAAGTTGGTTCAGATATGTATCTTTCTTTTGGAATGCCTGTTTTAGCATTATTAACATAATAAAAGAAAGAGAGTCTCAGATATTTACGCCTCTTTTTGAGTAAAGGCCAGCCCAATTTGTCTCGCAATCTGAAGACCTTTCTTGAAAATTGAAATTGCCAGAGCCAAACCGGTCAGCCCGTTTTACAACGCGCTCCAGTTCGTCAGTATTCTGTTTTGTATTCAATTTTTGTTTTCGGTAACAGGCGATTCACAGCTTTTCTCGGCTATGTTGGTGTTTGTCATGAGAGAAAATGTGCATGTTTTCGTGCAAGAATTTTATTAAGGAAGTTTACCGCTACTATTTTTAAACTCCCGATATCAAAGGGAATAGAGACTAGTGGGCGGCGATGTAGTTCAGGTAATAGATTCTCTCAGTACTACCACCAAGATACGTCGTAACCACTGTAAATGCGGTTTTTTAAATAACTCTTCATCCTGTCAGCAGTTCCGGAAAAACCAGGTTTCCTATCCGGCTTGGATAGTATCCTCCCTCGGAATCTATATTTGCGCGATGCGGTGGACTCCTCTGTGCTCAAGTTGTTATTTCAACAGGGTGTTTTCATTTCTTCAAAAGATTTAGCACAAATTAAAGGCTGGTTTGTAAATTCTTCTACTGTGTAGAGATTTGCGCCGTTTGGCGTCGTATCGTTATAGCCGAATCCACTTCTTGTGAGCAACAATAGTAGAGTCAAATGCGAGACCTCATTTTCACGGCACATCTGAAAAGCTACATGATGGATGAAGTGCAGCGTCACCATCAGCTTTTCCTCGCGGTAGTATTGCAGTATTTAGAATATACTGCGTAATCTTAAGAAACTCAGCTTTCTGAAAAAAAAAAAAAAAGGCTCCATATCGGTAAAGGGGTTCACTTGCGGCTGACGGCGGATGCTGAAAGGCTGAGTAGAGTGACGCCTACTGGCTTTGTGCATCATTCAGCAAAACCTGACGGGCATTAGCCGCCGAAAGGCCTGAGAGGCAGCTTTGTTTGTGTTTCACAGGTTGGGCAGCTCACAAACCGCTCTGAGCTACGTGCATAATCGGCCTTCTTTCGCGGTTTTCAGTTCGATCGTGTTTGCGGTGAACTTCACGGGCTCCATGCTTAAATGCAATCGCCACAGCAACGGCAAACATATTCGTGGTAACTAATGGGTTCTTGGCGAACCGATTGCAAACAACCTGCGTACTCACAGCTATATCAAATTAAACAAGTGGGCCATGGAAGCTCCGTCACTGCCGCCTGCAGATGGCGCCCGCAGTTTGTAGGAGAATGTCAAGCATGTCACTAGGAGGCGTCTCACATATGCTTCTACTAGGATGCCTCGATGCCTTTAACCTCCGCTTCCAGGGTGAAGACACCCTTTTTACCACTCCGCGCCGTCGTTTTCCCACTCGTGCGTGCGGCGCGGCGTTTCTACGTGGCGATGGCGGCGTTTCGGCGCGGCGTTGCAACGCGCCGCTTCTGTGCGGCCTTCCAGCGCGGCGTTCCTGCTCGGTGTCCCAGCTCAGAGTTGCCGCAACGTGGTGCCCTCCAAGCCCTAATCGGGCCCTTTCAAAGCGTAGACTTTGCCGCAGGGTGCCCTCGCTATGTCGACATGATACCAGCAGCCAAGAATCCGACACTGACCATGGATGCCCCTCCAAATTCCTCCGCTAATGGAGGGGGCCTACCATTCCCAGCCCCGTAGGACCAGGAGCAGTCACTCCACCTCCGCGATGTCAGTGCGTAAGATCCTCAGGTGGTCAAAATCAAATGCTTCCGAACGGGCGAGTGGTACCCAACACGCCGCTGGAGAGAGTAGTGTCTCTACCCTGAAAGCGGAGGTGAAAAGCATCGAGGCACCCTAGCTTCTACCACTGTGCGTAACTATATGGTCCTATTCAACCCTTTAAACCACCACGGTTGGCAAGTGGGCCTATCACAAAGGCAGCCGCACTCCGCCGTGGAGAGGTAATGGTGGCGAAGTGTTACTTTGTTGCCTGAGTGCCTTACAACTGGTATCATAAGAAGGGAGGGGCTAGCCTGCCACCGAATTTTTATCTGTTGTAGGCCGTCTTTGCACCCGCCACCGCTTCGGTGGTGGACGACGGCGGTTGTTGCGGCGCGCGTCTTTCTTTCGCTCTTCTTTTTCTTTCTTCTCTATTTTCTCTTCTGTCTGCACGAGGCAGCGGAGGTGGCTCAGCTACAGAGCCAGTAGCAGGCCCGTGCATTTTCTTTTCCTTCTTCCTACAGCTACAACAACAACAACAATGGCACGCTTAAGGTGTCCGCGGATAATTGTGACAAATACAACGCCTTTTCGCCCCTGTAAACCAAATGGAAACGCCGCTGATGCCTGCTGTACTGCGCCTGCTTCTGTATGATGTGTGGTGCGGCGTTCGAGGAAGCGCCAAATGAAAGGCGTCGCACGGACTCCTGGATAGGTATGACGCGATAGCGTAAGCTACCAAGAAACATTAAAGCCCCGCTTTAACCTAGCCTATGAAGATGCCTGCGTGGCCTAGGGATAACGTGAATGCAAGAGTTTTGTCAGGCTGATTTTGATATCACCCTCTCATATGAAAGGAGAGGCTCGAGATGGCAGCTCCTGCCAAACGTAATGTCAGGAAGCCCTACGTCCAGTTAGTGCTCGGCCATGTTAGCTGCCTGCTGCAATCTCCCACGCAACGGAGGCGTTACGGATGGACAGACGGGCGAACGGACAGGATCGTGGCCGCGCAGGCTGTTGGTGGCAGTGTTTAAACGAGGCAAAAAAAAATATTCCGTGACATGACCGACAAGCATAAGTGTAGTTTGGAGAGCCTCGTGTACAAAAGAAAGGAATTATGCGCAATACGGTGTCTCTTTGTGCTTCCGATGCGGATGTGCAATGAAAGAGATCACGAAGAGTGCGTAGGACCTCAATGATTGCACTTGAAGTGCTGTCTCACTTTGTTCCGACTGTCGAGCAAAACTGAGGGAAGTGGGGCATCTTTTTTTTTGTAATTCAGGAGCATTCATAGTATGAAGGAGCACTAAATAAGGGTAGAGGGGGCAAGCCTCAGTTCGCTGGTCGAGCCAGCGTTTCGACGAGTGGACGTGTCTTCGTCTGGACAGAAAGATCATCACTCTGTAGATGATCGCTGCTGATGACAGTGCGAATGATCACTGCGGATGGCAGTGATGATCGCTCTGCCCAGACAAGAGTACACTTGTTAAACGTCGGCTCGACCTGCGAACTGAACGTTCCCCCCTTTACCCTTGTTCAGTGCTCTTTATTACCGTGTAAGCCATCTTTTTCCTCTCATTATACCAAGAGCATTGATAGTTTCATGTTTCAAGAAGTTAAAATTTTGCTAACTGCGCAGCGAACGTGCCAAGGAAGGCTCCTGTACAACATTTGTGTAGTTTACGAGGTTAAAAAAATATTTTTCAAATCTCAGTCTCCTTTTACCCAGCCCTATCCTAGCACTGTAAGGAAATCCCTGTCCCCGTAGACTTGTCAGCATATCAACAGAAAGCTGCTACAAAGTATAATGACAGGACTTGCAGTGTGTTGTCCGCATTCGTAGGAGAGCGACCTGAGCTCGCACTGCGGCTTCAAGAGATTTCAACTGAAAGTCCTAAAACAGCATCCTTTGTTTTCATTATCGCACTGGCTGAATGCTAAGTTCTGTTCTTGGCGCGAAACAGCAAGATCTTGTTGGAACCCTTGGTTTCATCTCTGTATGAATGAGTTGCTTTGAAAAGCGAAGCAAACATCTCGCAGCGCGAGTTGCCTCATCTCATATAACCTGATGTTGCTTCAGGCAATTAACTAGAATTTTATTTCAGATGAGGGCCTCAGCCATCCAGAGGCAACATAGAATTTTGAATCCGATATATTTGCCGCTTTTGTTGAACGTATATCGACCGCTTGTAAGCTGGATCTGATGCTCTCTCTAAAGACGGATATTCGAGTATGCTCGGGTGCAAGGAGAAAAACGCTACTGCAATAATGGCATTGCATTTTACAGGTTCTTTTGCGTCACCCCCTCCCCTTATTATTTCATGAAGTTTACCTCTAGCTCAGGACGTTCAAAGCGTCTGGGCAGATGGCTACCGTGATCATTTTGCCCCAGAATCCAGAAAAAAATGTCGTATTATTGCGTTTGGAAGCCTAAGCAGCCAACGTTGCGGTTAGGTGGCTTTCAATAAAAATTTCAAGTTCTGCTCGGTGAAAAGAAAAATCTGCGGAGCATCGTCTTTTGTTATCTTAATCTCATAGAGGAGTGTGCGACCACAGAAGCATGTCAGTTTGTCAACAAAGTTCGTCTAAAGCCAAGAAACGCTTTTATGGCCGAAGCGCGTACACCTAGCTGATAAGCTCCGCTATATTTTTTTTTTTTTTCATACGATGATGGAATGAACGGCGAAGAGCTCCGGAGTTCTGACCGTATATACGTAAGAGGAACGACAAGTTGTCAAGATAGAAGTAGTCTCCCTGTCGAAAAAAACTACAGAACTTTGTCAAAGATACGACAAAATATCCTGTAGTTCTGTCGTAACCATCAGATTTTTCTATAGTTCTGTAGTACTCTTCTGTACTTCTGTAGTACTTTTCTGTAGTATATTTCTGTTGTCTGCAGTTCTGTAGCACTTTTTTGTTGTAACTACAGAAATTTCTAATGTTACTACAGAATGTTCTGTTGTCACAACAGGTTTCCAGTCCGAAACCGCCCAGAAATTCTGTCGTAACACCAGAAAAGTTTCTCTAGTTTTTTTCCGACTTCTTGCGGCGCGAGGTACACCCAGCAGCCGATGTGCAGGCACGAAACCGCGAGAAAGGTGCATTTCAGTTCCCCGATGGACATCAGGGTGTAGAACCGGAACTGAATCCAGGGCCGTAGAACAGTCCGCATTTTCGTTTGAAGTTGCAACCGGCCTCACACGAGTCAAGAAGATACAAAGGAACGGTCTATACTTCTAAAAATAACGGCTTGAGGGGCGAGTTGGTGCATCATCGTATTCAGATATGTGGCGCAAACAAACACAAACACAGGAGAAGATACACTACACACTTCTGCTTCTTCAAATAGTTCAGCCCCATTTTCGGTGCTACATGATAACACGGTGATTTATTTTAATGTAATAGATAAGAAAATGTATAGAAGGACGCGATTACAAATAGAAATAGAATTAGAATATATATATATATATATATATATATATATATATATATATATATATATATGTATATATTGGAGAGATCAGTACCATGAAAAATAAGAGTTCTAGCAGATTGCAGAGTGAAAAAAAATTATGGAAGACACTTAAGCTGTGCTTTTAAGGGTATCACGTGGCAGCTTCCCGTTTGCTGGCTCTTCTTGTGGTCGTCGATCACGTATAATACATGCACTGACAGTATGATCGGATATAGTTCCGAAATGGACATACTCTGTGTATTTTAGCTCTACACCGCGCCTTCAGTCCTTGTTTGAGATATGCGTCGGGATGGTCCATTTCGAGAGGGAGGAGGTTGAGGAGGGGGAGGAAAGGCAGGGAGGGTAACAGGTAAAAGAAACCGGTTTGCTACCGTGCACTGGGGGAAGTAGGTGAGTGACGGGTAAGAGAGGGATGGGCCACACTAGTGTGAGATTTCAGCGAGACATCTATGCTCCCTGGGAAAAATGATTTGGCGCGATGCGGCTTGTTTCAAAAGGGAGAATAACAATGCGTTAGATTTAGAAGCCGAATATCCGGTGATGTTATCCGTCATAAATGTTGGCTGAACGTTGGGAGTTTGTTGCAGTTGCGCTTCTTTGTGTGCATATCATATTCGAATATATAGCTCCAAAATCCATGCAACATCTGTCTAAATAGTGTAGTACGTTCTGTGCAAGCGGAGAGGGCGACTATTGTATTATGTCTCTGACTATCGAGTTCCAGCCGCTGCACAGGCGGAGTGCAGCAATCAATAAGCTGGAAAATCGCGCCGAGTGGTGCTCAGGCTTTAATGCTATTGAGCGCTCAATACTTGTTGCAATAACATAGGTGTCCAGTAATACGCGTTGTGGGGCTAGTTGGTTCATACTCAGATTGGTTTTATGCGCACAAAAAGAGGACACAAAAAGAACCTACTAAGCCGGTTCCTGCTGAAGGAACTTAACAGACTGGTAGTAGACGATCCGTTTGCCATTAAGAATAGTCTTGAGGTTATAGAAGTTTTGCACGAAACAAACTCTGCAGGACACATCTTTTCTATAGATGTTGTTGACCTGTTCTATTCTATTGCACAGAGCGAGCTGTTGGCTGCTGTCAGGTTGTGCATAGCAATTAACGGAGTGGTGTCTTTTCAAAACAGCGCTGGTATGTCGGTTGACAACTTCCTTGTACTCCTGGAGTTTTACCTTAGTTCCACCACTGTTTCTTTTAAAGGATATGATTATGTACAAAGAAATGGGATCTGTATCAGGTCGTGCGTGGCTTCTGTGCTTTGCAACATTTTTCTAGCAGGTGTGGACAGATCATTGGCCGAGGCGCTTGAAAACGGTAGCACTCTAAAGATTTTTAGATATGTAGACGATTTTTTTATTGTTTCGAAGGAACATTCACCTTTGACCTCTCCACAAATCGTGGAGGACGTTCTTACTAATTTTAGACGACTCTCCAAAGGATTGAATTTTACTTCTGAACTCGCCAATGACAGCCATTTGCAATCTTTAGACTTGAATATAACCTTTAAGGACGAAAGCTTTTGCTGGAAGTACCAACCGCGTGCACAGAAGAAATTGTTGCCTTTTAAATCCAAGCAATCAAAAACGGTTAAACGTGCTATCGCTTTGATGTGCCTTGGGTCATCCCTAAGGAAGTTGTCACATGGCGCAGGAAAGCTTTCACGATCAGATAGCGAAGCTGAAACAGGCAGGCTTTCCCCAGATAATAGTGAGTTCAGTGGCTGAAGCTCTTCTCAAGAAGATTAAACAAGAAAGGAATAAGAACCAGACAACGATTGCACTTGCACAAAAGAAAGTGAAACTGGTAGTCATTCCATATCAGCATAAAGTGGCTCATAACCTCAAACGCGTGGCTAATAAGTTTAAGGTACCCGTGGTTTTTTCGGCCCCAAGGAAACTCTCTTCATTGTGTCGTCTGGTTTTGCAAGATGGTAGCCGTAACTCAGACTGCAAAATCAAACATTTTAATAAGTTTGTGAAGTGTGATAAAGGGGTGGTGTACAGGATTCCGTTGAAGTATGGGAAGGTGTACATTGGGCAGTCGGGCCGATGTGTTAATGACCGGTTAAGGGAGCACAATTTGTCTTTGAGGAACGGTACCGGTTCGCACCTGCCGGCGCACATCAGTCAGTGTGAAAAAGATAATGACCAAAAACAGAAAGCAAAAAAACTGTGTGATGCAACGCTACAAGGCACCGGCATCTTGTGCAGGAGCACTGACATGCTGGCGCGAGAATTGGCTGAGGCCTACCATATTAGGCAAAGCAGAAGTTCATGTATTAGCGCACCATCTGTGACAATGTATGATAAAGAATTTGTCTTTTTAGATAAATTAGATAAGAGGTGAGTTACCTGTGCCCTTCTTTTATGCTTTTCCTGGGTATTTGGCTCGCACGTGGCACTGATGATTATGCACTGATGATTTTTTTTTTGTATAAATGTCGTGCACATTTCCGGAATAAAACAGTTGAAAGTGCGCTCCGTCCTGTCTCCCTTGTCTTTTTTTGTCGTCTTTTTGTGCGCATAAAACCAATCTGAATATAGGTGTCCCCTAATTGCTCTAGATATTTATTTGCGTACACTTCAAGCCGCTGAAATGCTTTCCTTTTTGTGTTTTGGGAACCTATAATGGCAGGGGGATCAACAATGTTTGGATGTGGCAAGTGAAATGTAGAAAACAATGAATAGGTACCTTTATTTAAAATATTGAAAAGGCAATTTTGCCACGTACCATGCTCGTGACAACAGAACTCACGTTATCATCGCAAAGGGCATTCAACAGCTGTCGCTTTGATTATTTCCCTTGCTACTGGTTTGTTTTATTTCATCTGACGCTCTGTATACATTACTTCTGATTTTTATTTTGCTATGTTCCTTCTCAAGTCCACACCACATCGGCATTAAAATTGCATTTACTCTTGCCCTCACTTCGCCGAAATAGATTCCGCGAAGCATTCGCAACTCAATGATTTCTCGGTGCCTTTTAGTAGGTCGTACCTAAATACTGTGCAAAACTAGGAATTGACACAGCAAACCACTAAATGTTTTCAGTGCAGCTCGAGTTGCATACTCCGACATGTTACCAAAGTAACTACGTTTCGGACAGGGACTACCCCGAGTTACAAAAATCTGAAGTTCACATCAGTAGAACAAAGTGGGTGCCTATAATAATAGGATTCGTATAGTAAATCAGTGAAAAGATAAGGTATCGACAATTATGTTATTTTATCCTCCTGCACTGCAGATATTTTTCTGCATCTTTGTAGTGGAAATTTGCTGCCAGCAATATTGTTGAATTAAACTTCGATAATTTTGCTTTTACGATATATGATTTAATTGTGTTTGTTTTTAGTATACCTTATTACTTAAGGTCTTGTAAATTTCCACTGCTCTTCGCCTTTGGGAGTGTTTCCACTTCCTAGTCATAAGCAGTACCTTCAATGCAAAACATGTATTTTTATTGCCATATTCAGTAAATACAGTAACCGTGAAACGTGCGATCTTGTCTCTTTTGCAGAGCGACAACTCGAGCGTGGCCCGGTTGCTGCTTCGCTCGATGGAGTCCGACCGGCGGAACTTTGTACGCGGTGACATTGAAGGACTGCAAGAGTGCCTGCACCGCGACTACGCCTACATCGCAGCAGAGATCACAGTAGATGCGGACATCAAGGAACCCCAATGGTTCCTCTTCGCCCGCGACAGCTTCCGCGTAGAGAGCTACGCGCTGGCCTTCCCCAAAGGCTTTCGATGCCTCGAGCCCTTCAACCAAAAGTAAGCATCGTTTCTCGAAAGAAATGTATGGGAGCAAACTATTATTAGAGCCAGTAGCATCATCCAAAAGGCAGGTGCTTATTTATAAGAAGGGCCCCTCAAACTTTTTTTTTGTGCGGCATTATTCAGGAAGAAAATATGACGTGGATTTTTCGTTTAGCCGCTGATCTCAATATCAAGATGTGAAATGCTTGGATGCGGCGGAGAGGCTAAATGCGATACACCCCGTTTGCTATATGCCCGTAAAAAAAAAATCCTAGGTGGTGTAAACTATTTCGGACTCTTCTACAACAACCTTAATCAGTATAGGAACTTGTCGTAGCCTTAGTGCCTCGACAATGACCTAGAAGAAAGCGCAAAGCATTGGACGCTGTGGCGAGGTGCATGTTATCACAAAAACTGGTCAGCGAGTTGCTTCAGCATACTGCGTGGAACAGCGCACCATCACATCGAAGAGGGAAGGTATGCATCATATCTTTTTGCCATGTCTCTGTGTTGGTGGTCTGCACAGCCCTGACAATTAAGTGCAACTAGTGTCATTTTTCTGCGCGTTTCATTGTTAACCTTGGTGTAGTTGGTTTGAAATACTCAAACAGCTTTGCATAGAATATATTACAGTAGCCGAAAGAGATTTTCCTCCCTCCTCAGTTTACTTCTTTAAGGCACACCGATCTTACTTTGAAAACTGCATCTGTGCGATTTTCAGAAATAGCTAAGTGTCAGTGTTTGCTGGTGTTGACATTTCGCAATGTCCCATCCAGGATCACGCAGCTGCAGGCGGCTGGGCTTGTCACCCTTTGGTTGCACCACACAGTGTTCAGGGCGCGTCATAGGAGCCACCGGGAGGAGCCCCGGGTGCACCCTCTGCAGGTGGCACATTTGCAAGGCATTTTCCTTCTCTCGGGCGCATGCCTAGCCGTTGCCAGCCTGGTCGCTCTCGTGGAGGTCACTGGATCTACGGAACGCAAGTGCAGGCTGCGCCGCAAAAGGCGACGACGGGGCGTTCATTCCATGGCGTCACCGTGAGAAGACCCCGCCGAGATGAAGAGCTATGCATTAGCGCGGGCTTGCTTCAAGCGGGCCTTTTCAACACACCTGTAGCTATCGCTACTCCATGTCCTTTTCAAGACAAAGTTAGGTACTTCGCACTCTCCTCCCTTTTAAGGACGCACACATAGAAGGTACGATGAGCAAAAGGAATTGTACTGATTCTCGAAGACGCCCTTTTACATTGCTGTTCTATCCGCAGTGGATTGTTTTTTTTTACAGTATGGAAGAAGGCTTTGTCCTTTAGCGGACATAGGCGGGTGATGTTGATGATCTGTGTTCCGCATTTCCGGCAAGTGCATGAATAATAAAAAAAATAAAACGCGCGGCGAATGTTTTTATTCTTATGTTTACTTCATTGTTAAGGTTGCAGGAAAGGCACAGGCCAGGAAAGCTTTCTGAAGCGTCGTTAATAACAAAAACACACGAATAAATTCATCAGCCAACCTTTGTAGCTATGGTCGAGAAAGAAGTAATTAATTTTTCTCTATGTTAAGAATTCCTGTTAACACGTGTTACTGATTCTATTATTTGTGATGAATATTCTCGCGAGGTGGACATAACAGCCCGCGTAGGTACCTGCATCCCAGGTAGAAACTTTTGAGCAGCATAGCTAGTAGTATGTGCGTCGACCATCGTCAAAGAACAGGACCAATGCCGCTTTCTGAGATGCTGAAATTAAAAGTGATGACCTTCGGATATAAAGTACATGTGAGCAATGATACCACTATGCAAACCCCGCAAAAGGTTTCAGTTCAGTTCAGGCGTTCAGTCGTGTCCGACTCTTTGTGACCCTATGGACCATGTCACGCCACGCTTTCCGGTCTCTCACTATCTTCCTAACATCACATAACTTCATCTGCAGTGCCTCGAGGATGCCATCTAACCAACGCGTTCGCTGCCTACCCCTTCTCCGGCGACCCTCAACCTTTCCCAACATCAAATCTTTCTCCAGCGACTCCTCTCTTCTCATCAGATGACCAAAGTAGCTGAGCTTTAACTTTAGAATTTGACCCTCCAATGAGCAGTCAGGGTTTATGGTCGACAATATCGACTGATTTGATCTTCTGGCAGTCCAAGGAACTCTTAAGAGTCTTCGCCAGCACCACAATTCAAACGCGTCAATTCTTCGGCGGTCAGCCTTTTTCACAGTCCAACTCTCGCATCCATACATCACAATTGGAAAGACCATAGCACGGGTTATACGGATCTTGGTTGGCAGACTAATGCCTCTGCTCTTTACTAGGCGGTCAAGGCTAACCATTGCCCTCTTTCCCAGAAGCAGGCGTCTCCTAATTTCATGGCTGCAGTCTCCTTCCGAGGTAATCTTGGCGCCCAAGAACAGAAAATCTGTCACAGCTTCCACTTCTTGTCCATTGATGCTCCAGGACTTGATAGGGCAAGACGCCATGATCTTCGTCTTTTTAATGTTCAGTTTAAGCCCAAACTTCTCACTCTCTTCTTGTACGCGCATCAGAAGTCTCTTGAGTTCCACTTCACTTTCTGCCATTAAAGTGGTATCATCCGCATATCTAAGGTTGTTGATACGTTCTCCAGCAATCTTCACTCCAGCTGAAGACTCGTCCAGACCGGCCTTCCTCATGATGCACTCTGCATATAGGTTAAATAGGCAGGGCGACAGTATGCAGCCTTGCCTCACCCCTTTCTCAATCGGAAACCAATCAGTAAGACCATGCCCAGTTCTGACTGTGGCCTCTTGGCCTTCATAAAGGTTCCTGAGAAGACAGATGAGGTGAATTGGAACTCCCATCTCTTGGAGAGCTTGCCACAATCTGCTGTGATCTACGCAGTCAAACGCTTTCGCATAATCAATAAAGCAGAAGTAAATGGGTTTCTGGAACTCTCTTGCTTTTTCCATGATCCAGCGAAGGTTGGCAATTTGGTCTCTAGTTCCTCTGCCCTTGCGAAACCCAGCTTGCACGTCCGGAAGCTCCCGATCCACATACTGCTGCAGCCTACCTTGCAGGATTTTTAACATCACCTTGCTAGCATGCGAAATAAGCGCGATCGTGTGGTAGTTGGAACAATCTTTGGCACTGCCTTTCTTTGGAATGGGGATGTAAACTGACCTCCTCCAATCCTGTGGCCACGGTAGGGTTGTCCAAATCTTTTGACATAATGTATGCAGTGTGTTTACAGCGTCGTGGTTGAGGTTTTGAAGCAACTCAGCTGGAATACCATCAATTCCGCTAGCTTTGGTCTTAGCAAGGCTGGCTAAGGCCCATGCAACTTTACTCTTCGGGATGCCCGGCTCGAGATCAGTAATCACAACCGTCCTATGTTGGGTTTGCACATCCGGGTCCTTCTTGTACAGTTCTTCTGTGTATTCCTGCCACCTCTTCTTTATCTCTGAGGCTTCAGTGAGGTCCTTGCCTCGTTTGTCCTTTATCACGCCCAGCTTAGCACAGAAGCTTCCTTTGATATCTTTGATTGTCTTATACAGAGCTCTTGTGTTCCTTAATTGGCTGTTGTCCTCAACTGCTTGACACTATGTTCAGGAAGGCATTCTTAGCTCTCCTTGCTATTTTCCGAAAATCCGCATTGAGAACCTTGTATCTTTCTCTTTCCCCCATACCTTTTGCCATCCTCCTTTCCTCAGCTATTTGCAAAGCCTCTTAAGATAACCAGTTTGCTTTTTTGCATTTCTTTTGCTTTAGAACTACCTTAGTAGCAACTTCTTGTATTATATCACGAACATCAGTCCACATCTCTTCGGGCTCTTTGTCTTCTAGATCTAATTCTTGAAATCAATTCCTCACTTCCACAGCATATTCTAATGGAATCTGATCCAGGTCATACCTGAAATGCCTTCTAATTTTCCGCATTTTCCTTAATCGAAGCTTAATTTTGGCGACAAGAAGCTGATGATCGGTGCAACAATCGGCCCCAGGCCTTGTTTTTACTGCTTGTATAGCGCTTCTCCATCTCTGCCGGCAAATAATATAATCGATCTGATTCCTGTACAGACCGTCCGGTGAAATCCATGTATACAGGCGCCTCTTGTGCTGTTGAAAATGAGTATTCGCTATGGTCAGGTTGTTTTCTTGACAGAACTCTACTAGCCTCCGCCCAGCTTCATTTGGCTCACCAAGACCGAACTTGCCTGTAATTCCGGATATTTCATCACTCCCGACCTTAGCATTCCAGTCTCCTATGAGAAAAACGACGTCTGATGGTGGGGTGTGGTCTAAAAGGCATTGTAGGTCCGCATAAAATCTCTCAACGTCAGCTTCTTCAGCAGCAGTGGTCGGTGCATAGACTTGGATAACTGTTATGTTGAAAGGGTGACCTTGGATCCGAAGTGAAATCATTCGGTCGTTTTTGGGGTTGTACCCTAGCACTGCTTTGCCCATTCTTCTGTTTACTGTGAGAGCGACCCCATTCCTTCTCTTGGATTCGTGCCCACAATAAAAGACATAATGGTCGCCGGAGTTAAATTCTCCCATTCCGGTACACTTGAGCTCGCTGATACCCAAGATATCAATGTTCAATGTGTCCATTTCTCGCTTGACGATATCCAGTTTACCTTGCGTCATAGATCTTACATTCCATGTTGCTATGTGATATATCTCCTTGCAACATCGGACTTTCCGGTCGCTTCCCGACACATCCACAACTGAGCGTCCTCTTGGCTTTAGCCCAGCCGCTTAATTCGTCCTGGAGCTACTAGGAATCGCCCTTTGTTCATCCCCAGTAACATGTGGGACGCCTTCCAACCTGGGGGGCTCATCTTCCGGCGCCATATCGATAATGGTATTGTGACTGGCCATAGGGTTTTCTTGGCAGGAAATACTGGAGTGGGTTGCCATTACCTTCTCCAGTGAATCACATTTTGTCAGAACTCTCTGCCGTGACCTGTCTATCTTGGGTGGCCCTACACAGCAGAGCTCACGACTTCATCGAGTTTCGCAAGCCCCTCCGCCACGACAAGGCAGTGATCCATGAAGGGGCGCAAAAGGTTTACCTCATGGTTAAAACCTTAGCTAAGAAACATAGCTGCGAACATGCTTCCATGAAACACGTGGCCACACTCCTTTCACCTCGTCTAGGAAATTATTTGAGATTGGTGTTCGCTTGCGTGTGTTGGGGTTTATGGCGCATAAGGAATTAAGGTCTTATGAGCCAAAAGCAAGGTTACACCTTGTTTCGGATGCAATAGTAAAGAAAACCTGTTAAAATGTATAGTTTTTCAGACAGTGTCAGGGTTAAGGAAACTAAAACCCCATGCTAAATCTCCGATTGCTCCTTCTTCAAAAAGTAAGCTTGGGTAGAATTTTATGGCTTGATTCTAAATTTACAGTGAAGTGTTTTCTCCATACTGCCTGGAGATGCAAGCACGTAATTGAGCGTCTCTCCGCAGTCTTCACAGGCACGCCGGCTGCACACTGTCACTTCCTTGGAACGTACCTGATTTGTGTTCGATTTCTATTTCCCTATTATGAGAATTACCGTGTGTAATATATTATTTTCCTTATTTCACATGAATTAATATTCATCCTTCTGTATTACCTTCATGCAGGTTTTACGCGGCATATCCAGTTTCTCACTCTTTTTCTTCCGTCCTGTAGAGCGCACTTGACCGCTCCCTTATTGCCGTCAATGCCGATGTGATGTGGGCCGCAACGGAATGTTGTTTTATGTCCCTATGTTTGGATGCTTGTTAGTTTTTGTATTGCATTAGGAAGAATGCATGATTGCATTTGTAGAATTTAGGCTGGAGTACGATCAGGGATTCTGATAAGCAAGATGTCTCATGTTGTACAATTATTTTGTCATTTCCATGTGCGGTCAGTTCACGAAGGAAGAGTACAGACTGAATTTCTTGAAGCGTAATTGATTTATTGAAAGATTCGTTCGGGTCTCAACTTGCCAGAAGTCCGTTTATTTCGCCAGTGTTTCTGTATTTTACAAGCCTGTGTAATGAACGAAATCAGAAGCCCTTGAGAAATGTTCATCCCGGTTGTTTTCCTATTCTTCTATGGCTGTTTGTATGCCCAGAGCTGTTACAAAAAGCAATGTCAAGTGTGAGAAGCTGCCATTGTGTGCGCAAACTTTTTGCCATAATCTTTACATGTGGTGGAGCTGTGTATAGATAACACGTACCTCTGCTATCAGGTTTCCTTCGTTTCGACTGTTATTTGCACTTCAGATTTCACCTCATTTAAATATGTAATATAATATTGAGCTGTTTATCTCCAGAAAGTTTCCCAGGCTTTATTTAGTTTTTTCGTTTGGCATCCCTGCCCTCTCGTGGGTATTGCACATTAAGATTTTGTTTCACGACGCCTAATGGCTGTGACATCGCTCAGTATAGCACGGCAGTAATGCAGATAGTGAACTTCAGAATGATTTCATCGATGTTGCGAATATTGTTTACCGAGACTGGCTTCAAAATGAAATAATGCTAGTTGCCGGATTTAGCTAACACTGAGATAGTTTTGATAAAATCACTAATGGTGACGATGAAATATTAGATGATCGCTTGCAAATGGATGCCATTAAGCCTCCTGTTGAAATCGTCGAAATCTCTTACCCACTAAGGCACCGCGTGGGCACTGCCGCTTATGTAATCTTTTTTAAAGCCCTAGTTCGCTTTCGTTCCTGTGTTTGAGGTACTGCAGACGGTAAAGCGATGAGATTACTAATTCTGATGACTGGCTGGGATGGATTTGGTGTAAGCAAAGCCTACTCTTTGAGAGCAGTGCGGAGGCTCTTGTGCCGGTGAGTAACTGCTTAAGATATGATGAAAGTACGTAAAAGCACTGCAAAGGTTTGATGAGAAGCTAACAGTGAGTAAAGCTATTGTTTTTTGTTTTTTTTTCGTAGACAAAAGCTTTCATGGTTCAGAAATGGTCTACAGAATTCATGCTATGTCGTGTTTCGAGAGAACTACGAACTCGTACAGAAACGTACAGAACACGTACTACGAACACGTACGGACCTGACGGGCCCTATTCTAGGTTGTCGTGTACTAAAGAGCAACGAAGTATATGTTTGTTTAAAATGCAACGGCGGAGTCATTCTTACAGGCACACTGGTGGCGCTGTCACCTACGATACAGCTCATTAGCTGTGGCATGACAGCCAAGATTATTTCCCCAGTGAAGACACGATTAGCTTAGCACTAGGAAGCAAAGGGTTATCAACTGTTGGTGTGAACATGCATGGGGATGGCCTCTACCTTCTAGCGCCCGTGCGTCTGAACCGGTTGAGCATTGAAGCAACGTTGCAGGCCATGGGAAGCACTCACTTCGGGTCTAATTGTGCCTGCGCCACTTTGGTTCGATGTGCGGCCGCATCGGACGCAGTGGCGCTTTGAAGAAACAAAGCACGTGTACTCCCTGTTCTCATTAAGAGTGGATGGACCTGCACAACGGCAGCCGTGCAAAGCGGGAGTTATAGCAAGGAGCGAAAACCTGTAGTACTGGCGCAGTTGTGTAGGAGAGAAAGCCGATTTAGGCCCAGCCCTCGTGCAATAGAAGAAAGAAGGGAAAGGAAAGCAGAGTAACTATTTCATTGTGGATGTACCGGTGTGGACAAAATGTAAACGGAGTACGCAATTTCCTGATAAAAGTTTTCACTCATCGCATAATTGAAACTGGCGCTCGAGGTACATGCGAACCGGTATTATGCTCCATTGCCCTTTCACTTTGCAAATATTATTTTATCTCCATTGCAGATGGCGTGATTTTAATTTGAACAGAAACGCGAGCTCCGTTTACTTATGTACGCACCTGGACGTCTGAGCCGCGCCTTGTGATAGGCAGTAAGATGAGAGAAATCACTTTACACCCGTGAAGGTTTACTATAGAGGTGCATCATTTTAGTATTCATATCAGTTGATGCAATTAAATTTAGTGTTTCATAAAAACGGCTTCTTAGCCGCAGTAGGCCCGCCGGACTTTGTAAATCTTTGTTTGCTTTGTCCGAAATGTGCGCATATGATTTGCGAGCAAGATGCGTTCTAGCTTCACGAAAAAAACAAAACAAAATATTTTAATGGCGAACACGATGGTCTGAAACATGTAACTTGGAAAAATATTGGGGCTTGTTGCAATAAGAGTTTTTTCACAGACTCAAAGTTGCATATGTTCGAGAATAGCAATTTTGGGTACCTCTTCCAAAAAATGGACATTTACGTGCAAAGATTTCAAAAGAAATATAACTCTATTTCCCATTTTTTAGACTAAATTCAAAACATTTTGACAATAAAAAAAACTGCTTTTAATTTTTATTATATTTTCGTGCAATAGTGAACTATTCTTAAAACAATAACAATAATAAGTCTCAGTTCGTTTTTCATGGTTGTTGTCTCACGGGCGCTTCCTATTTTGATAATTTTATATACGCTGTGGACTATTTATTATTAGCGTGCTCTTATTTTCAACGAAGAATTTCTGCAGGTATATGCATCCTCTTAGCTTTTGTAAAATTTGGGTGGATTTTCAATCTTTGCTTGGACTCGCCACAAGCTGTTCAAAAAGCAAATGTCCCTCGAGGATATGTATCAATAATGGTTAGGCTCCATGAGTTTCGGTGCCTCTCACAGCAATGCAGACGCCGTCCTTTTTGTAAGTATTACAAGGGATATTTGTTTTAGAAGCGGTTTGTTTTCACGGCCGCAAATGGAACAGTCGAGAGCGCCAACCTAAAGGAAAGACAGGATTCGCGCGAGCCGAAAATATCTTGTCACGAAGACTTTTTGTCTGGAATCAAGATATGAAGTTTTGTTCAACTATGTAACGTCACTCTAATCGGAAGCCAGCTCAATACTTTAACTTTTCTGAAAAGAATGTGGCTTCCTGGAGGATGATGTAAGCAAATTAGCACGGGTGTTGATAATGAGCGTTTGAAATCAAAAGTGATATTTTGATAAAAGAACCCAAAATATTCAAACATGAAAATAGTAGGATTCGTCATATACTTTACCCTAAGCTTACTCGATGAGATTCACCTCATTATCACGTTTTAAATTGGAACCAAAAAGATTAAAATATAAATTCACAGTGCAGATTCACAACTGTAATTCACAATGACGTTTATCAGGTAACGGTTGAAAAATGGTATGCTGCCCAGCAGACTCTGGCTTTTGCTTCTGTGCTTAAACCGAACGATAACCCGAAGGAGACTTTTGTGACTTTGAGAAGTTAGTAGTAGAAGACGGCTGACCATAAGGAGTTGCCAAGGCGCTCTGCCAAAATTGTTGCATTTGGAAAGTTTTGGATATATTTTCCACGTCATACCGGCCACCAAGAAGACCGATAGCGCTGAGGAGAAATTTAGCCATTGACTGCCAGAATACGACAACATAGACTTCCTTTTACAGCGTTCTGGACTCCCTCGCCCATCGATGCCACCAGTGTTAAGAGATTGCGAAATATATAATTTGAAGGTAATCTCTCACTTTCTGATAAAACACACTAATACTAATAATATATTCACGTAGTGCAGCGACTAGTTCTGCAATAAATTAGTGTCGAGAACTAATTGCGGCTGGGTATGGGGAAAAATATTGCTTCGCATTGTGACAGAATTAGCTTTCATTTTAGAAATACTCCTTACTGAACTTACACAACATACAAGATGAACGGGAAGAGCGCAAGCTGCCCCGTTCGCACCCGCTTCGTTGAGCTTGTTTGTTGTGCCTGTAATATATGTGGGCAACATTTATTTCCAAGTAAACCCTGAAATTGTCTTCCAGTTAAGATAATGAACATTTTATAAAGTGTGGAAACATAAATGAAAAAAAAAACAGTAATTAAAAACTTTTTTTGACTGCTGCACTTTCGGCCTAAGCCGCGTTATATGGCGTGGTTAAATGGGGCAACTTATAGCTAATGCATACATCTAAATTTAGGAGATCGCTGTGGAGATTTGGAACATGAAACGGATGCAACGGACAGCTTGTACTCATAAACCCTCAACTACCTATTCGTTGAGTCTTATCTGTTCTTAGTTAGGCTACAATTTCGCTTTTCGTTAAATGCTGTGAGCAAGCGAATACAATGTGTACTGGGTTTTAATATTCACGAAATAGAAGCTTACGTCTGCTATGACAATATCTGGTTAAAATTCTTGAGCGCGCCTCTAATTTGTTCTATAATAATCTCTTCGGCCTTTTTCTTCAAGGTGCGTTCGAACAGCCTGATAAGTTGACGGAGGAGGCTGTTGAAAAACCGGTTGCCGTAATTAGCAGCGTGCACTTTTACTTGCAGTCCATCGAGCTGATTTATCGAGAACTTCGCCAGCTGAAGTTGTCCAGGATCTGTCCTGAAAAAGAAACAGGTGAAGTTAAGCAACACTGGATCACATTATGCCCGGTGCAATCCGGTCTATTGCAAACAAGCCTCTAAGAAGTACAATCAACTTCGTGCACATGACCAGGAACAGCCTAAACGAAAAAAAGAACGAAATTGGTAACACATTTCTAGCGGTTAAATATATTATTATTACAGCATGAAGGCCGTCCAGAAGACGAGAAAATTGACGGCGTTTGGCGCAGCTCTCCGAATATGGAGTAGATGGATGGGGCTGTTTGTAGGAGAGTTGTAAACGCGTGCAGTAAGCTTCGTTTAGGTAACGTCGAATGCAAATTTAAATTCTGTTCTTCCGCACGCAATAAGCGCCGGGATAAGAGAGGGGGTTGGGTCCTATTTGAATGTACATACGCAGATTGCAAATGAGACGAGGTCTCAGGGCCCCTTTTAAGCTTGTAGACACTGAATAAGCTCGAGTGTGTTAGAATTATGTATGCGTCAGGACTATGTTTTAGCGCTTGCACATCTCAATTTGGCATTGCGCGGGATGTAATATAATATTCTCAGTCAGATGAATACTTGTTGCTGCATCTTCGTCTCTGCTCGTGAGTCTTGCGAAATGTTTATAGCGTGATGAGCACCCGTGCCTTGCTTCTTAGATCAAACTTATAACACAGATTTGTCCAATACGCACGAACCGGTGTTGAAGCTAGCTCCAGCACACAGGTAAATTGGGTCTGCGTAGCGACAATGTTTTTACGGCGTCATACACGTTTTGAATAGTGTGGTTAGCGAAACCAAGCAGAATTTGGGAAAAAACTGTGCGCGGATGTTAAATATTTATAGAGAAAAATCAAAGGAGGCTTGTGAAAACTTTGAGAATAAAGAAAGCGGCAAACAGGAAGTGCGCGGAATGGCGCGATTGCAAGCACTGATTAGAAAAAAAAGTTAAAAAATAAAAACGATACCTTACTGTCAGAGAGAAAAGAAAGGCATAAGAGATATTGGCAATTGAATGTTATCACAGGTGCTGTCTTATTTTATGCAGCGACATCTTTCTTACCATCAAAACGGCCTACTTATCAGAGCCATATATGTATATATATATATATATATATATATATATATATATATATATATATATATATATATATTGTCACGGACAACAGGGCTAGACGTGACAGACAACGGGACGAAGCTGTACCAGCAGGCAAAGTTCGGCGCACAGCACGCGAGTCAACTTCAGTGTCCTCTTCGCAGCAAGAACATGGGGACACAAGGTGGCATTACTCCCCCTCTTAAAGAAAGAGAAATAAGGGACGGAGCGCGAGCGATGGCCAATGTAAGCGAAAAGAAAGATCAGCACATGGAGAGCATAGATGACGGAGGCGGGGTAAGGTGTCCTACGCGACAACGAAACAAGCGCATAGCGCACTACCGCGTGAAATAGGGCTTCATGCGGACAACGTGCACGACCTCGGAGCGTGGTTGCAGACGCGAGGGCTGCACAGTACCCACTGGAAGAACTTCGTAAATCACTTCCGTGACTCGGCGCAGAACTTCGTAGGGTCCGAAGTAACGGGAAATCAGTTTATCACACAAGCCGGGCCGACGCACCGGGGTCCACACTCAAACTTTCTCTCCGGGATGGTAGGCGACGTGTCGATGACGGAGGCTGTAGCGGCGTGCATCCGTGCCCTGCTGTTGCTGAATGTGAATGCGGGCAAGTTGACGTGCTTCCTCAGCGCGCTGAGCAAACTGTTCGGCGTCTGGCATGAGTGGATGATCATCTGTGCAGCTCGGAAACATAGCATCCAACATCGTCTGAACGTCACGTCCGTAGACTAGGCGAAATGGTGTAAAACGCGTCGTCTCTCGGGTGGCCGTATTGTAGGCATATGTGATGTAGGGGAGAATTTCATCCCAGTTTTTGTGCTGCGAGTCTATGTACATTGCGATCATGTCGGCGATAGTTTTGTTGAGTCTCTCCGTGAGGCCATTCGTCTGCGGGTGTTATGCAGTAGTATTTCGGTGGCTGGTATGACTAAGCTCGAGCACGTCGAACATGAGCTGTGCCGTAAACGCGGTGCATCGATCGGTTACGACTAGGGATGGTGCGCCATGATGCAACACGATTTGCTGCATAAAGAATTGAGCGATCTCAATTGATGTGCCCCGCTGCACTGCCTTGGTTTCCGCGTAAGGTGTGGGATAGTCGGTCGCGACTATAATCAATTTGTTACCCATCGATGACAGCGGAAATGGGCCCAGTAGGTCGATGCCGACTTGGTAAAACGACGTCTGAGGTGGAAAAATAGGTTGGAGCAAACCCGCGGGTTTGAGAGGAGGTACCTTTCGACGTTTACACTTGCGGCAGCCTCTGACGTAGCGATGGACGGCGTCAGAAAGTTTAGGCCAATAATAGGCTTGACGAACTAGAGCGAGTGTGCGTGCAAAGCCCAAGTGGCCGGAGGTGGGCTCATAGTGGCAAGCAAAAAGGATATCGTCGCGAAGGTCGGCCGGCACAAGGAGGTGCGCTCGATCAACAGTGCTGGAGTTTTTCTTGAATAAAACGCCATTCCGAAGACAGAATGCAGACAGGTGCCTTCCAAACTGGCGGGGGACGTCAGCAACGCGACCCTCCAGATGGTCAATGACAGGTCGAAGGTCTGGGTCAGCTCGCTGTCGGCTCATTATGTCTGAGGCATTCAGTATTGCAAGAAAACCGTTTTCATCCGTGACGTTATCGACAAATCCGACGGGTGCCCGCGAGAGCTCGTCAGCATCTTCGTGCTTCTGGCCAGATTTGTACACAGTAGAGCAATCAAATTCTTGAAGGCGAAGGCTCCATCTTGCTAGGCGCCCCGATGGATCACGGAGACTGGCCAGCCAGCACAAAGAATGGTGGTCAGTACCGACTTTAAACGCGCGGCCATAGAGGTCAGGCCTAAATTTCATAGTTGCCCACACAGCTGCGAGGCATTCCTTTTCCGTAGTGGAATAATTTGTTTCAGCGCGGGAGAGCGTGCGGCTGGCATACGCAATGACCCTTTCCACGCCAGCTTGGTGTTGAACGAGTACAGCGCCAAGGCCGATGTTGCTGGCGTCGGTGTGGACTTCTGTGGCAGCGTCTTCATCAAAGTGCGCAAGAACAGGGGCAGTTTGCAGTTGTCTGCGTAGCTCCGCAAAAGCCTCCTGTTGCTCGGCGGCCCACACGAACTGTGTATCATCCCGCGTGAGGCCCGTGTGCTGTGCGATGTCAGCGCACGTTAAAGATCCCCAGGTGGTCGAAATTGCTCCGTAGCCCTCCACTACGCCCCCCCCTTTCTCTCTATCCACTTTCACTCCCACCTTCATCCCTTCCCTTACGGCGCGGTTCAGGTGTCCACAGAGCAAGTGTGACAGATACTGCGCCTTTCCCTTCCTATGAACCAACCAACCAACCAACCAACCGCGTGAGGCGGGTGAGGGGTGCGGCTATCTTGGAAAAAAATCGGCGATGAAGCGGCGGTAGTACGCACACAAACCCAGGAAACGTTTTAAGCTCCTCTTCGTGGCAGGAACGGGAAATTTTGCGACAGCGGCAGTTTTGTCGGGGTCTGGCCTAACGCCTACGGCACTCACAAGATGACCAAGAAACTTCAACTCTTTGTAGCCAAAGTGGCACGTCTCAGGATTGAGCGTCAAGTTAGCTGACCGGAGGGCATCTAATACTGCTCGAAGGCATTCGAGGTGTTCTCCAAAGGTTTCAGAGAACACAACAACGACGTAGAGATCAACTAAACAGATTTGCCATTTGAGGCCGGCGAAAACGGTGTCCATCATGCGCTGAAAAGTAGTCGGCGCTGAACATAGGCCGAATGGCAGCACTTTAAACTCATACAGTCCATCTGGGGTAACAAAAGTTGTTTTTTCGCGGTCCCGCTCATCGACCTCAATCTGCCAGTACCCGCTCTTCAAGTCAATGGAGTAGAAGTACTGGGCGCGACGAAGCTTATCGAGCGAATCTTCGATACGGGGCAGCGGGTAGACGTCTTTTTGATTGACGTCGTTCAACTTTCGATAATCAACACAGAAGCGAAGGGTGCCATCCTTTTTTTTCACAAGCACGGTAGGGGACGACCACGGACCGTTGGAGGGTTGGATGACACCATCACGAAGCATCTCCTGAACCTGTGTGTGAATCACTTCACGTTCCGTCGTCGAGATGCGGTACGGCTGCTGGCGTATAGGGAGGGCATCGTCGGGAGTAATTACACGGTGCTTCACAAGAGGTGTCTGCCGAATTTTCGATGATGTCGCGAAACAAGCACAGAACGGGACAGAACAAGGACAGAACCTAGGTCGTGCTGCTGTATTTCCGAGAGATCTGTACTAATATCCAGACGACCAAGGGATGGGTGCACATTTTCAACTTCTCCGAACGTAAAACATTCAGTAACGTCCGCTAAGGCGTCGGCGAATGCGATTGCGGTAGCGCGGAAAAGATGGCGGGGCTAGTTCGTGAAGTTAGTCACCAGGAGCTCAGATCGGCCGTTACGGAGATGGATGAGATTCCGCGCCGAGGTGATGCCGTGGGTGAGCAAAAGAGACTGGTTGCCCTCAGCGACCGCCGTTCCATCACGCAGTTCATATAAGTTAACAGTCACGAAAACACTGGAACGTGGCGGAATAGAAACGCTCTCGGCAGAAATTCGAAGAGGGGCGTGGCTTTGGTGGTCTGCGGCGTCAGTATCATCCGCTTTCTCGGTCGAAAAGGTCACGGTACGCTTCCGGAGATCGATAATGGCCTCATACTCCCGAAGAAAATCGACACCAAGGATACAGTCGCGGGAGCAGTCAGGTATTACCGGGCAGCTGACAACAAACGTGGAGTTGCGAATTGAGACTCTCGCCGTGCACTGACCGCTCGGAGTTACGACATGCCCGCCAGCGGTTCGAATCTGCGTGCCAGACTATGGCGTCATCACTTTTTTTAGAAGCGCCGCTAGCTTCCCACTTAAAATCGAAAAATCAGCACCAGTGTCTACCAATGCGCTAACCTTATAGCCGTCGAGGACCACGGGTATATCGAGCGAGAGTCTATCTTCACGTGTACGAACTGTCGTCGGGGCCGTCAAGTCGCGGTCGCTCACAGGTGGCGTTGTCGGGGGGTCTTCGTCGCGTCGATTTGAAGCGGCGTCGCCCCCTGAGGTCGCTGTCTTTAGTTTTCCCGGCTTGGACTAGACGGCCGTCGCTGCGCCATCCAGGAGGAGCTGGGCTGCGAGGATAGTCGGCGTGGAGACGGAGATCGTGACTGTCGTCTAGAAGTTGGCGCCATGCGCTGCTGGGCTATGTAGTCCTCAATATCCCGCGGTCGTTGGCCTAAAGGAGGGCTACGCATGTCGATGGGGAAACACTTCAGTCCCAGTTGTCGATATGGGCACTGTCGATACAGGTGGCCAGGTTCTCCGCAGTGGAAGCACAGGCGCTGCCGATTTGGGGCACGCCACAGGTCTGCCTTCGGTGGGGTGCTCGGCGGTTGTCGATGTACGGCTCGGGGTGGGCTCAATACAGCGAGCCTTGGTTGGGTGGCGGTAATTGTGTGGAATCAGTTGGGGGACGTCGCAGATGTCCGCATAGGTTGGCCGACAGGACTCGGTGGAAAAGGATGGCGGGTTAGCAGATGGTACCGAAGGCCGAAATGCTTGTTGGAGCTCTTCACGGACAATACTAGCGATAGAGCCGACCGTCGGCTGGGGAGCACCGAAGAGCGTCTGGAGCTCTTCACGCAAAATGGAGCGGATGATGTCGCGAAGAAGATCCGGAGTAGCCCCGAAGGTCGAATGCGGCTCCGTGAGAGAAGCGGCGAGTACCGGCCTGTCGTAGGTCGTAGACCGCTGCTGGAGCATCCTTTCCGTCGTGACTGCCTCCGAAAGAAACTCAGCAACTGTGCTCGGCGGATTGCGCACGAGCCCAGCGAACAGTTGTTCCTTAACGCTGCGCATGAGATGGCGTACCTTTTTCTCTTCGGGCATGGTCGGGTCAGATCGTCGGAACAGCCTAGTCATGTCCTCCATGTACATGGTTATGGTCTCGTTCGCCATCTGTATGCGAGAGCGTAAAGCCCTTTCCGCTCGTTCTCGGTGATCCGGGCTGGTGTAGGTGTCCAGGATGCAGCGGCAGAACTCGCGCCACGATGTTAGGGCGCCTTCGCGATTCTCGTACCAAGTACGAGCGCCATCTTCCAGGCTAAAGAAAACGTTCCTGAGCTTTGCGGCGTCGTCCCACTGATTAAATGCGGCAACGCGTTCAAACTGGGTGAGCCAGTCTTCGATGTCTTCCGTCTGACAGCCGTGGAAAGCCTTAGGCAGTCGTGGGTTCCAGAAAGTGTAATACGTTGGAGTTTGCATGACAGGTCGAGGGGCGGCTGCGGTGGTGAATCCCAACGGCCCGTGCTCAGGTGGTAGGCCTAGGTTCCTCCGGCTAGCGCGGTGAACAGGCGTGTCAATTGGCACAGGACCTGAATCCTGGGTATGCGGAGGAGTGCGGGACATATGCTGGGATCGATACTCTGCGCCGACACCAAAATATGTCACGGACAACAGGGCTAGACGTGACAGACGACGGGACGAAGCTGTACCAGCAGGCAAAGTTCAGCGCACAGCACGCGAGTCAACTTCAGTGTCCTCTTCTTCCAAGCGCAGCAAGAACATGGGGACACCAGGTGGCAATATATATATATATATATATATATATATATATATATATATATATATATATATATATATATATATATATATATATATATAAATATATATAAAGCTCGCCGCAACAACATCTTACCTTTCATATGCCAGATATATGGCGACCCTAACTCGAATGGGCGCTGTAAGTATTTCTGCAAGTGGAATTCTTTTAACTGTTTCCAGGAAGGATGCAGTAACTGAGAGAGGTTGGCTGTTAAGAGGGAGACGTTACTCCGGCTTTCGCAAAGAACGAGGCTGATATGAGGCCATCGATGGGCTTTTCATAACCGTTCAGGACTCCTTGGGCTTGCTGTATTCAAAGCGCTTGCAGCAGAACTGTTCTAAACCTACCGCACATTCTATTGGTCTAAATTTCTGGTGCTTCATATATGAGGTCACAAACATGCACGTTGAAGTTGTAGACAAAGCTGAAATTTGTAGTACAATAAATATTGGCAAAACAGGGTTGCTATCAAAATCAATTTTCAAGACTTACCCTGAAGTAGGAGCCCCTTTGTTAGATTCAATGAACTATTTCCATCACTGGCGGACTGATTGAATTTTAAACAGATAGCGTTACATAGAGCAACTGATGTTATGTGCCCACAAGTGCCAGCTTTGAGCTCCAGCTCGTGGAATAAATGAAAAGGTTTGGATTTGATTAATATTGCGCGTTGAAACTCACGTTATGTCGGACCCTTTCAGGATAAGGCGCCTTTAATACCTTTATTCAGAAAAGTAATCACAGATATGTCAGCAGGCTGCTCTGGTATACAACTTTCAGTATTTTTCATGCGATATCTTCTTCTTCCTTCTTACCTATTGCAGTAAGGAAATAAGACCTATTTTCTGTCACAACGCATCCAGTTTCGACTTTTTCGGTTATCCCAGAGCAGAGCAGTAAGCCAAATTAATTGGTTTGCTGGATTGGGCGAAATACATATATCCTATAAATGAAGCCGTAGCGAAGAGTTGCGAATCTATTTAAACTAAAAGGAGGTCTTTACGTAATATTGTCACAACAGTGTAAATGGGCGCCTTGCATTTCGTCTCCATTGAAACTCAGCCGTTGAGGCCGAAACAAAACCAGCGTCCCCAGGCTCAGGAGTCGAGTGCCCTATAACCAAGGAGTTCGCGCGATGGTGCGAAAAATAACTTAGTCAGTCTAAAACTAACTGTTGCTTTTTAGGAACCGTGAAAAGCTACTTATAAAATTATAAAACGCACACGAGAAATAGGTGTCCCATCACTAATGATCCACACGTTGTGTCTCGGTCCTTAATATCTTTGCACCTAGGGTGCTCCCTCAGGGACGGTGAACGTGCAGTGAAAGTTGCTTGCGCCAAATGCGCCCCGTCCGAAACGTTAGAGCGAACACTTGAACACGGTGGTTAGGTGAGAAACTGGAGACTTTGTATACGCGGGTAATTCACATTATTTACAAAAGAGGTGCTAGCTGAGCCAGGCTAACAGGGAAATATTCCGACCTCGGCTTAGCCGACGATGCACAGAATCTCAACCTCTCACTAGAGCACTTTCTCGGATTCTTAGGATCCGCTTTGCCGTCCTCTAAGCTTCGTCAACATCTTGCCACACTCAATAACTGCCAACATGAAACATGATTTGCTCACAGCACGTGACACACCTCTCTAATATTGGGAAGGTACGTAATCCTCTCCAAAAGTGCGAAATGCACACACGCAAATAAACAAATTCACTTCGAATGTATAAATTTCCGTAGAGGATAGGTACACCACGCTGTAGGCCCTGTCCGATAGCCCTTCCAGCCCAACAGAAAACTCTCTCTGCTATCAGCGACTAGAGAAAATACCCGCAGATGGAGTAACCCCTTCCTCCGAACTCCGCTGATTCCTAGACCCCAGTGTCTCCCGCGATTAGGTGTCTGCTTCATTCAACCGACCAGTCGCCGCCATTCAATGACCATATTTTCTGTCAGGCAATCAGCTTCCCTTTTAGAGTTCACCGAACCCGTGGGAACTCCTCAAGAGGCCCGTTCCCAGTGTCTTTTTGGCCCTAACAGCTAGAATATCCTTGAAGGCTCATTGCGGCCATCCACCAAGGTCCTTGTTCGATCCGCTACGCCTCGCGGTGGAGTTTCCTCTCCGTCCGAACGCAACTCCGACACAGTGATTAGCGGTGCATCCTTGCCTGCTGCATCGCTTGCGCATTCATCCGAACGCAGCTTGGAGGGAGCACCCCATGCACATTCAGGGACTCGGGAGGACTAATCCCGAACTATGCGCCATCTTCTGTGCTGGCGGAGGCTACGCCTGCCATTCCCCCACTTTCTACGTTGACCTCAGGTGCGGGTTACATGTTCTTTCGAACGGCCGTCTGAAGCTAGCCTTTACACCTCCTTATCAAAATTCATCCACGGGCTGCCGCCATGGAGGAAGGAAAACCGAGGAGGGAGCGCGCTGCAATACTCTTGAAGCTGAGTGATAAAAAGTTAGAGAGCGAGTCGGTCCCCACGTGATTAGACCACGTGACAGCATGTGGTGATATCTACTACCGCTGCAGATCGCGCTTGGGCGAATCGGCGCCGTATGGTGTTTGCCGCTCGAGCAGCGCCGGGGAAACGGCGCGGTAACCCATGTTCGCCAAAGAACACAGCCCTAGTCCGCCCCGCGCCAAGGCAGACGCGCGCATTCAAGCATACCGACATCAAAACATAGGGACAGACTGGGAGAGCGAATAAACGAAGCAGAGAACGGCTTCCTCAGCGCTTGGCTTGTGAAGGTTAGCCGCGGGACGTAATGCTGTCCCCTTAGTTTTTTTACCTCCATGGCTACCGCGTCCTTAAGGCTGATTCACACAGCCGACTCCCTGTGGTCGCGCCCGCGACAAGAGCTGATCGACACCAAGTGTTCACACCGGCGTGCAGCTCGCCTCCCGACAACCCTCTCTTTGAACGAGATTTGAACGAAGAGCTAATTTCGCGCCTTTTCAGCCTCTGCTATCACGCTCGGGGTAGAACAGCTCGGACTCCTGTCAGATAAGAATTGTGTAATTACCAACGAGGAAGAAGATCTTATTGTTATGGCAATGTTTAGTGCTGTTTCGGCAGCCAAAACCACTCCAGTTCGATAAAAACGAAAGCTGTAGTGGTGTGCGTGCTGTTGTTCGCAGTCTCGCGAAATAGCAGATCGCGAAATCGCCTCATGCCCGAGCGTCGAGCACATGACCAAGATTACAAATACAAACAGGATTTAGTAGGCTTTTTTCTAGCGGTGGCCGTTTATATGTGGGCCCAACAAATGCTTGCGGATTAAGTCGTGCACATGCGCGCATGCATTATTGAATTTTTCCGCCCTGGGAAGGAGGCAGAAGCACCGCGGATTGGCTGAGGAGTTCTGCGACTTGGAGTCGCGTCGCAAGAAATCGGTCAATGAGCGAGTCCCCCAAATGGGTCACTGGCGATTCTTTTCGGTCCCCCCCCCCTCTCCGTGCCGAATCGTGTCGCGTGACCTCCGCGAACATTGGCCAGGCGGCGCTCCACAAGCAAGCGATCAGCGCCTTCTACGGCGGGAATTTCATAACGTGGGAGGCGGGCGGCTGTCGCAGCCCATTTCGCAATTTATCGGCTGAAGTGCAGTTCAAAAAAAAAAAAAATGCTGATCCTGGAAAGACATTTTTGGTGTATTAATCTTACAAAAGAGTGAAGACGGATCTCTAACCTGTATAATTTTTAAGGAATAACAGCGCGGAGACAAAGGACAAGGAAGAAGACAACACCTGCGCTGACTATCAACTGCAGTTTATTAGAAAGAAACACGGAAAAATATACTCTTTTCACAACCAATAACGCATGTGCAACACCAATCGCCAAACAGCCCTTACAAAAATGAGTTTTGAAACTCTATTGTTGGACTATTGACCGCCTTTTGAATTTATTGAATTTCGATAGACATTCAACCCCAGCTGAATGCAATCTTTACAGGGCCAACAGAATTTTCATTGTGTTCTACCCAATAGACTTTTTGTACAATTTTTTCTATGTGCTTTTTGTTGTCAGTTTGCAACGTTCACGAACAATTAGCGTGTACTGTTCATGCTGACCCATGTTTTTAAGTAGTTTTATGCACAAATGATAAGAGCATGATGTAACAATTTCGTTATGAATTTTTGGTCTCACTTGTAATCAACTATTGGCCACATTCTGCAAAGGGAAATATAAGAGCAGCATGCAGTTGCGCGCTCGTTCATGTTATATAAAAGTACATATTAACGGTGCACACTTAGCTCAAGCTTCGCAACACAGTGAAAATATGCCCTAAAAACTTCATGATGGCAAAGCCTCCACTAATAATGCAAATACATCGTTGAATGTCAATCAGAATCCGTAATGGATCAGCTTCTGTATGTCGCAGAAGGTAACTTTAGTGGTAGGACATATTTTATATTTATCATAAAACAAGTTCAGTGAGTCATCATGCTAACAAACAGGATCCTAGATTGAACCTACCATGTAGGGCAGGACAGAGCTTTTTTAAACCAGTTCCAAAGTTCACTATATATATGCTTCAGGGTCTGACATTCTGCCCAAGCATATGTATTTTTGCCCGTAGCTTTTTGCCGCAAAATGAGGTGCAGTCTGTATTGGAATCCTCCACCGCTGTATGTCTTTGGAGAATTTTACTGTTATTTTTTTCTTTTCCTTCCTTTCTTAGTGGACACCATGCTAAAATGAAGTCACTTTAAACATTGAGGGGTTCTAATAATCACGGATTGATCCCACGCATACTATAGAGTTAACACGCATAGCAAAAACATTCGCGTATGAAAAAAAAAAGAAAAAAAAAACAAGATTGCATGCGTCTTCTAACGGCGACTCTTCTTTTCAAAGAAGCATTCGGCCGCCGCCTTGCCCCTGTCCGCATCCCACTTCCCCCGTGCCCCGCGAACGGCGCCAGCATGTCCGGAGAGGTCGAGGGTCGCTTCCTGTCGGCTGGGGGGAAAAAAGGGGGAGGGAGGAGGGGTTGCTCCCGCTTGGTCTCCGCTCTCTGCCTTCACCGTGGTTTGTTTTCACGGAGATGACCTTGGCTTCAGCAGTCGCGCAGCGGGGGTGGCGGCTTTTCACCGAAGCTGTTCTTCTGCGCCCCGTTTTCTTTGCACGCAGACGCGGGTACGCTGAGTGCGGCGATGTGCCAGTTCAGATGGCGTTTTCCCGCCACCGTGGTCGCATCTTGCACTGTGAACGAAGCACCGTATGTAGGTTTTTCGCTGGTGATTATCACGAAGATCGTTTTGTTCAAAGTGGAGCGCGAACGTACGAATTTAAGTCTTCGGAGGACTACGCTCTTGGGCGGCAGCTTCTGCGCAAGGAGGACGTGTTTAAGAAGTTCAACAGTCCCAGGCGTTTTGGATTCTAGGCGAAAAGCCGGCGCGGGCGGAGGGAGCGTCTGCACTTTGGTGAGTGTTTTACTTTTTCCTATTCGTGTTTGTGCCAGTCTTGTACTGTGTGTGCTACAAGGTGAAGCCCGCATGTAAATATTTCTAGCAGACAAACCAGCCTCGTCGCAAAAAAAGGAGGGGGAGAGAGAGAGAGAGAACGAGGCTTGTCTCTACGCGGACGCTGGAGCCGATGGAACGCCAGCTGGAATGGCGACATTTTCTTTCTTTTTTTTAACCGGTGACCGTTTTTGACGGATTGTTCGGCACAGTGCTGTACTCTTTCGATACGCTACTCGCGCTGAGACGGACACATTATCGAGATCATAATATGCCTCTGTCACACATTGTGGATTATTGAATCTGTGCAGCTCCGCCATTTTTGCAGTGTTTGTTTTTGTTTCCACTCATTTTAGTGCCTATAGTTGGTAATTTTGCTTCAAGTTTTCTGGGTAGTAATGCCTGTGACCTGCGCTTTGCTATTTATATTCACAATGGGATCTTTGACGGCAGCATATATTGTTTATTAGGGAGAAATGAACGATGTGGTAGTGCTGCCGAGCTGTGGAGGCGGCGGTCGATGCCGTCTAAGCAGTGAAAGACAGTGACAACTCATTTTAGACAAGAAATTTCTTGAGCTATGACGTGGAGCAGCGCACAAATGCCTTTGCTTTATTTTTAGGTTAGTATATACCGCAACTTAATTATGATTTATATTGTTTATTTCAGCATCACATGCGAGGAGTTCCCGGACGTATCAGCGTTTTACGCAAAGAACAGCCTGGCGTCATACCTTGCACATGAATTGAAATAAAGCAAATAAACAACCCAGCTCATGTTATGGGTTCACCAAAGATGCATATTTTTTCTTTCTCATTAACGCGCATTTTTTATTCTGTGTTCCCTTTCCGCTGCAGATTAACAGAAAATGCTGCGTGATCAACGGTTAGCCAGGAGCAGGCACGAGGTGGTTTACATTAATGCAAAAGTAGCACAGCACACATCCTTGCTGCGGTCAGTCAACACATTCTATGTTCTGCTCGACCAATCAACAATTTAGTCAGTTTAGTGTAGGTTAATGAGTGAGTAAGTATAATGGGGCTTAAAAGATCAAGATCTGTTTTGTCCTTTTATGCCTCACTATGCTTATCATTAACCAGCACTGATCAGACAGGATTGTTGATTGGTCGGGCAGAACATAGAATGTGGTGACTTATCGCAGCTAGGAGATGTACTGTACTACTTTTGCATTAATGAAAATCACCCCGTGTCTGCTCCTGGCAAACCCATGGTCGTGTACTATTTTCTGTTGTTCAGGAGTGGAAAGGTAGCAGAAAATCAAAAAGCGTCACTTGCAGAGTTTCTGAAGCATTTGAGCCTGAAATCAACAGAATTTCAGTTGCGCGAATTTCAAAAGCGCTCTTAAGAAACACATGGGCCACTATTTCATAAGCGCTCAACAAGAGGTCAACACTGCATCATCCAAAATGTTGTTGATTATCGACAGACTTTCAACAGCGTGTATTGACACAACGCTTTCGAATTTCTATAGAAACCCTACATGCATTTTTGTAAGGGAGATACCTCAGTCTTTTGAATCAAGATAGATTAGTTCACAGTCATGAACAGATACAGATACAGAAGGGGTGCTTACACAGGAGTCATGATTTTTATGAATATGAAAGGCTTCACTGATTTCCCTTGTTAGTTTATCTTTGTGTTTGTACAGAATTTTTGTTTCATTAAAAATGGGAACACATGAATTTTTAGAACAATTCAGTTGGTTGTTAAGTGGACAGTTCCTGTAAAGCAGAGCAAGATTTGAGGATGGGGCGCCCTTCAATGAAGTGTTGTGGTCACGTAAGTGGGTATTTAAGCACCTTCCCGTTTCACCTATGTAGGTCTTACCGCATGTAAAAGGCACTTCATACACAACTCCTTCTGCGCAACCGACAGACCTCAAGTCATGCTTTATCTGGCACCCTCTTTTCATTTTTCTTTGTTTCTTTTCATCTTTCCTAGATTTTGCTTCAACCATGGCGCATATTTTTCCCAGCTTTTTGGGGGCAGAAAAAAGAACATCTACTCCATATCTGCTACCTACTTGCTTCAAACGGTGAGAGATTTGGTGAATATACGGCAGAACTGCAATTTTATTTTTCTGTTTTGGGGAATGCTGAGGTGATTCTTGTCTACCGCACGATTTCATCCTTTTTAGTATCTTGCTGCATGCAAGAACTATGGTATCACCCGGAAACCCCGCTGTTCTTAGTCTTCGAACCTGTCGATTAAAACTGTCACTGATAGCATGTACACATGACTTATAAATGGCGGCACCTAAACAAGAAACAGCTATACCACATTTTACAATCTTGGAATGCGCGGAATAATAACTAAGTAAAGGCTTTTCGGATCTCTGCAGAAAGGACCAGCACACATGATCCGGCTTCATTTCCAGTCTAATATCTAAAAATTGCAGCTGATTCCCATTAGGCTTTTCAAAGGTGAATGTAAGGCCGTGTCCACTGTACTCAAAAACCTTTAACACGTCAATGAGCTGCCTATTGAAGTCACCGGGATCCACAAAAACAAGGTAATCATCGACGTACCTGAAGATGCGTTTTGTTTTGACCGACAAGTTACTTACAATGGCTTTATCTACATAGCTAAGAAAGATGTTGCTTAGTACCGGAGCCACCTTTGAGCCAATGCATACACCCTTTTACACACGCTGCATACACCCTTTTACACAGCATACACGCTGTTAATCCTTAAAAATATGTACCAACTAGCTCAACTTTCCGTGTTATTGAACCTGTATAATGTGGAACAAGTCATACTAGACAATGATGCCTCTGTGGGCGCGAAGTGTGTGTCACAGGTGAGCGGCATCACCCACGACATGCATCTTGGCGTAAGTACATGCACAATTTCTCAGCATTCTTAACGTGATGAACAGACTCCACTGCTAGTGGGAAACTGTTTAGGTTTCTCCGCTGGTTGCTGATGCAGTTTTTGCATGATCGGCACGCGGATTAATCGCCTAACTACCCGTTTCTCGCTCATGTGGTATCGGATTTTATTACATGCGTTTACGTTTGGCTCGTGAGCCGAAAGTGCATTTCAGCTCGTTGCGACATTCTGGATCGCGCGTTCATGTGTGCATGCGTTGCAACATCGCTGTTATTGTCCACTGGAGGGGTTCCTAATAACGATGCGCACGAACACACCGCGAAGAGGTGAATTAGACTCCACTATATTTTTGACAGACGTACGTTTATTGAAATTTATTTTCAAAACTGTGAAGTATATAATACAACACTTAACTGTATATTTTTGAATACTCGAAACTGCAAACGTTGCTTTAGTTTGCGTAAGAACGGTCATTTTGTGCGGACGTTGGGAATTTGACTGGTGAAGGTTGTCTTCAGTTTGCTGAGGTAAATTATTAGTAACATTTAAATATGTAAGCAAAAAATACAGGACAAAACGGCCTTACTATGAATCGTAAATTATTGACGCCGCACTTAATTTGTTCAGCCTCTACATTAAATGTCACGAATTAAATTACCTTCCAAGAGCTAACTGTGACCAATGCATAACGTATATAAGCAAATTAGCCTAATAATTTCTTAATAAAGTAAACCTTGAAACCAGGACATCATACTAGTGGTAAACAGACAAGTTGACTCTCTAGAAGCTTTGATAATTATTCATAATAGAATGCTGGCTTACACATTGTAATTAAGATGCCATTAAAAAGCGGCCGCCGCACATAGCCTCGCGTGAATCAACTGACGTCGCTTCATTCGCTAATCTCTGTGAACGTATCGCAAAGCCAGCAATCGGGTGATGATACTACGACTTATTAGCGTTGAAAACGTCACCAAGTGTTTTAGTCAATTTGGAAGCACAGCGATAAACACGAGAAGTGATGCGCAAAAGCTCCGGAAGCGTGCCGCTTGTCAATCTGTGTTTCGAGTACTTGTGCTGCTAATTCGGAATGGGTCAAAACAATTGAGAAGCGCGTGTTGCCGGGCTAGTTGGTGATCCATTGGGTAAAAAATTGCGCAAAAAACACAAAGGACAAAGAAGAACACATAAGACGTATGACAAGCGCTAACTCTCAACCAGTCATGAAAGAGCCGAATCTGGTGCCACAACTCTGAGCGTAAAATCTTGATGAAACGCTTCACATGGCCCCATGAAGGTTTGACGGGTCCAACAAGAGCACTAACACTGTCAGGAGTCACCCCTTTCCTGAGGCAGAAGGCTAACTTCCGAGACTGACATGTTGCGTTGACGATTTGCACCACAAGGAGATCGATGAGGGAAGTAGAAGGAGGAGACACACAAAAAGATGGGCCCGCTGTACTAGAAATGCAGTTGAGAAGCGCGTGTTGCCGGGCTAGTTGGTGATCCATTGGGTAAAAAATTGCGCAAAAAACACAAAGGACAAAGAAGAACACATAAGACGTATGACAAGCGCTAACTCTCAACCAGTCATGAAAGAGCCGAATCTGGTGCCACAACTCTGAGCGTAAAATCTTGACGAAACGCTTCACATGGCCCCATGAAGGTTTGACGGGTCCAACAAGAGCACTAACACTGTCAGGAGTCACCCCTTTCCTGAGGCAGAAGGCTAACTTCCGAGACTGACATGTTGCGTTGACGATTTGCACCACAAGGAGATCGATGAGGGAAGTAGAAGGAGGAGACACACAAAAAGATGGGCCCGCTGTACTAGAAATGCAGTTGAGAAGCGCGTGTTGCCGGGCTTCAAAACAAATTAGCTGAAATTCTATCATGCTAACTGCATGCGGTACTGTTAAATGCATTGAACATTGCTGGCAAAATCGCGCTGCCCTCTAACGCGTGCAAAGCAGCGAGCGAGTAGGCTTTAGATAGGGCATGCAAGCTTACGTTGAAGAAAGCTACGCTTCTAACCAGTCTCATACACGAGTTCGATTACTAGTACTGCTAAGCAATAACCATTATATTGACACCAGCGCAAGCGAGACATTTACCTGATTCTGCGGACCACAACTATCCACGCTTCGCACCTCTGCCTCTCATACCACTTGCCGGCGGCGCGGTAAACTCTCACCGATGGATCCCGGTTCTTTTGTTGCGCAGACTGTTGTGAACTTGTACAACACAACAGTAATGGCTTCCTGCTTTTCACGATACGAAGGGACAGATGTCATTGCTAACAGTTGAATAATATTACGAGTGACGCAGGTTTTGGCACTGCTCAACGTCTTGCCGCGCCTGCTGCACTCCGGTACTCCGCTGCCGGCCGCATCCTTAGAGATTCCGAATTTATGGCCGGCCAGCTCCCGGCAATTTCGCCTCGCGTCGCTGTGGCGCTGCTATCGCGCCTCAGAAATTGAGGTTGGGAGCCCTATAGATGAATAAACCACAACAAAAAAGGCTGGTTTCCGTTCGCTTCCCCTGACCGCGGAAATGGCACGCCAATGTCACGCTGAAGAAAAGTAACAGATTTCTTATACACGGCAGCTAATATGTAATGACAAATATATATCAGCATACCAGTCATGCATAACATTTAATCCCCTCATTTATTATCTTTGACACTTAAACTGAGAATTGTAAGCAACTGAAGTGCGAGCCTAACTATTCGCTTATTGCTATTGTGTACTCTGGCCTGATATCCAGCTGTATTGCAGGTTTTCGATTCTGCGGAACAACGGAAAAAAAACAGTTATCGTACTCACTCGTTTATCTGCAGCGATACTCTGGTGGCGTTCACCTCAGCGTGTAAGTAGACTACCATGTGGCCCAAATTGGCAGGTGTCAGCAATGCTGTGTAGTTCACTCGCAGTCGTTCGGTTCCGATGTCTACGTTGGCGCTTAGCGTGCCTTCTTCTGCCCAAACAAAGGTCGTTCCCGTCCGCTTCAGCGTCCGCAAGCCGCTGAGCCTTCCCTCGACAAGCACTACTCGTCCGAAAAATAAAAAATCCAACATCTGATTGGGAAGAGCCAGCGGGTCTAGATTTAAGAACGTAGCACCGTACTGAAGTAACTTTGTGAGAGTGTCCCTTGTGGGCCCGCTTTCATCACTTGCTGTAAAAAGAATGCAAGTGACAGTCGTTTGAAGTTTACCAATGCGCCTTATTCAGTAGATGTCGTTTAGACCAGTTTACTATTTAAATTAGGTACTTAGTCAGGATAAAAGAAGCAGCAATAAGGGCACTGCGAAATTCATTTAATGTAAATTAAACTTGCTAATGTAGGGAGCACTTCGATGAGCATCAAATGATTTTGCTGAGTGGAGACATAAAATAAGGCTTTGGTTAAAACAGAAACAGTGTAAGCCTAAAATAACTACCCAAGCAAAAGCTCTTCTAAAATGCACAAAGAAAGCCCAGTCTGAGGCATTGCCGCACAAATGATTGTTTATGTAACACTCAATATTGAAATTATTAAAGCGATGGCTCCGTAGATAGCAATATCGGAAAACATTTTTGAGCCTATATACCCACATCATAACGATACCGAGTATAGGCATTGCTGCATGCAGTAAACTAGTCTCTAACTGCCACATATTAACAAGACCCCTATAAAAACGACATCGTCACTTAAGAAACTGGCTGCTTGTTTCTTCTATTTAGCTTGGAAAGCCTTTTTTATATAAGAACACTAAACAAAACGCGGCATCACCACAAAAGTTGAACGATATCCAAAACAATTATGGCGTTGCAAAACTCCCAATTGTTCAGAAGTGTAATATGGTGCGTTTGTCAGGGGCCATGGTATTGAATCATTGCTTTCCGGCTTGAAAGCGCTCTAAATTCGCCCAATTCATTGACTCAAATTTTCGTCGGAACGATAGCGCAAATGCCGTGAGAAAACGTTTTTATCGCTTTCTTCCTTGTTCAATACTTGTAGATTCATTGTCACTATTAGAAATATTTGACCCAAATCTCTATCGCAGTGCAAAGCTCCTAAAAATTAACAAGAATTTATGGCCGTCAAGAAGTCTAAATCCAATTTTATCACGCAGAATGTTTTCAGGCTTTTGTCTTATAGAGAAATAGGGCCAGTTGAAGTATTTTTCTTCAAGACATCATGCTCAATCTACGTTACGTATCGTAGAGAAGGAATGGATGTTTTACAGGTATGGTTCCTTTCGCTTTCTTTACGTGTATATTTGCTGCTCATATTAATTTAAGAATTACCTCCTTTCTCGTGTGATGCACTCGCGATATAGGACTACGTTTAGTTTAGTTTGGTTCGGCTTATGAGGTTTAACGTCCCAAAGTAGCTCAGGCTTTGAAAGACGCCTTAGTGTACGACTCCAGAAATATAGACCACCTGGCGTTTTATAACGTGCACTGACTTCGCACAGCACATGAGCGCTTTGCTTTTTGCCTCCAGTGAAAAGCGGCCGCCGAAGTCGGGATTCGATCCCGCATTCTTGCGGCACAGTAGTACAGCGCCCTAACCACGGCGCCACCTAGGCGGGGTAATAAGACTAAGTAAACAAAACAAAAAACGCTTGTGTGGGTTTGTTTCCGCATGACAATGTACAACACAAAATTACCTGAAAAGCATTTTAACTCTTCTAGGTAAACATCTCATGGTCTGTTTATATGTTTTCGCACATGCACCGCTTCTACATTGCCTTTACGACGTCTGCAAAATATGCTGATACTTCACTGAAATTTTGTGGAAATGCTACATTGGCACTAAAGAAGCGCGCAAATAGGGTCACTTATTGTGGTAACCAGGATCGAAGCAGTCATATTGTTCTCAAGAGTTGCTATTCAAGACATGGAGATGTTTGTCTTCAAAAATGTTTTTGCATCTCGTTCGCACTTTTTTTGAGCCGCACATTAAAGGCGATCTTTTGTGAGGCGAAACGATGCAGCCAAACGATGACGATGCTGCTACCTCCAAATAGTTTTCAAGCAGCAGTGTTGTTTTTCGGCTTTTATACTATAAGAACAACGTTTCAATACAGGATGGTTTGGGTTTGATATTGCGGGCAATAAATGTTGCCCTTAGTGTGTAGACATGACAAGTTTATTCGTGCCAGGCCAATAATCGATACTCAAATTTAGCTTGCAGAAGTCGTTCTTTCCAGCGCACTTCTGTTGGATTTTGGTATTCGTATATTGTAGCATCAATGTGCTCTTCCCTTACCGTTCATTGCCATCGCGTCATGTTTTGAAGTAATCGGTATGAATGGGCACAATTTATGCACCTAATAACATTGCATTGATCTGAACAGTTTAGTTATCACGTACAATACCTAATTTCCTCTTCATGTTTCATTTGTGACTCGGTGAACTGCCAGCATTGTCAGCTCCAATATTTCTTAATGCCATCGAAATATCTCCCCCCCCCTCCGAATAAGCAAGCTGACGCAGTTTTCTCACCTGAGATGTCGGTGCCGAAAGTACAAGTCAGAAGGAAGATGACGAGCGCTTGTTTCTTTTGCACGTCCATAACTGGGGCGCTCACCTTATAAAATAGATGCCCTGTCAGCAGAACGCCGCTTTGCAGCAGACAGGTTCATGTGCAGGAACACTTTTTTTGACCTTATAACGCTTCACTAGGTTCGGCGGCTGTTAAAAACAAAAAACAAATACAGTTTTGAAGATTTCGCGGAAATATCGTGCCTAAGAACCGGCAACTACATACTAAGTCAACAAAAAGTGAAAATCAATTATTGGAGTCACCGAGGACTGTGCACAAAACAGCGCCATGCATAGATAGTATGTATTAAATACTTCTTTCGCACTTTATTGAAACAAAACATTGATTTGATGCTGAGGCTCCGAGGAGACACGATAGCGCCTATAATGCCGCCTTTTCATTGTGCGAAAAAGTTTTTATGTAAAATCTATACTGGTTTACAAGAAAGGGGTCGGGCGCCCTTTTCGATGATACGGGGAATTTCCTAATCATAGACTGGGATAACTTTCGTCAGCTACTTTCTCAGAACGCCCCTACCCGGATTGATACCTGCAGGTCTCCATCCTCCAGACCGATGTCTCCGCTACTACTACGGAGTGCTCTATGCGGCTGAACAATCTAATAAAACAGCCGTCTCCTCCACCTATGGAAGATCCGCGCGAAAGCATGCAAAACCAGTCAAAGACGCAACGCCACAATACAACGCTTCGGTATTGAATACTTATTATAGGCAAGGAGATCGAGGCTCACAATTTAGCCTTGACTACCCAACAATGGGGCGAAGTTTATGACAACATGCGTGGCCAGCTCTGACTAACTCGCACCTGGAAACTTCTCTGCTACATTTTAGACTCGAACGGTTGCAAAAGATCTCGACAGGAAAGCACTTTTTGTATAGTTCATAGTCACCCCGGCTCCAACAAAGACCTCTTCGATGAACTTTCTGGCCGGTATCATAATGCCACTCCCCCCAACACTGTGCCTCCTATATTGGCTAACCTCCTATATTGGCTAACCTCGTCCCCGATGCGGAGATTTCAGAAGGTGAGGTAAGATTCGGTGTAATTCATCTCCGCTTCAACTCCTCGGGGACCGGGTAACATTTCTAACAAAGCTCTCCATAATTTGGATGACCATCCATTGATGACCTCATCACTTTTAGGAATGATTGCTAGACAGAGATTGAAATCCTCACTGCATGGAAACATGCACGGGTGACTTTCATACAAAAGCCAAACAAACGACTAGCTTTCGAGCGCCTCCGCCCCATCTTCTTCATTCACTGTGCCAGCAAGCTGATGGAACGCGTCAATTTCAACTAGCTTCACCATTCATCATCTTAATCATCATCAGCCTGACTATACCCACTGCAGGGTGAAGGCCTCTCCCATATTTCTCCAATTAACCCGGTTCTGTGCTAGCTGCATCCACTTGACCCTTACGAACTTTTTAACCTCATCCGCCCACCTAACTTTCTGCCGCCCCCTGCTACGCTTTCCTTCCCGTGGAATCCAGTTAACGGTTGGTAGCGAAGCACTGGAAGTAGTAGGCGAATATATCTACTTAGGACAGTAGTAACCACAGATCCGGACCATGAAAAGAAAATAACAAGGAGAATAAGATTGGGATCGAGCGCATTTGGAAAGCACTCGCAGTTATGACTAGCAGCTTACCGGTATCGCTCAAGAGGAAAGTATACAACAGTTGCATCTTACCTGTACTCACCTATGGGGCTTAAACGTGGAGGCTAACCAAGAGGGTTCTACTTAAGTTGAGAACTGCGCAGAGGGCTATGGAACGAAAACTAAATAGTAGGAGTAACATTAGGAGAAAGGAAGCGTGCAGAGTGGGTCAGAGGAATAACTCAAGTTACTGACATTCAGTGGAATTCAAGAAAAAGAAATGGACATGGGAAAGACATGTAGTGCGAAGAGAGGATAACCGATGGTCGCGTAGGGTTACAAACTGGATTCCAAGGGAAGGAAAGCGTAGAAGGGGGCTTCACCATTATGTTGAAGACAATCACCTCCTACCACCTATTATGGCTGGCCTCCGCTTAAATCGCTCCACTCAGGACATTATGCAGCAGCTGTCGAGAGTGATATTATTGCCCTTCTACCGGAGTAGGCAAAAAGTCTAACCGAGGGTTTGACATGACTAAAGTACTTGACAATGTCTCCCACGCACCTATTCTCACTAACCTCTCTCTACCCAATCCCGGCTACCGTACCTACGAGTATTTACGCACGTTTCTCTCCGGCCGTACAGCTGAAGTAAGTTTTGGCTCTGCACTCAGGCCCTATTACCCTCCCTATCAATGGCGTGCTTCACGAATCAGTCCTTTCCCCTTTCCTTCTTATTCCCGCCTTGCTCACGCTACCTACTAAATTAAATGCTACTCCCAGATATCTCATACCTTATACGCGTACAATATCACCCTCTCGATTTCAAACGGCAACGATGCCCAAATTGGATCCATACTTTAGCAAGCGGTGGCTGCATTGAACGCCATGTACCTCGAGCCGATCTCCCATGCTCCCCTCAGAGGCCCGAGCTGTTCCTCATGCGAGGTCCGCACGGGTTTTGCGATCATTCTCCCATCTGCATTACTGCTAGCGGCCAGCCTATACGAGAAGTATCCACCATTAGGATATTGGGGCTTTTTATTCAGAGCAATCGGAAAAATACCGACACTCTCGCTTAACTCACAGCCACCGTATCGCAGACCAGTTGTCTCATTCGGCACATTGCTAACAAGGATAGAGCCATGTGGGAGGCTGACTTACGATGTGTGGTCCAGGCGATTCTTATCAATCGCCTCCCATATACCCTCCTTTACCTCTAACTTTGCTGTCAGGAACGGGACCGCGTTGACTGCCTTATTAGACCTAGATACATGGCGGCTCTTCACCTCCCTCACTGGACCCCTACCTGCACAAACCCCTGGAATTTGTGGTCTACAACACTGTAACGGAGTTCGTGCAAGCTCATCTCACCTCTCAGTTCGAGCGCCTCACCCACACTCCAACTGCACGTCACATACTTGCAAGGTAGGAATAGGCTCCGAAGAGACCGTCGCTGACCAGGTACAGCTTCCACCTCGCATCCACAATGACTCATCGTTACTCCTCTCACTAAGAACGTGCACCCATGTACGACATCGCTTGACGCCATGACAGGACTATGACTCTGCAGAAAAAGGTTCGACAGATCGGACCGCAGTCTATGTCGACGCAGTCGAATACTCCTACCGCGAACCGTTTTCGCTCGTGGTAGTAAAACACTGTGGACGGCCGTTTGTTATGCACTCCAACCTCGTCAGATCATCTGAAGAAGCCGAGGAGGCGGTCATAGCCTTGGCGATAATCTCCACCTCTGCAAAGACTATCTTCAGTTACTCCGAATCTGCAATTTCTAACTTCGTCAAAGGCCGGGTTTCCTCGTCGTCCTATCTCTCCTCCATTCCACCAATCTCGAACTCCGCCAGATCGAACTGATCTAGGTCCCAGCGCACTCATCCCATCCAGAGAACGAGGCATCCCACTATAACGCCCGTGGATTCGTTAACCGGGCTGCAGCGTCACTCGTTCTACGGGCGGGAAGAGATCGTGCGCTTACTTTTCATGACATCATGAGCACTACCGCATAGGTAGATTTATCTATCCCTCCGGCACGTTTATCTTACGAAACCCCAAGAAGTTGCGTGGAGGCAACCTCAAACGAATACGTTTCCGAACCCCGCGATATATGCTCGCAATATCGTCGGGTCTACTACTCATCCTGTATACCATGAGGCCTAAACGCCTCTCTCTCACATATACTTTAGGCTTGCCCTCGGGACCTCCTCCCGCATGTTTCCAGCTCTCGAATCAAGACCAATGTGAGGCTTCGTTGCTCAGCTCCAATCCAGACACACAGATCCAGGTCCTGACAAGAGCCCTAGAAGTCGCCCAGCGCCAAGAGCTCATGGCCACCCCTTGATGGGTCCTCACAATATTTTACTACTTCCTGTTAACGAAAAGGATGTTTATCCTCCTCCTACAAGAAAGGAAAAGCGTAGTATCCGTCACTCTCTCCGTGGACACCTGACCGCGCCATACGTTCTTGCGACTGTAGTAAGAAGGAAAGGATAGTGTATGAGCCTGCTAAGTGGCTCTTGAGCCAAAAACTGTCTCGTGCGGACAGAAGAGAGGTTAAAGAGAGAGGAGGGGAGGGGAAACGCAAGTCGCAACGGCCATCGTGCATAGAGAAACATGTTTCTCTGTGCGTCGTGTGCTGGCGAATGCAATGGCAGCACGCACAAGAGGTACAATGCTGGTGACAAGGGGGACGGAATGTACCATGTGCAACAGCAACGCTCAGGATTTCGCATTTCTCCATTGCAGATTATGCAGCGCTCTCGGAGTTTTTAGTTTTTATGCGTAAGAATTAGGTGAGTATGTCGGAAGGTTCGTGTCACCACGAGTTTGTCCGCATGATTGCATTCAAAAGAAACGAGTTATAAGGAAAAGAATTGTTGCATTATTGCATTAGAAAGAGGATAAAAAAACCTCGCTGGGGAAATTTGGTTCACGCTGATTACTTAGGTAAATAATTAGAGCAAGTTAATTTAATCAGACGTCAAGGCGGCCGGGAGGGGTAATGGCGACGTCCAAATGGGGTCACGAGGTGCCCGAATTGCAGTGACGTTGGCCTCACTTGAGGTGGCGGGCAATTAGAAATGTTAGAACGTGAACGAGCAGGAAAGGCTGTCATTTGAGTGCATAAATGGGTGAGAAGTGTTATAAAGTGTGTAAAGGGTGGTAATCAATCAAATGCCGTCTGAAAAATTCCGAAAGCACTGCAGAATCTATAGTGGGAAAAATGCGAGAGCCAGAGCATTGCTGCTGCACACGGTACATCATGCGCCCCTTCTCGAACACAACCACTGTTCCGTTGACCGCATCAAAGTTCATCGCGGTTCTATAATTGATGTTTAGTAGAGAAGAAGCAGGGGGCGGCAGAAAGTTAGGTGGGCGGATGAGATTAAGAAGTTCGCAGGGGTCAAGTGGATGCAGCTAGCACAGAACCGGGTTAAGTGGAGAAATATGGGAGAGGCCTTCGCCCTGCAGTGGGTATAATCAGGCTGATGATGATGATGATGATGATGATGATGATGAGAGAAGATGCGCAGTATCTGTTGCTCATGGAATCCCGCTGACACATCTCGCAAACAACACAAAATTTGCTATGGATAACCAGGGAAAAAAGGTGAGAGTGCCGACTTCGTAATGCTCTATTACTGCTCAGTATTACTTGCCTCATTTGTACCATGTATGAAAAGCGTGTAAATGAAGCTGTCTGCAGTGGCTGTGCAGCTTAAGTTGAGTATAATAGCCAGACGTGATTTAGGTTTGGATAGCTCCTGTTGAGTATAATTGCTCTTTACAAAGTGTAGGTGTCAAATAACTGCCGGTAATTAGGATTAAGTTTAGCTTTATGCTACATCAGTAATTTTTTATTTGCAAATGTTCCAAAAGTGGAAAATACGAAACTTTAATTTTTATTTTCTTCCCCATCTATCGCAGGTTTTCTTTTTGTTTTCGCATGCTCACTGATGCTTGTAGAAAACATAGCAATTTAAATTTATTTTTATCAACCTATATAGAAGCTTTGAATAAATGCTGACATTTTTTTTATTAGTTCACAGAAAGGGAAGTGCGCAGTATCTGTCAAACTTGATTCTGCGGACACCTGAAGCCCCGCTGGGGTGGCGCAGTGGTAAGACGCCCGACTACTGTGCCGGAGTTCCCGGGTTCGAACCCGACCTCGGCGGCTGCGTTTCGATGGAGGCGAAACGAAGTGGCGTCCGTGTGCTGTGCGATGTCAGCGCACGTTAAAGATCCCCAGGTGGTCGAAATTACTCCGTAGCCCTCCACTACGGCTCCTCTTTCTCTCTTTCCACTTTCACTCCCACCTTCCTCCCTTCCCTTACGGCGCGGTTCAGGTGTCCACAGAGCAAGCGTGACAGATACTGCGCCTTTCCCTTCCTGTGAACCAACCCACCCACCACACCTGAACCGCGCCGTAAGGGAAGGGAGGAAGGTGGGAGGGAAAGTGGATAGAAAGAAAAGGGTGCCATAGTGGAGGGCTCCGGAGTAATTTCGACCACCTGGGGATTTTTAATGTGCGCTGACATCGCACAGCAAATGGACGCCTCTCGTTTCGCCTCCATCGAAACGCAGCCGCCGAGGTCCTCCGCTGCCTCGTGCAGACAGAAGAGAAAATAGAGAAGAAAGAAAAAAGAAAAGGGAGAGAAAGACGAGCGCCGAACGATAGCCGTCATCCACCACAGAAACAGTGGCGGGTGCAATGACGGCCTACAACAGATAAAATTCAGTGGCTGGCTCCATCGGCCTCCATCGAAACGCAGCCGCCGTAGTCGGGTTCGAACCCGGGTACTTTGGCGGATAAATGCTCACAAACAGGCATATTCATCGACATCGGCGGCTGCGTTTCGATGGAGGCGAAATGAAGAGGCATCCGTGTGCTGTGCGATGTCAGCGCACGTTAAAGATCTCCAGGATCTCAATCTCGGGATACCAATCTTTTTCAAGTGACAGGTGAGAAATCTCGCGTCACAACATTGGTTAAGAGGAACATTGCTGCAATCATGCACGAAATCAATTCGAAAGAAATTGAGGCAGTGCTATTGGAAATTCTTACGGGACGAAAAGAGCAACTAAGCCTGTTCCTCTTAAATTTATATAGTACGCCACAGTAGAGAAGGGTGAGATTCAGGGCCCTCTTTCGCAAAGTGATAATCACAGCCGGGAGTAACCCCTTGCTAATAGTCGGTTACTTCAACGCGGCGCACCCGGAACGGGGTTACGCTAAACAAGATCCTAAAGGCAGGCAGTTATGGGAAGAAGCGCACGAGCTGGGACTCACTTTGCACACGGACCCTAGTTTTCCATCCAGGGTGGGTAACAGCGTCTGCGTAGACACTTCCCCTGACTTGACCTTCTCCAAAAATGTGAAAGATCTGAACTGGCAAAATTCGGAGCAAAATTTTGGCAGCGACCATTTTATTCTCGCCTCGATCCTTAAAAAAGGAGTAAAGACGCGCCGTGTGTGTCAACCGAGGGTTACGCAATGGGAACTATTTAGGGAAAAGCGAGAGAAGGCTGGCGAAAGGAAGATTACAAACATAGAAAAATGGACGAAGACCCTCATGCGTCACGTTGGAGAGGCAACAAAGAATCTTGAAGGGGACGATGCCCCTGAGATTGCTGATAGCAAACTGCTTCACATGTGGGAGGCAAAACTTGGTATGGAGCGCAGACTAAAGAAGCAAAAGTGGAACCGTAATCTTAGAAGGAGGATAGCTAGGCATAATAAAGAAATTGAAAATTATGCGGTTAAATTATGTGAACAGCAGATGCGACGAGATGGAAGGGGGCATGAGCCTTTCCAGAATGTGGGGTCGGCTGAGACACCTATTAGATCCGACCAACTCAAAATCCCAGTCAGGAATTAGATTATCAAACGCCAGGCACGCGTTTAAGGGTACAGACGCGGAATTTATGGATGCACTAGTCAACATGTACATTGGCGATACTCATAGTGCCCCCCTCCCAGAGCATGACGGAGCTTCCAACGAGGAGCTGGACGCACCCATCACGAAGGCGGAGGTCAGGGCAGAAATATTGGGACTAAAAACAAAATCGGCCCCGGGCACTGACGGGATAACTAACAAAATTTTAAGAAACCTGGATGATGACTCCATCAGCGCTCTTACTGAGTATATGCAAGACATTTTGACTAAAGGGCACCTGCCTCGGCAGTGGAAGTCGGCAAACGTAATTCTAATCCTAAAACCGGGCAAACCCCCGAAACTAGAAAATCTAAGATCTATTTCTCTAACCTCATGCATGGGAAAATTGATGGAGCATGTAGTCCAGACACGACTGACGCGCTTTATGGAGAAACACGACCTGTGGCCGCACGAGATGGTCGGCTTTCGACCGGGTTTGAGCACGCAGGACGTGATGCTCAGACTCAAATACGACATAATCGACTCGCGTTCTAGAGACGCCAGAGTGATTCTCGGCCTGGACTTGACAAAGGCTTTTGACAAAGTTAAACACGAAGCGATCCTCCACGGTCTCCAAGAAATCGGAGTAGGTGAACGAACATCTGAGTATATCAAGGACTTCTTGTCAAACAGAACTGCCTGCATGAAGTTTCAAGACATTCAGTCGCCCACAGTGAAGTTAGGGAGCAGGGGGACGCCGCAGGGCTCGGTTCTCTACCCGCTTCTTTTCAGCGTGGCGATGAGGGGCCTCCCAGAAGCTCTGAGGAGCATAAAGGGGCTAAATTTCAGTATTTATGCGGATGACATCAATCTCTGGGTTAACAAGGGTAGTGATGCGAGCATTGAGGAGCGCCTGCAGGCGGCGGCGAACACTGTCGTAGACTACCTGCCAGTAGGGGTCTATCATGCTCGCCGCAAGAATCAGAATTATTCGTCTATAACCCAAAGTCACTCCGATGCAAGCGCAGCTGGGAATTTGACATTAAAGTAGAAGGAAAACCAGTTCCAAAGGTAGATCAAATCAGAATCTTAGGACTATTCATTCAGGAAAATGGATATAATGATGGAACAATCAGAAAGCTAGAGGGATTCGCCACACAAGCCATTGGAATATTTAGAAGAATCGCGTCGAAAGGACGAGGCGTTGAAAGGACGAGGCCTGAAAGAAAGAAAGAAGCTTGCTTAAACTAATCCAAGCTTACGTAATAAGTCGCGTGAGCTATGCCACGCCGTTGTTAAATATCAGGTCGGAGGAGAAGAAGAGGTTAGACTCTCGCATTCGATGGTGCATAAAGAGGGCCCTGGGCTTACCAATTACTACCTCCACATAGAAGCTCCTTTCTATGACAGTGCACAATAGCTGGCACGAAATAGCGGAGGCTGTCAGAGTTTCGCAGCTGGAAAGATTAAGTCGAACGACCACGGGCAGAACTATACTCGAAATGGTAGGCCTGCAGGCAGATAGGGGACTACGAGAAAAATCAAGTATCCCACAGGACTGCCGAGAAAATCTAATCATTCCCCCCCTCCCTCGTAACATGCATCCCATATTCAACACAGAGAGGAGGGAGAAGAGAGCAGAAGCACTAATCAGACGCTTCGATTCGATGGACAGCAAGTCGGTTGCGTACGTGGATGCGGCAAGTGGCAAAACGGGGGCGGCGGTCACCTCGGGGGTAGACGGCCGAGGTGCACCGGTATCAGCCGCCACCATTAGAAGCCGCAACACTAATACGGCTGAAGTTGCAGTAGCGCTCGCTTGCGTCGGAACGCACGCCAATTTCATAATCAGCGATAGCAAAACGGCTATTTTGAATTTTGGAAAGGGTAGGGTCTCGCCGGAAGCGGCAAGGATTCTGGCCAGTAGACGACTATACAGGAAAACTCGCCTAATTTGGACCCCTGCACACACGTCCGTTCCTGGCAACGAAGCGGCCCACGAGTTAGCCCGAGCTCTCTACTTCCGGGTAACTGTGGAACCGCCCGATTGCCGGAAGATGGACGAGCGTCTGCAAAATTATACGGAGATTCTTCAAAATTACAGGTTAAGCAGGAGAGTGGTGCCACCATCGGATAAAAGTCTAAACAATAGGGAGGCATTCGCATGGCGGCGCCTGCAAGCTGGGAACTTTGTAAACCCGGTCTGGGCATATTATGTCCAATGGAAGATAGGAGAAACGATAAATGCAAGCACTGTGGGGAGAGAGAGACCCTCGACCATATAATCTGGGAATGTACTGGCTCCCCAGGGGCTAAAACAAATATAAATTGTAGAGAAGCCTGGGAAGCCCTGCTGCGGAGCGAGGTCCCTGCTCCACAGCTACAAGCCATCCGCCTGGCGGAAGAAGCCGCGAAGAGCCAAGACCTCTTTGCCTGCTTCTGATCGCGGAGGCCTCTGCTCCCATCCCTTAGGCCTGCGTGCCGGGGGCGGGAATTGGGGGCCTCCTTATCTGGTGGAAAAAAAAGTTATCATCATCAAGATCTCCAGGTGGTCGAAATTACTCCGTAGCCCTCCACTACGGCTCCTCTTTCTCTCAATGCAGTTTCACTCCCACCTTCCTCCCTTCCCTTAAGGCGCAGTTCAGGTGTCCACAGAGCAAGTGTGACAGATTCTGCGCCTTTCCCTTCCTGTGAACCTATTATTATTATTATTGTTGGGTTCCTTCAGCGCAATACACTTGCTGAATTATTTCGCAAGAAAAATGTAATGTTGCGATGAGCAAAGCAGAACTAAAATATTGGCATATTACCGGGCAAAAATTTTAAAATTATAAAGATACTCTAGTTTTCAGTTTTAAGAGTTTTATGCGAATGATCCAATTTTGAAACATTGAAAAAAAAATTGCTTTTTAACGGGGTCAAATGTAGCGTAGACTGGCAGATGCATTTCGCCGTGTTTTCCTTCTTTTTCGACATGTTAATGGCACCCTCTAGGTGTCATTTAGCACAAACGTGAACACTATTTTTCCTTGGAATTATTTTGACATTGCGTTTTTGCTTGCAAGGAGCAGCACGGTGCAAGGATCAGCATTCAAATGCAGAGCATAGGCGCATTAATTCTTGGGAATTGAAGTAGAAAATGACTTCGCGGCCAGTGTTATATTGTAGTAATATACTTCCCAACGCAATAATTCTCTATGTAGGTCATGGCAAAATGCTTCCTCATACTGGAAGCTGCAATTGACTCTTTCAGCATTCCCAATGATGAACGCGAAGTTGCATCTATATGCCAATTGCCGCCTGATGAAGATGGAAATATTACTGACGAGGATCACGCGAAAGAAATGACTTTTTTGAAGTTGTTCGCGTTGATGGTTGCGGGCACGTTGAAGTTGTGTAGTGCTGCGATGAAGACGTTCACTCGCCTACTGCTTGTTCGAGTCCTGAGCGACGAAATAAACCAGTGCGGAGGCAGTCGACTGCTGGAAAAGGGCGCAAGTCTTCAAACAAGGCTGGAAAAACAAAAACCCTAAAGCGCCCCTTTAGCTTAGTATGAGGTGACTGTGTTACGTTCCACAAAACACTTTCTAGAGAGAACCGTCCGTCGTAGCTAGAGGCATTTCCTGAGCTAGCGGACATAAGCCTATTTACGCTGCTGAGAAAAATTATTTCTCCAGAATATCTTGGTTCAATGGCTCAACTGACTGCAAGGTACGCACTCCAAAAAGGGGAGGAGGTGGACGTCACAGGAGCGGACAGCGGATCCCTCCGTTCTACGTGAGAAGTATTGGAGCACCTCAGAAGACCTTCGTGTGCCTTTAGTCGCTACAGTAATGGCGCGCAATAGGTCCAGGCAGCTGAAAAGGTTTTCTCAGGTAGTGAACAACAGTAAGTTGAAAGCAGGCGAGAAGATGGACAAGACTAAGCCGTTTTACGACAAAATCTCCAGATGTTTCCGCGGTTTGGGGTGTTCCACGAAAGCCTCAGCATTGACAAGTCAGTGGTGCCCTATTATGGCCACCACTCGTGCAAAATGCTCATTCGCGGTGAACCTATTCGATTTGGGTATAAGATATGGAGGATGTGCTCGTCAAATTGGTGTCCTCTGCAATAGAAATATATTGCGGGACAAACGAGAATGACGAGAAAACACCTTTCGGGCTGAGGGTTGTTAGAAATATGGCATCTGTCCTGTCCGCCCCTCAAGAGCACGAAGTTCCGTTTGATAACGTTTTCACTTGGCACGTTCTCCTGACGAAACTGGCTGACCAGAGGATTCGAGCGAGACGGGGACTGTACGAGATACAAGAACCGGCGGTTGTCCATTTAAGAGCTTGTAAGATGTCGGATGAAAGGAAAGAGGTTCTTTACACTAAAAGTGTGACGGATGCATTTAGAACTACGCATGCATTTAGAACTACAATGCAGTCGTCACAGTTTCTTCAAACCACCTCGGCCATAAGCCTCTTGGAACTGCAAAACGCTTCTAACGACGCGCAATGAAAAAGGTAGACATTCCTCAAGCATATTTTATCACAAAATACAATCAGGGCATAGGGGGAGTAGATGTTTCCGACCACTTCCTCGGAAGTGATCGCCAAAGTCTTCGAAGCGAAAAATGGGGGTGGAACCTTTTCAGCAATGGTCTGAACATAGCTGTCGTCGCAGGATGGCTCCTTTACTGCGAGCTTAACAAAGTAACTGATGTCGCTATGACGCACATAGCATTTTGGGAGGACGTCGCCATGTCCTTGATGCACCTCAAGCAGAGATTCACTGGGCGGCCTGGACCTCGGGTTCATCCGAGACGGGGCGATAAGAAAACTACATCACTTCATTGTCTGAGGGACTTAGGGCAGGTGTGCAGAGTGCAAGAAAAACACGACCAACCAGTATGAGAAGTGCAAAAAGCACATGCACACCAAATGCTTTGCAGAATACCATGGCTTGTGAAGTTTTCACGTACCTACAGCAAGTGGATGAAAAAATAAATGTTCGCAAGCATTGTTATAAACATATATACTTTTGCAATGCCTTGTATGACGCTAGTAATTATTCTTCTGTTAACATGAGTAAGCAATCGCCATTTTACAGTTAATAATGGTTGTTCCAGACAAAATTTGTGTTTTTCGTATGGGAAACGCCAATGTTACGAAAATGAAACACGCGAAAAAACCCAAGTCTTTGTGAATGCGGCTTTTTCTAGCATAGGTAATTTAGAAGTCCAATGCAGATGATCAACATCAATTTAAGTTCTTTCACTACTGCTTGTTAGTGCGGCGCTTAAAAGGTAAGTCGCACATCATTGGATAGTTTATAGGGAGTAAAATTCCACAGAAGTAATTGTAAATATTAAATTTCACCATTAAGTTGTTAATTATAGCTAACTTCAACTTTACACTACAACATCAAGTCGTATATCGCTGAATAGCTTAAATCCAGTACGACTTCTTCACATTACTTGCAGTGCTTAGTTAATAACCGTTAATTAATTAAATGTGAATAACAATATTTGTAATTATTTTTAGGCGAGAACATGGAGTAGAATTCGAAATGAAACGCTAAACCAAGCAAAAACCATGTCAGGCTGATAAAATCGCGCGCTATACCGAGCTAACGGCTATCCTTCGGTTAAGAAAACACGCAAAGGAAGCGAAACAGTACAGGCTAATGAAACTTATTAGCAGCACGTAAGGGCACTTAAGTACCCTGGTAGTTTTTGCTCGCTGGGATCACAATACGAGGTCAGCGGGAAGCCACTATCGAGCGTTGAGTTCTTCTCGAGAAGTATTAAGTGAATTTCAGAAGCTAGATCGTATAAAAAAAACCCAAAAATGAGTTGTTTGCTTATCCTGTAATTTGCCAAGGAACACTTCTGGATCTGTTAGTAGTTACGGCGCACTGAGTCCGTGATCAGCTAGCCGTTTATTCTGTGGGACTAGTTTTGGGCCTAACGCTACGGCTTCGTGTGGCCGTTTTTATTCTTAATGCTCGGTTTGCTTCTATGCAAGTCTTACAGAATTTTCTGCTTACAAAGTGGTACAGGCGAATGGATCCGGAGTGGACGTTTAGCTTGCCGGCCGCCCGCAGTAGGCCGCGTTAATCCGTCATTCACCGCTTTCAGCTGTTCGGTCTTCGCGTACTTTTTGAAGATAGGATCTTCCAAGCAGAATGGTCTAAGCGATAGTATGCACCCAGAGTGCAACATAAGCAGTAGGGGCTAGGCCGCTACTTTTCCGATAACCTGCTATTATGGCACCGAAATGCTTATAGTAATGCAAATTGCCAGGTCCTTTTTAGCGCGTCAAAGCTACACCTGGCCTGTGAAGCGCAGAACAGCAGAGGGCTGTAGAATAATTTTAAGCATCTGAAGCTCTTTAACGTGCACTGAAATCTCGACACAGGGACGTTTTAGTGTTACAGTGAAGCTGTATACTTCTTCCGTCCGAGGAAATTTTTGTGTCGTTGTCGTAAGCAAAAAACGCCAGGCCTTCAAAAGGGGTTGATGTCATTCGAAGCCCTCGTGTGAAGTGCAAACAGCATAATGTATGACGAAAGCACCTGCAAACAACGCTAAGCACGTTCCCTCTCCCCGCGTATGCTTCCTGGTAAATATTACGGTTGCGTAAGCTACTCCGAGTCGAAAAGTACCTAACAGTATAAAAATCACGTACTCAACAGCATCGCAGGCCTTGCAGCTCTCGCACAGGAGGCCGTGTGTGAGCGTCAGACTAGGCACGACCCAAAATGCCGCCAGAGAAGCCGAGCGCAAGCGACAAGCCTGTCGAAACGGCTGGGAGCGACATGAAGCAGAGAACGCTGCAAAACGACACAAGTACTACGGTGATAAGATGGCCAATTTCAATGGGGCTAATTCTAAATATAACAATAAATTTCTCGTTGTATTCAATATACCTGATACGTGTGTGATGGACTGCGGTTCCAGGGCTATTTAATGTGCATCAAAATGTTAGGAATACAGAAAAGAAGCAAAGTTGACTCGACGTTTTGTCGCGTTCATTTCCTAGGTGTGGTACCTGCTGAGATTTTTTATTCGAAGGAAAAGCGCCTCTGCTTTCTAGGACTCGTGGATACATATATCCTCCGATCCATTCACATCTGCCTCTGTTAAACATCGCAGAAGAACAGCTGGTTGCACCGCGGATTCTGTCCATGCCTATTAGGTGCATTTCTCATAAATGCGGACCGTTTGGGATTAAAGGCCAAGTTGTAAACGTCCCCGTCGATGTACAAAAGACTGTCCAGAGCTTTCCTCGAAGCATCGATGAAGACATCGCAATCAACATGCTCATGAAGCGGCGCCTACTCGCATATCCTGCATACTCTGTAGTACCATTCGAAAGCTAGGATAACATCAAAAAATGGCTCGATGTTTTTCTCTAGAGTCCGCTATACAAGTTCAATAGCATTCGCTTCAACCCACATATTTTTCAAAGTCTGCCTAACGAGTAGGAGATAGACGAAGACGAGGTCGAGAAGCTGGTGGGCGTGGACGACTTGGATGACCTCACCCAATGTGTCGTGGTTATGAAAGCAACGAATCAGATGGTTGTGTATACAATGAAACATGCATGACCGGGCTGCAAACGTCGACTCACTTCTTGGTCATTGCTCCAGGTGAAAGGCTAATATAAGCACATTTCACTTGATTCTGCTTTCAGTCTTTGCAGAGCCACGGGCGCGAATTTTCAAGTGCCGTCGCAATGGGTAATTGGGTGTTATCCAACCACCACTGTCTGTGTCCAGCACTGTGCAAACGCCTTCATAGAGTGGATTGTAGCCAATTTTTCCCTTCCAAACAAGAAACGGTGGCTTGGCCGAGATTCACTTTACATCATTTGGCTCGGCAACGCAAGATATTTGATCTGCCTTAAGCATTCTAGCAATCAGCAAGTTTAGCAAAGGTGTACTCGTAATCGAGTCTGTGGTCGTGATATGGCGTCGTCCGTGCAATGCGGGCGTGCAGCTTACCTGAACTGTTAACCTCAACGATATGATCGTCGACGCCAGAAGAAAGCAAACGGAGGCCAGCGATTGAAGACAGCGTGTCTGACATTTCAAAACGAAATAAAAGTATATTCTTGCCCCAGTGCAGTTCCTCGTCTTCAACTACGGAACAATTGTGAAATCCTTCGCTGTCGCTGTGACTCTCCGGTAGCGTTTTCGACGCATTATAGGTACATGCAAAGCCGCCCAGAAGATAAATAACACATAAAGGTCTGCAGATCACTTGCTGGTAATGATTTCTCTCAACCTAAAAATAACGATCGCCAAACCGAGAAATCCACTCATACGTTCTGCGCCAGGCAATGCCGCAATCACAATCACCCCAACATGGCGCCGATTATTGTTTCGGTTTTCCCCCGGTAGATGGTTGCACTTTTTCATTAGGTCTATGGGCTCATTAGCGTCTGTCCGAGCGTGCGTGCGTCCGCGAGAAGTGCCATACGTCTCCGCGAGATTCCACGGTGTTCTGTTTACCTTTAAAGCTTTCAGTGAAGAACTTTAGCTAGTGGTAGATGGTGACCGATAATGATAGTTGTATTTAGTGGTGGGGACCCTTAGTGGTTATAGCTTGACCTCTTCACCTCGGAACCTCATCGGTCATGACCAGACGTGACGTTATCATGATCTCATATCTGAAAATGTCTAATAACCGCAACTGACGTCACGTCCGGTCGTGACCATTGACCTCAACACGTGATACCCGCATATTCGAAGCGCACGCCGCCAGGCGTCCGATTCATGTGTTTATGCTGCGCCTTTTATTTGGCGCTTCTTCTAACGCCGCACCACACAGCATATAAAAGCAGTTTCAGTAAAGGAGGAGTCGGCGGCGTTTCAAACAATTGTTTTCGCGCCATCGCACGCTAGGGGCCCAATGTGCCCCCTAAAAGTTTTATTATTACACCTACATTTACCATGAATGGCAGGGTATATATGTGCCATCATTTCGAATCGCTGTCGAAACTAGCCTTCAACCTCATTAGCAGATGGGTGGTCATTGGGAAAGGATATTTTTATTCAAAGTCATGAGCGTATATTTTCATATTTTTTAAAATTGGGCTGTGGCGACAGCGATTGTTTACACGCAAGGGCGAGGAGACCGCTACAGAAATAATTAAGGACTTTCAAGAAGCACGCAGAAGGTGCAGCAGTGGACGCATATCCACTGTGGCAGCCGCGTACTCAAGGCGGAATAAATAACCTTTTCAAGACGCCTAGTTAACGTTTATACCAGGGCATGAAACTGTCAGAGGGGACTATTGTGTTGAAGCCAATGCCCGACCACACGCCAACTCGGAGGCGAACACTGATAGGGAACTGGACTGAGTCACTAGATGCCATCATTGAATACCAAAAAGCCTCAAAGAGGACCTATCACCCTCACCACGAAGACCTTAATTGAGAGCGGTCAGTTGCCTGGAGACAACTGCTGACAAGCACGTACCCCAATATGAGCCTACGCAGCGAAATCTATCCGACAATGCCAGAATTCCCGCTATGCGGGGAAGACCCTACACTTTCCCATGTTACATGGACCTGTGCGAAAACACAGGTAGCGCCAGTGAACATCGCATAAACATCGGAGCAGTGGGAAGCAGCGCCGTCATGCTCGACACCTGATTAACAGCGCCAACTGATCGACAGAGTGCGCAAGACGGCAAAGCCTACTGCAGGCCTGGACGGATGACCTTACCCACCCGGGAGAATTACTTCGCCAAAATAAACTTTTTCATTCACTCACTCGACAAACGGCATATTACTCATCTACACGCGAAATTTTGATACTAAATAAAGCATGCATTTGATCCAACACCGTTCCTCCAATCTGGCTATGGCGACGATGACGTCTTTTGCACCCTATATTAGGGCGAAAGCCTTTCTAGGCTCACGAGGTTGTGTCTGTGCGTGCTTGCGTCCGCATCAGTATCACACGTCTTCACAAGGCTACGTGGGATCCTGCGAGATGCGCTGGGCTGTGTTCAGCTTTAATGTTGTCAGTGAAAACCTTTAGTTAGTGATAGATAGTGACCGATAATGATTTCACACTTTTTTGCAAGACTCCGCGGAGTTCTGTTTAACTTTAAAGCTGTCAATGATGAACTTTATTTAGTCGTAGATAGCGACCGATACTAATAGTGGTAGTTGGGGATAGTACAGTTAGTAATGCTGGTGATGAAGATGGTAGGGATGATTACAGCGACAGTTGATGATGATAGTCATAGTGACGTCAGGACTGTTGACCGACTGTGACATCATCACCTAGTGACACCGTCGCCATGACCGGATGTGACGTCATGACCGGATGTGCCGCCATTATGAAGTCACATCCAGTCATATCTGATAACCCGGGCTAATGGTGCAAGAACCCAGTGTTTGTAAGACGGAAGCGTGTTGCTCGTGGTGTTTGAATTGGCCGCAACCTGCGACTTCGAGAATTTTTTCATGATAAGCCCAATTCAAACACCACGCGAAACATGCTGCCGCCTTACAAACACTGGGTTCCTCCAACACAACGAAACAACTGTATAGTGTTGTACGTTTAGTGCTGTTCAAAAAGATGCCTTAGAAGTGTACAGAAAACAGGTTCCTTTCCATCAAAACCTCTCAGTCCGCGAGGCAAAAACAATGGAAGAGTTAGCCTGCAGAAAAGAAATAATCCTTAAGCCGGCATACAAAGGTGGTGCTGTGGTCGGAATGAATAAAATTGATTACTTCGCAGAGGCACACCGGCAGCTGGCAGACGATAACTTATCAGCTTGCAGACTGCGACTATCAGCTTGCAGACTGCGACCCCACAGATCAGTTCAAACATATTCTGAAGAATGCATTACAGGAGCTTCACAAGGATAACAAGATTACAGAAAGCGTCTTTCGTTCAACTGTTCTACTCAGCACGGTGGCCGTTAGATTCTATTTTTTACCAAAAATACATAGAGAAAACATTAGAGGTCGACCAATTGTTTCGGGTTTCGGCACGGTCACGGAGAGTCTGTCTCGTTACGTCGACGCGCTTATTAATAGCATTCTGCCTACATATTCGTCTTACATAAAGGACACTACTAACGTCTTGTCTGACATCATTGACCTTACCATTCCTCATGATTCTGTGCTTGTTACGCTGGACGTCACTTCACTTTAAACAAATATCCCGCATGCAGATGGTATACGCGCCGTTGTGACTGCCTACAATGAAGCTTGCATTGAAAAGATAATCGTCAGTTACATATTGGCCACCTTACTTAAACTTATATTAGAGATTAATAATTTAGAGTTTGAAGGAAAACATTATGTTCGGATCAGTGTTACCTCAATGGGTACAAGAATAGGACCTAAATACGCAAACATACTTATGGCCATGCTGGAAAATAATTTTTTGCAAAGCCGATCCTTAGTGCCGTTTTGCTACAAACGTTATATTGATGATATATTTCTTATCTGGACAAAAGGCGAAGCCGAGCTCCTATCATTCATAGCCGATTTCAACAAGCTGCACTCTTCAATATCATTTTCCCACACGTACTCTAGATATACAATCAATTTTCTTGACGTCACAATTTTGCTTCAAGAAGGCACCTAAACTACAACAGTGTACCAGAAACCGACTGACCGTCAGCAATATCTGCACTTCGATATACATAGTAGCCATGTCAAGCACGTTAAAACCAGTATCCCCTAAAGTCAAGCAGTTCGTTTCAAACGAATTTGCTCAAAGCAATCTGATTTCGAACATAACTGTGCCACGCCTCACACCTTTCTAATTAAACACAAATATCCCCTGCTGCTCATAGATGGCGCCATTAAGCGCGCTGATACACAAGATCGTAGAATTCTACTTGCTAAAGACAAATCGAAAACTCCCCTCTTGAATATTAACCTTGTCCTGATTCATCCTGCTTCTGCTCCGAATGTTTCGGCAATCCTTAAAAAGCATGCAAACATTCTCATGCAAAGTGATCGCCTTTGGAACATATTCGTAGAGCCATTCGGGGCAGTTTACAGAACATCGAGAAACCTACGAGATATACGAACATCATCGGAAACAGGTTCACCGGAACCCATAGGCTGCCATCCTTGCAATAAGAACAGGTGTAAAGTGTGTCCCCACATGACCAGATCACAAAGCGTCCATAGCACTGGGTCAAAGTTTCGTTTAAACATTCACGGCAACTTCACCTGCGATACTTCAAACGTTATTTACCTACTGCAATGCACCGTATGTAACCAACAATATGTAGGACAAACTGAAACCCCGTTTAGATTGCGCTTTAACCACACCTGCCTCTATCAAAGCATGTTCAGCTACCAGGTCATTCATTAGACTAGATTTCAACCACTATTATCGAATCCGGTTTTAAAAGCAATCATGAGCGCGACATTAGAGAGTCGTTTCTTATATATAAATTCAAAGCAGTTTCGTCAGGTTTAAATGAAAGCAAAGGAAAACTAAGTTCGATCCCTGCAACTTGAACGCCCAAATATGTTCCCATGTCAATGTTGTGTCAGTGCCGCTTCTCGTTCATTGTTTTGCATATCTGCAGCGCTTGAGTGTCTTTCCTTTTTTTTTTTTTGCTTGGGTGGAGCATATCGTTCCCTTTTAGGATGTAGTGGTCGATTTGCATGCTAATATTTATGCTGTTCAATGAGCCGCGTTTTCTTTATTGTGTAATTTCTCGCTTCTTTAATTTTGCTGTCCAGGAATGGTTATCTTTGATGATGGTATGCCTACCGAATATCTCGCAGATTCGCAGATGTATGGTTCTATGTATGTATATTTATCTGCTGCTGCCCGCATTTATAAGATAGACAATATTCCAAAACGCTATCACCTCCTACAGTGACCTACATATCGCCCTGTTGTCACGTGCCTGATGCGTGTAGACTTTTCCGTGCAATTATTTTTATATCTTGGTGTATACCTTTATACAAATACTATAACTTCCATTTCAGTACCGAAATTCGGACGAAGGCTGTTCCACAGCCGAAACGTCAATAAATTGGTTTCACACGTTGGTTTTCTTTTTTCGCTACAGTTGACCGTGGCCAAGATTTCATTTTAGTATATATATATATATATATATATATATATATATATATATATATATATATATATATATATATATATATATATATATATATATTGTAATAGGGCGTTTATTGACGCTCCGATGAAGAGCTGTGAGGACAAGACCTTGCAACGGCGAGCCCAGCGTACTTCTTCTTTGTCTTCGTCGCACAACGCACAGGTGCATGTCGATGGCTGAAGTGCTGACTATTACAGTACATTTTCCCCCCGGGTAAAAAAAAAGGAGCCATCCTGGCGACTTATGGCGCGGAAAGCACAGCGGGGTCATAGAATGGCTTCAATCGGTTCACGTGAACTGTTTCACGACCACGGCGACGCAAGTCCGCAGAGGGCGTGACGGGCTCAACTACGTAGTTGACTGCAGACGTTTGCTGGAGAACCCTATATGGCCCGTGGTAGCGAGCAAGAAACTTCTTTGAAAGGCCAGGGGTTGTGGAGGGCACCCAGAGCCACTCCAGTGTGTTCGGGAGATATGACGAAGCTTCGCCGGTATCACGGAGGTATTTTTGTTGCCACTGATTTTCTGTTGTGAGAGAGCGGGCGAGCTGACGGCATTCTTCTGCGTACGTGACGGCATCGGATAGCGGGGAAGATTCGGAAACGTCAGGGCGGTAGGGAAAAAGTGTGTCCATAGTACAGGGTGGCTCGCGCCCGTAAAGGAGAAAGAAAGGAGAGAATCCAGTAGTGGCCTGTGTCGCGGTGTTATATGCGTAAGTAACAAACGGTAGAACTTGGTCCCAATTGGAATGGTCGGTGTTCACGTACATAACCAGCATGTCACCGAGAGTGCGGTTAAAACGTTCTGTCAGTCCATTCGTCTGAGGGTGGTACGAGGTAGCGGTGCGGTGTATGATGCGGCATTCTTTCAGGAGAGCCTCAAGAGCGTCTGATAAGAAAACGCGTCCGCGGTCACTGAGCAGTTCGCGAGGGGCACCATGGCGAAGAACCAGGTTTTTCAGAATAAAGGCAGCCACGTCGCGTGCGGAAGCAGAGGGCAATGATGATGTCTCAGTGTAGCGGGTTAGATGATCCACTGCCACGATAATCCAGCGGTTGCCAGCTGAAGTTGTAGTAAGGGGACCGTATAGATCTATGCCGACACGATCAAACGGACGGGCAGGACAGGGCAACGGCTGCAACGAAGCAGGGGACTTGAGAGGAGTTTTTAGGCGTTGGCAAGACTGGCAAGAGCGGACAAAATGGCGGACAAAGCGGTACATTCCACGCCAGAAGAAGCGTAGACGCAAGCGCGTGTAGGTTTTCAACACTCCGCCGTGGGCGCACTGGGGATCAGTATGGAAAGCAGCACAAATTTCGGCGCGGAGATGACGGGGGATGACTAAAAGCCACTTCCTTCCGTCGTGAAGATAATTGCGGCGATAGAGCAGACCGTCACGAATTGAAAAATGGTGAGCTTGGCGAGCAAGCGCCCGAGACAAACGACCTGGAGAGTGACTTGAAAGAAAGTCCAGAAGTGTAGATATCCACGGGTCGCGCCGCTGTTCCGTGGCCATGTCGATAGTGGCAAGCGAAGACAAATCGTAGGCGCAGATCTCATCAGACAACGAAGAGGGAGGCAGCGGTGAGCGCGAAAGAGCGTCCGCGTCAGTATGCTTGAGGCCTGAGCGATATATGACACGAATGTCATACTCTTGGAGGCGAAGAGCCCAGCGAGCAAGCCGGCCGGACGGGTCCTTGAGGGACGCCAGCCAGCACAGAGCGTGATGATCAGTGACCACATAAAATGGTCGGCCATAGACATACGGACGGAATTTGCCGATGACCCAAATAATGGCCAAGCATTCTCTTTCCGTAACAGAATAATTGGACTCTGCTTTAGTCAAGGTGCGGCTTGCGTACGCCACCACATAGTCTCGGACACCAGGTTTGCGTTGGGTGAGAACGGCGCCTATCCCAATACCGCTAGCGTCAGTGTGAATCTCAGTTGGCGCATTTGGGTCGAAGTGGCGGAGGATGGGAGGCGAAACTAAAAGACGGCGTAAAGTGTTGAAGGCGTCATCACAAGCAGGTGTCCATGCGCAGAGGTCGGAGCTGCCGGAGAGGAGCTGGATGAGAGGAGCAATAATAGAGGCGAAATTTAAGATGAAGCGGCGAAAGTAGGAGCACAGGCCGGTGAAACTTCGTAGCTGCTTCAGTGATTTTGGGCGTGGGAATTCGGCAACTGCACGAAGTTTGGTGGGATCGGGAAGAATGCCATCCTTAGAAACGACATGACCTAGAATTTTTAGTCGGCGAGCAGCAAAGCGGCACTTCTTCAGATTCAGTTGGAGGCCGGCGGTAGCGAGACAAGTGAGAACGTCCTTCAGTCGGAGCAGGTGGGATTGAAAATCGGTAGAAAAGACTACGATATCATCGAGATAGCGAAGACAGGTTCGCCACTTGAATCCACGAAGCACAGTGTCCATGAGGCGTTCAAATGTGGCCGGGGCGTTGCAAAGCCCAAAGGGCATGACGTTGAATTCATATAATCCTTCTGGTGTGATGAAGGCAGTTTTAGAGCGGTCAGCGTCAGCCATTGGCACCTGCCAGTAGCCAGATCGTAAATCCAACGAGGAGAAAAACTCGGCGCCCTGCAAGCAGTCTAGTGCGTCATCGATGCGTGGCAGAGGATAGACGTCCTTGCGCGTGATCTTGTTGAGCCGGCGGTAGTCGACACAAAACCGGAAGGAGCCATCTTTCTTAGGTACCAACACAACTGGAGACGCCCAGGGACTGTGGGATGGCCGAATGACACCACGACGGAGCATGTCGTCCACATGATCAGCAATTACTTGGCGCTCCGAAGCCGACACGCGATAGGGGCGCTGGCGCAAAGGTGCAGTTTTACCGGTGTCGATGGTGTGCTCTACGACAGACGTGCGGCCCAAGTCAGTTTGAGCAAAGTCGAATGAAGAAGCGAAGTTCTGCAAGAGGGCGACAAGTTGATCACGTTGCGCAAGTGGAAGATCAGCATCAATAGCATGTTGGAAAACGTCGGAGGGCGTCGAAGCGGTCTCAACATCGCAAGAGCACAGACTAACGTCGAAGGAGGGGGTTGAGTCAGCAAGAGTGGTGATATGACTGGGATCAAGCTCTTCAAGACGTCCAATGCATTCGCCACGGAGCAGGACTGCTGGGCAAGAAAATGGGTTCGAGGTGTAAAGTGCACTCTTGCCGTCTTGAATTTCGAGAACTGCGAACGGAAAAAGGAGGCAGGGATGACGGGAGGTGGCTTCGGAAGGTGTAAACATCGCAGTCAAAGGAGTTACCCCCTCACAAGACAGTGGTACGAGGGCAGCAGAGAACGGAGGAACGTCGGTGGCATGGGCGACGAGAAGTTTTGCAGTGCGGGGAGGGGTATCACAGAAGGGGGCATCACAGAGGGGGGCGAAGGCAATTTGCGCACGAGCACAGTCAATAACGGCTTGATGAGTCGATAGAAAATCGTATCCGAGGATGATATCATGCGAGCAGTTCGGCAGAACAATAAACTCGATGGGGTACAAGACGTCTTGAATGAGCACACGGGCTGTGCAAGATGCGGAGGGGTGAATGTGCTGTGATGAGGCGGTGCGGAGCGAAAAGTCGGAAATCGGAGTGGTCACTTTGCGAATTCGACGGCAGAGCGCTTCACTAATGACGGAGACGGCTGCACCGGTATCGACGAGAGCGAGAACTGTGGCGCCTTCTACAGAAACTTTGATAACATTAGCGGGACGACATGAAGGACTTGAGGAATTCGAAACAAGCGCAGTTCTTGCCCTCGGAACTGCGACTGTTAGTTTCCCTCAACGGTGCTGGTAGAACGTCGCAGCATTGGAGAAAGCGATCGGCGCCGAGGAGAATGTGATCGACGAGTGATATAGGTTTGGCGATCTTGTGGGACAAATTGAGAACCGGGCGGAATCATTTGCGAGCGTGAGTCGGTATCGTACGGGTAAAGTCGAATGTCAGGCTGTGAAGGTTGGAGGCGCTGGCGACAAAGGCGCGCAACATGGCCCGGCCGACCGCAGGCATAGCAAATCGGAAGGTTGTCCGTAGTACGCCAATGTTTCATAGGATGTGGGCGGAACCTTGAGGGTGGGGCTTGAAACGAAGGCTCAGCATGCGGCGGTGAACGGTAGGCAGGGACCTGCACATAGGAGCCAGACGTGGGCGAAGGTGGTGGCCTAGCCGTTACTTGGGCATACGTGAGAGGTGCCGTCACAGGCGGCACCACGGGGTTGGACGGCAAGACATCAGCGACGTGTTCTTGCACGACACGGCGTATAGCAGCTAGGGCCAAAGATGGAGCCAGTTCAGGAACGAGGCGGCCCGAGTCTTGAAAATGGGGAAGGAGTGAGATCTGACGTGCGACCTCTTCACGAATAAAATCTTTGATCTTTTGATTCAGCGGGCTCCCTTCAGAAGTTGGTGAACCACCCAGGGCTAATGCGGATACGCCTTCGTCGCACACACTGGAGCGGCGCCTAGAAGCGCGCCGCTTGCGGAGCTCGTCGTAGCTCTGGCAAAGCTTCACGAGTTCAGTAACGCTGGTGGGATCTTTCGCTACCAGCATCTGGAAGGCGTCCTCAGAAATGCCCTCGAGGATATAGCGGATTTTGTTTGCTTCCGGCATGGCCGGGTCGACTCGTTTGCAGAGATCAACGACGTCTTCTATGTAGCTGGTAAAGGTCTCATCAGCGCGCTGAACACGATCGTGTAAACGTTGTTCGGCACGAAGCTTACGCACTGCCGGGCGGCCGAACACTTCCGCGAAATTCTTTTTAAATGTCGACCAAGATGACAGGTCAGCCTCATGGTTGCGAAACCAGAGGTTCGCCACGTCCGTCAGATAGAATATGACGTCACTGAGCTTGTATGAGTCATCCCACTTGTTGTAGCTGCTTACTCTTTCATACGATGACAGCCAGTCGTCGACATCTTGATCGGCCGTGCCGCTGAACAGGCAAGGGTCACGCTGGCGCACGACGCCAGCACACATGATCGTGGGTGGAACGGCCGGCAGCGTCGATGTGGACTCGTCTTGCATGGCGGTCGTAGAGGGTAGTGTACGGCTTCGTAGTTCCAGTTTGGGTGGGATCGTTTCCGGCACCTCCGCCAATTGTAATAGGGCGTTTATTGACGCTCAGATGGAGAGCTGTGAGGACAGGACCTTGCAACGGCGAGCCCAGCGTACTTCTTCTTTGTCTTCGTCGCACAACGCACAGGTGCATGTCGATGGCTGAAGTGCTGAATATTACAGTACAATATATATATATATATATATATATATATATATATATATATATATATATATTAGATGCACACTGATACGCTACTCATTTGAAAACCGTCACCCTTCGACTGAGTGTACAGTTAATGAAATGATGTTGCCATTGTCATTGCGATGCGAGACATCCATTTCGAAAGTAAGTTTCACAACATCCATTCTTTTTTTGTAGCACAAGTGACTCCGCTTGGCATATGCGGGTAATGCTGCCTCCGGTGCAAAAATAGGAAGCATTAGAGGCAATAGGCCACAGAAAACCGCTTGGTGAAAAGATGTATGATGTCTACGTGAGCCGGTCACAGACATCCTCGCTTCAGCCGGTCACAGACATCCTCGCTTCAGCAATTTTGAGTTCTTCGTGCTAGAGTGATATATTTGTGACGGGCTATGTAGCCATTCAAAGTGCAGTTTGCACACCGATATTAGTACATGACGAAAGACGGGGATTATTTTTTATTGAGTTTGAAAATGGCAGGATAACTGAGCAGTCTTTTGTCATCGTTGTGGTTGAATCCATACTCCGAGAGAACCTGTGTGAGAGAAAACCAAGATCATGAGATGTGAAGGGGAGTACACACATTTAAAATGTATTTAACATGCAAGCGATTCAAAGACCTCAGCGTCAAAACTGTGGCAATGCGGCAAAAAAAAAAAAATGGAAGCATGTTGGAACCACGTCGCGGCTGCAGAAATAGCAAGTGCCTTGTCTTGGATGGGAAACATTTTTCCAGCTCCAAACCCCTCTTGTGGCCGCCAAGCGAAGAACGTCTGATGGAGTGGGTTTCCGAGGATCGCTCCTATTTTTTTGCAAATTTTTTTTTTGCAGTAGTGGGGCGGGCTTATTTTCCAAGCAGTATAGTTTAGTGCGGGGCTACTTTCAGCTAGCATGCGCAGTGACGTATGATTCATCTGCGGACACACCCTTATATACCTCCCCTCTGCACTTCATCTATTTCATACATGACAAAAGGACTCTGCAGTACCTGACAGCGCCTTCTGTCTTGAAGGACATATCTCAAAACTAGACCAAACTTAGCTATTTCTAAATAACAGCTCAAGGAACAACACAGAAACACATAGGAGAATGGACGGACACAGGCACTCACTAACCAGTGAAATGTTGTTTCGGGTTACAGCATATAAACATGAATAAAGGTGAACAAACAAAAATATGAACAAAAACAAAAAACATGAACAAAAACAGTGTAGTAATTGCCTTGGCTCCATCCTTTTATGCATGTTTATATATGTTGTGCTCCGTAGTAAAGTTTCAGTTTTTAGTCAGCGCCAGTGTCCATTAATTCTGTGTGTTTCCGCGTTGTTCCTTGCGCTGTTCTTTAAGAATGCAATACCAATTGGCCCGGCATCTCGCACTTGCAAACTTAGTTAAACACGAATATTGATTACATAAGTGCAATAGGAAGTAAACTGTGGCAGTTTAGTTAACTACCATATTAGAGTGATTCACATGTATCCTAATGTAAACCAACTCTACTATTGCAATTCTATTGAAACCAATGCAATTTCAGAAAAGCTTTTTTTAAAACTTCCACTTCACCTTCGCTGAAACACATGGTATCAGTATGGGCAGTCACTCAAAGGCAGTCACACCAGCTGATCAAACATATTGGGACCACTCGAGTCTCGGACTCAAAACCGTGCTCACCGTTTTGACGCATGCTGACTAAATGGCTACCGGCTTAAACCCATGGTAAGGGCAGCAAGAAGTACGAAAAATGAAACTTACAAGTACAATGCAACAGTTTACGTTGATCGCTGCCGCCACACCTGCTGCTGTCGCCCATCGTTGGCATGCGCCATGGAGTCCTCAGCTGGTTTTTGTACGAAACACGCCGAAGCACCGCGAATAGAACGAGCCCTGGGCCGGCTTGCACGATAAAGTCCGAGCTAAGTCCAGACTTAAATGGTGTCTTTAGAAAGACCAAGCTTATTAAAGACGGCTCGTGTTCCGAACGTCGAACGCTTCGGGTTCATGTTCACCAGAGTGGCTTCTCAGAACGGAGAAGCCTCAGCAACCACTTGGGGCATTTTTTCTCATAACACAATCTTAAGCCGCAAAAAGCAATGGCACGGATTTTACACAACGCAAAATTGACGGAATGTGTACATCTTAAAGCAGGGACAGTGCCAGTGCATCCCTGTATTTTCCTAATATCTCTACTTAGACACCTGGCGTCCTTGTGTCTTAACCAAGACAGCACTAGAGTCGTAATCATACAAGCGACTTATTCAAGTCAGGACTGAAGCCCAGTGTTGACTCCAGTCTTAAGCGGCCATGCTAGTGGCCTATTCTTTAGACTCCAGTTAAGTTTGGACTTAGCTAAGACAGTCTTAAGATCGTTTTGCGCAAGCGGGCCCTGGTAAACTAGGAACAAAAGAGCTAGCTCTTGGGGCAGTTTGTGCACCTTAATATTGTAACGAAATGGGGGTACCAGCTGAAGCAAAAGACTCAAAGGACGGATATAAACGGAAACTGCTAACATCGGAGCCAACGAAAAATAATGAACGATGTCATTACAAAATAACGTCTCCTGCAGTATTAATGAACTGCATGGCGAAAATGCACTGTTTAAACGTTGTGTTTTTATCACCTTCCAAACTCATTAGCCTCTCCTTGAAAATTGGAAAAAAAGGAATGGAGAACGAAGCATCAGTAAAATCAATAAATGCAACAATTGGTCTCGGCAAGTCGGGCTGTTTACCGCATTCCGATGGCCTGTGGAAACATGTATATAGGTCAGACAGGCAAGTGTCTTAATAACAATTTGCAGGAGCATGAAAACTCTCTAGGAGGTGGGGACAGAGGAATATATTGTCACGTAGGGGTGACAAGGTCGACGACACAAATGAAGAGTCGATGATTGCACTGAAGAAACTCTTTATTGGGCATACTGGCGCCCACAAAAGGACTAAGCAACTCGGCGGCGGTGATAGCAATAAACGTGCTCGTCGGTCGTCGGACAAAGATTGCTCGTCACACTAGTCAACGCTCAATTTAAAGGCTGCACAGAACAATCTAGATAACGTCGCAAACAGCTACCAGCATGGGCTGGAACATTGTGGAAAGACATCCGAGTGGCCGGAACCTTCGAGACATCTCGGTGTATCTTGCGCTACAACATAACTGATAAAGGTGTGACTCGCGACATCCAGCATTAACAAAGATTACGGAACTGATACGCGGTCCAGAATCAGAGTGATAAGCCTGTATGCCGGCGGCTGTTAAAAAAACAGCAAATACTGTTTTGAAGGTTTCGCAGCATTACCCCCCTTAAAAACAACATCGCCTCAATGTTCCAGAACAAACTTAAACATAAACACTGCAAAGTTTAAACACCACAGATTCTTTAACGCGCGCAATATGGCTTCAGTAGTACAACTGTACAATTTCTGGGCGTGCGCGTCGCCGTTGTGATGCTGACGTTCCGTCGGGAATGACTTCATAGTCCAGTGGTGCGACGCGGCGAAGGATTTTGTATGGCCCAAAGTATCGACGCAACAACTTTTCACTTAATCCGCGACGGCGAATTGGTGTCCAAACCCACACTTGGTCTCCTGGATTGTACTCTGCGTGGCGCAGTCGTAAACTGTATCGTCGGCTGTCGGTGCGCTGTTGGTCTTTAATACGCAGCCGTGCGAGTCGTCGGGCTTCCTCTGCACTCTGCATTTAGGCGGCGACGTCAAGGTTGTCCTCGCTGGTTACGTGCGACATCATTGCGTCGAGCGTCGTCGTGGGCTCCCTGCCGTGCACAAGCTTAAACGGGGTCGCTTTGGTCGTCTCCTGGACTGCCGTCTTATACACGAAGATCACGTACGGCAAGATGGCGTCCCAGGTCTTGTGTTCAGCGTCGACGTACATGGCGATCATGTCCGCGATAGCTTTATTCAGGCGCTCCGTAAGGTCATTGGTCTGGGGATGGTACGCAGTTGTGCGTCGATGGCTTGTATGACTGTATTCCAGGATGGCTTGCGTCAAATCTGCCATAAACGCCATTCCCCTGTCCGTGATGAGCACTTCTGGGGCCCATGTCGCAAGAGAATTTATTCGACAAAAAATTTGGCGACTTCTGCCGCGGTATCATTTGGTAGTGCTCTTGCTTCGGCGTAACGGGTAAGGTAGTCAGTGGCCACGATGATGCACTTGATACCCATAGACGAAGATGGAAAGGGGCCGAGGAGATCCATCCCAATTCGTTGAAAGGGCAGGATTGGGGGCAGAATCGGGTTTAGTAGTCCTGCTGGTCTGATCGGCGGCGTCTTGCGTCGTTGGCACTCACGACACGTCTTCACGTAGTGGGCAACTTCGGCAGGCAGTCGCGGCCAGTAATACTTCTCCTGGATTCGACGCAACGTGCGCGCAAATCCGAGATGCCCTGCTGTGGGCTCATCGTGCAACGCCTGCAGAATTTCCTGCCGGAGGTTTTTAGGCACTACAAGAAGCTGCGCGGTCTTGTTGGTTGCAAAGTTCTATTTCACTAGGAGGCCATTGCTTAACGCGAATGGTGATAAATGTCGCCCGAACGCAACAGGAGGGGAAGTGGTCTTTCCTTCTAAATAACTCGGCTAGCGCTTTCAGCTCAGGGTCTGATCGCTGTTGTTCTGCGAAAGTGCTGGTGCTTACCGGTAACAAAAAGCGTCGTCGTCATCGTCCTTCGGGGGAGCGTCGACGGGAGCGCGTGCTAGGCAGTCTGGGTCAGAGTGCTTCCGGCCCGACTTATAGACTACAGTCAAGTCAAATTCTCGAAGTCGTAGACTCCATCTGGCAAGGCGGCCGGACGGATCTTTCAAATTAGCCAGCAAGCAGAGCGCATGATGGTCGCTAACAACGTTGAATGGTCGGCCGTATAGGTATGGACGAAACTTAGAAGTAGCCCAGATGATCGCAAGGCACTCCTTCTCGGTCGTCGAGTAATTGGCTTCGGCTTTTGTGAGGGACCTGCTAGCGTAGGCGATTACTTTTTCCCGTCCGGCACTCTTCTGGACAAGAATGGCTCCTAGGCCCACACTGCTCGCGTCGGTGTGAATTTTCGTCTCGGCGTTTTCATCAAAGTGTCCAAGTACAGGAGGGCATTGCAGGCGGCGCTTAAGTTCGTCGAAGGCTTCTCCTTGCGGCGCTTCCCATTTAAAAGGTACGTCAGCCTTTGTAAGCTGCGTCAACGGTTCGGCGATCCGCGAAAAGTTTCTGACAAATCGTCGATAATAAGCGCACAGCCCAAGGAATCGGCGCATAGCTTTCTTGTCGGCAGGCGGTGGGAACTGTGTGATCGCAGCTGTTTTCTCCGGGTCTGGGCGAATACCTTCCTTGCTAACGATGTTACCTAGGAACCGGAGTTCTTCGTAGGCGAAGTGACACTTCTTTGCTTTTAGCGTTAGTCCCGATGCCTTGATGGCTTGCAGCACTGTCTGTAGTCGTTTTAGGTTGTCTTCAAAGTTTGACGAGAAGACAATAACGTCGTCCAAATATACCAAACAAATTTTCAACTTGAAGTCTGCCAGGACTGTGCCCATTACTCGCTGAAATGTGGCTGGTGCGGAGCAGAGGCCAAATGGCATCACCTTGAACTCAACAAGACCGTCCGGTGTGATGAATGCGGTCTTCTCGCGATCTCTTTCGTCGACCTCAATTTGTAATATCCGCTTTTCAGGTCCATCGATGAGAAGTACCTTGCATTGCCGAGACGGTCGAGAGTGTCGTCGATGCGTGGAAGCGGGTAGACATCCTTCTTCGTTATGCTATTCAAGCGGCGGTAATCAACGCAGAAGCGAAATGTGCCGTCTTTCTTCTTCACCAAAATGACTGGTGCCGCCCAGGGGCTGTTCGATGGCTGGATTACGTCATCACGCAGCATTATCTCAACTTGATCGCGAATGGCCTGGCGTTCTCGCGGCGATACACGATAAGGGCTTTGGCGCAGAGGTCGGGCGTGTTCGTCCGTTATTATGCGGTGCTTGGCCAGTGGTGTTTGTCGTACCTTCGATGACGATGAGAAGCACTCCCGGTAGCTTCGAAGCAGACTGAGAATCTGGTCTTTCCTGTTGTGGGTCAATGCCGGGTTGATGTCAAATGTGGGCTGACGGAATAGGTCCGGTGCGTCTTCCAGCGTTTGGTCGTGGAGGGCGAATACATCTTTGAGGTCCTCTAATTCGTCAAGAAAAGCGATCGTCGTGCCCTTGTTGAGATGCCGGTATTCTTCGGTGAAGTTTGTTACCAGAACCTGAGCTTGACCTCTCCGGAATTTCGTGATGCCTCTTGCGATGCCGACACCTCGTTCTAAGAGCAATTGGATATTTCCTTCGACGATCCCTTCAGCGGTTTCGATATTTGCGCTACCTACGCAGACTGCGATGCTTGATTGGGGCGGGACGGTCAATTCTTCATCGAGGAGGTTTAGAGGGATGTGTTGCATCGACGTCGTCGTAGCAGGAATAGCTTTGTCTGCAGATAGCTTGATGAGCTTGGATCGCAGGTCAATGATAGCCCTATGTTCATTTAGAAAGTCCATGCCTAAATCATGTCGCGGGAGCATTTTTGCAAGACCACAAAGCTGGTGGGGTAAGTACGCCCATTTACGGTTATTCTTAAAGTGCATCGTCCCGACGAAGTAATCAGGTTGCCACCTGCGGTGCGAATCAGCGGGCCGTCCCAAGCGGTGGTAACGTTTCTGAGCTGAGAGGCTAACGGTCCACTAATGGCTGAATAGTCAGCTCCGGTGTCTACTAGGGCAGCGACTCTGCGACCGTCGATGTCAACTTCAAGGTCACTTGTTCGCGTCCTCGAATTGCACGTGGGCCTTAGTGTCTGATCTAGGCTCCGTAGTTTCTTCAGGTCATGGTCGGGGCATACCGTTGTTACTTCGCTGGACGGCGGTGTCTGCTTGCAGTCTCGTCATGTTGTCATCGATGACGTCGTGTGGAGCGGCGGTGAAATGGCTGCGTCTTCGTTAGTGGTCGTCGGCGGCGAAGGATGTTCGTCTTTTCGCCGTTGAGCATCCCACCTCCAAAGGTTGCTCTGTTTAGTTTCCCCTGCGCGGGCTTGGGGACCTTGCGCGCATACTCTCATCATAGGTACGTCCTGGCGACGCAAAGCGGGCCCTGTACGGCGATGGAGATCTGAACTGACTGCTTGGTGGCGCAATCTCACCGCAACGCAGATAGTTGTCAATTTCTTGTGGTCGTTCACCTGGGCTTGGTCGTGGAGCGTCTACTGCAAATCCGAGGAGACCGATTCGTCGGTACTGGCAGTGGCGCAGAATGTGGCCGGCCTCACCGCAGTGGAAGAATAATGGCCGGTTGCTTGGAGTCCTCCAGGCGTCGCACTTCCTGGGGTTTGGGAGTCGTTGGTAGGCTTGGCGGGCGGGGGCCAAGGGACGGTTTTCAGGAACAGGACGGTAGCGGCGAGGGCTCAGAAAGTCATCACGTCGGGGCGCAGGGCGACGCAATGCAGCTGCATAGTCCATCGCTGCTGATTCATGGTCATGGAGCCGTCGAAGTCGTCGCCTTAGGAACGCCCAGCGCCTACAGAACTTCTTCACGGACGACGTCCGCGAGCGTCGCCACCTGGGGTTGTTGCGATGATGGTAGCATTCGGAGGAGCTCCTCTCGCGCGATCTCCAGGATGAGGTCCCGAAGGTTCTCTCCACATGCAGATGCGTTGGGGTAGTGGGTTGAGCAGTCCGGCTGAAGTGTTCGCTCGTAGTGGCGCATCCGGGTGGCCAACGTCTTCTCGATAGTAGACGCCTCCGTTTCAAATTCTGCCACTGGTTTTTGGGGGATTTCAGACAAGACTTGCAAAAAGCGATTTTTTGACGCCTCGCATTAAAAATTTGACTCTCTCACCTTCGGTCATGTTAGGGTCGGCGCGGCGAAAGAGGCGCTTCATCTCCTCAACGTATGCCAAGACAGGCTCGTCAGTATGTTGAAGTCTTGACTGAAGGAGGGCCTAGGCTCTTTCCTTTCGGACGATGCTTGAAAAGGCAGTCAAAAACGCTTCCTTTAAAATGTCCCAATCCTTCATAGCTGCCTCATGATTTTCGAACCAAACTCGGGCATGCCCTTGAAGAACACAGTAGACCTGCCTGAGTTTCGCAGCGTCGTTCCAGCCGTTGAATTCTGCCACACGGTCGAAAAGGTCCATCCAGTCTCCAGCATCTTCATCCGGTCGTCCGTGGAAGCAGGGGGGCTCACGGGGTTGGACGAAAACAACGGGTGCTGTAGTAGGCTGGGCCATTGTCAGCGTCGATGCCTTCCGAGATCGAATGGGGTCAAGCAGCAGACCGTGTTCGGGTTGTAGGCCTTGAAGTCGGCGGCTGGCTCGGTGACCTGTAGGCTGGTCTTCCAGGGCGACAGGAACACGGCTTGGGTATTCGCTTGAAGGATCAAAGGCAGCACCTCCACCACATGTTACGTAGTGGTGACGAGGTCGACGACACAAATGAAGGGTCGATGATTGCACTGAAGAAACTCTTCATTGGGCTGACCTTCGCCCGTAAAAGAACTAAGCAACTGGGCGGCGGCGATAGAAAAGAGAAGTTTATTTGGTACCTTGATCGTACACTTGAAACCACAGACGATCGTGGGTGCGATGTTTATACAGTCGTCAATAATACACGCTATTCACTGTGCTTAAACAAAGGGTAATAATAACCACAGCCAAAGCTTTCCGTACGGCCTCTCTTCCCTTAAAGGAAATAAAACTCAGACGCACATCAAGGTGTGGAAACTATCCCCCAAAAGAAAAAGCAGTTTGACAGGGCGACCGATTACATCCCATAAAGGCGCAATATAAGCTTGAATACTGCGCTTACTCAAGACCTCGGGTACAAGCTTAAGAAAGGGGGGAAGGGGATACGAGGCTCGCAGGCTAGTACAGCAAGGCCGGCATCTTCAGCCTGTTGCCACCTACAACAAAGAAGCGCGTATGCCAACGCCGCAGAAACCGCGCCGCACCATCTCTTTCTAGCTGATCAGACAAGTACTTCCAGATGACGAGGCGCAGATTCCGCAGCGCTGGGTACATTGCGCGAGCAGGAGTCCGACGTGCCTCAGCGAGGCAGCGACGCCGCCACAGTACATACATGGTGGCGGCGACAACTAAACGTGGAAAAAGGCCACGCTGGCGTCTTGTGCCAGGGCCTACGCGAACTCTAAACATGCGCTGCACGAGGCGCCCATAGTGCGTGCAACAACACATTCAAAGAAAACATGCTGCAACGTTTCTACGTCACCACAATTGGCGCATCTATCGTTGGGTACCACGCCCCACCTGGCGAGGCGCTGGCGCGTGGGAAGAACCCCCCAGCGCCTGTTCCACTCAAAATCTACAACTTCATTGGGCATTCGGCCTGTCACCAATGCCCACCATTTGGAGATTGTTGTCATCCGGATTTCATCCGGTGTAAGGCGTGCACACGCGATTTGGTCGCTAATCTGAATGGGTGGCGTGTCTGTAAGGCTCGCATCAGGTAAGTCGGCGTCTAACGCCTCTTTCATTCCCGCGACAGCGCGATAGAAAGAGGACGGCCTCTCCGCTTGGGGGCCTACATGCCTTCCAGGGCTGAAAGCCCGACGTGCCATGCTTAACCAGTAGAAGAGTAGTGAGCGTCCTGGGTAAGACTCCCTTGTGAGATGGGAACCCACTAACCTCACTGCCAGCACCCGCGACACAGTAGGGATGCACGGCAATCCAAGGCCCCCCCTGTTTGTCGGCAGTGTTAACAAGTGACGGGTAACCAACGCAGTCCGGCCGTCCCACACAAAGGCGCCTACAAGAGACGCGAGGCGGCCCGCTGTACGGCGCGGAATTATTGCGACGCGTGCCACATAAAAAGCGAAAGCGCACACACGAGTTTTCACAACCGTGGCTTTTGCCCTTAGTGATAGGCTGAAAAGTGCGGCCTCCGAAAGAGCGCGTGTTGCTCGCAACACAACCTCTTCCCAAGTACGGGAAGAAACTCCACTTGTTTCGAACAATATCCCCAACACACGGACTGCGGCCACAAAGTTCACCGCCACAGGCAGTGGATCTCTGAAAGACCCAAAGCGCAGCGCCTGGCTTTTACTATGGTTGAGCTGTGCACCTGACAGAAGAGCGTATTGGTCAAAGGTGGATAGGAAGACTCGGAAGCTCTCGCTGTCCCGAACAAAAACACAGATATCATCCGCATACGCGGAAACCACTAGCGTTTCCTGTCCTACCATTGGGAAGCCCCGAATTCGTTTGTCGGCGACTACTTTACGTAGAAAAGGATCCAGAGCAAGCACGAAAAGGGCCGGTGAGAGCGGGCACCTTTGTCTTACCCCTCGTGTTACCGCAAAATTGCCTGCGATGGTGCCATTGAGGACGAGTTGGCTGGTTAAACCATTATATAGTGATCTTATGAGTCGTACAAATTCAGTCGGTAAGCCAAAGCAACTAAGCACATTAAAGAGATAGCTGTGATCTACGTTATCAAAAGCCTTCGCCTGGTCTAAAGCAACGAATATACCACTGACATGTTTGGCATTTGCGTAAGCGAATACACCTCTCGTTAATGTAAGGGAGGCAAACACCGACCTACCAGGTACCGCGCAGGACTGGTAAGGGCTTACCAGGTCCTCTAAGTAGGCTCGCAGCCTTCTGACAATTAGAGTGGCAATCAGTTTATAATCAGTGTTCAAGAGGGTAACTGGTCGCCAAGACGCTGGGCTTGATGGTGTCAAGCCGTCCTTTAGGAGCAAGATGATGCGCCCAGCACTAAACAAGGGTGGTTTCGTGCCACTTGAAAGAAAACCGTTTACAAGCTTAAGAAGCAAACCTCTGATGATGTCGAAAAAGGTGGTGTAAAAACCTGCCACTATCCCATCTGGACCAGGCGCAGTTGACTGATTCATGGCCCCTAAAGCGTCGCGCACCTTCTCCATAGTAGCTGGAGATGCAAGTGCCACGCGTGCCTCTTCAGGAACCTGAGGGAGGGGCCCGCAGAAGGAGCTGACCGCTTCTTCATAGCTTTCGCGTTGGTCGACGCCCTGGGAAGAAAACAGGGCAGCAAAATGGCCGCAAAATATGCGCTGGATATCGGCTTCATCTGAAGAGGGAGTACCATCTTCCAAGATTGCTTCATCCACTTGCGGTGGCCGAACTTTAGACTGACCTTGCGAGCGCGCGTAACCAATGTCAGCTGTGTCAACAAGGGGAATGCGTGAACCTGCTGCCATACGTGATGAGCGGGAGCTGCTCTCAAGGATGCGATGATACCGAGTGCGCAGTGTGTCAAGATACTCTCTCATTGAGAAAGTTAACTCGCCGCCATCGCGTACAATCCGCATACGTCTGAGGACGTCATTAAGCGCCGTAGTACGACGGACGCGCCGCGCTTTCCCCGTGAGCACGAGAACGTCTCGCCATCGTGACTTGAGGGTATCCCAGCCTGTGGGAGTCAAGTCAGTCACATCCGCTACCAATTCCCGCAGTTCCGCGCGAATCGTAGTAATGCACTCATCATCATGCAGTGTGGATGCATCCATTCGCCACATTAGTGGGCTGTTGGAGCGTCCAGGCGCCTCCTGTAGAGTGACCATTACTGGGAGATGGTCGCTAATATTTCCGACCGCTGCAGGAAAGGACAGCACCTCACACTCAAGCAAGTTTGCCAGCAGGGTAGAGGGGACATAAACTCGGTCTAGCCGGCTAGCACTCCGACCCCCTAGTGCGCGCTGCCACAAAATTGTCCCCATGTAGTGCGACCCATGTGTCCTGAAGGCACAGGGAGCGGACAAGCTTCCCCCGTTCTTTTGCATGACAATGTGACGCGCCCTGTCCGGGCCCCCTGATGTCGCGCCATGAGTCCAAAACACAGTTAAAGTCTCCAAGCAGGACGTGTGGAACATCATCCAAAAAATGTGGAGCAATGGTTTTGAAGAACTCGTTCGTCAAACTACGCGTGACCGGTGCGTAAACGTTGACGAAACGAGTTCCCCGGCCGTCCAAAAAAAAACGTCCACCGCAATCAAGCGACCGTCGAGACCGAATGTGCAGTGAGCAGTCGATCTGAATGCAGGGTTAAGAAAAACGACACCCACGCCGCAAAACCGCGAGTCCGTCGGAGAAAAAAAGGCATCAACATTAAAATAAGAACGAAAGGAAATGACATCTGCAGGTGTACGAAAATTGCATTCCTGCAAGAACAAAGCATCAACTTGATACAAACGTGCAAGGTGTAGCACTTGCCGCTGCTTATCGGGATTACGGAACCCTTGCACGTGCACGTTAAAAGTAAGAAAGCGAAACCTAGCCATCATAAAAAATGAGTGAATGAAACCAAAACAGCAAAGAAACGCAGCTGGAGAACAAACAAAACGGCGAAGGACTCACGATATAGTTCTGCGGACCAAGTTTGCGAGTTCACCCTGCGTCGGCGCCATGGAAAGGCATGACGGTGTCCCACAGGTCCCCGCTGAGGTTCCGGCTGTTAGCTCGACGACGACGCGGCAGCGGCGATACACGGACCATAGGCGGCGAAAACGTCCCGTCAGAGCGAGTGGCTATGGAAAAAAGCACACAGTCACACTCGAACCAACACACACTGCACCGCACGCACCGTCCATCGTTCAACACCGGCGCCGGCGAAGCCGTAGCCCCGATAAGATAGCAGTGGCTGGGGTGGAGCGCCAAGGTAGCGGCGCTTCGGCCACCGCAAAGCGGGAAAGGATGAGGTTGGCCGTCACGGCCTGTCACCTTGAAGAGTGGCGCCATAGCACTCACGTCTCGGAAAACGAGACGTCCATCGGTGCGTCGTTCTCAGCAGTCTTCGGCTTCTTTTTTGGAGCCGAGGCCGTCGTCACGCTTGCTCCACCATCCGATGCCGAGTACTGGCGCTTTGTTTCGTCACACTTGTGCGTTGGGTCTTGGGAGCACTTGCGCCCAACTCGCGCAACGACCCGGGCAGGAGACTAGGTGTTCTGGGAAGCTGAGATTCATGGCTGTAATCTTCCGCTGGGCATGCACGGTAGCTCCAGGGGAGGGGAAAGCCGCGACTCCGAATAGGCCTCGGGCAGAGCGCTCTCTTTCGTAATGGGTGCGTTCAGAGCCGTACCCTCGAATGTCGGTGTGGCGGGAAGGTACTACGCGTCCGAGTCAGTCACTGACGAGAAGGACACATGCGACGACTCGTCGTCGGACGTAACTGCCGAGCTCCTGACGTCGGATTAGGCGACTGGGCGGCGGTGGACGCCCTGTCCAGTTCGCCCTCAGAATGTGTAGTGGGGGTTTTACTTGACACTACCGAGGGCTTATTGAGGACTGTCACGGCGGCGTTTCCACCTTGGTGCGACATGGTATCAGGTGTAGCAGCGGCCGCATACGAGCGCGGCATCACGCAGTCCTTGGTCACGTGGTTACCGCCACACCGTTTACACTCTGCTTGGCACGCCTCTGTCTCGCGGCCGTACGTGGTGCAGCGGCCACAACGTGCCGTGGTGCAGGAAGCACCAAAATGGCCCTCTGCGCCGCACTTGGAGCACACTCGCTTCATCCCACGATACTCCAGCATCGCACGGTGCCCAGCGACAGTGATGAAGTTGGGAGGTGCCCGGAGCATTTCTAGCTTTACCAGCCTCGCTCCGTTACGCACATAACTCTTTCCCTTGAAAACAGGCTCGGTAACAGCGCGGACCTTGCTGTATTGACTTAGAGCGGCGGCGAGGGAGTCGTCGCTCACTGACGGGGGTAGACGGAACACCGTCACGTAAACCACTGGAGCAGCCATTTGCGCCAGTGGTACTTGCTTTCCAGCGACGAGGATTGTGCCCGCCGCTACCATCTTAGTTGCTTGAGCCATCGACGAGACGGCAGCTAGGAACTTTGTTCCGCCGAGGTGCTGCAGGTACTGCAGACCCCCGACACCGACGGCCGCCTCGAGTGCATCAATTAGGTCGTCCGCCGGAGCAGGCTCCGGTAGGGTGAACTGAAAGCATTGCGCTTTCGTAGGTCGCTGGACTGGAGGCGGCAGGTCCATGGCTGCCCTAGCCCCGGACACCACAGCTGGAAGCGTGGCGCCTGGGCCCTGTACCTGGCAGCGGGGACTCCGACGAGTTGGATCCGGGGGCCGCCGGAGTAGGCGTCACTGAAGGCAGTTCGACCATAGAGAAAGAGATTGTTAAAGAGCGGACACTCCCCTAGGGCCCAGCGGCCCATTTGACTGTAGTGCACCACGCGGCCGGCGGCAACTACTTCCGGTCTTGCTGAAAGGCGCGCGAATTGAATGCTACCCATGTGCTGCGCCCTTCTCTGCCCTTTTGGCACATTATTTTGGTTTTAAATGGCCTGCTAGTGCTTCTATTTTCAGCATGCTTAACAGAAAAAATAGCTTCCCAGTTCTCTAAACTGGCCATCAACGCAGCTGCGCCACAGCCTTTGCAAAACAGTATTGCAGAAAAGACGCCAAGTGCTTTGTGAAATTAATTTATTTTGCTGCATATAAAACGCAAGACATGCAACAGATGTAGACGGATGCATTGACAATACTTGACACACATTAGGCGATGTGCACAATACAGAAAAATAAAAATACACAAGGCGAGAGACAGCACTTAGGTAGAGACAAAAATAGCATAACTGATTTCCGAATTATTACAAATTATATGTAACAAAACAGGCATTATACACTAACTACACAGTCCCAGTCGCGGCTACCTTAGCAAGGGTAGCTTGTATTGTCCAGGGCAGAGAGGAGTACCGACGCTTGAGGGAAGGCCACACCATTCACTCGTCGCCTCTGCCGTTCTTCGGCTGCAGTCCGTGGGTCCATGCAGTGCTGTTGGAAAAGGAATGAACATGATGCAGAAGGTTGCAATGAAATGTAAGGCCACAGCACCGCGCACACATCTGTGCATGTGGGTGGGTAATCGTCCAGAACAGAAAAGCTGTCATTCGTAAAATTGATACAAAAGCTACTCTTGCAACGTAGAGGTCAGGAAATGCAGGCTAACCGAACCTATCTGAAAATGCATTTCTACAGAGTGTGAAATAACAGCCACTAAACTAACAATATTCGTCAAGGGCACTGAACAGCTGAAGCAATGAAGCTTGCAGCATAATAAAACATTTCTCACTTTAACGTTGTCCCGTTACATGCAACGCGACACCACGCAAAACCAGCCGTTCGCAAAACCGCGGCCTGGCCTCACCGCGGCCGGCGAGCACGCCATGTTGGCTTGCCTTTCATACAAGACTTTGACGCGCAGACCACCGCGCTGAGCTAAACTGCCCGAAATGCCTCACAGTTTTACAAGAATAAAACATTTGTCACCTTGCAGTTGCCCTGTAAAACGCGACAGCACGCAAAACTAGCCGTTCGCAAAACCTCACGCCATGTCACATGTCGCGGCCGGCGAGCCATTTTGGCGAGCGCCTTGTCATGCTTGTTTGCTGCACTTCACGTGCGACTTATTAAGCACAGACCGCCGTACTGAGCTAAACTGCCTGACATACTGCGTAGTTTGACAAGAAAGTCAAGAATGAAACATTTCTCACTTTACCGTTGCTCTGCTAAACGCGACACTTAGCAAAACTAGCCGTTCGGCAAACTGCGTCAGCATGGCCGCACCGGCCGGCGAACACGCCATTTTAGCGCAACGGCGTGCCTTGGTGCCTTCCCATGCCACTTTGTCAAGCGTGTCGAGCTAAACTGTTCGAAATGACGCTGTTTTCCGGGAACACAACCTATTACACCTCGGCGTGGTTGGGAACCGCCAGAGTTACGGCGTAACGAACTGCGCCTGAACAGCCGGCGAGCCTGTTCACGAGCTGCGAAACTTATTGGCACCGGCCGGCATGGTCAGCATAAACTTCTTGAAATGCAGCGTAGTTAAGCAAAAAACGTTGCTCGCCTTGCCGTCGTTTCAAACCGCTGTCGTTCCGCGCAGCAGCCGACGAGAGGTCTGTGCCGTACAAGCGCGGCGAGGCACGAGCACACAACCGCTCCCTTCGACAACTTCTTGTCGTCTGCTCCGGCGGGCTACCGCTGCAGCGAGTGCCGTCGCGCGCGCGTCCGCGCATGCGCATGCTGGTGCCGCCATCCATCAATCGGCGGCAGCGCAAAAAGTCGCGCGTCATTTCCTGGGGCCAGTTTTCGCCGAGTGACCGCTCTTTACCAATCTCTTTCTCTATGGTTCGACGACGGCGATAGCAACGTGCTCGTCGGTCGTCGGAGAAAGAATGCTCGTCACACTCGTCAACCCTCAATTTAAAGGCTGCACAGAACAATCTAGATAACGTCGCAAACAGCTACCAGCACGGGCTGGAACATTGTGGAAAGACATCCGAGTGGCCGGAACCTTCGAGACGGATCTCGGTGCATCTTGCGCTACAAAAAAACTGATAAAGGTGCGACTCGCGACATCGATCATTAACAAACAAAGATTACGGAACTGATACGCGGTCCAGAATCAGAGTGATAAGCCTGTATGCCGGCGGCTGTTAAAAAACAAATACTGTTTTGAAGTTTTCGCGGCAATATTTGGCAGTTCATTGCAGCAGGAGCAACGAAATGAAAAAAAAAAACAACAACAACAAAGCTTGTCGACTTTCGAGCGTGTCATTTTGGGCAAGGAAAGGACCGGACAAGGTGTATAATAACGAAAGGTTCATTTATAAACTACGAATGTCCGACTGTCGTACTTTGCGCGGTACGGTAAATGAGGGTGCACGAATCCTTAATTTAAGTGTAGCTGAGCGCCTTTAACCAAATCAAGTAAAAGAGAAGCAACTTAATACAATTTGTATTCGAGTGTCACAACTTTCAGCTGCCCATCAGCCTGCCTCTAGTTAATGCTCTAAAGTTAAATATCTTTTAGCCACGAGGATACCAAAGCTTCGCCATGAGAGTAGACATAGACACGATAGCGCCTTTTGCATCACGTTTTGATTCTGAGAATATTTTGAATTCAGAGACGCAGAGTTTGGCAAAGTGATTACCGCCTTTAGTTGGCTTGGTTTGGAGGAAAAGAAGGTGCTGTATCTGTCTCATTTTTCGGTGAACGCCGGCCTTTAAAATCAAAGGGATATAATAGGAGGTACAGCCGCACAAACCTTTAACAGGCGGGCGCATGACGACCTTTTTTTCTTTGCTCTTGCGCCATAGTGCGGATAAAACTTGCCATAAGATCAAAATTATGCAAGGGCGTAGTGATGCTTTTCTCACTTGTAGTTTTCGCAGGTTAGCTCCTCTGTGACGCTAAGAATCACAGAAAATGCGGCCGTTGCGCATGTCAGTTAAAGATTTTGCCGGCTGTACATATGTCGTTTATTCGAATCTCTGTCGCAAACTAGCCTTCAACATGACTAGCAGATGGATGCTAAATGTGAAGCCATAAAAAACCAGTTTTATCCCGATTTTGATATAGATCAGAGCGTGCATCTTCCACGACTTGCGAGCTTCGGCGACGAAAATGGCGACGACTTTCCGATCGAACGAGCTATATGCTCTTAGGTAAAATCAAATACGTGCACAATTTTGTTGCTGAACACAACCAGCACCTATTTCACTCTTTTCTTTTATTCCACCTTCCTTCGAAGCTTCCCTTTGCGGTGTGGTTCAGTTTCCACCGAGAAATATGACAGATAATATGCTTTTCCTTTCGTGTCAACCAATTATTATTAGTAATAACTAGCTTAGGGAATACATTTGCACAACGGGGTATGAGAGTTCGCTGTGCGGTCGGAGCGACTCCACTGCGCCTTAAAACAGGCTGTGTACTACAAGTTTATTCTCACAGGCAAAACAAAAGTATCTGCGGTTTTATTATAATTCAGACCCATTTTTGCAATCACGAAGTCACCACACAGAAACCACGCCACACCTACAGCCTGCAGTTTGTGACCAAGGAGAGGTAAACATAGAGAGGGGCCCGAGCGCCACGAGAGAAAGACGATGGTGCGGGTGGCACAAATGGCATCCCACTCTGAAAGCGTTGGCTCGGGATCAAGACATACAAATGCTGCACGAGCGTTCCATCGTGACTTTCGCGCTAACTCCCCCCCCCCCCCCCCCTCGCTTTTTAAAGAGCAGGAACACACACACAGCCACAAACATTGGCGGAGAGGGTAAGTAGGGTTACAGTTGGGTTCACGTTTTTAAGAGGGCGTAAGTGAAAAGGGACCTGCTTCCAGCAGGTGCAAAGTTACCCCCAAGTCCTTTAAAAGGAGGCAAATTACTATGCTATGCCCTTTTCACCCTTTTCGCACACCCTTTTTTCTTAGAGTGTACCTGTGCGTGAAAGCCATGTTTAGATGAAGGTTATATAGCAAGCATGCATGATGGCGCGCAGTTTCACACGGAGCGGAAGATTTTAGTGTTCAACCAAGTAGTCTCAGCCAGAAGTGTCGGGAGTCTGGCTGGACCCAGTAAGCTGCCGTAGCATTTTTCATTCAATTCGTAAGAAGACACGGGGTATCCGCTCTTGGAAAAGGCACAGCTATTTGGAGGCCACTGCTGAGGGCACATTTTGCTTCAGCATCACCCTGTTCATTTGCATGGGGACCACAGCAAGCAGGGATCCTTTGAAACATTATCCTGTGGTATTGCAGTTGGGCAGATGTAAAGAGCTTCATGCTGTTTAGTGCCATATGGCGTAATATATTTTCCAAAATATATAGTGCAGTCTTTGAGTGTGTGAATATACACCATTTTGAGATGGTTTTCCACATATGTAGGGAATAGAGTCCCGAAGGACTACAACGTCAGCAGCGGTTGACGTAAAATTAAGCCCCAAAAAGAAATGGAGGTTGGCTTGTGAGCGGGTATCACCACATGCAGCCTCCGCGGTCTGATTCGAACCCTTCAGTCTACACGTGAATATAAGTTAATATTCTGACCAGATGTGCGCCAGAGTCAATTGTTAGCGCCCACTAAGGGGCAACATGGATTTCTTTAGTATCCCGTGAACACGAACGCGCACCGAAGGTTTATCCGGCCATCACTCATAGTGGTTGCATGGGACGTTATGGAAGGAAATAACTTGTTGGTACTTGCGATTAGTGGCAGCGGAGTGCACTTGTAAAACTGCAGTCTGGCCGCTCATCCAGAATCTTCATCAGTGGGTGATAACGGTGTCGTGTAAGTGCTTTTAATTATACACTAAGTGTTTCGTGTGACATGTCTATGGGTATTGGGCAAGCATGTGCATCTTCAATTCTGCCTTTGTTAGAGGCGCTTCTAAGCAATACAAGGCACATATTCAGTGCTTGCTCTAGCACGCTCTCTAAAGTCCGCAAGTAGGAAATGCTCATATTAGAGAGTACTGGGAGGATTAAAGGACATTCAAAGATTAATCTAGAGAAGTTCAATACCCCAGTCTGCCCATGGAGCTCCTATGATGAGACTGCGAAACGGTAACATGCATCAGTTATGCAATCGCGAATGTAGTGCAGTCGGAGTGCAGGAAACTAAACTGGGGAGTAGGGACACACCTCATGGGGCAGTGTTCTCACCTTTGCTCTTAAACGTTGTCCTAATAATAATAGGTTTGGCATAATGCAATGTTTCAAGCACACGCTGCATGGTGTTGGAATTATGCTTCGATAGACTGCCTTTTTGACAAGGCTGCTCTGCGCATGCGCGCCTCTCTCCTGGTTGAAAACAAACCACCAACCCAAGCTGCGAATGCCAGTTCTTGGCCTCCGCGATCGGCGCAGCCGTAGCTTATCTTCAAGGCCATGTGTAGTTATTATTCGTGACAGGCATATGCGATAGATGGCGGCAGCTGTCAAGAACATATATCGTCATTTCAATGATGGCTGCATCACCCAATGACGTTTTCAACAGCAGACGAATTTTCAACCTCTCCCAGAGGGCGCCACATTTTGTGAAAAATGTGGATTGGGGGATAAAATGAGAGCAGGCAGCAGAGGTTAGAATGTGAGCGGATACCACACCAGAATAAGCTGTGTGTTGACACCGCTGTGGTTCCATGAAATTTGGAATTACTAATCGTCACGAAGAAAACACACTGTGAGAGTGATGTATATCACTGGAGAGCACACATTCGGGACGCTCGAGTTTAAAAAAAAAACTTAGCTCTCTTATATGCAGTTTGGTAATAACGGGGTAGTGATTACGAGATTGCAACCGACGACTGACCAAGTGGTGAGGACGAGTAGTCAGGTATAAAACTGCGAGCATGGCAAGAGAGAAAAAGGCACAATCAAGTGGCTGCTAGTGTTTCTTTATGAAAACGAAATTTTGCGTGGCACCGTATCTGAAACCGAAAAAAGTGAGAAGCGCAATCTCGATGTTCCAATAAAAAAATCCTACAAAATATCATTTGCCATTCCGCTGTTAACGCGAAGACATAAAGACTACAGAACCTAGCCATTAACAACATGGTGGGCGAAATTAACGAAGTTCATCCGATTTCACTAATGATGCGGCTATCTGAAATTTGGGTGGCAATGAAGGACGCACTGATGTAAAGAAACACGAGTCAATGGGGAATCACTTCGGCGCTAGGAAAACGCTCAGGCAGGTGTGGTGGCGGTCGCTTTAGGCAACGATTACTCGAAAGCTCTAATATGTAATTTCATACTTCCAGACTGCATAAAGGAACTAAGCCAGAAGGAGAAATGGTAAAAACGGTAAAATATTACAAAGCAGAGGAGAGGAATTCTTTATGTGCACAGTGACCGGGTCCCAGGATAATATCGACTGATTAGAAAGCAAAACTGCAAAGTAGCGAATATATACTTTATGTGCAGACAGTGATGTGGAAGCCAGGACACTTGGAGTTATTAGAAAAGGAAACTCCAAAGTGGAGAAGACAAATGCTTTGGGTCCTAGAGATCTGGACATCGGAATACCAGATGTTGGAAACAAAGGAACCGCAGCTACTGCACATATAACGCCGAGGCCTCAAAAATTCACCGGATCGAATATATTCGGAGTCGGTATTGAGCTATAGGAAATTACTCCAGCATTAGCGAGGACAAGCATCTTGCCGCGCACCTACAGTGACCTGTGCGCATTGTCCTTGCGTTAATAGCGGTTAGCGAGGTTGTCTCGAAGGGTGCACAGCAGCAGTGAGTGCTAGCGGTGATATGTGTAAGGGCTCTGGCAATTGGCCGGGAAGGTGAAGTCAACACCAATTTTATCTAAAGGACAGATGACCGTTTGCGCATGACGGCATCGACTTGGACGCAACATCGAGGCTTGCAACAGTGTTCGTTCGGCGGGGCGCCGAAAAACTTCTCAGGTTGAAGAACCTTGAAGTATCTTTTTCGTCTTTCTCGCCTCTCTGAAGCGCATTGAAGAAGAAGGCATGATGAGAAAGTTTACTTCCCTATTACAGAAAAAAAAATGTTTATTCTTTCTTGCTGCTTTCCATTTTGTTGGCTCCACTGCACCTAGCATGGATGAGTGAATGATAATCGCGTTGATAAATAATAAAAATGGCAATGGCCTTTTAGCAACAATATTCTGGTAAATGACAATTGATCAAGAAAGTGTATCTTACCACAACAACGCCGGTATAATGCTTCTACTATAGCGCTCACTGTAAGAAATTGGAACAGATTTATTTTTTTTAGAGAATCTCTTCAAAAAAGACTACATAGAACTGAAGGATATCAAGCAGCACGCCGTCAATGGACCGCCAATGGTCCAATATTGGGATATATTGGTCCCAATATTGGTCAATATTGGCGTCTGATTGGGGCGCACAAAGAGCCAAGATATATGCCAACCAATTTGATCGGCTCTCCTATCAAAACCAGTATTGGCGTACTACCTTGCTTACTGGCATTCAACGGCACTCAATGGCTACTCAATATCTTCCACCCAAGCTCACTCACTGGTTGTTATATCACGGCCATCCCGCCAAGCTCACTGGCCATCCAATATCTTGTATCCATGCTTATTCACTGGATATTCACAACTGGTATCCAGCCAGATTTATCGGCTACCCAATATTTACAATTGAATCGTGCCCACTGGTTTTCCATTATTGGCATCCAGCCAGAGAAATTGGCAATCCGGCACCACGGCTAGTTGTTTTTTCGTGCTATGACTAATAGGCAACTGCAAAGCCATCCCCTACTTATGCAGTGCAGATATTTTTCATGCAGCTTTTTATTTAAATAAAGCATGCTGAGAATATCCATGCACAGAAAATAATACAGCTGAAAGGTTCACTGCATGGTGATTTATTAGGTGTGCACGTGTTAAAGGGCATGGAAACATTTAGGCAGAACTCTTAGACTTCAGTGCTCCTCCTGTTTTTGCGTCCCTTGGCAAGGTGTTCTCAGGTCCCAGGTTGGAGGAAGGCGCTGCGTTCATCGCAGCTTCTTTTGTGGTCGGTTGTAGGGCCAGCAGCTCCATGCAGCCTTTAAAGATATGGACTTGAGCAGAGTGCATAACAATGTATTTCCTTTCGCAGATGGCACCTGGAAATAAAAGCAACATTTATAAATCCCATTAAGACAGAAAACGTTTGGAAAGTGGAAGTACAGCTAGACCGTGGAGTAAAAATGCAATCTAATGCACTACCTGTTGGCCCTCAGGCAACTTTCTTGTCTGGTTTAATCAGGTTGAAATAAGCTGCATGCTTGGTGAAGCCGGCCATATTGGTTACATTGGTTGCGACATCTGGCAGTGCACGGCTTCCCATGTGGATGTGTTGTTGACGCTGGAAACATAAAACAAAATGATATTTGCCGTTATTTATCCGTTAAACGGTAGTCAGTGCTTGCCCCCTTATACTTGTAGTGCCTTTGTGATCGAACACCTGTAGAAGAAAGACATCGTCATAACTGGAAGCTTCAAATCAATAGCTTTCCTTTGAATAGTTTTTGTTAGGATAGATTGCCGCAAGAACTAAAAAGAAACTACAAAGGAAAAAACAGACACAAAAAATGGCAGTCGCACTCCGACCGCGGCTGATAAATTTAGTCTGCACCGCATCATTACTGCAAACAGAACATTTTAAAAGTTGTCAAAGCTGCAGCCAAAACAACGTACCACACAGATGCTTTGGGGTTTGTATGATACACTCGAACTGAAAAAATAAAGAAATCCGTAGCTTAGCATCACATTTGTTGTGGGAACAAGTTTGTACGTGTGGTAAAGTATAACACTATGGTAGCAACTGTAAATAACCTGTCTTAAGCGGCTATTTTATGACACTTCTACTACTCGGGATTAGCACAAGAGAAAGATCAAACACGTGAATAAGCTACGCGTCGTTTAGACCATTCCAATAGCGTATTCATAACGGCAAATTACAATAATAAATATTCGCTCGCAACTAAAAATTATGTCCCAGAAAGCTCAACTTAACTCTGAGTTTTGAATATAGTATGTAAAAGAAACTGATCACTTCAGACACTCAACACACGCGCGATGAAGTTGTAACCTGAAAATCACACAAAACACGCGTCATATTTTACGGGACCACGTTTTTCTTTTGCAATACAAATTGGCCACCTCTGCGCCGTAAATTTTGTCATTATGACCAGAGTTTATGCATACAAAATAGTGCGCTGAAAATACAGTTTAGAACCGACTGGCGTGGTGCGGTCGAAATAAATGACTTTCCGTTCTCGCAAGCATATCGGTTATTGACATGATGATCAAGGCTGACAACATACTGCACCAAATAATGCAAAAAAAAAAGTATCTTACCATACGGCTAGCGCAGATTCGCAGACCTCATTTGCAACAATCCAAAATGAATGTTGCCACGCAAAGTACATCCCAGGGATCTGATGCTTTATACACCTGGTAAGAAAGAGTAGCGGTCTTACAAGGAGGCAAAGCAAGAAATAATCTCTGAGAGCTCAGTTATGAACAAACAACTTAAAATGCTGGTGGTACTCACAAATATCCTCTTTCAGGCACGGCCATTAAAACGACTCGGAACTTTCACAAGGCTTGGTATTTCGGTTCTGCTGTCCAAAGCTGCGGGAGCTCGAGCAGCTCGAGCGGGTGGGGATTGTGTGGCCGACCAGACGCCTCTGAATCAGCCGCTTGTGTCGAGTTTCGAGGCAGGGTTGAAGGGGGCAGAAGGATCGTTGTGTTTTCTCTCTCTCTCTTTTCTTTTTTTTGCTTGAGATCTGTCGAAAGAGTAGGCATAAAGCTCGAAAGGGGGTGAGAGAAATGAAAGAGGTTCCTCAGGACCGCGTGAGCCCAGAGGCTGCCGGCCAGGAAAGTTGGCGGGAAGGAAAGGAAGAGTGAGGGGGAGTAGAATGGGGGGCATTGTGAGCAACGCCTGCCTAGCCGGGAGGAAAGAGAGGACAGTGAAGGTCGCTGCCCTTCCGCGATGACTGCTTCACGGGGAGAAAAGGCTACAAGACGGGGATTGCTTTAGTCAAGGCCCTCGGGCGGAGAGGCGACAAAAGGACGAGAGAATAGAAACCATATGTTCTTTGCGCCAAGCTTGTGAGGAGGAATGCGCAGAGTTTTGACTTTGGCTTCGCTAAAACAACAAGGAGTGCGTTCGGAGCTGTTTGGTCGCCTCGACTGTTGGCTCGGTAACATTTTCAGTGGAATGATAATTTCGCTATATTTTTTTTTGTTAATGCAAAATACGTTTTACCTCAGTGTTTCAAATAATAATCACATACGTAAAACAATCTTCCGTTTTCACGGAATCGTCCTCGGTTCGAACAAATGGGCATATTTTTTTATTAAAGATGGCACAGAGGTCGCTGTTCACGACGGAATGCTCTTAAAACGTCATCACGCGCAACTGAGCGATGCAACAGCCCGTATACTTGCTGTATTCCTATTAAGGAAAAGAAAAGCGAAAACGACCATCACTACGGGTACTTCAAGGTTAAAATTCCCATGTTATTCGTTTTTATTTTATTTTTTCAAATCAGGTGGACATTAGAGCAAGAAAAAATCTGCGTAGAACTAAGCGTGGTCATATAAAGCAGCAGGAAATACAAAATACTCGACGAGCTAAGATCTGAAGAACTAAACTGGCAGCAAAGAAAAATAGAAAGAAAGCAAGGGTCAACATTGAAACTATATCTACGAACCTGGGACAAGGTAGTCCTCAGAAAGAAGCGCGGTATAATCATCTTTCAGCCCGCAGAAGCAGCGCTTGTGAAAGCGCCAGAATATTTCACAAAGGAACCCTAATTCTCAATCATGTGTTAAATTCTTCGAGAGTGGCGTTCTCTAAATATGCCCCAAAACTGCTAAAGTAACGCACTCGCATTACTTTTAATATATATGAATTGCTATTAGCTGCCTGGTTGACACGATGGGATAGAATAATTTAGTTTTCTGAAGGGAAACGCCTTCGGTGCGGTGATTATATGGTTGGATAATAAGGCAATGAATGTTTGAAGAATAGTTTCTGAAAAATGCTTAGGAGAGCGCTGTCAAACGCTGTGGTCAAATGCATCATTATGAGCCATATATTACAGCTTTCGAACAAAAATAACTTCCGTAAAGAACATCGTTATTATGCAATTTCAATTTTGTTACCATATATGCTGGCGACACATCGCGCGCATTCATTACACTAGGTAATTGTTTTAAATTTTTATTTTTTTTTTCGTTTGCCTTGCCTCATGCACGCTGTTGATTTTTTTAGTATCTTTTAAATGTACAAAACTTTTTGGCAGTGTGCGATTTACGTCGCATTAGAATACGAACCATTCCAGGACAGTTCAGATTTCAGTGAATTAGCTAGACATAGCGTAGAATATATGTTGCTTGTATTTTTTCTTTGAGCGGAAATATTTTATGCGCTGATGCACCGATGGCCAAAGTCGTCCAGTCTTTGTCTGTTGCTGAAGCCCACAGCAGAGCGCAAAAGAGTACAGTACAAATTTGTGTTTAGTAGATATTAGAACTCGAAGGCCCTGAAAGCAGCCCAACATATCTGTCTATAAGAACAGCTAGTACTGAGGCGTGGTATAGTCGGTGCTTATGCTGAATGCCGGAAACAGCTAGGGTAATGGCGAATCATGCAGTGCGTGTTTGATTAGCTAGCGCGATCGATCTCTCCCACCTCTGCTATAGCTTGAACATGTTGGGTTTCTTTCCATCACGTAAAAAAAAAAGGCGGAAAAAATGATGCTGCGCGTTCGTGTTCCCAATCATGGACAAACGTTTACAGGATGTGGATTCAACGGATATATTTGATCGTTTCTGCGTTTACTATCCAAACGTAGCCACTGGTGTTCGTTCAAGCGACCCACAGGTTCTGTTGCGTTCTTTGCATTTGAATACCTTGCGTTTCACGACTGCGCAGGATTTTTTTCGCGGACACGCATCTAAAACTTTTGCTTGTCAGATCAGATGTGCTCGAGCGTGCGCGTATGCTTGTGCACTCGTATGCGTATAAATAGGCCCATGGAACGAAATCCCGTGCGCGAGAGTTGTGCGCGATGTGTTCGGGATCTGTGCATGGATATATCTGTACATCGGATCTGTGCATTGATGTATCAATCACTTTCAATCATCCTGATTTGACGAGATCAGAAACACAAATCGTCTCCACCGGGCATCGAATTCCTAGCCTAGTTAACGCTTTAACCAACTGCGCTAAACCCTGAATCGCGCAACTAGCACCATATATAATTCTCCTTGTCTACCGTGAGGATAGCGACGAGAATGACGCTGCAATTAGTGATAATGACAATGATGACAGTATCAATGGTAATGACGCTGCGTTTAGTTGATAACGATAATGATACGTGATGCACCGTATACAGTAGCATTAATCCCGCCTTCGCTAATTTCTGCAGTGTAGATTCCACGTGCTGTCAGAATTTTTTCAACACTTGGCTAAAGTTTGGAACACTATCTGTGTTAGCTACGTCCACGCGTGATCGACATCCGGGCCTCTAGTCTGCAGGAATTGTCTCGAAGATATTATATGCAGAATTTTACATAACAATTAATCGTGCCTAAAGTCGTAAATAAAAGAGTTCTATACCAAAATTGTCAGTATAATCGCAGGTCATCCACAACATTAGCGAATCACAAAAAATGTATTCAGAAAAATATATTCTACATTTTCCGTGATGGGCATGCACTTGTCTGGTCAGCTCAGTCAAACAATTTTAGGACAATCTATACATTAATCCCAATAAACGTTATATATATGGTGGCCCAAATTACGTATGGCGTATGAATATCGTCTGCAGTTGAACGTAAACTGACGTGCGGGCCAGCGAAAAATTTAGTTGGGACAAAATTAGCCCAAAAACACTGTCATATTGGGATACAAGTATTAGAAATGTTTGTGTTGGTCAGAGCTGCTTCTGCTGTTTTTTTAGCGCCGCCGCAGCCTGAAATGTGCAAAGGTGGCCAGCCATCAAAGCTCGTTAGACAATATCGACCACTAGAAACCATGATATATACAATGTTGGGATGCCATCAAAGCTGATGGGACAATATTGACCAATTTATGTCAAGATATATGCAATGTTGACAAGCCATCCATATTGGCAGAACATTATTGCCCAACTTATGCCATTCGGGTGCAATGCTGGCTAGCCATCACAGTCCACCGAACAATATTGAACAATACAATGCATATGTGTACATTGTTGGCACGCCGCCATGACAGGCGGGTCACTATTGACCAATATATGCCATGATTTATTTATTGCTGACAAGACAACCATAATGGCCGTACAATATTAACCTATTTATGCCATTATATGTGCAATGCTGGCCAGCCATCAGGCCTCATTAGGCAATATTGACCGATGCAATCCAAGATATATACAATGTTAGGATGCCACCAAAGCTGGTGGGGCAATATTGACCAATGTATGCCAAGATATATTCAATGTTGACGAGGCAACCATAATGGTCGGAAAATATTAGCCAAGCTATACCATGATATGTACATTGCTGGCCAGCCATCAAGGCTCATTAGACAATATCGACCCCTAGAAACCAAGATATTACAATGTTAGGAAGCCGCCAAAGTTGGTTGGACATTATTGACCACTGTATGCCTAGATATATTCAATATTGAGAAGCCGTTGTTATTGACCGGACAATATTTACCAGGTTATACCATGGTGTGGAAGATATCGGCAAACCATTGCAGCTGGTTGGCCACCAGACGGCCTCATTGTGTATACAATAATGGCAAACTGTTCAATATGAATGGGCATTATTGACCGCTGTTAGCCGGTTGAATGCCAATAACGGATATGGGTGAAGTTCACTGGGCCAATAATGATTATGGTATAGCGTGGCTGTACATTATTGGTAGCTCAATGGCACCATTGGGCCACTTGTGGGCCAGTAATCCCCAATCAATCCCCATTATTGGGCCGATGAAATGTGCTGCCTGGGATATGTATTGCAGCAGGGCCGCGATACCTTTGAATCTGATGCAGCGGGCGTTTAGAATACTGACGCAATCGTGCTGTTTCATGTCCCAAACGGCTACCGAGTGAGATGTTCGTTACATTGTGCAAAAAGATTGTTATGTCTCCTCCAAGACATTTCATAAGTAGGAGCCTTATATCTCTTCGTGTCTTCTGGTAAGCTAGGGGTATTTATTTTGACCCTTCACATCGACTAGGGCAAAACACCCTATAGGTTCAGTGCCAGGTACCTCATTCGGATACAATCATACGTAAGAGGGAGCCGTCCTTACTGTAGATATTTTCCAAGATGAAGGCATTCGAGTTTAGTCCTCGAATACCTTCTGGAGGTCTACCTCCAGCCAGTTCAGTTTCCATTTCCACTATCAGCATTTGCCATGATGTATGAGCTACAGCTGGCATTCCACTAACTTTTGAAAATGCTCTGTTCGTAAAAATTGCTTCATCCGTTCATCGTTCGGCACTTCCGAACGCGATGAAATCGCAGCCGGGGCAACGGAGTGGTATGAGTCAAAAGAATTTAGTCTCGGTTACGCCATGAGCCTTAGCTTTCTGTAGCCATGAAGCAGAAGAAGTTATCAAGGCATTCCACGTACAAAAAAGGTCGCATGTTTTTAGCCGTATGTCAAGTTAAGAAAGGATGATTTCATACAACTGGACCGATTCGTTGGTGGCTCGCGTAGTGATTTCTATTTTGAGATATTTTTTTTGCTTCACTAAGGGCGCGCTCGCTTTATACCCAAGAAATTTCCTTTTTATTTTCAATGAAAGCCTTAATTGGGAAAGAGCGCCAACCTTATCGAGATTCTTCGCATGTGTAGTAATACCGCTTGGACAGAAATATTGTAAGCCAACCCAATCCGCAGAGCATAGGCTTCAAAGGGAGTTGATGTTTCACAATTCGCCGAGCTCAAAAGGCAAGAATTTATTATGCATGGATGACACGAATCAGCACTGCTATTTGTGCTGTCATTTGAGATGGTCAGGCAATTGTCAGTTGAAGCTACGACATTATTTCTATTTCTCTATAATGCGCAGTCTCGTGTAGGAGGTAAATATGATGCCACCTGGAGGAGACAAGTGCACAATTGAAGCAGGTGCGTTTGCTCTAATAGAGAAAACAAAAAAGTGAAAACAAAAAAATAGATGGGCAAAATCCACGAAGTGTTGCTTGGCAACGAGGAATGGGCACCAGAGTCTTGAATACTCATCACCTCGCCGGGGTGGCGCAGTGGTTACGGTGCTCGACTACTGCGCCCAAGGACTCAGGATCGCATCCTGGTTCGGCAGCCGCTTTTTGATGGAGGCGAAAAGCAAGGCGCCCGTGTGCTGTGTTACGTCAGTGCACGGTAAAGAACCCCAGGTGGTCGAAATTTCCGGAGTCCTTAACTACGGCGTCTCTCAAAGCCTGAGTCTCTTTGGGACGGTAACCCTACAAAAACCAGAACCATCGTCTCTGAGCTTCGCCGCTGAACGAATAACTGAGACGGCTGCACACGGTCGCGACTTTAAGAGAAGACTCCGGCACCAATTTAAAGAATAGGGTGAAGAAAAGGTTTCATTCGTGCGCCTGTTTAAGATCTGCTCTAAAGTATAATTCATGACGGGGTCTGTTGGCGTTTGTTACCCCTTCTGCGCTACAGGTGTGCATTTCCCACCTGGTGAGACATCTCCGCGGTTTGCGAAATTGAAGCCGCATTGATAATGAAGACCGCGCATAGCGTGCCTGTCACATTTTGTTCTGTGCTGGGTTATCGTCCTGTCACACGCATTCGCTCGAAAGCATAAATTTTGTGTTCTGTTCCAAGCCGACGCTCCCAACAGGCGCGAATTGCTGCCGCCAGGAATGCGCACATCTGCCAGTCGCGTCGTCTGGTTTCAGCCGGTCTCTATGATGAGCCCACCTCTGAACTTTCGCACCGGCGACTTGGCTATGCTCGGGGGCCGTACACGGCCGCCATTCTGGATGAGCGTACAGTCATAAAATGTATGGTCGTGAGTACGGCAAAGCATGCCGAACTGTACAATCAGCGCAGCCTAGCGAGCGCTGGCAGGGAGTTCACGTGTAAGACACGCGAAGTTAGAAGGTTTTTCAATGAGCGGGTGCTCTCCCTGTCATCAATGCGGTCTGTTGCCTCGCCTAGGCGTGCTGTCAACGTTGTTAACTTACAACACGGGATGATAACCGTTTAAGAAAAGCGCGTGTGTATGTGTGCTACATGCTGAGCGCGCAGTAACGATAATTATGGTGTTCTGGACAACTTTCAAATGTCCGTGTTTTGCTTATCGCATCAGATTATCGCTTTACACACGTATGTGAAAGCTATCAGGCCGTTTAGGTATGGCGCCTTTGTTATCAGCTAGCGCTCTGCGTTGCAGACAGCAAGTGGGAGGTGACAAGGAGTGCACTGCTAGGCTGCGCTGATTGTACTTCTCGGTACGCTTTGCCGTGTTCACGGCGATAAAATGTATGACTGTACTTCAACTTTGACTTCTGGGACTACAACAGCGCATGCGTGGCCCATGACTTCTCACAGAGGTTGGTATCAAATTTATCGACAATTGTCTCATTTTATCCTTCTTCGCTGCAGATATTTTTCTGCGTCTTTGTCATGGAAATTTTCGTTCAGCAATTTTGGTGATTTATACTTCACTTATTTCGCTTTCACAATATATGACTTATATATGTTTTTTTAGTATACCTTATTACTTAGGGTCTTGTACTTTTTACACTGCTCTTTGCCTTTGGGAGTTTCTCCCCTTCCCAGTGATATGCCGTACCCTCAATGCAACACATTTAATGCTATATTCAATAAATACTGATGTAACGGCGAAACGTACGATCTTTTCTCTGTGCAGTTAGACAACTCGAGTTTGGCCCGGTTGCTGCTACGCTCGATGGAGTCCGACCAGCGGAACTTTGTACGCGGTGACATTGAAGGGCTGCGAGAGTGTCTGCGCCGCGACTACGCCTACATCGCAGCAGAGGTCACCGTGGATGTGGATTTCAAGGAACCCCAATGGTTCCTCTTCGCCTGCGACAGTTTTCGCGTAGAGAGCTACGCGCTGGCCTTCCCCAAAGGCTTTCGATGCCTCGAGCCTGTCAACCGAAAGTGAGCACCGTTTCTCGAAAGACACGTAGGGCAGCAAACCGTAATTAGAGCCAGAAGGGTCAACCTGAAAGCAGGCATGAATTTACGCGAACGAAGCTTTAAATTCACTTTTTTGTGCTACATTATTCAGGAATAACAAAGTTGCGTGGCTTTTCCGTTCAGCCGCTGATCTCAAGGTCGTAATTTCAAATTCCGGGACGCGACGGAAAGGGGAAATGCAACACCGCCCATGTGATATATGCCTTCTACAACAACTTCACTCAGTCCATGAACTTAGCGCAGCATTACCGCCTCGACAATGACCTCAACCTCTAGCTTCGAGAAGCGACAGCAGCGCCAGAGCGGTGCGAGTCGAAATTGTCGGGAGGCGGCCGGCAGCGGTGCTGCGGAAGGCAGCAGGTGCGGCAGCACGTTGAACGGTGCCGAAACGTGCGTCGCTTTTAATATTATTCAACTGGTCGCACTTATCTATCCTCTTATATCCCCTCGTCTTCGCGAAAAGCAGGAAGCCATTACTCTTCTGCGACGCACTGCTACAACAGTCTGCGCTACATAAAAAACCGTTATCTGTAGCTGAAATTTTACCGCTTCCCCGGCAAGTAGTAGAGGCGCGAAGCGTGATTAGCTGCGTTCCGTAGAATCCAGCAAATGTCTCCTTTTCTGCAGTGTCAATTTAATTCGTATCGCGTAGCAATAGTAGTAATCGCTGTCGTGCCTCAAACTCTTTCGAAGGGTGACTTTCTCAAAACAGAAGCTCGCATACCCTATCTCAAAACCGACTCGCTCGCTGCTTTTCACGCGTTAGAATGCAGCGCAGATTGCCGACAATGTTAAATGAATTTGACAGTGCCGCATGCAATCGGCAGGATAGAATTTAGCTAATTATTGCAACGTTTTCAGCTGCGAGGATACCGAAATTTGCAATTCACAGTTTAAAAATAAATTGCACTGAACATAGGTCTATACAAGCGCACAAGTGTACTCGTGCGGATAAAAATAGAATCCAGTCTTTACACCTGCTCGACGTTTTCGGGTGTAATCTTTATTAGGAATCCACTGTGGGGGTGATATCGGCGATGTTGTAGAGCGTGTATAGATGAACGCGCGGGCTAGAATGTCTCGGCAAGCTGAACCTGGCTTATATGCTCCCTAGCCATATGTAGACAAATGTAATGAAGTCCGAAACCACATGTGCGAGAAAATGCTTTCACATGTGACGGACACTTCGTTTTCACGAAAATCTTGCCGTCTTGTAGGGCTTGTTCCACACTATTGTAGATTTGGATTGGTCACAGAAGTAAACTCTGGTAAATTTAACTGATTTACTTGACTGTACGAAGGAAGTTAGTTGTAGACACACCGACGACCGTTTCGTTCGGAGTCTTTGAAGCACTGTCTGCGCCGACGCTTAACCGTGTTCCGCTCTGAAGGCTTTTCTTTGTTTCAGTTTTCGTTTTGCCTCCTTCGTACTAGTGAGACCGCCAGCTTGCGTAGACTCTTAGAACCTTGCAGTCGCGGAGCCAATATGGTTCGGAGGTGGCGGTAACAGGAATCCTCATCGCCTCATCGGCGCCCGCTCACGGCCCCTTGTAGGTTCGGATGTCTGGGCAGTCTGGCGTCAGCATCTGGTGAGGCAGCTAGCGCATGTACGCACATACGCACACGGACACAAACTTGCGAGCTGCCGCTCGGCCGGCGTTCAGGAAGGTGAAACTGCCGTCTCCTGACAACCCTTTCAAATATGGCGTTGTTATTTTTTGTCCCCGACACGCAATGTACACATTAGAAAGCAGTTTTTCCTATTTTAAAAAAAATTTCCATGTCAAAAATGTTCTCTAAGGTCGCATATTTTTTAAAAGCCGTACTTAAGCAGGTACATTCCAAAATGAGGCGCCTCAGCCCCCGCCTCCCGCGTTATAAAATTCCCGCCGAAGAGGGCGCTCATCGCATTCTCTTGGAGCGCCGCCTGGCCCAGGTTGGGAAGCCTCTATAGGAGATAGCGGTTTGCGGCATGTAATTTAGAAAATATTGGGATCTTTCGCAATATACGTGTTTGCACAACAATGAAGTTGCATATGCTCTAAAATAACAATTATGGGTACCTCATCCAAAAGATGGACATTTACGTGCAATGATTCTCACAAACAAAAAAAGATACACTGCTTACAATTTGTGTTGCGACAGTTCAGAATAATTTGACAACAAAAGAGAAGGTTTGTATTTTTTTATTTATTTTCTTGCAATATTTGACAATTATTCAAAGAAGACCCGTGAGAATGTGACTAGCTTCAGTTCGTCTTTCAGGGCTGTCATTTCACGAGTGCTTCCTATTTCAATAATTTTACGCGTACGCTAGGGATACTTAATATTAGCATGCTCTCACTTTCAACTAAGATGTATTGATGGTACATGCATTATTGTAGCTTTTGTAACCACGGGGCGGATTGCAATCTTCGCGTGTATTCCCCACGACTGCTCAAACGGCAAATATCCATCGCTCATAACTATCGGTAATGGGTAGACTCCATGAGATTCAGAGGTTCTCAGAGCAATGCAGATGCCGGTCTTTTTTAAGGATTAAATGAGATATTGTTTTAGAAGGGACTTGTTTTACAAACTAATATTTAAAACTAGACGTGGTCCGCGCCCGTCGGAAAAAGGTATCCATGCATCAATGGTCACGACAACTTGTCCTCTTGAATCAAGATATGAAGTTCTTTTGTACAATGTTACGGTCATTCTGCGCTAAAGAACGAGAGCCATCTCAATACTTTCACTTTTCTGGAAAGAATATGGCTTCCAGGAGGATCATGTCTGCAAATTAACGGCGGGCGTGGAGAGAGAGCGCATGAAATGAAAAATGATTTTGCGAAATGAATCCAAGTTTTTTCAAATTTAAAATTATAGATTCGTCCTATACTTTGCCCCAAGTTTACTTGATGACATGAACCTAATTACACGCTTTCAAAGTTTAACCAAAAAGGTGAAAAACGTAAGGCACCTTGCTAATTTTCCTATCAAGGCGTTGGACTCCTTAGCCGAATTCAAGGTATAATGAGCAAAGAGGCTTATCAGGAAATTGTTGGAAAGGCTATGCTGCACAGCAGAATCTGCCCTTTGCTTCTGTGCCTAAACAGAACGACGACAGAACAAGTCTGATATCCCGGTGGAAAATCAGTACCAGGTGACGGCTGAACTTAGAGTTCCCAAAGTGGTCTGCTGAAATCGTCGCATTTGGAAATCTTTGGATACATGCTGTCATGTCATACTGGCCGCCACAAAGAACGATAGCACCGAGGAGAAATTTATACAGTGACTCTATCACCCATCATCGCCAAGATATATAGGGGCGGAAGGAGACTATATGAATTGGTATTTACCAGTGTTAAAGGATTGAAAAGGTATTTTTTTTAAATGTGTCACTTATCCATAAAGCACCTCAATGCTAATACATTTACTGAGTGTAGGAACTAGTTCTTCAATAAATTAGCATCAGAATCTAATTTTGTCTAGAATATGGTGATAAATATTGCTTCACATTGTGACATGATTACTTTCTATCTTAAAAGTACTTTTTACTGTAATCACACAAAATATAAGATGAACGGGCCAAGAGGTAACTTGCACGTTTGCCTCCGCTCAGTTCAGCTTGTGTCTTGTGTCTGCCTCTCATGTTGGGAAGATGAGATTTGTCTTCAAGCGAACTCTGACCTTGTCTTCTAGTCAAGCTAGTGAGAATTGTACGAAATGAGGAAAAGATAAATAAAACAAAAAATCAGTAATTAAAAACGTTTTTGACTGCTGTACTTCCAGCGCACGCCACGGAAAATGACGCGGTTAAATGGGGCAACTTATACTAAAAGATCCAGTGCATACCTATAAATTTAAGCGATCATTATGTTAGTCGAAACATTCATTACATAAATATATTAGGTGAAAAAGACCACCTATACTCATAAACCCTTAATAACCTATTCTTCGAGTCCTAACTGTTGTAAGCGAAAATCACGAGTGAGGCTAAAAAAATAACTGTTGTAAGCGAAAATCACGAGTGAGGCTACCGTTTCAGTTTTCCTTAAATTGTGTGCGCAAGCGGACAAAAAGGGTGGTTTGTATTACTATGCGCGAAATTGAAGCTTACGTCTGCTCTGACAAGATTAGCTTCAACTTCTCGAGTGCGCCTCTAATTTCTTCGGCAATCATCTCTTCGGCCTGTTTCTTCAAGGTGCCCTTGAACAGATCAGTAAGTCGATTGAGTAGGCTGTTGATGATGCCGCCGCCGTATTTAGCCGCGTGAACTTTCACTTGGACTCCATCGAGTTGACTTATCGAGAACTTCGTCAACTGGAGACATCCAGGAGCTGTCCTGAAAAAGAAAAGGGTAACGTAAAACCACACAGGATCTCAAAACGGCCATTGCTATGCGGTCTATTGAAACAAAGCTCTTAGAACATCAAATAACTGTTCGCTCATGAGAAGCGATAACCTAGATCAAAACAGGACGAAATTGCTAACACAGTTCGAGCGGTATAAGTACATGATTACTGGCTGGACGAAGGCCATCCAGGAGGCGGGAAAAGTGCGCACTTTTAGCGCTACCGTCAGTACATGGAATAGATGAACGGGACTGCTTTGTTGCGTGGATCACGAACGCGCACGTTACACATTAGAGAGGTTTAGCTTACTGTGAATCGCGATCCGCCACCGTGAAGCACTACCGCGCGTGGGCGACGCGCACAAGCTGATCGGTCTAGACGCGCCAGGTCTATGTGCCGACATCCAGTGATTGGCGCCATCTATCGGCATCAAGGGTATCTGGGCATGCGCAGTAGAACGCGCGATGGTGGATCACGGTAAACTAAAACTCTCTATTATATAAGCACCGTCAGTACATACCGAAATTCAATTTTGCCGGAGGCATGCATTAAGCGCCGAGTTGGGAAAAATGAAATGGGTCCTATTTTTATATACGTAATACGTACATGGTAATTGTGACGCGCCGTCAGGGCACCTTTTTGCTTGTAGACACTGATTAAACTCGTGTGTTTTGGGTTTATATATGCGCCAAAGCTTTTTTCAGCGCCTGCCCCCCATAAATTTAACCCAGTTAGGTTACATCACGTGCAATGCCTGTCAGGTGAATATACTTATCGATGCACCCTCGTCACTGCTCATATCGCTTGCGAAATATTTCCAGCCTAATGAGGATCTGCTTTTTGCTTGTCAGATCGAGCGAAACATATAGCTGGAAGTTGTCAAATACTATCGTGTGAACCAATTTTTAAGCTATCTCCAGCATACCGGTAAGTTGAATCAGCACGGAGGAAAGGATTTTACAGTATAATATATGTTTCGAATAGCATGGTCACCAAGCAAGCCTAAGATGAAAAAAAAAAAAGCTTAATGAGCAGACTTTAAATGTGTATAGACAACAAAAAAAAAAACTAGAGGCTGGTGCAAACATTGAGAAGAAAGGTGCATTGGGGGCTGAACATGACCAAGATCTCACTTCGCACGTCTGGCGCGACCCCCTCCTGACAGAAGGGTTTACGCCGTAAAATCTTGGGGGTGGTTTGCTGGGTACGTCCTAATAACAACGGATCCTCCCGAGCTTTGTTGGAGTCGAGGCCTTGTCGGCCTACCACCTCAATTACACGAGATGTCTCCGGACGAAGAATCCCCACTTAGGCCTACACTCTGCATTTCCTTGCCACATTACTGAGAGCCCTGCTTTTTCGAAGTAGCAGCTGATGATGACGTTGACGAATGGCTCATCCACTACCAATGAGCTGCTGTAACACGTGGGACAATAATGACCAGCTGACGAACGTCGTTTTCTCACTCACGGATACGGCCATCACATGGTATGAAAGTCAAAAGGATACCTTTACATCTTGGCCTCGCTTAGTGGAAGAACTAACAAAGTGATTTAGTGATTTCACAGTGAAAAATAAAAGGGATGAGCAGACATCGCCTCATCGAGCTGAACTTCCCGATGAGACGTGTACACATTATACTGAGGCAGTACTGAAGCTCCGCAACGTCGCCTCGCCTCGTTTATCCGACGAGGACAAAGTGGGCCATTTGCTCAAGGGCTTCGCTGAGGACATCTACACACTCTTTATCAGCAAGGAAAGCCTCTCCGATGCCGACGTCGCACGGCATTGCCGAACTTTTGTGTATTTGAAGATGAGCCAAATAACACCAAAGTTCGGTCGCTTGGACACAGTGTCAACCATTGCCGCCATTCAGAAAATTTCAGAAGCGACTGATTTTACCTCCACTATCCGCTCGATATTTCGCAAAGAATTGTCCCGCTCCTATGCACATCCTTTCGATCACACGTTCACGTCTATACAACTATCGGGAGAGTCTTCGTTCATCCACGCAGCGGAATTTGGTGCACACCGCACGCCTCACTATCCTCTACCACACAACGCTTCCAGGTCGCACCAGAACGAACGCTGGTGCGAGCGGCCACCACCCGTTCTTGAACAGAACGTACCGCGTGATGCCTTTTCAGTGGGTCCCAGTGCCGATGAATTGCATTTCACACATCAAGTGCAACACTGCCAAAGCTAGAGCTCTTGATAGCCCTCCATCCGCGATGAAAAATAGTGCCTGCTCTTTACGAGAGGAAATATTAGTTGCTTTTTGGCAAGTTTAATAGATCTTGCATTTGCCAATAACTCCATAAAAAGCACCTTTTTTATGGATAAAAGATCGGATTCAGTGAATTTGTATGTTTTTTTATGTCGTTTTCGTTCGTGTCGCGTTTACGCTGCTCCGCAACCTTGCCAGCGGTGCCCTCCGCGCTGCGGAACGCAACGACCCTTTGGAGCGAATTTTTCTCTAAGATCCGCACTGTGAAGATGTCCAGGCACGCGGAGCAAGTTTTTGCAAACGTGTATGCTCGGAATAGAGCCCATTTCCACAGAAACCACTCGGCCACGAAACGAGTGCATAGTGATACGCCTCCTTTTTTTTTCTTCCGGACTACTTGAGTAGCTTTCGCTGCGTTGTACCTGATGTATGAAACTGAGTACACAGACAGATAGTTGATCGCTCCGCCGAGGAACGACAGGCATGGACCGTTGATCGCCCCCCTTTTGTTTGCTTCCGCTGGGGGAATCCAGGAACTATCGCCAGATTCTATCACCGCCGTCGACCTTAGAGATATGGGCCACCAGTGTTCCCAGTGCAACCGGCTTACCAGGGGGCATCTACAATGACTGTGTACTTGTCTCCTCAACAGAACGTCGCCACACCACTCTTCGTAATTCATCCTCGCCATCGGATCGGAGTGTCAGTCCTCCTACCGTGCTCCGCACGCGGCGGTCTCCGTCACGGTGTCGCCGGTACTCATCACCTCGTCTGTAAAACTAACCAGCGCGACCTTGCTCCTTCCGTCTCAATGCTGAAAAACAAAGTTTCTGGGGTCGTTAATGGCATATCTACATTAGCTCTCGTTGATACCGGTGCAACTGTTTTTGTGATTAGTAAGACTTAAATGCCAGGTAGGACACAAAGCGATGTCAAGTGCAATGAAACCTCAACGTTTTTGGCGTGAGTGGCGAGCCATTGCTTCCTCTAGGAGTGTGAAGGCTTGAAGTTGAATTGGGTAGATCCTTTTGTCAAGCCGAATTCGTCGTTATCCCTAGCTCTACCGTCGAGGTGATTTTAGGAATAGACTTTATGAAGCTGGTTGGGCCAAAGGTCTACTTTTTTTTTTAGCGTATGAATGTGCCCAGCCTCATGAAACGTGCGTATGACGCAAGAATGGGGTTTTGTGTATCTCGCGATACTACCCTAACATCGCGGGCTGCAGTGTGTTCCGGAGTTTGCTGCTATTGGCGAAGGTGGAATGTTTGAAGCGCTAGTAAAATCAGTGCATTCGACCTTTTGTTACATGCAGTACTATAGTGCCACACTGTGTTTAACGTCAACGTGTGATCGTGGGCAGTTAATTGATGATCTCAAACCCGTCGTTTTACCAAGTGGCTTAAAACTTGCTTTATATTAATCCGATGCGCCTCCACTAGAGGCGTCGGTCGCGGCTGCACCGGTTGAACCCGTTCCAGCGTCAAGTGCTGAACGCACAATTCTGGGCATGATCAACAAAACGCTGATCACCACTCAAAGCCACTCCTTGTAGACATTCTGCGGCAATACTCAGCTTTTTTCGATTTCTCCCAGCCACCTGGACCACATACTATTTCCAAGTATCGTACCCACCACACTATCGTTACCAGGTTGTCTCTCCCGATTCCTCAAAAGCTTTATCGTGTGTCGCCATCGGAGCGTAAACTAATCTACGTGCAAGTCACAGAGATGCTTGAGAAAAAGGTCATTCAAGAGTCCTGTAGTTAATGGGCGGCTGCCATATGAGTCTTGTTCGTAGGAACGACGGTACGTAGCGGTTTTGAGTAACTATCGCCGATTAAATGCTATCACCAAAAAGAATATACACCCTTTGCCTCGCATTGATGACGCCATAGGCTTTCTTTCTGGCGCTTCTTATTTTTCCTGCGTCGATCTGTAATCAGGTTACTGGCAAAGCCTGGTGCATCAGGCGGACAAAGAAAAAAACGGCGCTAATAATGCCGGATGGACGTTTTCAATTTATTGTGAACAATATTATTTGAACATTAGCAAGCCTTCTATAACTAGCAGTTCCCGTAGCCTAATTCTCCCCCCTTTCTTTTTTCCTCACTGGACATTAAAACACAGCTTCTTTTCTCTGACCATTGAACTTTGAAATTCGCTGCCTAGGAACGTCCGCTCGCTACCCATTGAAGAATAGTTGACGGCCATTGCTTCCTAGAGCCATTTTTTATTTTCTTTGATTTTATATGTTTTCATTTTCTGATACACTTTTCTTTGTTTGCTCACTCCTGCCATATGTACAAATGAATAAAAAATAAATAAATGATGCTTGGATTTTGCAATGCGCATCCGACGTTTGAGAGATTTATGGAGACGATATTGCGCGGCAGGAAATGGGACATGTCCGTGCTATCTTGATCATGGCGTAATGCTTGGCTAAACATTCGAAGATAATAACAACTGATTAGCGCGCGTATTAGAATGCTTGCAGAACTCCAGATTAGTCCCCAATTCCAAAAAGTGCCGCTTTGGCAAGCGTCATGCGTTGGTGCTCAGCCATTTCGCTGATGAGGACAGCTTAAGACCAGGCCCTCAGAAAACGGCAGCTGTGGAGTCATTTCAGCAGCACGGAAAGTTAAAGAGGTCTGAAGTTTTTGGGGTTATGTTCCTATTTCCGTTGTTTTATTCACCGCTTTGCGGACATCGCCTACCCGTTTACGTGCCGTCTTCACAAAGTAGCTTCATTTGAATGGACTGCAGAATGCGATGCCTTATTCCGCCAAATGAAGTTTCTACTGACCTCACATCTTGTTCACCGGCATTTCGACCCCTCCGCACGAACAGAAGTTTATATTGATACTAGTGGTGGTCGTATCCGCGCTGTTATGGTTCAACGCAGAGATGATCAGGAGCACGTTATTGCATACGCGAGCCGCTCCCTCAGCAAGCCAGAGCGCAACTACACCGTCACAAAACAAGAATGCCTTTCTTTGATCTTCGCTGTGCAAAGGTTCCGATCGTACTTGTATTGTTGCCCTTTCAGGCTTGTTACTGATCATCACTCCCTCTGCTGGGCTCATCAATCTTTGAGATCCATGCGGTCGCCTCGCACGCTGGGCCCTCCGTCTACAGGAGTATGACTTCAATGTGGTTACAAGAGCGCGCGCCGACACGCCGATGCAGACTGTCACTCGCTCGCGAATGCCGCTGCCGTCTACAGAGTGTGACAGTGACAATTTCGACCACTACATTTCAGCAATTGGTCCTAACATTCCTGACGTTAGGTGTTTAAAACTGAGACGCGCGAAGCTCCATCTTTACAGCCTCTCTGCCACCGGACGCAACGAGGGAGTTAAAGGTCATTTCTGTATCCGCCACGGTTTCCTGTTGAAAACGAACTACTCTCCTGTGTGCCCACGGTACCTCCTCGTTCTTCCAAAAGCTCTGTGCTCCCCTATTTTCCGTGTGATGCAGGATGACACCGCATCCGGACATCTGGGATCGCTCGCACGTTCCGTCGAGCTCAACAGCGCCTTTACTCGCCGAGAATGCGTTCCACGAAAGAGCAATATATCGCCAGCTGCACACAATATCAGCAAGCGCTAGCTCCGCTCCACGTGGCCTACTTCACCCTGTGGCGCCTCCCAGCTGTCCCTTCGAGCAGGTTAAAATTGATGTCCTTAGAACAATTTCTCAAATCTCTAGACGGCAGGCGGTGGATTGTGATATGTGCAGAGTACCTTACTCGCTATTGTGAAATAGCTGCTCTACCATCGGCTGCCGCTCAAGTGTCGCTATTCCTTTTGAAATCGGTCCTCTTGCGGCATGGGCCTCCACGAGTAGTAATCAGTGGCCGAGGCCGCCAATTCACTGCCGATATTGATGAAGATCTGCTACGTCTATGCACAATCACCTTCAACAGGCTTTCAACACCAAGTCACCCACAGACAAACGGTTTTCACGTATGTGGACTAGCTTGCCACGTATGTTGTCTCGGAGCATATGAACTGGGGCACCATACTGCCCTACATCACATACACTTTCAATAATGTTGCTCATGAAACTACTAGCTACAGTACATTCTACCTCTTGTACGCTCGCCCGCCCCGCTACACCCTCGACACAATACGGCCGTTTTCTACCCGGGAAAATATAGATGTATTCGAGATCCTGCCTTTGGCTGAAAGAAGCTTGTCGGATTGCCCGCTCGCGATCGATTGCTTCACAACAGCGTTTCAAGGACCGCTACGATGGCGACCGCCAGTATGTTATCTACGCTCTGGGCGATATGGTGTGGCTTTGATGTCCTGTCCGGCGCCGTCGCTTGCATCAAAAGCTCTTGGCCCACTATGATGGCCCTTATGTGGTCATGTCCAGAATTAATGATAACACGTATCAAATTGCACGTGTTACCCCAATGGTAGCCATTCGGCAAAAACTAAACTGTCGCACGTCCCTCGGCTGAAGCCATGCCACTCTCGGGAGACAGCAAATTTGCTCAGCGGGCTTCGGCGGAGCAGGGGAAAAATTTGACGGAGGAACAAAGAAGACGTAGTAGAAAGACAAGTTGCCGATGGTGGAAGAGGTGGAAGAAGTGGAAGTGGCGTTGCTTCACACCTGGCCTGCACAAAAGGTCTAGTCCGAGGTGTAGATTCCTTATTAAGTCCACAAGAAACCGTTGACCTTCTTTCCGCGGCAGGCGTTGTTGCGGTCTGTCGCTGTAGCCGGGAGGTCAATAATGTTCGTGTGCCGACAGAATCGGTTATTGCAACATTTGCAGGCACAGTCTGTCCATCGGAGATTAAAGCGTGGCCTTTAATATTCAGAGTAGATCCCCTACCATCAAAGCCTCTGCAGTGCAACAACTGTTGGTGTTATGGCCATACTGCAGGCGGTTGCAAATCCACTTTGCGGTGTTGCAAATGTGGTGATGCCCATAAAGCACACTTATGCTCTGATCAAATTGTCAAATGTTTTCTTTGCAGCGGACTTCACTCCGCAAATTCTTTGGAATGCCCTTCTAGAGCGCATGAAATGAGAATTCTGGAGATTATTGACCGCAAACGTTGCTCGAGGCGTGAGGCAATTCAAGAAATTAAAGACAGAGCTCATGGGTATGCAGGTGTGTCAGCCCGTTCAGGAGCATCATTAGATTGCACGATGTCTAAAACCATAATAACTGCTGTGGAAGCAATCATGACCAAAATGATGGATAGGATTGTGACAACAGTCACAGAATGCATATCCAACGTTCTAGCAGCTCACATTTCTCAGACTGTGCAAACTGCTATGGTTTCTCCTACGGCACCTGGGCATTCACTATCAGTGCAGCCCTCATTAGCTGCAATGTCTTGTTCGCAAAATGAGTCTCTTTCCGCATCACCTATGCGAAATTCCCACAAGTCAGACGAGGCTCATGATGCAGATATGGGAGAGAGAGATACGCGAATTCTAAAACGCAGTGGATCCCCGTTGTCAAACCCGTCATCACCTCGCCCACAAGCAAAATAGAAAAAGCAACAGCTAGGCTCTAAACCAAAGGAAAACATTTTGGGGCAGGCTGTTGCTGCTGCCTGGATTACATAACCATAGGAAAGTTAAAAGTTCTTCAGTGGAACTGCAGATCTCTTCTTTCAGTTACTAAAGATTTAGTTTATCTTTCTTTAAAACATAATCCAGTAATAATCGTTTTGTAAGAAACTTGGCTTACAACTGAAAAACATTTTCACTCACAAAATCATCGATCATTCCGACAAGATCGGCAGTCAAGAGGTGGTGGGTTACTAATTCTAGTTTCTTCAAAATTTTGTCATAGGGCTAAGATTTCTTTTCAATATTCTGCTTCAGATTCTGAATTCTTGGCTCTAGATTTTGAAATTCCAGGGTCCAGTCCGTTTACATTAGCGAATGTTTATTTTCCTCATGGTGTTCAGGACACCAGATCTCTAGACCACCTACTAGTTAATTGTCAAAATTCGATTATTTTGGCCGGAGATTTTAATTCGCACCATGTTTCGTGTTTCGTGCTTAAGGTTATGGCTTTCAGACCATAACCTTAACTGCATGAATTCTGGCTTACCAACTTTTGTACGTGCTCGCAGTCAATCTGTGATAGCACTAGTGTTTCTATACTAAATTGGTCGACAATTGATGGTGGCACCTCTATCGACCATATACCTATTGTTTTTGAGGTTAACTGCCGCTTAACTCCGCCGACATCTCAGTTGAGATCATACGTAAATTATAACCAGTTTCACTCATTTTTGATTTCGTCGCTTGAGTCAGTGGTTGAGGCTACGGAAGAGTTAAAATCGCAAACATTATGCCAGGCTATTGCATCCTATCGTAAGAAGTGTGAATTTTTAGTACGTGCATCTAAAGGCAATACATCAACAAAATGGTGGAATGCAGATTGTTCGCGCGATTATAGAAGAAGAAAGGCTGCATGGAAGAAGCTCCTTCACAGCCAGTGCCCCAAAAATTGGCATGATTATAAATTTTTTGCCGCTGCATCTAAACGCAAAGTCGCACAAGCGAAATATAATTATGATACTGAGTATTTCAATTACCTTTCACAATCTAATAACTGACGTGCACTTTTCAGGTTTTTAAAATCACGGAAAAAGATTCCTGTCTCAGAAAATTTACCCTCATGTGCTTCGACTCCTAAAGAAGGTCTTAAAACATTAGAAAACATCGCTAAAGGTTTATAAAAGCGTTTTTTGTCAACGCTTCCCAAATCCCCTATGTTTGTAGGTCCAGTATATATGGTTAAGGTTGTCCCTAAAATTACATTTTCTCAGCTTTCTTCGATTATAATGACGTTGCCAACTGCTGCGCCTGGCCCTGATGGAGTAACGTCAAAAATGTTAGAGATCCTCTTTGAGGTGTCTCCAAAATCCTTGTTAAAATTGGTAAATTACTCAATTATTCATTCTTGGATACCTGGTGACTGGAAACTAGCCAAAATGATTCCTTTACGGAATCATAATGGTGGTGGCTATACTTTGGACAATATTAGACCAATGTCTTTAACATCAAACTTGGTAAAATTAATTGAAAGGGTCGTACTCAAACAGGTTACCGAGTTTGTCGAACAAAAACATAATTTTAGTCCCTGTCAAATCGAATTTCGAGCGAAATTTTCAATATGGAATGCACATACCGACCTTGAGAGTCGAATTCTTCTTGCGCGGCGTAAAAAAATGCATGCTGCATTGGTGACTCTCGATATAGAGAAGGCTTATGATAGAGTAGAGCCCCGAATTTTGTTGAACAGATTAGAATCTCTACGTTTTCCACAATACTTAATTGATTGGATATCTACATTCCTACAAAACAGACAATTTTACTGTTCATTGCATGGAGTGCATTCTGGCAAATAATAACAAACCAGAGGTGTCCCTCAAGGGGCAGTTCTCTCGCCCGTGCTCTTTAACATTTTAATGAGTTCAATTCCAACTCATCAGGAGGTTCGCACGTATGTCTATGCGGATGACATCGCATTCTTTACGGCTGCACCTGACATTCAATCCCTCAACAGGCGCCTGCAATCGTACCTAAGCCCCCTTCAGAATTGGTTATGTGACTTAAGATATACGTTAAACGTTAAAAAGTGCGCGTTCCTTGTTTTCCAAATTCAGGATCCGGTAAATCTTTCTCTAACATTTAAGCAGGAAATGATTCCTCAAGTTAAGTCTTTGAAATATCTAGGGGTGATTTACGGTGACCATCTAGCATGGAGGGATCACATTGAGCCTGTTGCAGCGAAGGGGGCACGTGCTGTGGGTATGTTGCGCAGGTTAAGCAATCCAAGGTCTGGGATGCGGCGAGACGCACATTTAATGATTTATGGTATGTATGTCCACCCAATTACGGAATTTCGATCTGTGCTATTTTCTGGTTCACTTACAAGATTCGTCCGCTTGTTCTTTTAGAGCGGGAAGCACTTAGATTATGCCTTGGGCTCCCCAAATTTGTGGCTAATAATGTATTATACCTTGAAGCCCGAATACCACCGTTGTTAACTAGATTGCAATTCTTGACTGTCCAGACGTATCTAAAAATATATGAATCAGAATTACACCGCTCCATATCAATTGTTTGTTGCGAGCCAGACTCCTTTTTTGGAGCCGGATGGCCTCGGTTTCATACCCCGCAGGTAATTCTAGTGCAAAATCTGTTACAACCTTTGCACGTAGTCCTTTCTAACATCATTCCAACAAAAGTAAGTGCATCGTCGGTTCAAATTGTCTATGATGACATTTTCCCAAATAATGCAAAACACTTATCACCTCACATTTTAAATGGATTATTAGAAGATCATTTACAAAGTCTTCCCGTTAGCATAACGATAGCAACGGATGCTTCTCAATTTAATGAAAAAGCCGGTGTTGGAATATACTGTCTGCTTTTAGACTGGGCGTTTTCAGTCCGTCTTCCGGATTTTACTGCAATTTTCCAAGCGGAGTTGCTGGCGGTGGTGCTTGCTCTGCGCAAACTATACCCAACATACTCAACAGTGGCTGTAATTACAGACTCTTATTCCTTGTGCTTGTTGCTTTCTTCGAATATGGATTCGCCAATTTTAAACACCTTTCTTTCATTGCTCCCCTCACATTTGAGCCTCATACATATAGTGTGTGTACCAGGACACAGCAATGTGACAGCCAATGAGGTTGCTGACAGACCAGCTAAAGATTCTCTGAATGGCCCTGTATTGCCGATCCTCCCGGCAACAACGTACATAACAGCAGCACGATTTCGGCGGCGTGCCTTATTAAGCACGCAGTCTGGATCTATTTTATCATGGGATGACTACCTGCATCTCAAGTATTCCTGAAATAGGAAATCATGTCAATCAAGGCAGACTGAGGTCTCTCTAACCAGGCTTCGCTGTCGTATTCCGCCCCTAAATTTCTATATGTACAGGTCTGGTTTGGCGCCTTCTCCTTTCTGCGCAGTCTGCGGGGAACCGGAAACAATAGATCATTTCTTGATATTTTGCCGCCGTTTTACCATGATGAGAAAACGGTATTTAGAGAAACCGTTGCAACAGCTGGATCTTAATTTGAGCAGCCAAATTTTATTATCGTTCGGTGCCACCATGCTTGGGTACAGCTATAGGCATGTTTTTAACGCCATTCAAAACTTCTTAATTGAAACAAAACGTCCACTTTGCTAGTATGCTTTGAAGTTTGAAATCTGTACATACAAATCTGACTATTCTCCTACTGCGTGCGTTAGTATTTACTCTTTTATATTTTGGTTTATCATGTCTACATTTCCTTCTCTATTCCCTAAAATTTTTTTATTTTTGCGATGTAGTTATACATGTCAAAGTGTAATATCTCTGCACCCCAATTCTTGGCCGATCCCCCTGTGTGGGTATGTGCCATCACATTAGAGGAGAACAACAACGACAACAAGATCTCACATCGCACGTCTGGTGCGACCCCGTCCTGAGATAAGGGTTTACGCCGTAACAATAATTGTCACGGGTTCTTTCGATTCCCGGACGGCAGTCCAGAGGGACAAGGTGAAAGGACGGGGTCGGGGCGCTGAGGCGCAGAAGCCAGAGAACAGGAGCTCAACCGGGCAAAGCAGTGGCTGCCAAGAACGCATAACTGCAGAGCGCAGAGACAGAATACGTGATCCTAACAGTCACATAAGTTTTGAGGCGAACCACATGCACCACTTCTGAATGAGAGGGCCGACGAGATGTGCTCGGTAAAATCGGCAGCCCCTCGCAATTCACATCGCCTATACGGCGAACGACCTGGTATGGGCCAAAGAAACGTTTTAGGAGCTTCTCGCTTATACCGCGACGGATACGGGAGTCCACACCTACATTTTATCCCCAGGTTCGAAATGAACCTCTCGATGCCGGAGGTTATACCTGCGTGCATAGACGCGCTGGTGGTCCTGGATGCGTAATTGCGCCAACAGTCTGGCTTGTTCCGCGTGCTGGTTTACCAGTTGAGCATCGTCGTAAGGGTAGGCTCCCGGCTCATAGCGAAGCATGGCGCCAAGCATGGTAATCTTCTCTCGGCCATGCACCAGACGGAACGGCGATAACCAGGTTGTTTCCTGAGTTGCGGTGTTATAAGCGAAAGTTACGTAGGGAAGAATATAGTCCCATGTATGGTGCTCGACGTCGACATACATAGATATCATGTCGGCCATAGTCTTATTAAGGCGCTCAATGAGCCCGTTCGTTTGGGATGGTATGCGGTAGTTCTGCGGTGGTGCGTGTTGCTTAAACGCAAAATCTCTGCCATTATCTGAGATACGAACGCGGCACCGCGATCAGTGATCAATACTTCGGGAGCACCATGACGGAGGACGATGGACTCGATGAAAAACTTCGCTACATCAGCCGCTGTTGCAGACGATAAAGCTCGCGATTGGGTATACCGCGTGAGGTAATCCGTGGCAACAGCGATCCGGCGGTGCCCCCAGTTGGACGCAAGAAAAGGTTCGATCAGGTCACTGCCTATCTGCTGGAACGGATTCATAGGTGGCGGGATGGGGTGAAGATGACCTGCGGGTCATACGGGCGGAGGCTTATGTCTTTGACATTCACAGCAGGTCTTGGTATAGTGACGAACAGTCTTAGCAAGTTGAGGCCAGTAACACTTAGAACGAATTGGTGCTAGTGTTCGGCTGTATCTCGAATGCCCGGATATTGGGTCGTCATGACAGGCCTCCATAATTTCATTACCTAGGTCAGCTGGAACAACCAGTAGCCAAGACCTCGCACTCGCTGCGAAGTTCTTTTCGTATAACACATTCTTGCGAAGGCTGCCCATTGGCTGTGCGAGGTTTGGATTATATTGTCGGCCAGTATTTCGCGCACTTGATTCTGAATAACTTTTTCTTCTTTGAAAGAAACCCGGTAAGGCGACTGACGAACAGGGTGAGCAGCGTCATCGGTAATTATTCTGTATTTGGCAATGGTCGTCTGGCGAACTCCGGATGACGTGGAGAAGCAGTTTTGGAATTCCGCAAGCAGCGCGATCAATTTGGCTCTCTCGCTAACAGAGAGGTTTGGCGCAAAGCTTACACCCAAAGGTGCACCATTCTGCTGCGGAGAGAAGGGGGAGAAAGCCCTTTCGGACAAGGCAATAGCTTGAATAGGGGCAATAATGCTCTCGATGGTACCAAAAGCCATGTTTTTCGTAAAGTGCTGTGGAGTGCCGAGAACGTTGATGACAAGTACGTTTGAGCAGCAAGTATCCAGCTGCGCGAGACCTCGTGCAACGTCAAGGCCCCGTTCAACAAGCAGTTGAGCACTTTCTTCCAGTAGAACTTCGCCAGAAGCAATATATGGTAGGACGTGACAGGGAGAAACACGCTATGCTGAGGCGGTAAAGTCACGTGCTCCGCCAAGACGCGTGCAGTGCAAACTTGGGGCTTTGTTTGCGGCGAGGTATATCGAGATCGACAGTCGTACAACAAATGTCGACGTCCAAGCGATGTGGTGTCACGGCAACCAGAAGTGGACGTGTTACTGTTTTAATGAGCCAAATAAATCCGTAATAGTGATGACAAACATGTCATGAGTCAAAATATGGCGTCGGCGAGATTTGTCCGCGTGATGTGTCAGCGAGATTATGCGAGTGGCAGATACTAAACATTGTTGTAAACCAATCGTAGAACACCTTGACGACAGGCCATGTTCGACAAGGGGCACGCGATATACCATGTGCAGCAGCACTGTGAGGCTTACGCATTTCTCCACTGCAGATTGCAGTGCTCTCGGAACGTTTAGTTTGTTATTTTTGCTGACGGGTCACCCTTAAACAGATCTTGACATGGGTTCTCACTCGCCGAGCACTTTGGGTTCCACGTTTCCGTCTGTCGCCAAGAAAATTAAGAGGCCTAGCACAAACTCAAAGGTAAGATAGCGAGCTCCAGACCAATATGCCTCTTTATTGTTAATAAACTCGAAAACACGACGTCACAGGAAAAGACAAAACAGGTCAATACCACACAACACAAACGCTCACTCGCATATTATAGTTTATTAGAAAGAAACACCTGAATTTATACCCGAAAAGGCAAAGGAACACAGAAAGTAGTCTAGCCATACAAGGGGTCAGTAATCGCGGTAGATTGTAACAGAAAACAAGAAAGAATTGAGGTGAAACCATGTACCTTCAAGGAATGCAGTTTCTTCTGGGGAGAGGGTGACTAATGAAGTTCTGATATACGCCCTGTGTCAGATGCTTTTCCGCTATGAGATGCTACCTTCAACTCGCGTGTGATTTTTAGTGGTGAGTAGAAAGACCAGTGGTCTGAAACTTCGACATGCATCGTTCACGTTCCGAGCCTTTTGAAATCATGGCAATGGTCTTTTATGTTACTGAAGAATACTTCTGTTCCATCAGGTGTTTTGTTTATTCAAGCAGTGGCTTGTTTAGCCAAAGCATGCGTGGTTTTGCGGCAGTCAACCTATCAGTTAACAAGTTTCGCTCCATGGACTTGCTGACGGCACAACCAGCTGCATGTGCTTGTTTCTGGCACTCCATATAAACTTTGGCGGCAGTGGAGTAACGGAAACCAGAGCACAGCTTAAGAGCCTCTAATTGCAGCGACTCTTTTTTTTTTTTCATTTCTAACTGGTACATTTCATTAGCTGCATAAGACCTGAGAACACAAATTTCCTAGATATTCGAGATGACCGTATCGGGTAACCGTAATCTCGCATTCTCGTTTATAACTGTTTGAGACCTTGAGACCGGGGTACTCGATACGGCCCTCTCGCCTATTTGTGATAGGCTTGCTAACACTACCAAGTCACGGTTTGGCGGATAAATGGTCTCTATGAAATAAGAAAATTTGCTTTATTTCCGCGTTTTCCTCGAACTTCTCATTAGTGAAGGAAAACATGTCGACCATTGTGGGATACCTTTTAATCGTGACGCAACTGTGGGATATTATAAGACATAATTATGAACAGGTCGATATTGATGGTCTAAGGTTGTGAGGAGTGCAAAACGTTGCTTGAAAATTCATTCTTGCAGTCGCAGCAAGTATTGAAACAGCCATAAACAATCGATGGTGTGTGTGTGTGTGCCTTTTCAAAAATACTTTTGAGGCAACTTTGGCACACTGTAAAGTACTTCTTCAGAACTTACTGATAGATGAATTATTATCTCTCAGCGCAAAGCAATATTCTCGAAAAGCAGTTTTTCCTCCACTCATAACAAATACGCAAGCCATGCATAAAACTAGATGAATGTGTGAAAATTAACAGAAAGAAAACTAGAAGCCTATGAAGTGCGACTTGCACATTTATTGATTATTATCGTGAAGTTCTACTGTATATAGGAAAAGTGGCGCTTGAAATAGCGGTAGTTTAACCCCCTCTTGATGGCACAGTGTTTGAATGCCCGGTTCCTGAACTCTAGGGCCCGAGTTTGAACCAGGTCAGTATGAATCCACTGCAATGTGTATTTTTTGGCATGAAATAACTACACTCGGACTAGCTAAATAACAACGATATCGACGAAGTTCTAGTTGGACCTTGCGAGGCTTTGGAGGTCATCCTTTCCTCACTCGGAGGCTTCAGGAGAAGATAATGAGGTAAGGTCAGAGGAGAAAATATCGCAATGCCCGGGCCCGCCATTTAGACGTCGGGCTTGGCAAGGCTCGAGCCCCAAAGTTGCCCGTGTAGTACTAAAGTATATATGTAAAATGTCAGAAGTGCTGCTCGAACAATACAGTTGATGTTTCAGCACTAATATACTGTATTGTCATCGCGTCTAACATCATGGGTTTTTCGCAACCAGATTAAAACCTTTCACTGTCAAGTAGATGTATAACATCTTCAATTGCAGTCCAACGCACGCTGAATAAACGTAACACAGATTTCTTTCGCGCCAGCAAATATAAACTGAAAATAAAACAAAAGACCTCCAGACCAGTAAAACATAGCATTTAATACCTCCCTTTAACATCTGTGGCACTTAAACTGAGAACCATAAGCAATAGAGGTGCGAGCCTAACTCTTCTCTCATTACGATTGCGTGCTCTTGCCTGATAACCAGCCTTGCTGCGAGTTTTATCGATTCTGCGAAGCAATGAAAAAATCGCCTATTGTACTCACTCATTAATCTGCAGCAATACCCTGGCGGCGCTCACCCCAGCGTGCAGGTAAGCCACCATGTCGCTCACAGCGAGAGTTTTCAACACTGCTGTGTAGTTCAGTTGCAGTCCTTCGGTTCCGACGTCGACGTTGACGCTTAGAGTCCCTTCGTCTGCCCAAAAGGAGATCGCTCCCGTGCGCTTAAGCGTCCGCAAGCCGCTCAGCTTTCCTTTCACCAACTCCACGTGGCCGAAAAATAAAAAATCCAACTTCTGATCAGGCAGAGCCAACGGGTCTAGGTTTAAGAATGTAGCACCGTACTGAAGTAGCTTTGTGAGCGTGTCCGTTGTGTCCCCGCTTATATCACTCGCTGTAAAGAGATGACAAGTGGCAGTCACTTGAAGTGTACAAAATGCGCCTTATTCAGTTTATGTCTTTTAGGCCAATTTACTTGTTAAAGTAGGTGCTTAGTCAGGAGAAACGAAGCGGCAATAAGGGCACTGACAAGTCCATGTAATTAAAACTTTTAACGAAAATGCTACAGCTGTATAGAGTTCATTTCGATGAACAGCAAATAGTTTTGCTGAGTGAATGCATGAACTAAGGTTTTGGTTGGAACAAAAACACTGTATGCCTAAAATAACAACAATTGAGAAAAAGCTCTCCCGAAATACACACTGAAAGCACAGCCTGAGGCATTGCACATAAATGATCGTTTATGTAACTCTTAACATTGAAATTATCGAGGCAATGCCACCAGAGACAGCATTACCAGAAGACATTTATCAGCCTAAGTACACAACACAACAATAACGAGTATGAGAACTGGCGCATACTGCCAACTAGTCTCTAACTGCCACATTAATAAGGCCCCAATAAAAGCGAAATCGTCATATAAGTAGCCGCTGGCTTGTTTCTTCTATTTAGCTTGGAAAACCTACTTTCTATATAAGAACACTAAACCAAACATGGGTACCACCGCAGAAATGTATCAATATTTGAGAAAATTATAGCGTTGCGAAACTCGTAACCGTTCAGAATCGTAATATGGTGCGTTTGCTCGGGCCAGGGTATTGAAGCATTAGCTTCCGGCTTAAAAGCGCTGAACATTGGCAGAGTTCATAGTTTCTAACTTTTTTTGCACGAGTGCGCAACTTTCTTCGCCCTGTATTTATCATCGAAGGCTTGTTTCTTCACTGTCGCTATTTCAAACATTTGACTCAGATCTCATCTGAGCGAAAAACGCCTAAAAATTATTACAAATGTATAACCGTCCAACCTTATCGCGCAGAATGTTTTCGCGCCTTTGTTTTGCAGAAAATTAGTGTCAGTCGAAGTCGTGTTCTTCAAGATATCCTAAATATCACGATCAATCAGCGCTGCGCATCGTAGAGAAGATACTGATGTTTTTAGTGATGATGCCTTAATTTTATTTACTTGTTTTTTTTTGCTCCTCACATTGAATTTACGAGTTATCTCATTTCTTGTTATGTATTAGCGATATAAGACTGAATAAATAACGAAAATTCGCTTGTGTGGCTTTGTTTGCGCATAACAATCTACAACACAAAATTGCCCAAACTCATTTTAATTCTTCCAGGCAAATATCTTAAAGTTTTGTTTTACGTTTACGTACCTGCAGCACTGTTTCGACACTTTCTACACGCCGTCCAAACAGCACTGAAAATTACGCTGATACTTCACTAAAATACTGATACAAAATCCTAGATCGACATTTAAGAACGACGCCACTTATTTCGCTGGTTGTGGTAACCAGGGAGGAAGCAGTCAGGTTGCTCTCAAGAGTTGCTATTTATGGAGATATTTGTCTTCAAATAAGTACTTGAACCTCGTTCGCACAATCTTTGAGCTGTACGCTCAAAGCAATGCGATCCAGTTAAACGCTGGCAAAGCTGCTGACTTCCCATAGTTTTCTGGTAGCAGTGCCATTTTTCGCCGTTTATACTGTGGGGCCCCACAGCCCCTTTTAGTGTTTCAAACCGCGCGCGCTTTTTTCTTGTTTGTGTCGGTGTTTACACGGGCAGCGCGAGTACGCATGAGCGAGCTGCCAGAAGTGGAGGCGGCATGTTATCGGCGCGAAAACTAGGGTAGATAAGCGCCTCAAAAGCAAGGCTTGAGGCTTTCAACCCGTCGGGAGGCCAGCGAAGGGCGGCCAGTGAGCGTCACGGGCCGGCGAGATGAACACGGACGACGAAGCGAGGTCCTGCCAGACGAGGACTGAAGCAGTGCCACCAAGAATGGTTTAGGGGAGTTGCTGCTACGCGAGCAACGACGTGTTTGTACCGCGGTTAGCTCTTTGGTCCTTTCTCACCCCATTCGCGCCACAGTATGTTTTGTGTTGCCGTGGTAAAGCCCTGACCCGCTTTCTGTTTTATTCTTGGTAGTTCATTGTTGCGCACCTCGATGGCATGCTTCCATCGCAGTTTCTTCCAATGTTGTTTCTTTATTATTAAATACTTTTCTGTTCATCCGGAATAAACCGGTGCTTTTAAGAAAGACTTAGTTTTTCACTCATCGGGCGAGATCATGGCTCGCGGACCCGTATTCTAAAAGGCGGAGCGTTCATTTGGTGTCCAACGTGATTTATGCCCGATCTTTGCTTTGCCCTGCGAGTGTCGCAATTTTAGTTTCATAGTTTCATGCAGTTTCGTGCGTAGCCATATCGGACTATTTCAGCATGCTTGGTGCAAGCGCCCAGTTGACAGAGGCAGTTCAGTCTCCCACCCATGCGAGTTCCGGATACGAGCAATTAGAAGACAGCAAAAGGCACCGTCGGACTTCGGTAGCGCAATGCTTGACCTACTGCCCCAGCTACTTGAATCAAAGGCACATTTCAGAGAAACGGTAGGAAGCGAGCCAGATTCGTTAGCGTCAACTCCCTTGTATCGCAATAATCAGCTGCAGCTGAGTTTTCCCGGGCCGAGGTTTGAAGAATACGCCGACAAGAAATCTATTTGTGATTTTCTGCATAAAATCGACGATTATGAGAGGGCAATGGGAATTTCGGACACCGCTCTGGTCCCGCGTGTGCTTCCTGTAGCTTTGGTAGGTTTTGCATCCACCTGGAGGCGTAGACAGCGGCCATTCACACAAAGAATGGTTTTATGGAGCGTTTTCAAGAAGAGTTTTTGCCGCCTGACTACGCCATCTGCATCAAGGATAAGCTTTGCACCAGGACGAAAGGCGAAAAACAGGGTTTGCTTGATTTTTTGCACCGTTTTCAAGGACTACATGAGCGGGCAGATCCTGCAGTTCCGGAGCCAGGGAAGGTGGCTCATGCCATACATCGGTGTCATCCAAGATACCAGCCATATCTCCGGCGTCGCCAGTTCACGGACTTTGATGACATGGCTACAGAAGCATCCCACATCGAGGCATATTTCCTGGCAGAGCTCCAGTACAAGCCACCTCCCCTGGCTGAGACGTCAATCGAGCCTTCCTGTGTGTGGCCCGGGTCATCTGCAGCCCACAGCCTGGTGACAACCGGCCGCCGTGCGGGGGCTCGCAACTTGAACGAGGTTAGAGGCCCTGGTGCGCCTCCTGCAGTGACGAGCCGACTGCATGGGGTGGCAGGTCGGACGGGGCCCCGTGGCTTCTTGCCATGCGCAGGTGATGGGACCTCTTGTGGGACAGCAGTTGGACTATAGAACGTCAGAACGTGCTAATGACGGACACCACCTGCCGCAGCTGCCGCCGACAATGCCACCATCGGGTGCAACGATGTCACCTTCGGGTGCAACATGGGTGTCATCATCGGGTGTAACGTGTGTGTCATCAAGCGCAGCTTGTGCTCCGATTCGCAGGTTCAGGACAACGCAGAGCAGGGTAATTTGGTCATCACACCATCCAGCTTCCAGGTCGCACAGACGCGGCTAGCCGCCGGTAGAGCTGGCCCAGTCGCTACCCATCCTGACCGAATCGACACAGGTCGCATCATCAACACCTGCTATGCACGAGTCAGACTCCGAGAAACCTTACGACCACACGGAATGTAGTGCCGTTAACCTCTTTCTTTGATCAAAGCGGACCATACAACAACCTGCTAGTCGCAATCAAAATGACTGGACTTGAACTTCCAGCCCTTTAGACACAGGGTCTGCGGTGTCAGTCTTCGGCGATCACGTAAAGAGTTGTAAACACTAACCTACGTATGGTGTCGACTCATGTACTACCCCCAACCTCAGCAGCCCGCCTAACAGTTTCTATAAATGGTCGAAAGATTAGAGAGTGTTTTCTACACCTCCCCGGTCTGGCTTGGCCAGTTATACTCGGCCGTAACTTCAAACTTGGCAGGAATCGTGATGGATCTCAGTAAGGGTACCAGCCGCACAGCACCGGTACCGAATCATTCCCGTTCACGATCAAAGCCACTCAGCCACAGTCACAGTTCCTTCCCACAAACGGCCATTCGGCCAATGTCGCAGGAAGCGGTATTCTCACTGCTTTGAAATCCTTCAGAGGGTCACCAGCGGAAAAATAGAGAATCGAGACAGTACTCAGGCCCTTCGCAGAAGTGATGACGGAGGCTCCGAGGAGAACGAACGTACTAAATCACAACATTGACACCGGCGGTGCCCGTCCAATCCGATTCAATCCAAGGTCCTTGAGTGCCCACAAGCGAGTACTGCTGGATTTGGCCCTCGACGAAATAGTGGCAATCGGTGTGATGAGACTTTCAAAAGCCCCTGGGCGTGCCCGGTTGTTCTGGCACCTAAGAAGGATGGCACAGCACGGTGAGTGTCGATTATCGACGTCTGAACGCTGTGACAGTGCGAGACTCTTACGCTTTCCCGTCAGTCGACTCAGTCATGTACTCGCTTGGGTCAGCTAAATTTTTACAACTCTTGACTGGAGTTTTCTGCAAATCCCGATTGACCGCTGTGACATTGAGAAAACTGTTTTCACTTGCCATCAGGACTTTTAGAGTTTGTGCGATTGCCTTTCGGTTTGTACAATTCACCTACTACTTTTCAGCGTGTAATGGATATTGTGCTCGGAGACGCTAAATGTAATTATGCTGTAGCCTACATGGATGACGTAGTAGCGTTCTCAGAAAGTTTAGAAGAGCACCTCCTTTATCTAACCAATGTCCGTCTACGAATGCCGAATACGGTCATCATTATTAACCCCGGCAAAATTCAGATGCTGAAAAGCACAATCAGCCTACTTGGTTTCATTTTGGAACAGACACAGTTTGCCCGGATGATGAGAAACTCCAGGCCATTCTGCATCTCCCACCACCAACCAACAAAGAGACTGCAGCGTTTCCTTGGAAGTGAGCCTACATAGCGCAACCCCTCGATCAGCTCCTCTGGAAAGGTGCCCGCTGGTCATAGACAATATAGACAAAAGCAGAGCAGGGATTATTCCGTTCACTACCTGCAGTCATCGCGGATACTGCACGCCTGCGGCTTCCAGATCTGAACCGGCAATTCACAGTACAATAGGATGCAAGTGAGTACGGCATTGGTGCGGTATTTCGTGAAGAGCATCGAAGAAAGCTTTTTTTTATTGGTTTTTGGTAGTCATACATTGACGGAACCGTAAAAGAACTATAGTGTGACAGTGAAAGAGTGCCCCGCGATTGCATTCGCAGTAAACAAATTTGACATGTATTTGGATGGGGACGAATTCACTATTCCGACCAACCACCAGGCCCTATCTCTGACTTTCAAATTTACAAAACCCAGCTGGCCGTTTAGCCGGTGGTGACTTGGTCTCCAAAAGTACCATTACAGAGTGGAATACAGAAGAGGCACTTTCAACAAAGTAACCGATGCCTTGTCCCGTGCTCCACTTCCTGGTGAGAGCGAGCGAACCATTGCGGGGCACGCTGTGACAGATACTGCAGACAGCTGGGGCACACTGGTGTCCCGTCAACAGCTGCTCCACGCTCGGCTCTCAGACGACCAGTGCAACCAGATAATCCAAAGCCTGAACAGCGCCAACCCTGCAGGGCGCCGGGCGCCTAATAGAAACTATGACAGCTACGTGGAAGCAGAAGATGGCTTGCTCCTGCGTTACATACCTGCTGCGACACCGAGAGTCGTGAGTCCGCATTTCGTGTAGTTGTTCCTAAGGGCCTCCACAAACAATTTCTATAGTACTTTCATGATACACGCCACGCAGGCCACAGCGATGGTCGATGGTAAGAAAACATATGAGAAATTATGTCGCGTCGCAACATGGCCCGCATCAGGAGGGATGTCCTGACATACGTCCACACTTGTCATACCTGCCAGACCGCGAAGCCGAGGGGAGGGAAACCACCGGGCCTCATGCAACCTGCAGAGAGCCGATACCCATGGGAAATCGTAGCCTGCGACGTAGTGGGTCCCTGTCCCAGGTCAACGAAATGGAATCTCTATTTGTTAGTAATCACTGTTCATTTCTCGAAATGGGTGGAATTGTACCCCCTTAGTAGGCTAGACTAATATAATTTGGGTTGAGCTGCTAGAAACATTCACTTGCTTTGGCTTCCCAGCTCAGATTATCAACGATAATGCCCCGTATTTCACGGGTAGGATATTCAGTGACACCTACCACTCTTAAGGAAGCATTACAGAGCTAGTGATTCGGAATCTCAAGACTATGATGGTGGTATTCACGGAGCGACACAAGGACTGGGACGCTCGTATCCAGGAGAAGGCCTTCGCCATATGAACCACGGTAAACCGGTCAACATCATTTACGTCAGCGGCCATTCTCCTTGGTCGTGAAGAGGTGTTGATTTTTCGCGGCTTCTTCCGCCAGAACCTACACCTCTTAACGACCAAGAAGAAGGGCCGCTGACTTTGCCTGCTTCTTATCGCGGAGGTCCCGGCTCCCGTCCCTTATGCCTACGTGCCGGGGGTGGGGACTAGGGGCCCTACTTATATGGTGGAGGAATAAAGTTGTTATCACATTACATCACATTCTTGGTCGCGAGCTCAGGTTACCTATTGAGCATGCTCTAAATGGCTGTGATTTACCGGCTCTTGTCATTCTAAATTCGCGCATTATCTTTCCAGTCGCTTGGCTGAAACCCTGAAGGAGGCAAGGGAGAACTTGGACCTCGCCCTACTGGAACATTACAATCAGTGCAAAAAGGGAAGGCGATCCTTGGAGTTCACAGTCGGCGACAAAGTCGTTCGCCGCACGCTTCCACTAAGTGATGCAGAAAAATGCTTTACTGCTTCTCTGGGTCCGCGAGAGACTGGCCCTTATACGACAACACAGCGCGTTTCTCCGCTTTCGTATCTTATTATTGATGGACGGGGTGGTCGAGAAACCGGACCAGTCAACGTGGCCGCTCTCCAAGCGTACCACGGCCCTTCATTAGCCACATAGAACCACTTGACTTAAGAGGCACTACAGCTCCCCACCCTCGGCGGATACCTTCAAGCATACACCCCACCAGCAACAGTACAGGTTCCGTCCTTTTCCAACGTTCTTTCTTTGTTTACCCCTCGGGAGGTGTCCCGTTTGGGGGGGGGGGGGGGAGGGGGAGGGAGAGTGTGCGGCCCCACAGCCCCTTTTAGTGTTTCAATCCGCGCGCGCTTTTTTCATGATTGTGTTAGTGTTTACCCGGGCAGCGCGAGTACGCATGAGCGAGCTGCCAGGCGCGGGATCGGCATGTTATCGGCGCGAAAGCGAGGTTAGATAAGCGTGTCGGTAGCACGGCTCGAGGCTTTTGGTTCGTCGGCAGGCCATAGAGAAAGAGATTGGTAAAGTGCGGACACCAAGCGAAACTGGTCCCAGGAAATGAAAGGCGACTTGTTGCTCTGCCGCCGATTGATGAATGGTGCCACCAGCGCGGGTGCCGCAGCGCGCGCGTCCGCTGCAGTGGCAGCATAGAGTAACATATTTATCTTACTCTACGGCGGCAGCCCGCCGGAGCAGATGAGAGAAAATTGTCGAAGGGGCTGGCTGTCTGCGCCTGCCTCGCCTGTGCGGCAGAGAGCGCATATTAACGCGGTAGCGTCAAGGAGCTCGTGTCGCAGAAAAGCCGGAGTCGCCGGCGGCGTTAGCCGTGAGCGATAAATCCCGGCATGCACTTCATAAATAAAAAGAAACTTCCAAGATGGGCTGGGTGGGAATCGAACCAGGGTTTCCGGAGTGTGAGACGGAGACGCTACCACTCAGCCACGAGTTCTTTTTTTTTTCTTTATTGCCTGTTTTGAGCATATCAATTCAAAAAAGATCCACAATAATGGTAAAACTCGCAACAACCAGACTTCGGCTGTCACGAAAGGTTTAAAATTTTTTGAGGACAGCCAGTTCATCGAGCACACTGATCCAGTCAGGTGGATCAGAAAGCACCCGATACGTTTCTCTAAGGAGCAGCACACTCTCGATAAAGTTCTCGCGTACAGAACGCGTATTGACATCTGCATGTTGCACTTGCATCCTTGTTTTCCACAGGCTGTGGAGGCCCAAGACCATGACTAAATCCAAAGGAATACCCTCACTCTCGACTGGAAGGAACCGTATGCCATACGGATCTAACGGAAGGTCTTTCTTTAGTGTTCTCTGGAGAACATCCCAGTGAAAGACTGCGTCCCAGCAATCCAGAAAGACGTGCTCGATTGTCTCTGGTTTTTTGCAAAGGAGACAGTCTGTTGTCCAGGGAACGAATAAGCCTATTTCATGTAACCAGGTTTTAACAGGTAATGTGTTGGAATGTAGCTTAAAGAAGAACGTTTTAACTGAAGGCCTAACTGGCATCTTTTTCACACGCTTTAAGACATCCTGTCCGGGGCCTCCACAGTGTGGTGCACGGTAAATCGGCAACGGTATCATCACATCCAGAAGATCTTTGTAGAGCTTCTTCTTACACACTTTGCTCAAGTATTCCATTGAAAAACGCGCATGCAACATTCTGAAAGACAAGACAACTTCGCGCATATACCCTTTTAAATTCTCACCAGAACAGACAACGTATTCTGGAAGCATTTTACACAGTCGTACTTGCATGACCGTCCTCAAGAATTTGTCGTTTTGATCACGAAGGAAAAAAAAAAACGCGAGACAACCTGTCGCAAAAAGAGATGCACAAGGCCCAAGCACCCCGCCTTAACAGGAAGAAAGAGGTTGGTTCTGCTGCATTTTTCCCATGTTGATGCCCACATGAAAACGGCAAAGACACGATGAATTTTTTAAATGCTAACACGCGTCGCCGAAAGCACATTCATTACGTACCATATCTTTGCCACAAGGAAAACATTGCACACATAAGCGCGTGAGAACATTGACAACGGCTTGCCCTGCCATGAATCAGCTTTCTCTCTCGCTCTCTCTGCTTGGCCAGCCCAGAAAGGGGTGGGATCTCGGTACGATTCAAGCGGCACGCCTAAATACTGGGTCGGCAATTTTGACCATTGCAAACGAGAAAAGTATTCAGGCGTAACATCCCAGTCTCCATGCCAGAAACCGGCACTTTTTCCCCAATTTACTTCACAGCCTGTCTGTCGGCAGAATTTTTCAACAAGGGCAGTAACTTCTTGAATGCTTTCTCTGCTTAAACAGAATACAGCGATGTCATCTGCATATGCCAGCATTTTGACCTGTGCTGACTGCAGCATAAAACCAGTTATACGTTCATTGTTTATGATAGACCGGCAGAGAGGCTCGAGATAGGCCGCAAACAGTAGGGGTGACAGGGGACAGCCTTGCCTCACTGACGACAGCACACGAATGCTGTCAGTGAGCTCTCCATTCACAATTATCCGTGTCGTGCAGTTCGCATACACCATTCGAACACCTTCCTCAATCACTCGCCCTATGTTTGAGTGTGTCAATACTTCGAACAAGGCATCGTGCGAAACGCGATCGAATGCTTTGGCGAGATCCAGCTGTATCATTGCCACTCGAGATCCAATCGCGTCACAACACTCCAAAACAGTTCGTACCACGTGCACATTAGTTGCGATGCTTCGACCTTTAATGCCGCACGTCTGGTGTGGCCCAAACAGACTCGGTATTACACTTTGAAGCCTTTTCGCCAGCACTCTCATGTATATTTTGTACCACGTTGGTGAGGCTTATCGGCCGATAAGAACCCACCAACAGGCGTTTTCCTGGCTCATCATACTTCGGAATCAAAACAATGTGCGAGGTAGAAAACGAAGGTGGGACCTGCTTACGTTCGTATGACTCATCTAGCACTTTAAGCAAAATCTGGGCTGTGTAATCTTTAAATGCTTCGTAGAAAGCAGCGCCAAGCCCGTCAGGTCCTGGCGACTTTCCCATTGGAAGGTCGTCTATCGCACTTTCTATTTCTGTCAAACTTATGGGTCGTTCTAGACGCGTTTTAACATCCTCATCGAGCTTTGGCATTTGGCGCAAAAATTCTGCCTGAAAGCCATTTTTGACTTCGCGTTTACGGCCAAGAAATTCATTGTAGTGTTCTATAAAGGTATTTTTGATAGTAGCAGGGTCACTAGTTACAGCACCTCTGTTGTCAATTTGCCGTATTTCCTTTTGATACGCGTGCCGTTTCTCATCTGACAGCGCTCGCTTAGTTGGCGTCTCCCCCGCCCAAAATTTTTCCGACCTTGCTCTTATCACTGCTGCCTTATACTTTTCAGTGTCAATGTTTTCAAGTTGTCGTTTCAAGGCTTTTATTTCTTGTGCATATCTTCCCGGCTGGACGCTATCCATGCTAAGCAAAAACTCAAGCTCCTCGTGCATTTCTTTCTCTTTTCTTTTTTCCTGATATCGAATTGCGCTTGCAGTTTTGATAGCTAAAAGCTTTACTCTATGCTTTAGCTCCTCCCACTCAACTATATAGCTTTCGGCCTGCGTCGAAAGTAATTTATCGAGTTCTTTCGTTGTCTCTCTTACAAAACTGTCGTCCTCTAAAAGCTTCACGTTAAATTTCCACAGGTGCCAGTTAAATCGTGACTTCCGCTGTTTCCTGCCAAATGTTCCAATTACTAAGCAATGGTCACTGAAGCTTACGGGCTTAACGTCATACTCTGTGCACAATGAAACCAGTTCAACAGAGACATAAATTCGATCTGATCTGGCGTGGCTATCCCTTTGAAAATGCGTGTATTTAGGGTGTGCGTCGTAAGAGAACAAATAGCCAACGTCTTCGAGATTACACTCATTAATTAAAGAGTGCAGCAGCTGAGCACTCTTATCCCTCACTGGCAAATTTTTTGCGCGGTCCTGAGCGAAACAAACACAGTTGAAGTCTCCTATCAATATTACTACCTTGTCGCACCTAAGATGCATTTCGAGACTGTCGAAAAATGTTCTGCGCTCGCTCACCGCGTTCGGAGCGTAAACACAGACAACACGATAACTATAATTTGAAAACGAAAAGTCAACAACAAGAAGGCGACCGCATTGGGAAGCCACAACGGAAGCAACGTTGATGCCTAAACTTTTACGAATAAATAAAACGCAGCCACCCGACGCGCCGACGGAATGGCAGACGCATACGTCATACAAAGAAGAAAAGGACGACGCCATACGATCAGTTAGCTCTTCGCTTTCAATCTTAGTTTCTTGGATAGCGATTAGGTCAAGGTCATTTTCAAGAGTTAGGCGTCGCAGCTGACTTTGTCGTCTTCTTGCTCCCAAACCCCGGACATTTAAAGATGCTAGACGAAGTGTTACATCGAGATTAACCGCCATGTTTAGTAACAAAAGCCCCACTAATAAGAGTTCGTGGCGGGTAACAAAACACTAAACTCACAGTGCATAAAGCCTCCATGCAGCGTTCCCCAATCCAGTCTTTCGCAGGCGCCGTACAGATCACAGCTAGCACCGTCTTTACTGAGTCCACCTGGTCACACAGGCCAAAGGATTATGGAGGCGGTTTCACCGCCTGCCTTGGCTCGGACGGGACGTTCGGGTTCGGCCGCGATGTGACGGCCGGCCGTCTCCTCCCGGTTGTTTTTGGTGGCGGCTCCCCGCTGCCACTGCCGTCCAGTTGCTCACTCCCGGTATCTTTCTGGTCACGCGGCCGCTTTCCGGGAAGTATAGGGGAGAAAACCTGGGCCAGGGGGCGCTGCGCCGCTCTGTGCGTCAGCGCCCTCCATGGAGACCCCGTCAAAATCTACGCGCAGCCCGGCCGCGTCGTCTGCTAGCCGCCGCATAGAAAAGCATGTTGTCGTCTGCTTCGCGCTGCTTTCTAGCACGTGTTCGCGCGCGCGCGCTCGGTTGTTTCTCTCCTCCTCCGGCCGCATTGTGGCCACCGTCGCGCTCTAACAATGAGGGGGAAAGAAGAAAGAAAAGAACTAGAAGGAAAATAATGACGGCGCACTTTTTTCGCGAAGCTTGTGTGGAAACGGTAACGGGATGGTTGTGGGCCTTTCTTTTTTTCTTTTTTTTTGGGGGGGGGGATATCTCGTACCGTTCGTGTGTCGTACTTCTCTAACTGGCGGTGCTGAAGCAGCCATCGTGGAACCGGGTCGGATTTAAGAAACAGATATTCGTCATTAATGCGATCACTTTACGTCAATCATCCTATCCTCATACGCGATCCTGCTTCGGGAGCTCAAAACTGCGCGTTCGCTATAGGAGATAACTGAACTAGGAATTGCGCAGCGTAACAGTGGAATTAAGAAGACAAAGATTTCCGTGGAGAGATGTCCCCGTCTGCATGGAAAGTCGTCAGACATTTCCTCGCTGTTCGTCTCGTGGAGGAAATTGCCGCAAAAATGGCATGCCTCGGCTTCTGGGAAATGACCCAGGTCGTTAACAAACCCCTCATCGTTAACGGTAGCTAGGTCATTGATTTCGGATGGCAGCGCCGCAGCAGTGAACTTCCCCTGGCCGGTGTCGGCAGGAACCAAAGGGTAACGCGGCATGCTTTGTGCCTTTGTAGGGAACGCATCCTAAACGCGCCGAAAACAGGCCCCACGGCGCCGGCAGCACTGCCTAAAACGTTTGTCCCCAAAGAGCTGAATAGACCCCTTTCAAGTGACCAGTCACAAAGGGAAAAGAAGGAGCACTCGAAGGCTGGACCCTTCATTCTGTGAACATGGACAGAGGCATCAAGAGGTGCCGCCTCAAGTCCTTCAACATACCTGTCGTTTGCCTCCCGCCTTCAAGCAGCGAATTCGCGTTCATTTTTTTTTATGTATGTCTGAGCCTGCCAACAAGCGCTCTTTGAAAACAATGTCCGGCGATCAATTAATCATAATTTTTTGCTTTCAAAAGCACCGTTAAAAAACATGCCTCCAGCCAGCCTCTATGTCAGCCGGGGCACAGAAAAAAGCAAAATGAAGAAATCCCACTGGCAAAGAGCGCCGGCTTTGCGCGCGAAAACGCGCCACCAACCCCCCTCGTCCTCACTCTCCTTCTCCCGCTCCGCGTGCACGCGCGGCTGAACGTAGCACGCGCTCCCGAGCGAGCGGGCTGCGCAGACTCCGCAGACAGCCACGCGCAGCGCGGGCGCGGATGGGCGTAGGTTTTGTAGTTCCTCTCCGCTCCGCTGGAAACCGAGCGCTGGCGTCGCGGAGCAAACTCCAGCTTTGGTTCCCTATACCGGCACCGACGCCAGCTGCTCCCTGAGTAACGTCCATTGCGGGTGCTTCGGCGCCCTCGATGTTCGATTCGTCGTCGTTCGTCGCGTTATCCAACGCAAATTCCTCTTGGTCGGTAACTATTTGTTTGCTCGGTGGGCTAGCGTGAACACTAGGCTTCTGCGGAACAAGGACTTGAAGATTAGGCTGCAATACTTCCTTGTCCGCTGGTCCTTTTCCTGCTTTCGAAGTCTCCTCAGCGTCCGCCTCATCCATGTACAGCTCGAACGCTTCATCGCTTTTGCCGGGACCGGTGACGCTTGCGTATGTGCGAGTGCACTGACTCTCTTCGTGTCCGAACCGACGGCAAGAGCTGCATCGCGGAATGCGGCACTCACGCCGTATGTGACCTGTACCTTGGCAGCGCAGGCAAAGCGGGGCCCTGCCAGGCACTACCACTAGAGCCAATTCGCCACTGACGCTCACCTGATGCGGAAGGTCGTCGAGCTTGACACCTGGATTCAACTTGAGTGTCGCAAGTCTTGTTGTTGAACCCTTATCCGACACGCCCTGTGCTCTCCACTTCTCCTTTGCAACATCTGTAACCTTCCCGAAAGCAGCAAAGGCGAGCCGCACGTCTTCGTCTGGTACACTGTGCAGCAACCAGTGTACCTTCATTCGGACGTCTCGGTTAGCAGGATCGATGAGGAGACACCGAGCACCTTTAACCTGCAGGTCTGCAAAGCGAAGTATCCTCTTCATCGAGTCAGCGTCCTTGAAGGTCACGGCCCAGACGTGGTTGATGCGGTACGCCCCCAGGGCGATAACATCCGGCATGAGCGAAAGCGGAGCAAGCGCATCACGAAAGTCTTCCACCCGGTATGGGCGGGCCCTGATGTCACCGTGCAAAAAAAAACAGTATTTTCAACAAATCGACCTGTAGGCAAACTTGGCAGTACAACCTGATAATCACTGTCCGAAACAAAAAGCCTGTTTCCGCGGCCAGACATGACCGCTGTACCCGCTCCAACGGAGCCCAACATAACACGTCCGTCCGCTACGGCGGCCGGAAGTGGAGTCCCTCAGCCACGAGTTCGATGCTTGAAAGCGGTAACAGAAGAGCTTCTAGTGAATGCGGTGTTGCCTTAGAAACGTGCCGTAGAACGTTATACTGCGGTGCATATCGGTAATTATGAGCATATGTTACTTACAGAAGTCGCAGTTACACGAGTAGCCAAGTACGTTTCCGCTACATTTCTTCTGCGCTCTGCGCACATGCAGAGCCATCTTGCGGCAAACACAGAGGAACCCCTCCTCGCAATGTGCGGCGCTGCCCCGACACGTGGCGCACCACTCGCCCCTGACGTTTCGCGGTGCACCCTCACGGGTTGTAAAATCAAGCGTCTTTCCTTTCTTTAGACACGGCCGCTCGATGGAAGCGCACTGGGTGCGGCCTGCTGCGTCGCGCCGCCGTCAATGGGCAAGCGCGTCCTTGGGGAGTTTACATTTGCTCCCGTTGTTTCTGCTGAGGGCGCCAATGTTCGGGGACACGTCGCCGCCGGGGTCGCCGGCTACGAGCGCGCGGTTTGCTTCCTTTCTGGACGCGTTCGCCTCGCGTCTGCGTGGTAAACGCAAAATATTTTGTGTGCGTGTGTGCAAGCACGTTAACGATGAGACGGGATGCGTTTGTTTTTTAAGACGAAAGCCGTTCTAGGCTCATGGAGCGAAAATCTGTGCGCAGAAACTGAGCCTGTAATCTGTGAGTCGCATCTGTGCACTGGTGTGTCAGACGTAAAAGCGGACGTGCAAGGGGGGAGATTAAGAATGAAAATGCTTGATGGTGATAGGTAATCAATAAAAGTTATAAATAGACATTGATAGAGTTAATGACTAATGCTAATGACTAATAATGGTTAATAATGAATAAAATGATTTTAATGACCAGCACATCAAACTACGACATGTAAAGACCACAATTGATTAGAAATTAGTAAAATTGCTTAGCCATGTGTGGTAATGACTATAATAGGCATGACTCATCATTACTGCTATTGACTACGAAATGACCAATATGTGAAACGCCGACATGTAATGACCTCTGCTGATTCTAAATGAGTAACCTGCTTAGTAATCAGTTGTAAGGGCTACAATGACTACGCAGGCAGACTCATCATGACTGCGAAACGACCAAAATATAAAACGACGACTTGAAATGACGAACTGTGGCAAACGATGAGACGGAAAATGGTAGGAGAAGGGTAGGCTTTCGCCGTCCTCCGCTTAAGAGACATCTAAGAGACCCTCTGATTTTATCTGCTGAGCACGCTTCAGGCAAAGGCAGTAGCGAGGAGTGGAAATGCTTAGTTTAAAAATAAAACAGCGCAAGACACAGAGACGAAAGAACAGAAACGGACACCACAAGCGCTGTTTTTAAATTTTCTTGCTTACCATGAATACACACGCGCATTACACAAACACACGGCCACAATCGAAGCCAAGAAAGCTGGGTCATCCAGGTAAGGATTAGGACACATAAAAGAGCCCTTTGTACTAGAAATGAAATTCAACAGAATGGCAAAGCGGGCGAGTTGGTGATACATAGTTTAAAAATAAAACAGCGCAAAACACACAGACGAAAGAATAGAAACAGACACCACAAATGCACTCACTTCCTCTGAAATGAAAGCGGCGCTGAGGTTGAAAAGTCCAGATGCTGAAGCATAATGCCCTATCAGCTTCCATTGAATTTGCTACAAGGGACAGCAGATTGAACTTGTTGGTGATTAATTATGGGTTAACAGTGCAAACAACGTGACGGAAACACCGGAGAAGAAGACGGCACAGCCGCGCTTGTTGTGTCGTCCTCTTTTCCGGTGATTCGATCACGTTGTGTAACCTATTTAGTTACCAGGGAGCTGGCCAGTGAACTAGGATTTTTAACGATGTGTTGTGACGCAGATGAACGCGATGAGGTAGCACCAGAAGCTTTTCTCGCAGGTTATGTTGCGAGGACATATCAGAAAAAGCTACGAAGGTTTATTTTTTTATATAAGTATACAATTTGCTCTAAATTTTGCCGCGCTAGTCTGAGCGGCCTTGCAATCAAAGGAGTCTGTGCATACAATATTTGTTTATGCTCGTGAGACTGCTTGAGCCGATGCGATAAACTGAAAAGCCACGTTCCACAGAAAATCCGACGCCCGCTCTGTCGGCGGAAAGTCGGAAAAATACCTCTCTGGTAAAAGGCACTTTAGTTGGTAATATGGCCAGACACCTTTGGCGCAATGAGAACACATGACATGTTCAATGTGGCAGGAGCTGCCAAACTAGAGAGAGTCAATAAGATGTAAGGGTGAAATGGGAATTATTGAAAGGGGGACCCTTAGATCCCAAGTCGGGCACACTATACTCCTATAGGGCACGTTCGTACGGCTTCGGTAAATTGGGGCTTTATATAGCTATGTGTAGGGTGCTATTTCATATAATGCTGTGGCTTAAGGCTGCATTCTAATGATATGCGACAAAGGCACTAATTACGGGATACGGTGAATAAGCAGGCAGCAAAGTGCGAATACTCTAACGAGGCTGTGCAAGGAGACTTAAGAAGGCCAAGTTTTGTTTATCACTACCAGGTTGTTGCTTAATTTATGCGATATTTGGTAATGGTTTTGAAGCGGCATGTCAGTCGTGCAAGAGCCTGTTGCAAGAAATATGACTCCACTGGACCAATTACAGGTTAATGAAAACCAAGGACAACGGAGGCTTGATTCACCCCGCAAAAGAAGTAATCAAGCCTTGTCAGCTTACGAGCACCTTCATTGACAGGATGATGAAGTCTGAAGAGGTCCGGCGAAGTAGCAAGCTGTGTAAACTTTTGATTTCATCATTGTTTTCTCACTGTACACAGTACCTGCAGCTAATGTATGAAAACAATGATCGTGCCCATGCTGAGGCGCTATGCAAGATATCGTTAAGTTAATGCACCCACTGATAGTCAGCTGGGCTGGAAATGTCAACTCAACAGTGGAGCGACATTTATGGCTATGGCATAAACCTCTCTCAAGAAATGTTTTCCGTCTGTGATTGGTATTTTTCTTCCTTTTTTTGTGTGCCCATTTAATTAGCGCACTCGGCTGCTCGCTGAATCTCGGCTGCAGTTGCGCTCTGAAGCGTGAACATTCTTGTAATCGCAGCTAAGAGTTTCACAACAGGAGCACTCGATACGCGTTCTTCCATTGAAAATTGCAAACCAGCGAAATTGTATGGGTTTGCGAGCAGCCAATAAAAATAGTAATAAAACTTGCGGCGCACATAAGTAGCACCTTGAGGCAGACCGGCTCTATGAAGCGCGCATAGTTTGTCCGGTCATGCAAAATGCGGGAAGCCATGACGGATAGCGTTCCGGTGTACAAAGTTTAAGGTCTCCAACTGAGTCGAAAATCCCAGGTTATCTAGATTTAACCTGATAAACATCTTCATATTTCCACCGCAACATTTTTCAGAATGAGAAAGGTTGGTTACATGTCACATTTTCACAGAGGTTGCTCATAGTAGTACATTTTTTTATTGGATATCGCTGGCAGCTTAGAACAGGTTATCAATTTGTGTATACAAGCTGTATGCAGGAATGAGTAAATGGTATGAAAATGACACACGGAATTAGCGACATAGTTAATTAAGTGGTTATGCATTAGGCTACCATGGCAGCTGAACAGCTTCGAATTGTTCTTAGCCGAGTGACATTTTCATGTGACAAACAACTTGATCCGAATGCAACATCACGGTAATGCGAGCTCTCCAATCAAGTGGCCTTGAACCACCGCCACATTAGGTTTTTCAATGTACACTCCAGTATATATCCTTACCGAGCAAGCCCTAAGTGCTGACATGGTCACACTAGACATGACAGTATATACTAATTCATGTTGCCAAATTGTATGCAGCGGAGCTCTTGTATCCTTAAAATAAAAGGCTTCTACCACGCCGACGCCTCCCTTAAAGCGCAGCAAGGCGCAGCTCTCCGCGCGCGGCTGTCCCCGAACGGTGGCGCCGCGGCGGTGGCGACGGGAGGTAGGCACCTCCCGCCGATTTCGGGCGACGTAGCAGGCCGCACCTAGTGCGCTTCCATCGAGCGGCCGTGGTTTAGATCACTATCTTCGCTTACCCGCTTCTCCCTTTCGGGCCGCGCGGGTACCGGTGCGAGGATGCCCTAATACCCTTGCGTTTAATAAGTTTTCCCGCTGTCTCCCCTTCCAACATCCAGCGTGCGTCACTCCAACAGTGGTGTTCAGGCGACGCGGCTCCTCTTTCCGCTGTCGTGACGCTGGGACTAAGTTGACCCGGCCTTCACTTAGTAGCGTGCACAGACTCCGGGTTCATAAGGATTGAATCTTCGAAGTTGGTAAAATATATACAAGCAGGTTTAATGGCACTTTGAGAAAACTTATTTACATGATTATTTACATGAAAAAGAAGGGTACATCAGCAAAATGGCAAGCGTTAAGAGTTCATAGCGAGAAGCGTCTGGATGAGCCGTTTACCTAGGGCTCAGAGCCTCTTTTCGTGCTCTGTAATGTCCTTAAAACCCCCTATGTCCAGCCCCTCTCTAAAGATGCTGACCAACCAGTTCCAGGGCACGCCCCCTCAGATATCGGCATCCAATCGAACACATCACTGCACTGATGGTCTGATGCACTGACTGATCCGGCATTGTTTCGTTGGGCGTGGTCACTTGTTGGCGGGAAGAGCTTGGCGAACGGCGAGGAGGTACATTTCTATTCTTCAGCAAAGATTCGATATGCTGGTTCCGGTAAGTGAATTACCTTCTCAGAAATCCAAGTGCATGTGCGCGCCGCATACTGCTCCCAGCATTGTCCCTTTCCAGCAATTGCAAATCTTTCCTGCATTCCCGGGAAATCCTCTAATGGCCGTAATCACCTTGCTCCTTTCTTGTCCTGTACGTCAGCGGACGTGTCACTCTGTCGTCTCCTTTGGACAGTAGGCATTCCTCACTGGAAGATAGCGCTTCTCGACGGGAAGGGTGAACAATTGAACGAAAGCACTTCCGGCTATTTCCCGCAGGGGGACATTTCTTTGTATTTTTCTAGACGTTCCCTCGACAGGGCCAATTTGGCATTTGCAGGGTCTCCACAAAGCAAAACAGGCTTACACAAAAGGATTCATGGAAACAGGCTCACTTAGCGCCCTTGCACCAGCAGCACATATCCATGCCCACAGGCGAACAATAGAGCGCGCCAATGCGAACGATGCAAGGTCATAACACCGCTCACAGCGCGATTGCTAGGTGCAGCGTCTGATGCCGGACGCCTCTGACGTGATCGCTGCGCCGTAGCGCTTCTGCCGGGAAAGCGTCCCCTGCGATATGTGACTGACCGACATACTCAGTGCGTGTGAAGGCTAAAGGAACACGGGAGCAAGAAACGTTGTAGTGTGCACAACACAGTGCGGTAATGTAGATTGTGAGAAGCACTTGTTTGAACAAATAATTAGAAAAAAGTTGTACAGTGCATTTAGAAGTGTTGAGTATGAAAACTATGTCTTTGTGTGACTCAAGTGCATACCGAGCGAATGAGTGGGCGGTGCGAACGAGGTGCAATAACGCTATCGCGTTCCAGTCTTGAAGGCGAAGCTTAAGCGTCCTCCAATTTTTTTTATCTCTCTTGGGCTGCTACGCGGAACAACAGCGGTTTGGAACGACGGCAAGGTGAGCAACGTTTATTGCTGAACTACGCTGCAATTCAAGCAGTTTAGGCTGACCGCGCCCGCCGGTGCTAATTAAATTTTGCAGCTCGTGAAGAGCCGCGTGGAGCACGCCTTGTGGCCAGCCGGCTGTTCAGGCGCAGTTCATGACGCTCCGGCAGTTTCTAACCACGGCGAGGTGTAATATGTTGTGTTCCTGCGAAACTGGCTTACAGTTCGAGCAGTTTAGCTCAGCACGCTGGACAAAGTGGCATGTGAAGGCACCAAGGCACGTCGTTGAGCCAACGTCACGTGTTCGCCGGCCGGTGCGGCCAGGTCTGACCACGGCCGGTCTCGAGGGAGAGCGCGCTTCTCTTCTCTTACGGCCTCTCCAATGAGGTCTGTTTCGACCGTCCGCCGCGCCTCGGTGGGGTCGCCACCACCCCACTTCTGCTCCTCCGCTACAGCCGTTCACGCGCAAGGGAAACGGGCGCTCGCTTTTAACTTCGCCCGCGTCAGATGCAACCGGCAGGTCCTGACATTTCGCCCCTTATGGTTTATGCAAAGGCCGTAATCAGCATCGAACATTTATCGTGTACGAGGGATAAAATACAGTCAACAATCCGCCTTCGTCAGGGCGGCCGTACGTGCACGGTCGAATGAAGCTTCGGGTACACTTCAACATTTTTACCCCTAAGTTTTGTACAAAAATAAATTTACCAGGTTATGCAATGTGCCTTTGAAAGCTGCAAGCAGGTGTAGCGCGACTTGACGTCAGTGCATGGTGAACTGTTGGGTGGAGATTCTGTCAACCGCTACCGTTTTCGTTTAGATCAGAAGAGGCACCGGCAAAAATTCTTGGCGCGTCTCAGATTCAGAGTAAAGAACAAAAATTTACTCATATAGTAAAAAGTTCACTTGTCTAGTGGAGCGAGATGTTCTAGCTTCGTTCAAAACATATCAGTCAGTTGAAAGATCGAAGGTGTATATGTAGTCTCGCGACTACTCTTATTCAAGGAAACGGGCATAAACAGTTAAGCAGAATCGAAAAAAGCGACAGACAATAAAAAAATTGTGCTTCAAAGTTATACATTGCCCTACATATTCATCAGTTCATCAGAATGCGACCAGCGTCTAGAAATTTTAGTCTAAAAATCTTCCTGCATGGCTTGTGCACATAAGGAGTTGGCCTCTCGGTCTTCTTTGTCACTTTTCTGGTATAATTAATTGAGATGAAGAATTCTGAGAAATGTTTCAAATATCAAAGAAGCGGACCTGATAACATAGCTGTTGTCAATTCCTTTCGGGCAACTCAGAGTTGAATTCTGAAATGCTGGCTGAATCAGGATCTTAAGTACTTCGAGAACATTTATGTGTAGTAGGTGCACGGCAGCTTTTTCGAAAAAAAAAGCTTTTCCAATAGGGCAACAAGCTCTCGTTTCGGATAATGCAGTCCACTAGAACATTGTCCTCGTAGAAGAGTGTACTACATGGGGCTGTTTCTTTCGCTAGTTTCAAAAGGAATAGCGCAAGCGTCACATCCGAAGTCGATTAACTACACGATATAGCCAGCGACGTAAGGTAAACCGGAATATGTGACAGTGGGAAATGGGATGGTAGGAGATGCCATCACTTCCTTCAGTGCCTTGATTTTGCTCTCAGATGAAACGTCCTTCTTGACAATGTAGGCATGTAGTCATGTGCCGCTAGCTGTTACGGCCCTCGCATCTAGCATATATGTCATTCCCTTCCGCACATTAACCTTACTTTCCCGAAGAGAGCCTCAATGGGTCGCTATATAAGGCTTGAAATGAGTCTTCAGTGAGAGTGTCCTTCTTTAACGCTTTAGAAGTTTCTTCAATACTTTCGATATAGCAGGTGAACTGATTTGTAAATCACTGCATCGAGTATTACCTTCATCATTTATTATCATATTTTTACCACTTCGAGCACAAGTGGTGTCATGAATATCAAACCATTTTTGATTGTTTTCATAATAGGCTTAATATCATGTAAAAATTTCACTAAAACAACGTTTATTTGCAACATTGTAATAATGTTTATAATACCACACATTGGCTAATACATAATTGTAATAACATTTAAAACTCAACCCTACAACGTTTACTTTGACTGTTATACTAATACTTTATATCATGCAGGCATTTTGCAATTTACATTTCATTTTTATGAAATTATTTTCATCTTCGGTGCTACATGAATGGTTTCGCATCTAGCGCTGAAAGACGGTTTTACTGTTGGAGACGAGTTGCTGTCATGTTAGCCTTGAAGAAGATTTGATGGGATCACTGCTCATTCAGTTTTTTTTTGTTCCTATTCCTGTACAGGCTCGGGAAAATATCGGATTAAAACGGACAAAAGTAACTACTACGCCGCAATGTATGTCATGCTAGTCTAACGTTTGCTGAACGACAGTGTTTTTTATATCCGTTCACGTGTGTAGTACGCTGACGACATGCCCCTGCAGCATCTACCTTCTGTGTTTTTTTTTTTCATTTCGGGGCTGCACTCACCACGAAACTCGCGAGCGACAGCGCGAAACCAGGCAAAAGCCACCCGCCGCCGCTGAAGCAGACGCGGAGCGAAGAGTGAGCAAGTCGCGCCCCTTGCGGCGACGGAGAGCGTAACTAAAGGAGAAACGTTCCCATTGTTCCTGCGGCGATTGAGAAGGCCGTAAGGAAGAGCGCGCGCTTTCCTTCGAGAACGGCCGTGGTCTGACGCGGTTTGCCGAACGGCTAGTTTTGCTTAGTGTAGCGTTTAACAGGGCAACCGCAAGGTGAGAAATCTTTCATTCTTGTCAAACTGCGCAGTATTTCAGGCAGTGCAGCACAGCAGGGCGGTCTGCGCTTCACAAAGTCGCATATGAACGGCAAGCCAACATGGCGTACTCGCCGGCCAAGGCGAGGCCAGGCCGCGTTGGCTATGCCTGACGCGGTGTAGCGAATGACTAGATTTGCGTGTTGTCGCGTTGCATTTAACGGGACAACGTTAAAGTGAGAAATGTTTTATTTCGCTGCAAGCTTCATTACTTGAGCTATTCAGTGCTTTTGAGGAACATTGCTAGTTTAGTGGCAGTTAATTGACTCACTGTAGAAATGCATTTTCAGATAGGTTCGCGGTTAGATTGCATTTCCTTACCTGTGCATTGCAAGCGTAGCTTTTGCACCAATTTTACGAATGACAGCTTTCCTGCTCTCGACCATCTCATCAAGCTTCAGTACGCACGAACATGCACAGATGTGTGCGCAGTGCAGTGACCTTACAGTTCATTGTAACCTTCTGCATCATGTTCACTCCTTTTCCAGCAGCGCTGCATGAACCCATGCATAGACTACAGCCGAAGCACGAGTGAACGGTGTGGCGTTCCCTCTAGCATCAGTCTCCTCTCTGCCCTGAACAATACAGTTTACTCTTGCTAAGGTAGTACCGACGGTGATTGTGTACTTTATGTATAATTCCTGTTTTGTTAAATAGCATTTGCCATAATTCGGAAGTCAACGTCATGCTGTTTTTTGTCTCTACCTAAGTGTTGCTTCTCGCCTTGTGTACTTTTGTATCTGTACTGTGCACTCTTCTAATGTGTGCCAAGTTTTGTAAATGTCTCGGTCTACATCTGTTGCATCTCTTATGTGTTTTATATGCAGCAAAATAAATGTTCATTTCACAAAGCATTTGGCATCTTTTCTGCAATACTGTTTTGCAAAGGCTGCGGCGCAGCTGTGTTGATGGCCAGTTCAGAGCACTGGGGATATATTTGTCTTGTTGTCATGCATGCTGAAAATAAATACAAACACTAGCAGACCATGTAAAACCAAAATAATGCGCCAAAATGGAAGGCCGCAGCGCATGCTAGCATTCAAATCGCGCGCCTTTCATCAAGACTGGAAGTAGTTGCCGCCGGCCGCTTGGTGCGCTACAGTCAAATGGGCCGCTGGGCCCTATGGGAGCGTCCGTTCTTTACCAATCCCTTTCTCTATGGGGAGGCCAGCGAAGGGCGGCCAGTGAGCGTCTTCGGGTCGCTGGAATGCGCACAGACAACGAAGTGAGGTCCTGTAAGACGAGGACGGAAGCAGTGCCAGCAAGAACGGCTTAGGAGTATGTGCGTGAGTTGCTGCAACGCAAGTAACAATGTTTTTTTTTTTTTTTTTTTTTTTTTTTACCGCCGTTAACGCTTTCGCATTATTCCTCGCCCTATTCGCGTCTCAGTGTGTTTTGTCTTGCCGCGGTAGAGCTATTACCTCGTTCTGTTTTATTCTTCGTAGTTCATTTTCGCGCACCTCGCATGTTTTCAGCTCAGTTACGTCTAATGTTGTTTCATTTATAAACCGGTGTTTTTAAGAAAGACTTGGCTTTTGTCTCGTCGGGTGAGACCATGGCTCGCGGACACGTATTCTAGAAGGTGGAGCCTTCAGTACTTCGAAACTGACGTTATAAAATAGGAGGGTTCCAGCAGTCGTTCTTATTCAGCTGTCAGATTTTGGCATCCGTATATTGCAGCATCAATGTGCTCTTCAGTGAGCATTCATTGCCATCGCATCATGTTTTGAAGATATCAATACGCGGGGGGGGGGGGGGGGGGGCAAGTTATGCAGGAAATAGTAAAACAGGGATCTGAACGGCTTAGTTATTTCAATACCGCAACCGCCATTAATGTGATTTGTGACTCGGGGAACTGTAAATGCGAGCACGGACTGTAATGCCACCCCAGCTGAACAAGCAAGCTGGCGCAGTTTTCTCACCTGAGAAGCCTGTTCCGAAAGCACAAGTCAGAAGGAAAATGAGGAGCGCCTGTTTCTTCTGCAGGTTCATAACTGGGACTTTCATTCCTATCAAGAGGACGTCCTGTCAGTAGACGCGGCGCTTTGCTGCGGATGTCTCAATGCGCGGGGACACTTCTGTAGGCCTTATAAAGCTTCACTGGGCTCGAACGACGATATATATGATCACTATAAGTGTATAACAGCCGGTGCGGAGTCAGGCTTCGAGGAAGACGTCACTTCTTTCCGGCGTACGACCCTCAACGGGCGAGATGTCAGAGAGTGGGAAACAGTAAATGACAAATAGGCATCTTAAAAGAAAGAAAATGGCGCGAGAATAAAGTGTTGTTCTACCTAGCCAGCCATGACGCCCTGAAGCAGTAAAGGTAGGCCAAGGCGGCTGCAATTTCTATGTAGAGTTCTATGTAGAGCGTCATGTTTGGTTATTACGTATTATTACAAAAGTGAAAGTTACTCGCGCTCACGTCGATAATGAGAGTCGCGAACAGGCTCAAATCTAGGACTTGCGAGCACGCATGGAACAGTCGATGCAGAACTCCTATTTATGCAACGCCGATGCCGCACATGCGAGCAGCGTTTACAAAGCCTATGAAGAAAGATTAAAACGAAGCAGCTGCGCTTTATCGAGAGTGCTTTTCTTCCTGAATGTCATCGCTATAGCCTAAATTAGAAACAAAAAAATATGCTTTCTTCCATTTGACAATACATTAGAAAGGCATCCAAATGTTAAGATTTTTCTGCGTAAATGCATGCTCACGGTTCTCAATAGTTCGGTAATGTTTTCCCATTGTACGAAAAGAACATGGGGGATGATTATGTACCTTAAAGGTGTTCATTTCAAATTTTAGAGTGCGCTTTATTTTAGGGGCTCTCTTACATAACTCAAAAGTTCAAGATAGTATGCACCTCGCAAAGTTTCCATAAATTGCGTCTGTAAGAGGTCTAGCATGAATTTTTGTTTCATAGCTTCTAGAACTTCAGTTTATTCCTCAATTAAGCTAACGTAACTATAAACTATTGATCTCCTATGTACATTGCGCTTATAAACCAGTAACTGGTAATTAATCATATCGCACGTAAGAACAGACAACTGTATATTAAGACAGTATTAAGTGAAAAACAATTGATGGGGTCTCTGAGGACATGGTAGTCGACTGCGCACAAAACAAAATTCGTTGAAGGCACTTAATGCCTCTTAAGGGTGGTAAGGCAAAAGCGCTTATGAACCTCTGTGCTCGTTTGCCGCGTTTGTAATCGTTTGCCGTATTGTTTTGTGCGATGGGAAGTCCATATTCAAATTTCTTCACTTTTTACACAAATTGATTCCAAACATAGGTTCTTCGGCAAAATGTTAATTGCACTATTTGAATTCAATTCGATCCCAATCCGGTGTTTCTAAGACAATTTTGAAGTTTTTTGTAGTATTTTTCGTCGAGTTATCTTCAGGTCTTTTGACTATATCAGTGTTCTGCGCTAATTCTACGCAAATTCGATAGTCATGGATGTAATTCACTAATAACTCTGGCATCATCAAACTCATTTTAGAGGTTCATTTTTTCTCCTCTATATGAAGCAATATTCTTTTTCTCCTATCTTCATCCGTTCCCGTGCTAGTAGGGGTGGACACCTCGCGATAATTTGAGTTTTAATTTAGCCTAATTATTGGTGTTTATCAAACCGAACGCCTTTGTAGGCTAGGTCGACGGAGTCCTGTGCGCAGAACGTGTCCGCAGCCGTTCTGTCCCTCTCCGAAGAGTTAGGATCAAATTATGGTTGCGAATAACAGAGGATAACATGACGATGCTGAAGAAAAAAGACAGTCTATAGGATGATTACTTATTAGAGACAGAAAGGCAAGGGTAAAATAAAACCAGATGTCGAAATTACAAATAGTGTTGACTTCCAATAAAAGTGACATCACGACGACCGGTAATGAGCCAAATAAATGTGAATAATGAGCCAGATAAATGCGTGATAGTCACGAGAAATTGTTGTAAAAATCCCGCGTCTGCGAGATTTATTTGTCCGCGCGCAAGACGTGTCAGCGAGTTCCACGAGTAACAGATAATCCGCCTTTCCTTTCCTGTAAACCAATTTTGGAATGCCGATGAAATTTGATGGGTTGAACGGAACGTTTGTTGTGCCAGCAGCAACGCTCAAGCTTTGCCATTTCTGCACTGCAGATTCTGTACCACTGAAAAAATTTTCGCGATCACTGCTGCAGAATCTGCACTGGAGAAATGCGTAAGCCTAAGCGTTGCTGTTTTGTCTGCAACATGTGCCAGCGGGATTCCGCGAGTGACAGACATTGCGCCTTTCCTTTCCAATAAATCAATTAGAGAACGCCCGTGTACTTTGAGACGTTCAACGAAAATCGTCGTGTTGCGCCGCCCAAGTTCAGGCGCTTCAGATATCAGATAGCAGATACCGGGGCTGGCAAACATCTTTTCCTTTTTTTGTATATACAATAAATAACCACTACAAGGCACCAAGGGGCGCACAACATACGGTGTGCCACAGAAAAGCACGCAAATGATGACCTTTCCCGCTCGTTCACATTCAATCATTTTAAAGTTTCAACCGTATGGCAACGTAACCGGATATCGAGTACCACGTAACCACCCTGCACGTCAATTTTAACCTTCCCGACTATTTCGACGTTTGATTGACTTACTTTCCCGGAATTATTTATTGACCCCCATCGATCATTTTTCTCTTGCACATCTTTTCTTGCTCAATCCGATGGCACCGTTCTTTTTTTTTATAAAGCGACTAGTTCCTCTTTTATGCATACCTGCACCGAAAAGTTATGCCCACACAAAACCCGCCTACGTAGGCATACAGTGCTTGTGCATTATTAACTGAAAAAATGTGGGGTTCAAGCATGAGTTGAACATAGTGATACAGCGGGGAGGATGGGTGGCTGCTCCTGGTCCTACGGGACTGGGACTGGTAGGTGACCGCCGCTTAATTGCGGCAGGGGCTATCCTGCCAGCGGATTTGTATCTGTTGTGCGCTGCCATTGCACCTGCCACCGCTTCGGTGGTTGTTGTTGACCAAATAACATATGGCATATACCCACAGAGGAGGATCGGCCAAGAATTGTGTAGCACAGAAAATTCTTGAAGTATACTTCCATGTAATTAAAAAAAAAAGAATGCGATTTAAAGGGTAGAGGAAAGGGAACAAAAAGGGAAATAAATGAAATATAAAATGAAAAGTGGTAAAACACACGGGAGAGTAGCACTACAATTGTAGAACAAGTGATGTTGAATTTTGTAGCAAGGCAAACGATTCGATTCCAGTAAAAAAATTTGAATGGCAGTAAACACGACCCGTGACTGTGTCCATGGATGGTGGCGGTAAATGATAACCATATCGGGCTACTTAAACTGAGGCCAAGCTGTTGCAATGGCCTTTCCATCAACTGTCTTCTCAACGTAGTGAAGCGGCGGCAAAACAATAAAAAGTGATCTAATGATTTCTGTTCTCCGCAAAATGCGCAGGCTGGAGAAAGTGCGAAACCAGACTTGGGAAGATAGAACTTTAAAGATGGGATACGACATCGCAGCCTTGTTAGAGAAATCTCAAGTTTTTGTGAATGATATAACTTCCTATTCCAAGAATAATTTAGATGCAGGTAGTGATCAGATCTTGAAAGATGTCCATTTGTCATATTTAATAGAACGTTTCTCCGAAACCTCGCTGCGGTGATGTACGCTGTCGCCGGAAGGATAGAGAATACGGGGCCATTGAGGGACTTTTTTGCCAAACTATCAGCATATTCATTTAAAGTCACATTGCTGTGGCCTGGTACCCATACCATATGTACAAGTTTCAAATGTCGAGGGATCAGGGAGAGATAGGTTTTTACAATTGCAGAACCCACTGGCAAACAGGGATGAACAAAGAATGGAGAGTCGGAAATTACAGCCACTTTAGAAAAAGAGGAGTCTGGTTCCGTAAAGCGAGTACCACCGCCCGAAACTCCGCGTCGAAAATATGGTGAAGTCCGGAAGACGAACAGAAAAAGACCAGTATACATGCGGACAATATACATATACCCACACCCGCCTTTTCATTACACTTAGATGCGTCAGTAGCTATTGCTAAACCAGCAGAAAGGTTTCTTAGAAGATCTTCTAATAATCAGTTTAGAATAACGCATGATAAGCCTTTAGCATTATTCGAGAATATGTCGTTAAAGATAATTTCAACAGACGGCCCGCTTGTTTGCATAGGTAGAATACTAGGAAGGGAAACATTTAAAGGGTCCAGCAAATTTTTGACCCTAACTACCTGCGGAGTGTGAAATGTAGGCCAATGGACACCGAAAAAGGAGGTCGGTAGACAGCAAAAAATAGACATAGATCGGTTAAACTCTGATTCATATATCCCTAGGTACGTCTGAACGGTTAGAAATTTTAATCTCCATATCAAAGGAGGAATCCGGGCTTTAAGGCATAGAACTTTGTTGGCGACAAATTTTGGAAGTCCAAGACAACCGAAGCGCTTCTCGCTCCAAGAGAAGCAGCGGTCGAATTTTATTGTGGAATAAAATTATTATTATTATTAAAATTATTATTATTATTCCAGGTGGAACACTTTTGACGAAAACCAATTTGACAAGGGCTGAGAATATTTTCTTGGTTCACGAAGTACGAAATACGTATAAGTATGACTCTTTCTATTAATTTTACAATGTTTGATGTTAATGAAATCGGTCTAATATTATCTATGGAAAAGGCACCGCATTTGTTCTTAAGTAAAGGAATTACTTTGGCAAGTTTCCATTCTGGGTGTATCCAAGCATGTTTGATGGAATAATTTACTAGCTCTAATAACGTCTCAGGTGACTGCTGAAAAAGGATCTTTATCATTTTTGAAGTTACGTTATCAGGACCGGGAGCAGCGGCTGGTAATCTTATAACTATAGGAGAAAGCTCATAAACGGAAAATTGAGAATCATAATTAACTGGATCTATTGGCCTTATAGATGTCGAGCATGAAGGAAGTGCAGACGAGAAACTCTTCTCCAGTCCTTTGGAAATTGTTTCACTTGTGTCTATTGAATCATATGGAGTCAAAATAAGAGAATGTAGATTTTGTAATTGCGGGATCTTTTTCCTCGAGCGTAAAAAACAAACAAACAAAAAAAAAACCAGTTCGGTTGCCATATTTAGAAAGGAACTAGAAATGCCAAAGATCATACTCGCCCTTCGCTTTTGCAACTCTAAGTTTAAAAGCAGCTGCGATGAACTTATCATGCCCGTTTTTCAGGCACTGATTGTGCTTTTTCCATGCCGCCTTTCTACGTCTGTAATCTTGGGAACAATTAGAATTCTGCCAAACAGGTGAAGTATTCCCCTATGAACTCCGTACCAAGATCTAAGACTTCTTATGGCAATGCTCAATCACCGAGCATAAGAGTTCTGATTTTTCTTCTTCATCCGTGTTAGTCACTGATTCCAGATTAGAGCGTAACGGTAGCTGAAAATTATTGTAGTAATTAAATGACTTCAACTTATACGTCGCTGGAGTTACTGGGCAATTAACATCAAAAGCAATCGGTATGTGTTCTGAGGTACCACAATTGTGTATGAGACAAAGTATTAACAAAAACGCTGGGAGAGATAAGTTAAATCTAACACAAACTGAATGTGTTTTCTTATGAAAGTGGCCGAACCCGAATTTCTACAGGAAAAGTTATTACGTGTTACCCAATCCCAAAGACACTTGCCGTAAATATCTTTCTTATAGCCCCATGACACATGATGAGAAATAAAATCACAAGCCAGAAGAACTGAGTTACGGCAATTAACTAATAGCAGATCTACAGGTTTTGTATCATGTACATCGCTAGGGCAATAAACATTCACTAAGGAAAACGAAGAATGCCCTGGAATTTCAAAAGTCTAGAGAAAATAAGTCATAATCTAGAGAAGATAGCTAGAAAGAAATCTTAGCCTGGAGAGCAGCTCGAACAGTTCCATGGTTGGTCATTTTGATAAATCCGCCATCCTTAGGCACCAGCGCTACAGGAATATTTCGAACACCAGATCGCTGGAACGCTTCCAGAGGTAGATGAAAGCGCAATGAAAGCCGATCAGGGGTAGCTCCCCTGGCCGGGAGACTGCGTAGACATCCCTTGACAGCTAAAATCTCTCCGCCAGCGTTATAAACACGGTAAAAGGCGCAAAGGCGCAAGGGAAACAAAAAAGAAAAGAGGACTAGCCGCCCAATACTGAGCTGATTCACACCAGCGTCGAAATCCACATCAGCACAGCATCCAAAGAGCGAGACATGCGAGACGACGGCTGTCGCTGCGCGCGCCTTTCTCTCCCTCTTCTTTTTCTTTCTGTCTTCTCTATTTTCCTTACTATCCGAACGAGGCAGCGGAGGTGACTCAGCTACGCCCATGCATTTTCTTTTCCTTCTTGCTACAGTCGCAACAACAACCCCGAAAGCTGTGAGTGTTGCAGCAATAGCCTGTTTAAAGCCTGCTTTTCAATCCGCGCTTTTTTTTTTCATATTTATTTACACTAAATAAATTAATTTAAATTAAGTTCCGCAGTTTTTTGCATTTTCTTTTCCTTCTTGCTACAGTCGCAACAACAACCCCGAAAGCTGTGAGTGTTGCAGCAATAGCCTGTTTAAAGCCGGCTTTTCAATCCGCGCTTTTTTTTTTCATATTTATTTACACTAAATAAATTAATTTAAATTAAGTTCCGCAGTTTTTTTACCTTCACACGAAGGCTGCTAGCGTGCTCCTACTCTCAACACCAGACGACATCTGTCCGGCGCGCACAGTCAGGGGACTGCGGGTCGTGAGGGCGCCTCGCGTTGACGACGTGTTTGTGAGACTACGTTGTTCAATTCTGTCATTAACGCGATCGATCACCTATGCATGTAGGTGCGCGTTGTGCATCGGTACTCACATTTGTGTCTGTTCCAAACAGTACTACAGCAATTTGAAGCGCACCAGTTTCTCGGTGACGTAATATACCAGGGTAGTCTACCATGCAGGTTACGAACTGTAAAGTGACGTTTATGCGCTGCAGTGGCTTTTTTTTTGTCGTTCTTTCTTTTTTTTTGGGGGCGGGGGGGAGGGGGGTGTAGCTGCCCTTCATATGTGATAAATCCACATGTTTTTGCTCTACTTTTTCATTTCGCACATGAGGATATAGTTTTTTGAACCTGACTCTATGGTGTCAGATTTAACCGGATCGACAAGCTTCGCGATGAAGTTTTCTTAAGCAAAACTTGTTTTTTCGGCCAACAGTGGTTCATCTTTGGCTTTTGTTGTTCCTTTAAAAGATACCAAGTACGATTACCAGGACTCTAATTGTTATTTCCTTATTTCAGAGAGAAGTCGGCGTGCAAAACGGTTGAGCTCAGTAGCTTTTTGCTGTTAGTATCCCCTCGGACGCAATACGATTTCAATACAGGCTATGACCTGACCAAAACGGCTAAGCAGCAGCTTCATATACTCGTCTTGCCGCTGCAATACTCGGGAAAGCTGGCTGCTGTGTTATTTGTTAAAGGGTGGATACAAATAACAAAACGGGGTTGGGCCCTCGAGCGCTGGTTCTGTGCTTAGGGAGCTTGACTGCTCAACCCGAAGACAGTTTCGATCACAGAACCGATCCGCGCTTCGATGAAGACGAAGCTGAAGCGCCTGTGTAGTGTGCGATGTCAGCGCACGTTAAAGAACCCTAGACATTCGATAAACTTCCGTAGCACTCCACTGCGGCCTATCTCATAGCCGATGCCACTTTTGGACGCTATACCATACGAAAACCGAGTTGCTATGCTGCAGCTGGCATTTCTTCGCTGCTGTTTCTTTGGCATGAACAAGGATGTACAGTCGAGCACACAAGTAAAAGGAGCACGCTTTTCCATTCAACTTAGTCACGCCTTCTGCACTGGAGAGGAGAGAGCAATATTTGTCCAAGTGAAAGGGAACTGACGTGTACTACCGGATCGCACATACCAAGACTGCCAGTTTCAAATATACAACGGCCGCTTTGGGACGTCAAACCTCAAAACCAAACCAATTATACAGGGCAGCTTTTCAGATAATTCTTTTCATTTTTTTTAAACCACCCGCATACATCTACTTGTCCGCAAGGTGGGCCTTATTCACTTGATTTGATTTGGTGGTAAGGTCCCGGTAGCCGTCTTTGGGCTGTTACACCAGATACCTGGGGTAGTGATCACAGTCCTATCTTTATCTCTCTCACTCCTTCGCGCATACGTAAAATACGCCGTAGCATACGAATAACATCATGGGACTGTAGCGCTGGCAAACGCTTATCTGAAGTCAACCCATCGTCAGCATTGCCTACTGTCTCGTCTGTTCTTGCGTCCCACACGATTACCACCCCTGTGAATGAAGACGAGCCAAACCCGGACATCCACCTCCTGAATCTGAGCTTTGCATCACCAGGCGGATCATTTGTGCTGTTCGTCACGCCGATAACCCATCGGCTATCCCCGCTCTTCACCGGACTACCGCACGTGCGCGGCGCTATGCAAAGCGTCTAAGAAGGCTACGCTGGGCAGCATGGTGTGAGCGCCTGTCCTCCAAGCAGGGTAATCGACAAATTTGGCGAGTGTTTCACGCCGCAGAGCACTCTTCTCAAGTTTCCGATTACACAGAGACATTCGCCTTGCGATGAATGCGGATGAGGGCACATTTTAAAAACAGGCGGCCAGACAGCTTGTTCCACATTATGATTCCGCCTCGACTCCTCCACCATGCTTACCGGTTACCGAACCCCCCGATGAGATTACTTTTGACCTAACCATGGCAGAGCTACTTGTTTCCATTGAACGCCTCAAATCTAACTCTGCTCTCGGGCACGACGGTATACCTTCCTTATTCCTCAACTTGGAAGGGACTGCTTTGCAGACCCTGCTTGATATATTCAACGATGCGTGGCATTCTGGTGTCATGACGGACGAGTGGAAGCATTCTATTGTTGTTCGAATACAGAAGTCAGGTCATCCTCCAGTATCTCCCTCGGCCCTTGGTCCAATTTCCCTGACGCCTACAATCTGCAAGCTTTACGAAAATATAATCGCCGCTCGCTTATTGTGGTGGTTGGAATTCTATGACTGTTATCCAGAATCCCAAATCGGCTTCCGCCCGCAAATAGGAACGGAGGACGGCCTTGCTACTTTGGCTGCTGACGTGCTTTACCACTCTCCGCACAGTCATCTTGTTAGAACCGTGATCGCTACAGACATAACAAAGGCATATAACATCTTTCACTCAGCCATTCTTGTATACCTAGAAACTCTGTCTACCTCACACGTTTCTTCTCTCCATTCACTCCTTTCTAACAAATCGCACGTTCAGTGTGCGTGTCCATGGAGAGCCCTTTGGTCCCATCCCCTCAAATAGTGAGGTGCTTCCGGGCTCAGTTCTCGCTCCTACATTATGTAATGTGGCCTTTATTCCACTTGTTCGAGCCTTAGAGACCATCCCTTCTATCTGCGTGCTTGCGTACGCGATGATATAACCTTATGGTGCTGTCACTCAGATACGTCTGTCCATTAGGCGGCTCTCCAGTATGCGCTGAATGCCTTGACTTTTCGCCTCCCTCCTTTGGGTATAACTCTCTCGCATTATAATCATATTTCATTCGCATTGGAAATAAAGTTGGTTTACGGAAAGCTCCCACTGTAAATTTCATAATAGATAATACCCCGATTCCTCAGGCACAAACCGTTCGCATTCTTGGTCTTCTTCTTCATTCCTCTGGGACTGGCACCCCGTAGCTGACAGCCATCCGTAAGTTCGCTCACGCTACTCTAGGTCTGATTCGTCGCATAGCTATGCGCTCTGGCGGCGCGCGTACTCACACGGCCCGCCAGCGTGTTAGATCTGTCCTCCAGCCGCGTATAATTGACCAGCCACAGTTTCAACGTCTCATCCGCAGACATTGGGACTCTGTTGAGGCTATCAATTGTGAGGCTATGCGTGCCATAACATGTTTCCCCCGTCGAACACCCATACCAGTACTTCAGGAGTACGCCCAGTTAAATACGCTCAGTGAGCTAATTGATCAGCGGATGGCTAACAGAGCTCGCAAACAGTCTTTAGAACTCCAATGATTAAAGACTCTACCCCCATGGTCGTACTATCAGCTCATGGACAATCGCCCCACTGCTTCACCATCGGTATCATCCGCACATCTGCCTGAAGGGTGCATATTGTATACCGATGCATTACATACTGCACAGCGAGGAGTTACTTCTGTGTACAGTCCCTCTCATCCGCATCTCAACACTCACGTGACATATACCGCGGATACGTGCACCCCTCTGGCACTGGAACTTCAAGCAATTTACAATGCCATACATTCCCTTCCACCAGTTCCTACATTCAATTCAGTTCATCTTTACACAGACTCTCTCACTGCCCTTAAACAGCTTAAGGCCGTTCGACGCACATTCCAAATAACACAGTCCATACATTTGCTATGTTCAAAGTACCCATCTCCTATTCGCATACACTGGATTCGCGGCCATGCTCGCGATCCACATAACATACAAGCAGATGCTATGACGCATGTAAACGCATCAGACGATCCACCACCTTCCCCTCTTCCCCCAGATCCGTTCCTGTCCCACGTTTCTGATTCTCAAGTTCTGCGCCAGCGAACGCGCGCTCTCATTCCTGCGTGTTCACACGGCCCTCTCTCGCGTAGTCTTACTCGGAGGTATCAGTGCGCCGGATTCTGGCAGGGGCGGCTCTTACCCCATCTGAACGTCATCGCTGGCGTGATAAATATCTTTCAGTGACTGACAGGTGCCCTCACTGGGATACTGCATCTGAGACCTGTGGTGTGCGTCACGTGTTGTGGACGTGCCCAGCAACGGCTACAGTTAGACAACTGCTACTCATGAAGGTGGGCCTGCAGTGGAACCGCGATTGTGATTATGAGAAGTGGACAATGGACAACCACTACACCGTCAACCTCTGCGACTACCTTAGTGAAACTGGACTTCACTCCGTCCTTTAACTTTGTATCTCCTGCATCCCATTCCCCTTTTCTCAACTTATGACTTGTGGCAAACTTTTCATAAAAAAAATTAAAGAAGAAAAAAGCGTGCTCCGTTTACTTTTTACCGCGTCAGAACGTGCACGATACAAAAAGATGCATTATGTTTGACATGCAGGCGCAACAATTTGATAGGCGCTATATAGTTCCAGGAATAAAAAGAAACGACCCGAATGCGGCGGTGTTCATAAATAAAGCGGAACAAAATTTGCCTGTTTGTCATCTCAGATGAGCACAAATCGGTGCTTTGTTGATGTGATGGCACACGCCACGCAAACGACACCACAGCTTAATTACTGAGGTTTGAAATGGCTGGCAGGAAGGAAGGAAAGCGCATTGGGAGTGAAATTATACGCGAGGCATACGCAAGAATAATGTTTGCTATTGTTCACAGAGGTTTTATCGCCAGTATAGGGTACGGAACGGCATTAGCGTAGCAGCGTGATGAGCACCAGCACAGTTTACGTGAGCGTAAAACTGAATCCCATAAATTACAAGTCAATTTTAACTGTATGATGACGTAAATGAACTTGCTCCAACGCAACCGTGCGACAGAAATACTTTTGGCGATTTTACCTAGCGCTCGAAGCCTAGCTAAATGTGTCTACCGTGCAGGCGCGGCCGCGGCGATACCGTTGCCCCGCAGTCCCCAAGGAAAGTGCCCGCGAGGCGGCGCGCTAGTCGGCAGAAAATCTCGGCACAGATCTCGCGCGGAACTCTGTCGGGATATAGAGTAAACGAAATTGTACAAAGACATTTGTGCAAATCGAGAGTGAGAGTAAGAAGCGAGAGTTGCCAGTGGTGGCGCAGTCATGCAGGAGAGAGAAAGCCGATTTAGGGCCAGCCCTCGTACTGAAGGAGAGATGAGGGAAAGGAAAACGGAGTAAATATTTCTTTCTGGACGTACATCTGAACCGCGCCTTGTGATAAGCAAGAAGATAAGAGAATCGCCATTTTATAATTCATAACTAATATTACAATTATTTGTAGGTAATTGTCTCATAAAATCAACGTATTAGCGGCGGTAAGCAGCGCCAGTTTTTGTAGATCTTTGTTCGGTTTTTCTGAAGTGTGCGCATTTGATTTCCGATCAAGATGCATTCTAGCTGAACATGAAAAAGATATTTTAATACAGAAGATGACAGTCTAAGACACGTAACTCACTAATATATTCACCTCTGTCACAATATAAATGTTTTCACAACCACACGGCTGCGAATGCTATAAGTACAGTGGGAATTATTCGTACCCCTTCCAAAAGATGTACATTTACGTGCAAAGATTTGACAAAAAGATAACACTATTTCCCATTTTTATTGAGTAAATTTCAAACATTTTCACAACAGAAAAACCGTTTTTTAGTTTGATTATAATTTCGTGCAATATTTCATTATTTTTGAAACCAAAATTATGGGAATGTGGCTATCTTCAGTTCGTTTGTCATAGTTGTCCTCTCACGGGCTCTTCCTATTTCGGTAATTTTAAATACTGTATGAATTAATGTTATTAGCATGACGAAACTTTAAACTAAGAAGTTCAGCTAGTATATGCAGCCTTGTTGATTTTGTAACCTTTGGGGGATTTCAATCTTTGTGTTGACTCGCCGCGACCGCTCAAAGTGCTAATATCCATCAAGAATTTCTACTGGTAATGGGCAGAATTCATGAGTTTCAGTGCCTCTGAAAGAAATAAAAAGGAAATAATATTTTTGTAGCAGTTTGCGTTCACGGTCGACAAACTTAAAAGAAAATACATTTTTCGGGAGAACCGAAAATGTTTCCACGCAGTGTTATCGATCGTCTCGAATACTTGTTCTCTGTAATCAAGAAATGAAGCTATTTTAAAATAGGCAATTTCTCGATAATGTAAAGAACGACAGCCAGCTAAATACTTGCCCTTTTTCGAAAAGAATGTGGCTTCCTGGAGGATGACGTAGGCAAATTAACGCTAGTGTGGATAATGAGTGAATGAAACAAAAATTGATTTTGCTGAAAGAACCCAAAATCTTCAAATATAAAAACAATGAGATTCGTCGTATACTTTGCCCCAACCTTATTATCAGCTTTCAAAGTCGAACCAAAAAGGTAAGCAATTAAGGCTTGATGTTTATTTTTCTTTCATGGCGTTGGCCTCCTTCGTCGAATTCAAGCTAAAATTAACAAATGACGTTTATCAGGTAACTGTCGGAAAAGTTATGCGGCACAGCAAAATCTGGCAGTTGTTTTTGCACTTAAACGGACTGACGACGCGAAGAACTCTACTCGCCTGTAAGAAATTAGTAGCAGAAAACGACTGGCCTTAAGGAGTTGCGAAAGTGGTCTGCTGAAATTGTTGCATTTGGATATTTTGAGAGGAATTTCCTATGTCATACTGGCCAGCAAAAAGAGCGAGAGCTCCGCGGAAAAATTGAGCAAGTTACTACTTGATACAAAAACCCAGTCGCTGCTAGCGCTGCCTCCGGTGACCCCCCCTCCTCTCCTTTCCTCATGTTCTCCGGTTGTGGCGCGCGCTCCTGCCCCCATCGTTCGCCTTTGAGCGTACCCCTCCCCCCCCTTTTTTTTTTCCTGTGAGGCTGGGTTGCCGAAGCGCCGGCTCGAGCTGGGGGGATGAAAGGGGGGCGGAGCTGGTTACGAGGCCGACGCGGCCGACGCGAAACCCAGGAACGGGCGCCAAAGAGCTGCGCTCTAAAAAATAGAATAGGCCTTTGAAAGCTTTCTTGACTCCCTTACCCGTCGGAGCCATGAGTGGGGGCGGAAGGGGATTATATATCAAGTATTGACCAGTAGTAAGGAATTTCGAAGTGTATATCTTAGATTAATGTTACACTTTCATATAAAACTTCCCAATGCTCATAATACCTTCACGGAGTCCAGAAGCAAGTTATTAATAAATTAGCGGCTGAAACTAATTGTAGCTGGATATGGTGAATAATACTGCTTCGTATTGTGAGAAAATTCTGACCTTGCATCTTAGAAGTACTTCTTGGTGGGTGAGTTTATTAGTGGTTCACTTAACTCACACGAGATGCAAGGTGAACTGAAGGGGCGGGAACTTCGCCCTTTTTTTTTTTCCACTGACTTCCGCTTGTTTATTGTGCCTGTCTCTCATGTTGGCGAGACTTGTTTTAAAGTGAATTCTGACCATGCCTACCGCTCAAACTAATGCGCATTTTAAGAAGTGTGGAAAAATAAATTGGAAAAACAATAACTGAAAAATTTTTAAGTGCTGTACTTTTGGCCTACGCCACGAAAAATGCCACGGGGAAATGGGACAACTTAAAATAAGAAGGTCAGTGCTAGGTCTAAAAATAAGAGATCATTGTGTGACTTGAAACATTCAATGCATACACAGTAGGTAAAACAGATCACCTATATTAATAAATATTTAATAGCCTATTCGTTCTATCGTATCTGTTGTAATGACACATTGAAAGTAAGGGTACAATTTTGTTTCTCCTTAAATGATGCGAAAAAGCAGACATAAAGGCTGCTGAGTTTTACTATCTGCGAAATAGAAGCTTACGTCTGCTGTGACAAAATTAGGTTCAACTTCTTGAGCGCGCCTCTAATTTGTTCTATAATCATCTCATTGGCCTTTTTCTTCAAGGTGCCTTTGAACAGCTTGGTAAGTCGACGGAGTATGCTGTTGAAGAAGCCGTTGCCGTATTTAGCAGCGCGCACATTGACTTCGAGTCCATCGAGCTGATTTATCGAGAACTTCGCCAGCTGAAGCTGTCCAGGAGCTGTCCTGAAAAAGAAAGAAGGGAAGTTAAGCAACACTGGGTCACACTACGCCCGTTGCAATCCGGTCTATTGCACACTAAGCTCTAACGCGAGTAAAGAGCTTTGTGCACTTCACAAGAGGCAGCCTAGAATAAGAAAGAATAAATGGATAACATATTTCTAGTGGTATAATTATAAGGCTATTGGCGCCACTCTCGGAAGATGGAGTAGATGAATAAGGCTGTTCTGTAGTTGGATTACAGATGTGCACGTTACTCATGATTTAAGAACCGTTGAATGAAAACTGAATTTGGTTCTTCCGCAAGCAACAAGGGCCGTCTTAGGAGAGAGAGGAAACGGGTCCAATTTGAGTTTACGTACTTACAATGAAAATGCGAAGTGCTATTTGGGCACCTTTAATTAAGCTTGCATGTTTTATGATTATGTATGCGTTGAGAGCATGTTTGAGCGCTTTCCGACCTCAATTTGAGCATGTTAGATTACATCACGCGCAACGCCAGCCAGATAAAACACTTATAGCTGCACCTTCGTTACTTGCGAAATATCTCTCGCGTGATGAGTATCTGTGCCTTGCTCGAGCAACTTGCAATGCTGATTTGTCAGATACGCGAAAACCGGTATTGAAGCTAGCGTCAGCATACCGGTAAATTGGGTCAGCATGGAGAAAATGATTTTAAGGTTGCGAATAATGAGGTTACCGAAAGAAAGCGTTAGCTGGCTAAAAGCCGAAGGTGCGGAACATCAACTAGAGGATCGTGCAAGCTTTGAGAATAAAAGAAGCTAGAATCAGGTACTGCGCGGAATTCTACAATTTCAAGCATTGATAAGAAGAAAAAAAAATAAAAAAGGCCTTCTTATCAGAAAGCAAACAAAGTCATGAGAATTTGGCACTTGAATACTATCACAGGTGTAGCCTTATTTTATGCAGTAACAACGTTTTTGCAAGTAAAAGAGTCGCATTGTCAGAGACGTGTGTGTGTGTGTGTGTGTGTGTGTGTGTGTGTGTGTGTGTGTGTGTGTGTGTGTGTGTGTGTGTGTGTGTGTGTGTGTGTGTGTGTGTGTGTGTGTGTGTGTGTGTGTGTGTGTGTGTGTGTGTGTGTGTGTGTGTGTGTGTGTGTGTGTGTGTGTGTGTGTGTGTGTGTGTGTGTGTGTGTGTGTGTGTGTGTGTGTGTGTGTGTGTGTTTGGTTTATGGTTTATGGGTTTTAACGTCCCAAAGCGACTCAGTCTATGAGAGACGCCGTAGTGGAGGACTCCGGAAATTTCGACCACCTGGGGTTCTTTAACGTGCACTGACATCGCACAGCACGCGGGCGCTTTGCTTTTCGCCTCCACCGAAAAGCGGCCGCCTAGGCCGGGATTCCATCCCGCATCCTTGGGAGCAGTAGTCGAGCGTAACCACTGCGCCACCCCGGCGGGGCCTGTGTGTGTGTGTGTGTGTGTGTGTGTGTGTGTGTGTGTGTGTGTGTGTGTGTGTGTGTGTGTGTGTGTGTGTGTGTGTGTGTGTGTGTGTGTGTGTGTGTGTGTGTGTGTGTGTGTGTGTGTGTGTGTGTGTGTGTGTGTGTGTGTGTGTGTGTGTGTGTGTGTGTGTGTGTGTGTGTGTGTGTGTGTGTGTGTGTGTGTGTGTGTGTGTGTGTGTGTGTGTGTGTGTGTGTGTGTGTGTGTGTGTGTGTGTGTGTGTGTGTGTGTGTGTGTGTGTGTGTGTGTGTGTGTGTGTGTGTGTGTGTGTGTGTGTGTGTGTGTGTGTGTGTGTGTGTGTGTGTGTGTGTGTGTGTGTGTGTGTGTGTGTGTGTGTGTGTGTGTGTGTGTGTGTGTGTGTGTGTGTGTGTGTGTGTGTGTGTGTGTGTGTGTGTGTGTGTGTGTGTGTGTGTGTGTGTGTGTGTGTGTGTGTGTGTGTGTGTGTGTGTGTGTGTGTGTGTGTTTGGTTTATGGTTTATGGGTTTTAACGTCCCAAAGCGACTCAGTCTATGAGAGACGCCGTAGTGGAGGACTCCGGAAATTTCGACCACCTGGGGTTCTTTAACGTGCACTGACATCGCACAGCACGCGGGCGCTTTGCTTTTCGCCTCCACCGAAAAGCGGCCGCCTAGGCCGGGATTCCATCCCGCATCCTTGGGAGCAGTAGTCGAGCGTAACCACTGCGCCACCCCGGCGGGGCCTGTGTGTGTGTGTGTGTGTGTGTGTGCGTGTGTGTGTGTGCGTGTGTGTGTGTGTGTGTGTGCGTGCGTGTGTGTGTGTGTGTGTGTGTGTGTGTGTGTGTGTGTGTGTGTGTGTGTGTGTGTGTGTGTGTGTGTGTGTGTGTGTGTGTGTGTGTGTGTGTGTGTGTGTGTGTGTGTGTGTGTGTGTGTGTGTGTGTGTGTGTGTGTGTGTGTGTGTGTGTGTGTGTGTGCGCGCGCGCCCTGCCGGTGTGGCGCAGTGGTAAGGGCGCTCGACTACTGTTCCCAAGGACGCGGGATCGAATCCCGGCCTCGGTGGCCACTTTTCTATGGAGGCGAAAAGCTAGGCGCCCGTGTACTGTGCGATGTCAGTGCACGTTAAAGAACCCCAGGTGGTCGAAATTTCCGGAGTCCTCCACTACGGCGTCTCTCATAGCCTGAGTTCACTTTGGGACGTTAAACCCCAAAACCAAACCAAATATATGTGTTTATCTTTTTTGAGCTCATCGCACCAACATCAAAACGTTTCTGTTCCAGGCATATATTGTGTCTCAAAATAACTCGAATGGGCTCTGTAAGCTTTCTGCAAGTCGAATTTAACGGTCTTCAGGGAGGATGCAGCAAGTGAGAGGTGTTGATTTTCAAGAGGGAGAGGTTACTCCGGTTTCCGCAAATAACGAGGCTGACATGAGGCCGTCGATGGTCTTTTCATTACCGTTCACGAGTGCTTTGGCTTAGAGTACTCAAAGTGCTTGCGGCAGAATTGTTCTAAATCTAGCGGACATTATCGTCATTATCAGCCGGACTGTACCCACAGCAGGGCGAAGGCCTCTCCCAATCCTCAAATAACCCGGTCCTGTGCTAGCAGCTTCCACTTCATCCTTGCGAACGTCTTAACCTCCTCCGCCCACCTAAGTATCTGCCGCCCCGTGCTACGCTTTCCTTCTCTTGCAAATCCAATTTGTTACCCTAATCGACCATCGGTTATCCTCTCTTTGTACTACATGTCCTGCGCACATTATAAATTTGGCCCGCCGGGGTGGTGCAGTGGTAAGACGCCCGACTACTGCCCGGAGTTCCCGGGTTAGAACCCGACCACGGCGGCTGCGTTTCGATGGAGGCGAAACGAAGTGGCGTCCGTGTGCTGTGCGATGTCAGCGCACGTTAAAGATCCCCAGGTGGTCGAAATTACTCCGTAGCCCTCCACTACGGCTCCTCCTTCTCTCTATCCACTTTCCCTCCCACCTTCATCCCTTCCTTTACGGCGCGGTTCAGGTGTCCACATAGCAAGTATGACAGATACTGCGCCTTTCCCTTCCTGTGAACCAATTATTATTATTATTAGCACATTATAAATTGCTCCAAATTACTGATGTTTCATTTAACACGTATAAACGTCCACGTTGACGGTTTGACGCAGTAGACACGTATAGAGCTTATTCACGCGACGTGATTGCAGCCTTCTTGGCAACCATCTGATTTATCTGATTTATTTATAGGAAGGGAAAGGCGCGGTAACTGTCTCACTTGTTTTCTGTGGACACCGCAACCGCGCCGTAAGGGAAGGGAGGAAGATGGGAGTGAAAGTGGAAAGAGAGAAAGAGGAGCCGTAGTGGAGGGCTACGGAGTAATTTGGACCACCTGGGGATCTTTAACGTGCGCTGACATCGCACAGCACACGACGCCTCTTCGTTTTGCCTCCATCGAAACGCAGCCGCCGAGGTCGGGTTCGAACCCGGGTACTCCGGCACAGAAGTCGGGCGTCTTACCACTGCACCACCCCGGCGGGGCTCTTGGCAACCATGAACGTATAACGCAACATGAGAGAGAGAGAGAGGGAGAAAGAGAGAGGGAGGGCCAACGGCGAATCATGACACGGCGTCGGTGAAATCCGAGCTCTGGTTAGACGGCGTTCCAAACGGCGTCTCAAGTGTCCGACAAATGAGCGACGCGCAGCAGGGAGGACGCTGGTAGGCGCTTTTTTAGTTTCGAACCACCCAACCTTAAAGCGTCTCCGCATTACATGGTTGCCACATCCGCCGCCTGCTAAACATTATAGTGAATAGGGTCTATAGCCCAGTGAATTTTCGCAAACCAGGGCTGCTATAAAAATTAACTCTCCTTACCCCAAAACACGGGCACCTTTACTAGATTCAACTGAACGATTTCCGTGACTGGCGGGCTGATTGAATTTTAAACGGGTAGGGTTGCATAAAATTACGGATGTTATGTGCTCATGAGTGCCGACTCTGAGCTGCAGTCAATGTATTGAAAACGTTTGAACTTTATTAATATTGCACGTTGAACCTCAAGTAATATCGTAACCTTTCGTGAGTAGGCGCCTTAATACTGGTAATCAAAAACGAACTCATGACATGTGCCAGCAGACCGCATGATTATACAATCTGCGATATTTTTTCATGCGAAATATCTTCTTCTTCCCTCTTAACCACTGAAGTGAGGAAGTAAGATCTATTTTATGTCATGACTGATCCAGCACCAACTTGTTTCGGTTATCTCAAGACAAATTGATTTTGGGGGATAGGGCGACATACATATATGCTGTGAGAGGAGCCATAGCGAAGGGTTGCGAACATATTTAAATTACGTGGGGTCTGTGCGTATATTGCCACAAAAGTGTACACGGGTGGTTTGCATCTCTTCCCCACTGAAACTCGGCCACCGAGCCCTATACCAAACCAGCTTCTCCGGGCACAGCGGCCGAGTGTCCTATAACCACGGAATCTTCGTGATCATGTTACGTCCTAGCCTGAAGGAGAGGATGGCAACAGCTACCACAGGTCAGCAAAACATCAGGAACCAGCGCGACGGCGAGGAGCCCCACAAACGCCGAGAGGACCGCCCGCCCCAGCGTCTTCTTCAAACGGCGATCGCGCTTCCTCTTCTTCGGCTAATTTGCAATAGCTTAGTCAATATCAAAACAACTTCTGCTTTCCTAGCGTATTCATTCGATATACCGCAAAGCGCAGTTAACTCTCTCGCTACCGTTCGAGCTGATAAACTAAGGGCTCTGTGACATAAATTCTCTATCCTGTGGTTCAACGGGGGCACAATGCACGCACTTCAAGCGACGAAGGCTTCGTAAAAACGCAATTGTGCAAAAGATGAGAAAACAAATTGTTTAAACTATATGTTGTCCTAGGTAATTATTCCGCGTGACAGGGTGGCTGGAGGCCACGGCTGCTGCTTGCCGCTGCGCGCTCGCTCCAGAGCAGTCCTCCAAGCACGAACTTCACTGGAGACTCATGTTCGAGAGTTGAAGGTCGTCCCTCTGTCCTTGGTCCCCGGCGCCGTCTTTGAAGCCTTCATGTCCAACGAGCCCCACCTTGGTCTTTATATGCGGCACGCACAACGTTTCTGCTCTACACTTGCTTCGTGATTGCGAGCTTGACAAGCGTCCTCCGCACCACCAGCAGTAGCAGCATGGCGCTGCGGCGCAAATCCCTCGCTTTTTTTATTTTATTAGTTCATTTGTAATGACGGGACGCCTTGAAAGGGACCTTTGAATGAGCTCCCACTCTGCGAACACTTTGACTTCCGAGTTGCGCCCCATTGCCTAGACAATGAAGAGGAGAAGCACAAAGTAAAGAGCGAGCTAGATAACGAGCTCGAGGGCAATATACGTCCGCATTGTTAATTGGTTCGAAAACACGACGACGCAGGAAAAGGAAACACAGGCTATGACGACTCAGCACAAGCGCTCAATGACATATAAACGTTTATTGGAAACAAACACCAGAATTTATCCCAAAAAAAGGCAAATAAACACACAAAATAAGACATTTGTCTAGCTAGGGGTCACTAATTGTGATAGATTATAACATAAAAACAAGCAAGACAAAGTGAGATCATGCACGTTCAAGGAATGCAATGTTTTCCGGAGATATGGTGACTGATGGAGTTCTGACATATGACGCGTGGCAGATGATGCATTGCTACCAGATGCATCATTCAATTTGCACATGAATTTTTCAATGGTGAGCAGAAAGAACACTGGTTTCAAAATGCGGCACGCATCCATCACGTGTCAAGCCTTTTACAATTATGCCAATGGTCTGCCATATTGCAAGAGCGGGCATTGCTCAAGAATACTTATGTTCTGTGAAGCCTTTTTCTTTGCAAGCAAAGGCTTGTTTAGCCAAGGCATGCATGGTCCAAGGTCGTTTGAGTTCTGGGTATACGCTAGGGGTTTTCGAGCAATCAACACATCAGTTTTTATGTTTCGTGTCAAGAACTCGATGACTATAACCGGTTGCATAGGCCTGTTTCTCGGTTCCAGCTCACTCCTCAGACAATTTTTCGGCAGAGGAGGAACGGAATGCACAGCTCAGCTATGGAGCCTGGAATTACAGCAACTTTTTTTTCCATTCACAATGGCGCCCTCCATTAGCTGCGTAAGGCTTGAGAGTACAAACTTCCCAAATATTCGAGATGACCGTATCAGGTAACTGGAAGCTGCGCTTCCTACCGGGGGAGAAGGTTGCTCGGGAGAGAGGAGGAGAGGCCACAGCTGACACCATTCCAAGGCCCGGACGGATGGACGCCGTGTGAATGAGCCCCTAAAGGCTTTCACCTCAATATCCCGAAGCCCGGGTTCTCTCTGTAGGCGTCGGGCTTAGGCAGAGCTGGGGGCCCAACAAAATTGCGCTAGCAGTGCTGTAGTATATATAGAAAAGTCGGAAGTGTTGCTCGAACAATAGATTTGACGTTCAGCGCCTGTGTTCTGAAATACACTGCATTTTCCCTACGTCCAAATGTATTGGTTTCTTCGCAAGCAAAGAAAAAATAAACTTTCGCTAGGTGTAGATGTATATTAGATTTAAAAGTCATCCAATGCACGCTGAAGAAACGTCACGAAGATTTCTTACACGCGAGCAAATATATGATGAAAAAATATAAATTAGTAGACCAGTAAAACATAGCATTTAAAATCCTCTTTTAAGATTTGTAACACTTATACTGACTATCGTAAGCAATATAATTGTAAGCCTAACTCTTCGCTCACTGCAATCGTGTATTAAGGCCTGATAGCAAGCTTTGGTGCAGTTTTTCAATACTGCGAAGCAATGGAAAAAGTCACCTATCGTTCAGTTCAGTTCAGTCGTTCAGTCGTGTCCGACTCTTCGTGACCCTATTGACCATGTCACGCCACGCTTTCCGGTCTCTCACTATCTTCCTAACATCACATAAAATCACCTATCGTACTCACTCATTAATCTGCAGCGATACCCTGGCGGCGTTGACCCCAGCGGATAAGTAGACCACCATGTGGCCCAAATTGGCAGGTGTCAGCAATGCTGTATAGTTCACCCGCAGTCGTTCCGTTCCAATGTCTACGTTGGCGCTTAGCGTGCCTTCTTCTGCCCAGAAAAAGGTTGTTCCCGTCCGCTTCAGCGTCCGCAAGCCGTTGAGCTCTCCCTCGAGAAGCACCACTCGGCCGAAAAATGCGAAATCCAACATCTGATCAGGCAGGGCCAGCGGGTCTAGCTTTAAGAACGTAGCACCGTACCGAAGCAGTCTTGTGAGCGTGTCCCTTGTGGGCCCGCTTGTGTCACTTGCTGTAAAATGAAGACAAGTGACAGTCATTTGAAGTCTACTAATGTGTCTCGTTCAATTGATGTATTTTAAGCCAATTTACTTGTTAAGTTAGTCAGGGCCAAAGAAGCGGCAAAAAAAGGTACTGCGATATGCGCGTAGCGTGAATTAAAATTAATAATGAAAATGCTACTGGTGTGCATGGTGCACTTAAGAAAATAAAATACTTTTGGTGAGTGAACGTCAAACCTAACGCTTTGGTTAAAACAGAAAGAATTTGCTCCCGAAATTACTACATCAGAAAACGCTGTGCTCCTATTTATTAGCGGAAAATGGAATGATCAACATGTTAAATGCCTGCATTAGGAACTTGGGACTTAGACAACTAATCACGAATACATGCATTGTACTTAGGCTGGAAAACGGCGTGATCAATCCGAAATCAGCCGACTGTGATCTTCTCAACGCAAAATAACAGTGGCGAAAACATCACACACAGCGACACTTTATTGGCAATACGAAATCGTCAACCTAGCCAAGAATGTTGACTGGAGGTCTCTATTAGCTCCTCACCACCTAAATGCTTACAATAACTAGTTGAAATATTTCAGGCCATATATGAACGTGCGAATAGGTGCGTCACATTGAAGCAAAGGAATCCTCACCATAGATGCATGAATAAAGAGATAATGAAGCTCTGCTATTTAAAAGACCAGGCTTGGAAAAGGTGCCGGAAGCAACCGGAAGATGAAAAAAAAAAGACGTGAGTTGCGCATGTCGCGAAACTTGTCACAGCAAAAATAAGGCGGGTAAAAAGAGGATACTACTTACATCGATTCGCTGTTGAATAAGCACAACGAAAGTGCGACATGGAAAATACAAATGAATGTATGGGGAGAACGAAACAAGTTAGCATATAAGATACCATCAACAATTGATGTATTTTAAGCCAATTTTCTTTTAAGTTAGTCAGGGCCAAAGAAGCGGCAAAAAAAGCTACTGCGATATGCATGTAGCGTGAATTAAAATTGTTTATGAAAATGCTATTGTTGTGTAGGGTGCACTTAGAGAAACGTGCAAAACTTTTGCTGAGTGTGCGTATAACCTAATGCTTTGGTTAAAACAGAAAGTGTATGCGCCTAAAATTACTACATCAGAAAACGCTGTGCACCTATTTATTAGCGGAATATTGACTGATCAATATGATAAATGCCTGCATTAGAGAGGAGTACTTGGGACAAATAATCAGAAAAACATGCATAGATCAAATTGTACTTAGGCTGGAAAAGCAGACATAGAGGTCAGGTGTGATCAATCCGAAATTAGCCGACCATTATATTATAGTAGCCGTGATGGTCTCAGAGCAAAATAACAATGACTAAAAAATCACACATTATGACATTTTAGAGGCAATTAGAAATTGTCAACCTAATCAGGAATTTTAACTGGACCTCTCTATTAGTTCTTCAACACCGAAGTGCTTACCAAAAATAGTTGAAATATTTTAGGACATATATGACCATGTGACTAGTTGCGTCACATTGAAGCAAAGGAATAGTCACCATATATGGATGAATAAAGAGAGAATGAAGCTCGGCTACCTAAAAGTCCAGGCTTGGAAAAGGTGCCTGAAAAAACCAGGAGATGAAGAAAAAAGACGGGAGTTGCGCATATAGCGAAATCTTGTCACAGCAAAATAAGCAGGTAAAAAGAGGATACTACTTACATCAATTCGCTGTGAATAGGCACGACGGAAGTGTGAAGTGGAAAATAGGAAGTTAATTTATGGGCAGAATGAAACAAGTTAGCATAGAAGATACCACAAAAAAAAAAAGCTTTTCAAACAAAAGCATGCAGGAGTGATTCATTCAACGATTCGTTCGTAAGATCAGTAAGAAATATAGGTGGAAAGAACGACCGCAACAGGAGTTAATACAAACCACAGCGCGTGCACACACACGGCCTTTCTACTACCCACAGATGAAGCGGAACTTTGGAATATCATGCAGGAAATGAAGTTGTTCGAACCACAGGAATAGATAAGATCCGTTTTCGAAACCTAGTCTTTCATTTCAGGGAGCTGAAAGACGTAATGCTAAAGGTCATAAAAGGCATACTTGAAGCCGGCATTATACCTCAAGAACTCAGTGTCCATTGTAAGGGCACACTATAAGAGCAAAAAAAGACGGCTATAACAAGTACGGACCAAATGCAATTTTGTGTGATTTAGCGCAAATAATGAAAAAATATACTCCATCTGTGATGCGTTCGTTATGTAAAAAAAATTCTCTTCGTAATCCAGCCTAATATGTATTCACGAAAAAACAAACCCCGTCACACCTTTGGAAGCAATTTCTGATTACGTTAAGAATGTGATTGAAAACAACCGTGTCGCTTTAGCTCTAATTGTGGACCTGACAAAGCCTTTCGATACTGTTCACCATACACTAATGATAACGAAGTTTAATAGCTTGTGCTTTCGACCCCCGTTTAACAGGTTCCTTTCCAGCTACTTTTACAATCGACATCAGCGTGTTAAAATTGGAGGTGAATTTAGCGACTATAAAATAACGACATATGGCGTACCCCGAGGTAGCACTTTGAGGACCAATGCTTCTCAACATATCTCTTACTCACTGGGGTGATTTACCATTGAATTCTAAAATCTTTCACTACGCAGATGATACAGCGCTTATACTCGATACCAAGGATTATGAGACTGGTGTTCCCCATTTTCAAAATGATATTTATCAAGTTATGGGCTGGTATAAAGAAAATTCCAAATTCGTCAATCTTCGTAAAACAAAATTGTTATGTTTTAAAATCCACGTAGCACTAACAGTTAACAGATCCTCGTACTTAAATGCTTCTACGTGTTTTCGATGTGAATATGCGTCACTGGAACCAGAGTCAGCTGCAAAATATTTATACATTTTTGTAGATGGACACTTCAACTGGAATAACCATGTAAGGCATGTACGTAAAACACTATGAATTTGTGCTGCTTTTATCCACAATTAGCGTTGAAAAAAGCCTCTTAATTTGAAAATCATAATATGTAAAGCGCTTGTGTAGTTGTTTTGTGATACAGAGTAACTTTACATGGAACATGCCAAGAATTCAAAACGCAAATGATCAACAAGCTCATCAAAAGAATAGAAAATAGCATCACCTATGGAATAGGCCTACATCAGGGTTCTTCAAAGGAAAAGTGTTTTAAGCCAAGGATACTAAAGACGCGTGAAATGTTTCAGTTTTCCGTGTTTGCGCGGCACTACTTCTAGTGTGATTTCAAAGCAACTATCAGAAAAGACGGAACACTAAGAAAACCAGAAACATATGTTACGCCAAGAGTTTTTACAAACTATGCTAAAAAGACAAGGAAGTATTATGTCCCGCCATAATTAACGAACTGAGCTACAACCTGTCGAATATTAAACGAAGAAGCACAATGATAAAAAAAATTAGAGAATGGTGCTTAGCAACAATGCATGAATAAAACTGAGCATGGCTTTACTTGGATGACCTGTCTTTATGTATGTTTGGTCATAATAAGTGGTTACTATTACTTGACATTGGGAACCTGCTTTTTTGCCAGGTTTTGTAGGATACTGCTAACCGATGTTTTTTGCATATTTATGCAGAAATGAACTGTCTTTATTGTACACCTTTGAATCGATTAAGTGAATAATATTACCGTTCTTTTCGCACCGCCCCCCCCCCCCCCCCCTCCTCTTTTTTGAGTATACGATGGGATAATGCTGATGTTGGTTTTGTAAATTTATGTATTTGAAAATAAAGGTGTATTCACTGGCTGCCAGGCCACCCAACAAGTGCTATCTGCTTGGGCTGACCAGCATATTTTGTATGAAAAGAAACTGGGGAGTAAAATGTATTGTTTTGCATTGTATTGCAAAATGCACGCAGAAAGCACAGCCTGGGTCATACTAGTTAATGAACCCCAATTAGTATTGTAATTATTGAAGCGAAGGCTCCGCAAAAAGCAATAGCGAAGAACATTGTCAGTCTTGTACACACACCCAACTATAACGGGTATAAGCAGTGTCGCATGCTGTCAACTAGTCTCCAACTGCCACACAAACAAGAGCCCTATAAACACTACATCGTTACATAAGTAGCCGGCTGCTTGTTTCTTCAGTTTAGCTTAGAAAGCCTGCTGTCTACATAAGAACCCTTAACAAAGCTATGATATCAAAACAGAAATGTCTCAATATTCAGCAAAATTACAGCGCTGCAAATCTACTAAGCATTCAAAAGCGTAATATGGTGCGTTTATCTGGAGCCAGAGTATTAAAGCATTAGTTTCCGGCTTGAAAGAGTTTCTAAAAAAGTGCATTGTTGGGCGATTGGATCAAACATATCTTCAAAGTATACTGCACACACAAAAACAAGGAAGTGAAGGTGCACACACACAAGCGCAGATTGTCTGCACTAGTTGTAAGTACTTTCACGTCCGTGTGTTTGTTTGTGCTGTATACTTTGAAGATATGTCATAGTTTCTAACTTCCGTCGCACCAGTGCAGAACTGTCATCGCTCTGTCTTCCTCATTAAAGGCTTTTTTTTCACTGTCACTATTTCAAGCATTTGAAAGACCTCATCTCTGAGAAAAAACCTCCTAAATATTAGCAACAATTAATAGCCGTCAAAAAGTGCAAATCCAACCTTACCACGCAGAATGTTTTCACGGTTTTGTCTTAAAAAAAACTATTGTTAGTCGAAGACGCGTTCTTCAAGATATCTCACGCATCACGATCACTCGGCGTTGCTCATGGTGGAAAAGGACTGAAGTTTTTAAGTAATGATTGCTTATTTTTTTACTTCTTTATTTATTAGATTTACGAATTATCTACGCATGGTAATCTACAACATAACATTGACCCAAAATTATTTTAATTCGTCCAGGCAAATATATTAAAGTTTGTTTTTATGTTTTCTACCAGCACCACCGTTTCGATACTGTCTACACGACGTCTAAACAGCACTGCAAATTACGCTAATACTTCACTAAAATGCTGTTGCGAAATTGTACATTACTACGGAAGAAGCACGCCACTTGGATCGCTGGTTGTGGTAACCAGGGAGGAAGCATTCATATTGCTCTTAAGAGTTGCTATTCATGACAGGCAGATATTTGTCTTCAAAAAAGTACCTGCATCTCGTTCGCACAGTCTTTGAGCTGTACTCTCACAGCAATAGGATGCGGTTAAACGCTGCCGCTGCTGCTGACTCCGCATAGTTTTCCGGCAGCAGTGCTATTTTTCGGCGTTTATACTTTTAAATCAACGTTACAAAATAGGAGGGTTTGGGTTTGATAATGCAGGCAATAAATGGTGCCTTAAGTTGGTAGCTAACGAGGTAATAAGCATCAAGACAATAATCATTACAGAAATTTAGCTTACAGCAGTCGTTCTTATTCAGTGGTCTTTCGTCAAATTTTGGTATCCGTATATTGCAGCATCAATGTGCTCTTCAGTTAGCACTCATTCTCATCGCATCATGCTTTTAAGTAATCGATACGCGTGGGGATAAGTTATGCAGGGAATAGTAATACAGTGATATGAATAGCTTAGTTACTTCATTACCGTAACTGACATTAATGTGATTTCTGGCTCGGGGAACTGTAAGTGTGAGCACTGACTGTAAAGCCACCCCCGCTGAACAAAAAAGCTGGCGCAGTTTTCTCACCTGAGCCGCCTGTTCCGAAAGTACAAATCAGAATAAAAATGAGGAGCGCCTGTTTCTTCTGCAGGTTCATAACTGGGACTTTCATTCCTATCAAGAGGACGTCCTGTCAGTAGACGCGGCGCTATGCAGCGGATGTTTTAATGCGCGTGGAAACTTCTGTCGGCCTTATAAAGCTTCACTGGGCTCGAAAGACGATAACGAGCACTATAACGGCCGGCACGGAGTCAGCTCCTGGGAAGGCGTCACTTGTTGCCGCAGAGACGTCAGAGAGTGGGAAACACCAGATGACGAGACGGCATCTCAAACAAAATAAAATGACGCCAGATTAGTGTTGCTCTGCCCAGCCAGCGATGACGTCCTCACGCAGTAAAGGCCAAGACTACTGCAATTGCTATGCAGAGTGACAGGTTTGGTTAGGGCGCATTATTATAAGTGTAGAAAAATGACGCACGCTAGTGTTGGTAATGAGAGCCGGGAGCAGGCCCAAGTCTCAACCTAGGCCTTGCAAAGCGCGAATGACAAAGTCGATGCAGAGCTCCTATTTATGCAACACAGTTGTCGCAAATGCGAGCAGGGTTTAGAAAGTCCACTCCCAGATGAAGAAAAATTAACTTAAGTCAGCTGTGTTTTATTGAGCGTGTTTTTTGGCGTGAATGCCAACGCTATAGTTCAAATCAGAAATAAATGCGCTTGCTTTCATGTAAAAATGCGTTATTGAAAGATTTTCAAATGTGAATATTTTTCTTCGTAAGAGCATGTTTATGGTTCAAAATAATTCAGAAACGTTTTCACCTTGTACTGAAAGAGCATGGCAGATTATCTTGTATTTTAAAGGTGTTCATATTCAATTTTAGACTGCGCTTTATTTTGGGTGTTCACTTACAGAACTAATAAGTTCAAGATAGTATGCGCCTCGCAAAGCTTCCGTAAGTTGCATCACTAAGAGGTCTAGCTTCATTTTGCGTTTCATGCCCTGTAGAATTTCAGTTTATTCCCCAATTAAGCTAACGTAATTATAAAGTATTGATCTCCTATGTATATTGTGCTTATAGATCAGGCACTGGTCATTAGTCATAACGCACGTAAGAATCGAAAAGTATTGATTACCGCAACAAAAAATGAAAAACAATTATTGGAGTTACTGAGGAGATAGTAGGCGACAGCGCGAAAGTGCCTTCAACGAATGTTGAAGGCACTTTATACCTCTTAAGCGCGCTGACGCGTAAGTATTATAAGACTATTTGTTCCCATTTGCCGCGTTTGTATTCGTTTGCCGACTCTTTTTATCCGATTCAACGTCCGTATTCAAGTATCTTCCCTTTTTACCCAAATTGACCCTGATTATATGTTCATCGGCAATTTGAAATGAAAAGTATGATTACCTATATAATCAGAGCCATAAATGTAAAGGTAAAATAAAATCAGATGTCGGAATTACGACTAATGTCGACGCTCGAGAAATGTGATATCACGCCAACCTTAATGGACGAACACTCTAATGACTATTTTCAAGGTCCTTCTACGGAAGCCGTGACGTCACGCCAGTTGCCTTAGGACACCCTGGCCGCTGCATTCGGCCACCTGTCGTTCGCGTCGAATCTGTCGCGGCTGCTTGTTAGAATAACACCCAGGTGCGCGTCAGTTTTTGCGTTCGGTAATTATTTAGGGAGCTTGACTTACACTCGAGTACACACACACACACACACACACATATATATATATATATATATATATATATATATATATATATATATATATATATATATATATATATATATATATATTTTTTTTTTCGCACCTCCGAGGCATACATCGCCAATATCTAAGGCTGCTTTCAAACTTGTAAACAGCGTTCTGAAATAGTGTCGCAAATGCTTTTGTACAAATGGTTTTACAATATACCAGTGTCACGTACGTCTTATAGAACTGCCCCTACGCAGGATAAGGAATTCAATTTGGTCGTGCCTGCTGGCACTGAAAGTGACAGATCAGCAAATGCTGTAACGAAAACCAAAAATGTGGCGAAGGATAATCATCGATGCGTAGGAACATTACACAGCGACTGTTGGCACTGATGGCCTAGAAATCACTTTGTCCAATTGTAGAAAGTTTGTGCTTGAGGTCTTGAAATGGATGCTATCACATTTCTTGGCTCTACGTTTTTTGTGTGTCCAAAGATCTCCTGATGGCTCTGCTCAAGGCCTCGTCGAGCATGTTTTGAGGCTGGGGATTCCCGTTGAGTGTGGTTCTTTATCACGTAAGCTGAACAGTTCGGAAAGATAGATGGTACGGCATTCGAAACTAGATGAACCCTTTCACTTTCAACTGTCAAAATCTTTCCTGTTGCTGCATCGAAGTGTGACAGCTTCTTGATTAGGTCATTGTTTGGAAATAAAGTTCATAAACCTGCGCAATCTATGAAAAATATGGAGTAACTTATTGCCGGTATGCGGACACACTATTACATAATTTTCGTGTTATTAAGCAGTCCAGCACACTACTGCATACTTCAGTTCATTATCTCTGCCCTGCCCTGGTCAAAGTTCTTTAGACTTCCAGTCTTTTCACGTCAAACATTATTTAAGCGCTTCCTGTCCTTCTGGTCGAGCACACAGGACATGATGGGCACGGCATAAACTTCAGTTTCTCACCTTTGAATGCACGCCTAGTGTGAAATCCGTCCGCGGGATGGCTTTAATTCACGATTTACTCCTCTGGTAGCTTTGCAAACGCGAAAACACGCACCTTGGGACACGTGTCATAGTCCCTGCGACACCCAGGAACACAACACCACCCCATATTGCGCCACGTCAAGCGTAGTCTTCTGCTTAACCCCACATTCTCGTTTCAAGCAGCGGTGATGCTGGTCGCGCTTCAATACTGGACCATCGCACACTTGAGCTCAGAAAAAGAACCCAAAAATAAAGTCAACGCAGAGCTGTGCAGCACCAAACCTAACGAAGGGAGTAGGCAGCGACGCCTAAGAAGCTTGTATTGAGTTGCTGAAGCATTTTCGCTCGAAGCAGTTTCCCAGAACGTTCGGAACGCGCGGGGCGCCCGTCGAAGCGACAGTAGTAAAGAATGTTAAGGCGAAAGCCTTTATTGGCTCATACTGTTGTTGTTGTGGCTGTAGGAAGAAGGAAAAGAAAATGCACGGTCCTGCTACTCGCTCTGTAGCTGAGCCACCTCCGCTGCCTCTTGCGGAGAGCAGAGAGAAAGTAGAGAAGAAAAATGAGAGAGAGAAAGATGCGCGCCGCAACAGCCGTTGTCCACTAGCTAAGCGGTGGCGGGTGCAATGACGGCCTACAACAGATAAAAATTCGGTGGCAGGCTTTATTCCAGCAGGAATAAATATCTCTAAAGGAACGCTAAATTAAGTATATTCCCTCTGCACCATAACTATTCGGGAAATCAATCCCACATAGCGTCAATTGTACAGTTTATTTACGGCCCACGTACACTCTATTCCCCTCCGCAATATCATAAGCTGCACATGTTTCCCAAACAGATTTCCTCCTTATCGCTTGCTACTTCAGTTTGATCTCGAACTTTTTTTTCTTTCTGGCATGTCAGTTGTGGTTGACTGTGCGGTTATAATACTGTGGCTTTGTCCTCACCCCCCCCCCCCTCCTTTGCAGAAAGTTTAAAAATTGTTCCCCTTGGATATGCTCCTTATCAGGACCCTTTCCAGAGCCTGTCCCTTTGTAAGAAAGTGTATCTGCGCCAAGCCTGCTTAGGTGGGGACTAATCATCCGCCCGGTACTGCGGTTTTTCCTGGTACTGCCGTTTTTATTTCTTTAGCAGGCCAAAGAATCTCTGGCTCCAGGCTAAGAAATACATACTGAAGAAACACTTTTTTTTTCTTTTTTCACTCCATGACATACTTTAGTCTCACCCATCCTCCCTCTCCACACTCCTTTACTTACTTTCTCCTCACCCACCCTTCCCCTCACCAGCTTTTCTTCTTCAGAAGCAAAAGCATATTTAAACCCATGCCAGTGGTGATCGCTTTGCCCAGGCGAAGACAAGTCCACTTGTCGAAACGTTGGCTCGACCTGAGAACTGAGGCATACCCCCTTACTCTGGTTCAGTGCTTCTTCATAACGTGTAAACAATCTTTCTCTCGTTCTACCTGAACTCTCCGGCAAGTGTGTTTGGGCGGTGCACCATCCTTCCTGTCACGAGGCGTTTCTTGACGTGCGTTCAAGTGTGACAGGAACGCTAGACAAGAACTATTCTCGAGGAATCTCGCGGAATATGACAGATCTATATCTCGCGCGCAACACTCTCTTACGGAATTGTGTTCCATATGACTAGAAATGCTTTTGCCCTAAAAGATCACGGCCTACACTGGCTTATTGAAATTTATGCTTCAATACCACCAGCTTGCTTAGTTTTGAGTTCTGCAGGTTCTGCGGTGCTCTCGAAACTTTTTAAACCGAAAGCTTTACTAGTTCCATTACCCGAAAATCTAGTCGCCGGCGTGTGGACTCTATGGTAACCCTAAACGTTCAGATGTCCACAGAAACTAGCGTGGCAGACACAGCGCTTCTACGGCATAAGCCTTCAAGGGGTCGTACTCGAAGCCATAACACTGTCCGGCCACGATCATGTCACATCTTAACTAGTACTAATGACTAATGACTAATTGCTAACTGGTGACTAACCAGTACTAACTAATCACTAACCAGTACCAAGTAATGACAAACTAGTACTAATTAGCCATTAGTCATGACTAGGCGATACAAACGACTGTGACTATGACGTCATGACACGGTGAAGTCATTTGCCGAGACGTCATGAACGAATTTGTGTTGCCGCAACCCGGGAACGAACTAGCCAATTGTATCATGGCGGTCCTCAGCCGTGGTTATAGTCGAGGATAAAACACAGAAGCGGCCTGGTGTTCGCCCTGTTTTCTTTATATTTCGGTGTTGAAACTCGGCAGGGTAATGAGAGCTCCTTCATCTATCTTTCCTGAAGGTTACAAGAAGAACGAATACGACCCTCCAGGAAGATACCAGGAGCAGTGACAAAGAGGGCTTCATCAAGACAGCATGGACGTCATAAAAAGGAAGCACGTCATTCAACGAGCTTCTCAGACGGCTCTGACATTGTTGAGGCAAGTGAACTACTGAAATTGAACCAAGGGTATATGCTTGACTTGAAGCTCATTTGCGCAAGACTGAAAACTTTTACAAACAGTTTACGAGTGTTAAATGAGAAGATGCAAGCTTTTAGAGAGTCAAGTCTGTGCAGAAGACAAAACATTTGTACAAGCGCATGAGTAAACTGCCACACGGACAATCACACGGACACTGTACGCTTGTGGTGGGGACTAGCCAGCCTCCGAATTATCTGTTGTAGGCCGTCATTGCACCCGCCACCGCTTAAATGGTGGACGATGGCTGTTGCGGCGCGCGTCTTTCTCTACTTCTTTTTCTTTCTTCTGTACTTTCGCTCTTCTGCCCGAACAAGGCAGCGGAGTTGGCTCATCTACAGAGTCAGTAGCAGTCTCGTGCATTTTCTTTCATTCTTCCTGCAGCCACAATGACAACTCTCTCTGCTTTCAATTCCTCCTTCCACTCTTCCTTTACAGCGCGAGGCCGGTCTCCACAGATAAAGTGACTGGTACCGCGCCTTTCCTTTCCTGTGAACCAATTATTACTAATGTTAATATTACAGCTATATTTTTATGAACAGCATATAGTTGGAGGTATATGTGTCGAAATTTCGAATCGCTATCGAAAGTAGCCTCCAACGTAATTAGCAGATCAGTACTAATTTGGAAACAAACTGCTGATAATAATCATGAGTAGCTATTTTATCATTTTAAAAGGAACTAGGGTAGGGCAACGGTGATGGTTTACACACAAGAGCGAGGAGACCACTACACAAATAATACGGGCTCTCAAGAAGCGTGTAGAAGGTACAGCGTGGACGAATATCCACTGCATCCTCAAGGCGTTAAAAGCTTTCTCAAGATTATTTGTAACGAGGACACCAGACCACGAGACTGACAAATGGAACCAATGTGCCGGCGCAGTACCCGCAAGCGTATGCCAACCGGGAGGCGCACACCGACGGGGGCTGGACTCTGTCACCAGACGCTATGGAGCCATCATTGAACACTAACCACGAATTCCTTAACAGGTAGCAGTCGATTTCCTGTGGAGAACTGCAGACTAAGATTGCCGTGTCTTGGAAGAAGCACGCCATGGCAGCCAAGCTGTAACCGAGAGAGAGAGAGGGTTATTGTGATCCGGCTGAGCTAATGCTGGCTATCGACTGCTCGTGGCATGCACAGTGCAGTGCGCTCTTATTGAGATACAAAGCGGTGACAAGGGGGCGGCACCCCAATGCCAACACGTACCCATGAGCTGGCTGTTTTCTTATCAGCCAAACACTACATTCCACCCTCCCAGACAATGCTATCCTTACAGCGTTTTACAGTTGCTACAAAAAACAACTTCCCTTTATACAAATGTAATTGAAACACTTCAACTGTTCAACTTCAACACTTCCGTAAATTCCACCGACACCTGAGGGCTGAGAAGTGTACCGAGCCGAGGAACGTCTTTCTTTTGTCGGATAACGTGGCCACGTGGCGGCTTCATGGACGCTTTCTTGGCAGAATGCCCCGCCTTGTGATTGCAGTCTTCAGGACAGGAGGGCTCTGTCGAGAATCCTCGCCCTGTGGCAAGCTCCCCTGGTTAGTCCCGGTCTTCTACACTCATGCTGGCTGCTCGTGTGGTGCGCGGATCTGAAGCCAAAGTCTGTGATGGAGAACTCTGCCATGGTTGCCAGGGGTCAGACACGCTGCTGTAGCCGGGGTCGTACGTCCGACGCTGTGTTTGGGTCAGCCTCCTTTACGCGGGTGTGTTCTTGATGCCTCTTCGATTCGATGACTCCATTGGCGTCTTCATCTGTAACACATAAGACACTAGTCCCGAACAGGAAGTCAGCACAGCCTCTAACCATCGTGAGCCTTCTCTAGAGTTTCTGACAAACACTTTGTCACCCTCGGCGAAGGTTCTCCGAAATTTCCTTCGCCTACGCGTCTGTTGGAACTGCTTTTGCGCGACTACTGAACGAGCGTTAGGCTTCAGTAAATCGAGCCGAGTTCGAGGGGGTCACACTAATAAAAGCGAAGCAGGAGATTGCTGAGTGGTTGCGTTTGGAGTGTTCCTGTACACTAGGAGGAAACTGGCCAGTCTCTGTTCAATGAATCTGCATTTCAAATCTTTGCGGAGGGCTTCTTTTATTGTGCGCACAAATCGTTCAGCCGGACCGTTAGTGGATGAATGGTATGGAGCTGAACGAACATGTTTTATTCCATTGATCTTGAGGAATAGCTCAAATTCTTCGCTGCAAAACTGCGGCCCGTTATCGGATACGATGACTTCTGGTAACCCAAAACGGCTGAAGAGGTCAGTCAGCTTACTGATAGTAGCTTCTGCCGAAGACGAGGGCATAAAAAAACATCTGGCCACTTTCAATGGGCGTCTACTACCACCAAAAAAGGGCGCTGGAGAAACTGGCCAGCAAAGTCGAGGGGGAGCCGGGCCCACGGCCTTGTAGGCCAAAACCACGGATGAAGGGGAGCTTAGGTAGGCAGCGCTCGTTGCTGCTGGCACGCTGCGCACGTTCGGGCGGTGCTCTCCAGGTCGGGGTCAATTCCTGGCCACCAGGCGTAGCTTCTGGCTACCTCCTTCATCCGCACCACGCCTGGATGCCCCTCGTCTAGTTCGTCCATGATGGTCTTCTGTAACGAGCGAGGAATCGCAATGCGCATACCCCAGAATAAACATCCGCAGTTCACTGACATGCCCCGCCGGGGTGGTGCAGTGGTAAGACGCCCGACTACTGTGCCGGAGTTCCCGGGATCGAATCCCGACTATGGCGGCTGCGTTTCGATGGAGGCGAAACGAAGTGGCGTCCGTGTGCTGTGCGATGTCAGCGCACGTTAAAGAACCCCAGGTGGTCGAAATTTCCGGAGTCCTCCACTACGGCGTCTCTCATAGCCTGAGTTGCTTTGGGACGTTAAACCCCACAAACCAAACCAAACCAAAGCAGTTCACTGACAGCTTCAGCTTTTCCAGACAAATGGTTTTATGTCTTCATCTGTCTCCGGCTTGAACCATTGCCGCGTAACCGCGTGAAGCACTCGGCGTAGGGTAGGGTCTCGCGACGTTTCTCGCGCAACGTCCGAGCTTATGGTCGGAAAAGTTTCCCATCGAAGTGCATAGCAAGCGGTTACTTCATCGTCGTCTTCTTTCTCTCCGCTATCGGGCAGTGGTAGACGTGACAAACAGTCTGCATCTATGTTACTTTCTCCTGAGCGATACTCTAGGTCGTAACAATAAGCAGACAGCGTGGTGGCCCACCTCTGCAAACGGGCAGACGCAATGCTCGGTATTCCATTCTTTGGGCCAAGGATCGCCTGTAAAGGCTTGCGATCAGTTACCAAGCTGAATTGTCTGCCATAAATGCAATAGTCAAACTTTTTTATGCCGAAGACTAAAGCCAAGGCTTCGCGCTTTAGCTGGCTGTAGTTCCACTCACTTGGAGATAACGTGCGTGACGCAAACATGATCGGCTGTCTGGAACCCTCTTGTTCCACCTTGTGCTAAAAGAGCGCCTAGTCCATAGGATGAAGCGTCACACACTACCTGAAGCTGGGGCCAGATCCCGCGACGGTTCCGTTCGGGAACTGGTTCCTTTCGCCGCTCCTAATTGGTTGCTGCGTCACGTCCGGCGTGACCTCCAAAACTTCCGGAGGCGGCTCCACGTTTTTCGCCTACGTCACGGAGCGGCACGGGGCGGGGCCACCGCTCCGAAAGGAACCGTTTTGCCGGCCGGCGCAGGAACCGCGACGAGTTGGTCTGCTTCGAGATGGAACCGCTCTGCGCTCGCTGTGGCGCCTCATGGCCGTAGTCGAGCGACGGCGCGCGCCGCGCAGCTGCTTGAGTACGGCCGTGGTATCCTTTTTTTTTGTGTGTTTTTTTTTTGGGCAGCGCTTTGCGGGTTTAGTAAACTGACGCAGTAAAAAAAAAAAAGAAGAACGAGACAACGCCTTTTACATGTTTCAGGAGGTTTTGCGGCAACACTGGCTAAGGCTGCGTGCCGATCGCGAAGCGAAGTGGGGACGAAGGGGTATGCCGGGCTGCCGTCAGAAGCAAAGGTGCTCTACGCGCTTCGATCGCTACTTTGCGATCGGGAGCTCTCGGCCAACAGCAGTGCGACCATTTGAATCCGGCAGTCGTAGAGACAAATAATTCGCGTCCGTAAGTGCGGGCTGAGTTTTCCCTCCTTCTACATCAGCGGAAGGGGAGCAGACGGTGGCTGACTGGGTCGAGTGCAGTCGGATTCCAAGTGTCATCGGCTGCGTCCTACATTGACAGCTATTCACGGAAAGGTCTCGCATACTCACGACGCTTGAGCGGCCGATAAGGCTACGGACGCTGTCCCGCTACATAGGCAGGCGCGGACGCGCCGGCGCGGTGCCGGTATCAAGCAGCTCGTTCGTACTCGCAACGGCGGCAGCAACTCCTCCGTCAAAGAGCTAGCGTGATTCGGACTGCATACTACGGGCGTTGTAGACATCGTTATTAGGATATTTGCCACTCTGTGCGAAAGGCAGAACTTACAAAAACTTCACAGCGAGCGAGAAAGCAGACGACGCCGCCGCGCGCGCAACACCATCTAGCGGCGAAGAAAGGTACTCATGAGCCAAGATAATTGCTTGGCAGTTGTTAACAGGATGCTTCTAAGAATATTTCAGTCTATTATTCACTAGTTTGCATTACTATGTAATTATTAGGTTTGTTTCGTGCTTAACACCACTTTGGTACAAGTATTTGGTACCAGAAAAAGCCACATGCTCGTGGACACGCCTACGATCTGTGGCCATCGCTGATTGGCCGCTGTCTTTCCCGTCTTCGCCGTGAGGTGGCGCCCGCTGTCTTGCTGACGTCAAATTGACGTCATCTTGAAAGAGAACGGTTCCCGAAAGGAACCTCCGCTGGATACGGCCCCTGGGCTTCTGGATCGTAGTGTGCTAACAGCGGTGCTTTTGCTAGTAACGCTTTTACATTTTTGAATGCAATGTCACACTGTTCACGCCATACCCACGGCGCATTCTTACAGAGCAGCTGATTCAAGGGAAATATAACTGTTGACAACTCTGGCAGAAATTTTCCGTAGTCTTTACCATACCGGTTAACGTTCTCAGTTGCTTTTCATCAGCGGGGATAGGAATTCTATGATAGTCTTCACTTTCTGCGGTGTTGCAGAAATTCCCGCTTTAGTGATCACGTGGCCCAGAAACTGCAATTGTGGTTTCAAAAATTCGCACTTCTCTGCCTTAATCCGCACTCCCCTTTCTTGTAACCAGGATAGGAGTAATTCTATGTCCTCAAGGTGTTCGTTTTAGTTTCGGCCCATCACGAGAATATCATCCAGGTAGCATATTACCCTTTCAGTCCTTTTAACATCTTGTACCTCATCTTTTGAAAATGGCCGGCACCGATGCAACGCCGAACGCTAGGCGATTTAATGCGAACAACGTTTTGTGCGTATTCAGGGTGAGGTACTCGCGGGAGTCCTTGTCCATTACAACTTGCTGGTACGCTCGATTCAAGTCAATATTTGAGAAAACGTGACCTCCCGCAAGAGTGGCGAAGATGTCTTCAATCCTTGGTAACAGATAGTTGTCGATGTTGAAGCATGGGTTCAACAATGCCTTGTAATCTCCGCATATGCGTACGCTGCGATCGTTCTTTACCACTTGCACAATTGGTGAGGCGAAATGACCGTCAGAAATTTGCTCAATTACGCCAAGGCCCACCAACTTTTTCAGTTCTTTCTCCACTGCTGCTTTCAGTGCGACCAGAATGCTCCTAGCTTTACAAAACTTTGGCTGTACATCTGGCTTGATGGAGAGTTGAGTTTGCTCACCTGATTTCTCCAAGTTCATCGACGAATAACGGGGGGTGCTGTTCCAAGACTTCCGTCAGGGCGCAGCGATCTTGCGCATCATGCGATTGACGCTATTCCAGTCGAGGCTGAGCTGATGCATCCAGTCCCTTCATATGAGAGCAGGTCCCTCCTGGCGTAGAATGTGCAGATGCAGCTGGAGGCTGACTCTGACGCTTTACATTCACTGTTACCTCTGGACGCACGCACTCTCCTGTGTACGTACGCAGCACTATCGAAGCCAGACGTAACTTCATCAGCGGGAAACAGGAGCGAAAAAGCCGATACGGAATCACCGATACTGCTACCCATGTCTAGTTCCATTTTGAGCGTCACCCCTTGAACAAACATTGTAAAGCATATTCGGTTCTTGCCGCGGTCTGTCCACCATTGCCTGAACTAGTGGTTCTACATCCTCCTCTGTCTCGAACACGCTGAAGCTGTGCCTCCTGCAGTTTTTCGTAGCGCATTTTGTCCGGTCGTTCGGAAATGGCCTACACGGTGGCATTGGAAACACGTCGCTGTTCGGAAATGGCAGTTACGATTGCGATGACGCGAGCCCCATCGAGAGCATTGCGAGTCTTCTCGTGCGTGGCTGCCCTCTGCAGCAAAATTTTGGAGGCCCTCTTGGGATCTTTCAGTCGGCCGGCACTCAGCTACAATCTTCAAAGCCGCCTCTACTGATAACGCAATCTCGACTGCCTTTTTGAACGTCATTGATGCATCCTCAACAAAAAGCCTTTTTTTTGTATATCGGCCCGGGCCAAGCCACACACGAACCTGTCCCTGAGAGTTTCTTCTAGGTTCGCTCCGAAGTCGCATATGTCTGCAGATTCCTTGAGGTCTGCCACGAACTTCGCAATGCTGACAGTCTCTAATTGTGTTTTCCAGAGAAACTTCGCTCTTTCTGCAATAACTGACAGCCTGGGTTAAAGATGCCCTCGTAAAGCTTTCTGAAGTTCGCAAAAAGATAGACTAGCTGGCGTATTAGGTGCGATTAAACTCTTCAATAATTTATGCGTCTTCGGACCCACAATACTCTGAAAGGTGTCTAGCTTGCTGCTGTCTGGAATGTTATTCACACGCGGGAATGCATTAATCCTCTCTTCGTATGTTTCCCAATCTGACTGAGATGCATCGAATGGTTCCACTTGCCCGATTGCCGCCATCCTGAATGCGTCCGGGTCGCTCAGCGGTGGCTTCTTTACGCTGGCTGGAACTTCGATTTTCACGGCCCCTGCGGAGGCAGTCATTCGTCCGCTGGGGATCCCATCCTCGTCGCCAGGAAGATTCTGTGTCTTGGAAGAAGCACGCCACGGCAGCCAAGCAGTAACCGATAGAGGTTTGTTGGAATCCGGCCAATCGTCCCGCTGGCCATCGATTGCTTGCGGCATACACAGTGCAGTGCGCTTTTATCGAGATACAAAGCGGTGACAAGGGGGCGGATACAAGGGTGCGGCACCCCAGCACCGACACGTGCCCGTGAGCTGGCTGTTTTCTTATCAGCCAAACACTACAAACAGACACCCCAATTTGTGTCTGCACAGCAAATATTCCTGACAGCGACCCGTATAATTTCCGCTATGCAAGGGCCTGCCTGAAAACACAGGTAGCTCCGATAAATATTGCACTAACACCGGAGGAGTGGGAAGCTGAGCTGTCCTGCTCGACGCGTGGGGACCAACGGATCGCCAGAGCGTTATAGACGGCAATGGCCACTGGGCCCTGGACTAAATGCCCCAACCATCTGAGAGAATCCTTTTGCCGAAATAGTGTATTATACTTCTGTCACACGAGCAAGTCTTAACGCCTTCGAACTTCTTTTCCGTAAAGTACCACACAGGGAGTTCAGCCCCCAAATGAGTTGTCGCCGTGTAACGCGGCTAAGAACGAGTTTCTCAGCGACTCCGTCGGGTTCCCATTAGGCGCTGTTCGTTTTGTGTATGCACATAAAACATCAAGTTAAAAACGTAAAATAATTTTTAGCTGTTTTCTGTTCAACAGTTAGAATTGAATTTAAAATATAAATATACCTTCAATCATATGAAAGGAATGCGCTGTTACTTTTACTAACATAGCGGGTTTGTCCTTTCTGCTGGCCACAGTGTGCTTGCAAAATTTTTGTCTGTATGGTTGGATATGTGCGCATGTACTTTTTCCATGCTTTACGTTGTGCTACAGTATTTGAATTAGTTACAAATGTAAAATAATGCATAAGTGTCTCTTTTAAAAACTGCACTGAAGCTCATGGGGAACCAGAGTAATCCCTTTACCTGCTCGAGGGAAATGATTGGGACTCCTTACGCTAGGAACTTCGTTAAACTTCATTTCCTAAAGGACTGCCGTGCGACATGGTGCGTATATTCATTGAGATAAAGGCTACCTTGGTTGAAGGGAGTTAAAAGGAGTTCCGCCGTGCCCGTGTGACAGCAGTATCACACACTCAAGCGACCGAAAGAGCTTTAAACTCGCCTCGTAATAATATGGTACGAATTGACGTGTGCATTTTCTCCGACACTTCCTCTATTTCCACTTACGGCGACGCCATTCGCACCGTATCTTTCACGCCATATTTAGAAAGAAGCCCTCGGCAAAATGATCACTAAGTTCAAGACCATACATAAGGCCATCGCATATTGCGTACACTTCATAACTTCAAATTTAATTCAATTCAATTTATTTTCAACTCGAGGTTGAAGGCCCTAAGGCGAAAAAAGCTGTTCTAGAACAGCTTTTTTCGCCTGAGGGCCCATACATGGCAGCAGTTGTCCCACAGTAAATTACAGTGTAGACTCACATCAATTTAACATCAGTTCAAACAAAATCTACCAAAAATTCAAAGTAAAGTAGTTAACAAAACAGTAGTTATTCACGGAAATTATAAGAAATTTGCGTTATGCCTCAATTCACAATGAAACTTATAAAGTCCTACGGAATTCTAACATGTCAGTACAACTCTAATCACAAAGTGAGCATGGTTATTGAAACATAAGTAGTTCATTTGGTTACAAAATAATGTCGCAATCTTTTTTTATTGAATGTCTCGAAATGTATTGCCCTCTTTTCATAGTCATTGAGAAGAAGTGGAAGTTGGTATTGTAAGGACTGACAGAGATATTAGGTACGCCGATGCGGAACAAACCACTTGTCACAGCTGCGGGTGCGGTCGTCGCTTTTTTTGTTTGCTTAAACTTGCGGAGCTCTTTAAAAGCGTTTGAAGATCATTGTTTGCAAAAAAGAAAGTATATATTAAGCGATATTGTAGGTAATATTGTGCTTTTATTACATGATACTTGAGAAACAGTGCTTCTGTCGGATGGTAATACGATACATTAGCAATATTACGAAGAGGTTTTTTCTGTAAAAGAAAAATTGCGTTAATGTTGCCGATCGTTGTTGTTCCCCAAACAAGCGAACAATAGTTTAAATGTGATGTGAATAATGCGTGGTAAATGTGAACTTTTATTTTTTCAGGCAGATAATAACGACATCTGGCAAGTGCTCCCACAGCTGATGACAGTGTTTTGCTCAAACAATCAATGTGGTGCGACCATGTCAGGTCAGCCGAAAATGTCACTCCTAAAATCCTATGTTGGTTAACAACTTCAATAGTAGCTGTACCGTGCGCTAAAGGACGATCTATTGCAGCCTATTTGTTTCTCGGTTTAAAAATTATGGCTTTAGATTTATTTGCGTTGATCTTAAGACCATTAGCGTTGGACCAATTGATTATCTTAGACATGTCACTTTCCGCTTTTGCAACTACTTCCTGTATATCATGACCAGAAACAAACATACTGGTATCATCGGCATAAAGAACATAACAGGCATCAGAATTTGGTTGAACAATATCGTTTACATATACATTGAAAAGCAGTGGCCCTAGTAGACTGCCTTGTGGCACACCAGAAGAAATACTCTTAAAAAATGAGGAGTGGTCGCCAATACTCACACACTGCTTCCGATCACTCAAGTACGATTCAAACAACACAAGCGATGCACCGCGGATACCGTAAGCACTCAGCTTTTTCAACAAAAGCTTGTGGTTCAGGAAATCAAAGGCCTTGCTAAAATCCACAAAAATACCCAAAGTAAGCATTTTGCATTCAATGTTTTTTATGATAAGTTCTTTCATCGTTAACAGTGCTGTTCCAGTCGATTTTCCTCGACGGAAACCATGCTGATGCTCTCGTAGTATATTATGTTTAGTGAAGAATTTTTCTATGCGTACCAACAAGATTTTTTCTAAGCCCTTTGAAAATACTGGCAGTATAGACACCGGCCTGTAGTTCGTAACGTCATTTTCTTTGCCGCCTTTAAAGACGACTGATACTTTTGCTTCTTTCATGCGACTTGGGAAGCAGCCAGTTGTGAGGACCAGGTTGAAAATATATACTATAGGTGAGGCGAGATAACGTCAATTACGAACTTGACATCATCATCATCATCATCATCATCATCAGCCTGATTATACCCACTGCAGGGCGAAGGCCTCTCCCATATCTCTCCACTTAACCCGGTTCTGTGCTAGCTGCATCCACTTGACCCCTGCGAACTTCTTAATCTCATCCGCCCACCTAACTTTCTGCCGCCCCCTGCTACGCTTTCCTTCCCTTGGAATCCAGTTTGTTACCCTCAGCGACCATCGGTTATCCTCTCTTCTCACTACATGTCCTGCCCATGTCCATTTCTTCTTCTTAATTTCCACTAGAATGTCGTTAACTTGAGTTATTTCTCTGACCCACTCTGCACGCTTTCTATCTCTTAATGTTACCCCTACCATTTTTCGTTCCATAGCCCTCTGGGTTGTCCTCAACTTAAGTAGAACTCTCTTGGTTAGCCTCCACGTTTCAGCCCCATAGGTGAGTACAGGCAAGATGCAACTGTTGTATACTTTCCTCTTGAGCGATACCGGTAAGCTGCTAGTCATAATCTGCGAGTGCTTGCCAAATGCGCTCCATCCCAATCTTATTCTTACGAACTTGACAGGCTTGATCTGAATATTGTCGACATCAGTTGAGCTGGTATTTTTCAGGTTAAGGAAAGTGCTACAAATTTTCTTTTCGTTCGTTGGCTCGATGAATACGGTTAGATTTAGTTTGTACCTAGTCGATTATCCTGTTACATCGCAGGTTGGTCTCATCATGTTTACAAAATGGGGATTGAAATGTTCGGCTAAATCGACACCCGAAATACATTTGCCATCTTTTGACATTTCAAGAGGGCTGCACTTGCGATGTTGTCTTTGAAGAATTTCGTTAATGACCTTCCACACTTTCTGAGGACCATTTCTTGACGCATCAGATAGGATGTTATTATAGTAAGCAAACTTTGCTTTTCTTAACTCTGCAGTCAATTTATTTCGATACTTCTTGAAGTTTGTTAGTGCTGTCGTTTCTCTGGTACGCAAGAAGTCTTGGAACAGTTTTTGTTTCTCCTTAATCATCTTCAAATGATCGGGTGTTATCCACGGCTTTCTTATTTTATTCTTTAGTTTTGCTTTCCTATATGGAAAACTTCGCTAGTGGTTCCGTTTATACTATATTTCTTAGCTTCCAGCGCTAAAACAAAGATAGGAAAAAATCCTGAGAAACCGATCATTCTAAGCTTTTACTTCGGTTATGCTGCAAGGTACTCAGCAGTATTTCGCAATGCATTACCAAGACATATGAAGAATTCTGATATCATGCCTTTAATTATGATTGGACTGCTTCTGTGCACAGAGCGACGACTTAAGAGAAAACATGAGGACGTGCGAGTGCTTTATGAGGACCTCTGTCATGATTACGCCCTCGCCATCACTTCAGCAGCCGAAGCAAGACATTCGACACAGGTTAGATAAAAACAGACGAGAGATTCGAGTAAAGCCGTTTTATAACAAGTGGCCCTGACGTGTTGCCTGATGACATGAAAGACATGCGATACCGAAAAGATGCAACTTGGGAGCCTTAATGGAGCTGAGGCAGAATTAAACAATTCCGCCGCAGTAGTGTAGTGGTTACTGGACCCCAGGAATGCGGAATCAAATTCCGGCCGCAGTGGCCGCTTTTCAATGGAGGTGAAAAGCAAGGCTGTGCAATGTAGGTGCATTTTAAAGACCCGTAGATGGTCTCAATGCCGACGTCGCTTTGGTACGTTAAACCCAATACACCAGAACTTGAGATTGCCCTACACCAAAATTTTCTTCCATGCTTAGCGTATATTAAACTACTGCGGCGAGAAAACACAAGAGGGCTTGCATCTGTCGGCCCGAAATGAGGCCATCGAACACGGTAAGGTGAGTCCAAACCATGATAAAGCTCTCCGGTGGCCACGGTAGCTGCAATAAGAGATACCGCGGCAGTTATCAGACTGAGACCCAGTTTAGACTTGCGCAAATACAGATTGAAAATATGGAAAGCTGCTCCGTTCTATGCACAAGTTGCATCGCGGCTTCAGATAAGAAACGAGGTCAATATCCCGTCCAGCTTCGAACATAATATCATCGTAATACGAAAAAAACAAAAAACTGCGAGGCAATAGGATTATTCTTCGGCGTGCTGGCGACACTGTTGGACGGTGGCTGGTATGAGAACTGTGCGTGTATCAGAATACTGAATAACACCTGTAGAGAAGTTCTCTTCCGTATCAATGTGCACGATAGGAAAAAGAGGAAATCTGGATAAATATATAAGAAAGTGGGCAAGAAAACCTGGCTGTAAGAAATTCGGAAACAAAATTTGACGATCGATTTCTCGGGTTACAATGTTAGCCTTGACGTCTACTGCAGCAGAGAGGAAACGCCGTGCCCCCTTTAAAATAAAAGGACAAATGCCTTTTAAGAGTGTGGTGAGGTTGGCCAAAGGAAAGACGTTTGCCCCAACCACACAGCCCGAGATGAGATGTGAACTGCGCCAGGCATGGAATCCTGAATAGCGAAACGATTCCGTTGTGCCATGTTCAGTGCGTTGTGAAGAACCCGAAATAAACTCGAAGCTTTGTGAACGGGCGGTCAAGACTCCATATATTATAAAAAATAGGGAGGGGAAAAAGGCATGACCTCGAAGCTGCACCAGACGTTTAAGCTAGGCCAGGACAAGGTTTGAGGAAGGAACGGATTGTAGCCAACGACCGAGCCACCCAATCGCGGTCGTTCATCTGGGAGTCAGGGAATAGAAGCAGAGGGGGACCAACGAACCGATGGAAAAGCGGGAATAAAATAGCGCAAAGGTAAGCTGTGCAGTAAAAGGTTCCTCAGGTCACAAGCTGTTCAGAGGTAATAATAAAAATGAATGGCTGAAAAACGAACTTGGGTTTAAGAAAGCAAGTGGTAAATTTAAGGAAAGTGCAGTATAACCCCCGACAAAGAGCGATGCTGCAAATAAATTTTGCCTTCAATAGTATGTCTCCAAATTTCCCGTCAGTTCAGCTTAGGAAGTAATGGAACAAATTTCTCGCCAAAGCGAACCATTTTTTGAGGCTCGTTTCCTTTTCAACGAGATTTCTGTTTTACAAATGTATCTTACTCTCCCGTTCACAAGCGCGCACGCACGCACGCACGCACGCACGCACGCACACACACACACACACACACACACACACACACACACACACACACACACACACACACACACACACACACACACACACACACACACACACACACACACACACACACACACACACACACGCACGCACGCACGCACGCACGCACGCACGCACGCACGCACGCACGCACGCACGCACGCACGCACGCACGCACGCACGCACGCACGCACGCACGCACGCACACACACACACACACACACACACACACACACACACACACACACACACACACACACACACACACACACACACACACACACACACACACACACACACACACACACACACACACAAGCTTGCGCGCACGTGCATGAAGGTCGCCAGGGGTTGGTGGTGATTATAACTGGGCTGGCTATGTTAAGCTAGAGCGCATATATAGGTATATGTTCCTGTTTTCTTCTGAGGCAGAACCGCAATCAGTTCGTATGACAAACTTTCACTGGCATCCACATACCCACCCATTCCCACAAATGAAGACCGCCATTGCTTGACAATTGATGGAGACTGGGCTTGCTGTGTTGACACGAGGAGCCCGTGCAGTTCCCGTTTTCTTAAAAGCCACAGCCGCAATCAGTACGTATCTTTTAACACCAGCACCTGCAGTAGCACTGCCATCTGCACTAACTGTGCTGGAAATTTCATGCGGTCCAAAGTTTCATTTGTGTCCGCAACGAAGGCATTCCGATGTAGCTGCTCACTGAGTGGGTAATTGTACCGCGCCACTCATGCCAAATTAATAAGGGCAGAAGCAGTTGACTGACCTCCTTATAAATAATTGTTTTAGGTTGTGCTGTCCAATGTTTCCTCAATATCTTGAGGCCTATTTCGGCAGAATTAAATTTTGCGTGAATGACAAAGTTTACGCACCCGACAACTTCGTTTTAACGACTTTCAACTGTAAAGGAATTAACCTGCATCATGGAATTCGATAGTGCTGAGGCTGCCTCCAATAAGCTAGATATCCGAAAATATCTTGGAAAAGGATTAGATGACCGCAAGGCACTCCTTCTCGGTGGTCGAGTAATTCACTTCGGCTTTCGAGAGGGACCTGCTAGCGTAGGCGATTACTTTCTCCTGTCCTGCATTCTTCTCAATGAGAACTGTGCCTAGGCCTAGACTGCTCGCGTCGGTTTGTATCTCAGTCTCGTCGTTCTCATCGAAGTGGCCTAGCACAGAAGGTGACTATAGGCGGCGCTTAGGTTCCTCGAAGGCTTCCGCTTGCGGTGCTTCCCATTGAAATGGCACGTCTGCCTTTGTAAGCTGCGTCAAAGGTTCGGCGAGGCGCGAAAAGTTCTTGACGAATCGTCGGTAATATGCGCACAGTCCAGGAATCGGCGCACAGCTTTCTTGTCACCTGGATTTGGAAACTGCGCGATCGCAGCTGTTTTCTGTGGGTCGGGGCGAACTCCTTCTATGCTGGCAATATGACCAAGAAACAACATCTCGTTGTAAGCGAAGTGACATTTCTCTGCTTTAAACGTTAAACTTGAGGACTTCATTGCGTCAAGTACTGTTCGAAGCCTTCTAAGATGGTCTTCAAAGTTTGACGAGAACACAACAACGTGGTCCAAGTATACCAAACAAATCTGCTATTTTAAGCCCGCCAGGACAGTGTCCATTACCCTTTGAAATGTGGCTGGTGCGGAGCACAAGCCAAATGCATTGCCTTGAATTCGAAAAAGCCATCCGGTGTTATGAGTGCCGTCTTCTCGCGGTCTCTTTCGTCGACCTCAATTTGCCAGTATCTGCTCTTCAGGTCCATCGACGAGAAGTACTTAGCGTTACAGAGCCGGCCTAGAGTGTCGTCAGTGCGGGGAAGCGGGCAGACATCCTTCTTAGTTATGCCATTCAAGTGGCGGTAATCAATACAGAAACGAAGTATGCCGTCTTTCTTCTTCACCAAAACGACTTGTGCCGCCCACGGACTGTTGGATGGCTGGATCACGTCATCACGCAGCATTTTCTCAACTTGATCCCGTATGGCCTGGCGTTCTCGCGGCGATTCATGGTAGGGGCTTTGATGTAGCGGTCGAGCGTTTTCGTCCCTTATGATGCGATGCTTTGCCGACGGAGGTTGCTGCACCTTCGTTGCCGAAGAAAAGCACTCGCTGTAGTTTTCAAGAAGAGTGCGAATCCGGTCTTGTCTGTTTCGGGGGAGCGCTGGGTTAATGTCGAAATTGGGCTGCTTGGCTCGGTTGGGTGAATCGTCTTCAAGTTGGCTGGGGAGGACGAAGACTTCTCGGGTGTCCGCTAGCTCGTCAAGGAAAGTAATCGTCATGCTCTTGTTCAGGTGTCGGTATTCGTCGGTGAAGTTTGTGACGAGCACATCAGCTTGTCCATGACAGAAAGAGACGATGCCTCTGCGATGCCTAGTCCTCTATCCAGAAACAACTGAGTGTTTCCTTCGACAACCCCTTCCGTGATTTCGACTTCTGTTGTAATCACAGGGACGATTACACTTGATCGGGGCGGTACGGTCAATTCTCCGTCGAGGACGTTGAGAGCGACGTCATGCGTCAAAGTTCTCGCGTTGCAGCCGGTATGGCTGTGTCTGTCGAGAGCTTGATGAGTTTGGATCGGAGGTCGATGATAGCTGGAGATTCGTTCCGAAAATCTATGCCCAGAATCACATCGCGGGAACAGTGCTGTAGGACAACGAAGCTGGTAGGGTATGTACGTCCATTTACCGTAACCCTTGCGGTGCATCGTCCCGACGACGTAACAAGGTTACCACCAGCGGTGCGCATTAGCGGGCCGTCCCAAGTGGTCTTCACTTTCTTGAGCTGGGCGGCGAAAGCTCCATTTCTGATGACAGAGTAGTCGGCACCGGTGTCCACTAGGGCGATAACCATGCTTCCGTCGACAGCAACCTCAAGGTCGTTTGTTCGCTTCCTAATATTACATGTTGGCTTCGGTGTTCGATTTCTGCTTCGTCTTGTGCTGAGGTCGCGGCCGGGGTACACCGTCGTAACGTCGCTGGGCGGCGATGTCAACTTGAAGTCTGGTCGTGATCTCGTCGACGTTGTCGTCTTGTGGATCGGCGATATAATGGCTGCGTCGTCGTCACTGATCGTCAACGATGCAGGATCTTCATGATTTAGCCTTCAATCAACCTCACCTCCAAATGTTTCCCTGTTTAGTTTCCCCTGCGCGGGCTTGGGGACCTTCCGCGCACTCTCATTGTAGTTACGGCTTGGCTACGCAAAGCGGGCCCAAATACGGCAATAGAGATTTGAACCGACGGCTTAGTGGCGCAATCTCACAGCTACGCAGATAGTGGTCGATTTCTTGCGGTCATTCACCTGGGCGTGGTCGTGGAGCGTCGACTGTAAATCCGCGGAGACCGATTCGTCGGTACGGGCAGTTGCGCAGAATGCGGCCGGCTTCACCGCAGGGAAAGCATAATTTATTTATTTATTTACAGGATACTGCCGGCCTCAGTTTGAGGCCTTAGGCAGGAGTGGGCATATCAATAATACATCAAGAAAACAAACATAGAGAAAAACATCGCATGAATTTAAGTGAGAAGAAGAGACGAAATCCCGCAATAATAATAGTAACGAAAAGTAAAGCGCGACAAAAACAACAAGGCGCGTACACAGCAGCATGACACAACCACGCATGCTCAGTCACTTGAGCAAGAAACTAAATGTACAAACAATGAAAACAATAATGCATATTGGCCGGTTGTTCGCTGTCCTCCAGGTGTCGCAGTTCCTGGGGCTTGGGGGTTGTTGGTAGGCTTGGCGGGTGGGGGCCAAGAGGCGGCTTTGAGGAACAGGACGGTAGTGGCGAGGGCTTGGAAAGTCATCACGTCAGGGCGCAGGGCGACGTAATGCAGCAGCGTAGTTCATGGCTGTTGCCTCTTGTGCTGGAACAGTCGCAGCCGTCGCTTGAGGAACGCCCAGCGCTGCTGGACGTCTTCACGGACGACATCCGCGAGCGTCGCCACTTGGGGTTCTTGCGATGAAGGCATCAGTCGCTGGAGCTCCTCTCGCACGGTCTCCCGGATGAGGTCCCGAAGGTTCTCTCCGCTTGCAGATGCGCTGGAGTAGTGGTTTGAGTAGTCTGGTTGAAGTGGTCTCTCGTAGTGGCGCATCCGGGTGTACAACTTCTTCTCGGTGGTCGATGCTTCACTTTAAAATTCGTCCACCGTTTTCGGCGGTTTCCGGACAAGCCCTGCAAGAAGCGACTCTTTAACGCCTAGCATTAAAAACGTCACTCTCTCCCCTTCGGTCATGTTAGGGTCGGCGCGGCGAAACAGGCGCTTCATCTCCTCTACGTAGACCAGGACGACTCATTTCGGAGTTGAATTCTTGATTGGAGGAGGGCCTGAGCTCTTTCTTTTAGGACATAACTTGCAAAGGCCATCAAAAACTGTGCTTTGATTATCTCCCAATCCTTTAAAGAAGTCTCGTGATTTTCGAACCAAACTCAGGCATGTCCTTGAGGAACAAAGTAGACTTGCCTGAGTTTCGCAGCGTCGTTCCAGCCGTTGAATTCTGCCACACGGTCTAAAAGGTCCATCCATCCCAGTCGCAAAAAACTACAGAAACTTTTCTGATGTTACAACAGAATTTCTGTGCGGTTTTTGACGGGAAACCTGTTGTGACAACAGAACATTCTGTAGTAACATCAGAAATATCTGTAGTTACAACAGAAAAGTGCCAAAGAACTACAGACAACAGAAATATACTACAGAAAAACTACAGAACTACAGAAAAGTACTACAGAACTACAGAAAAATCTGATGGTTACGACAGAACTACAGGATATTTTGTCGTATTTTTGACACAGTTCTGTAGTTTTTTTCGACTGGGATTCTTCCGCATTTCCATCCGGTCGTCCATGAAAGCAGTGCGGCTCAAGGGTTGGACGAAAACAACCGGTGCTGTAGGCTGGGCTGTTGCCAGCGTCGATGCCTTCCGAGATCGGATGGGGTCCGGCAGCAGGCCCTTTTCAGTTTGGAGCCCTTGAAGCCGGCAACTGGTTCGGTGGCCTATTGGCTGGTCCTTCAGGGTAACAGGAACAAGGCTGGGGTCTTCGCTTGAAGGATCAAAGGCAGCACCTCCACGAGATGTCACGTAGTGGTGACAAGGCCGTAGACACCAGAAGAAGACACAGGCTTAATGCTAATGAAATTAACTCTTTATTGGGTTGACTTGCACCGGCAAAAAAAACTAAGTAACTCGGCGGCGGCGATAGCAACAAAGAAAAATTTATTTAAAACAGATTGTACACGAACAACATATTAACGGAGACAAGCTTGTCTGTAAAATACATACTGTTGAAATCCATACTGCACAAACAGGGATGCTCTTCAACACATAATAAAAACCAGAAATAATATATACTTCAGCCAATTGCTATGCAAGTCTATTTTCCTCCGAACACTTTTCTCTTTGTAAAATTATGGGGCACGGCGCGTTGTTAGGGCTCAGTGCTACGCTTATATGCGCATACTAAGTTTTAAAGGGTGTTTCGGCTAGCCCATGTAGCACCCCAGGTATCTCCAGCTATTCTGCAATAACAAAGCCTGCTGGGAGGTGCTTCGCTGGCCCATTACGCCGTATGAACAATGACAATCGCAGTCACTTCTGCGAAGGAAAGAAAAAAACGGGGGAGGGGGGATGTTGGTGAGAAGGGGCTCAAGAAAAGGTTCAAGTGCGCTTCTGCGCGCATGTTGTCATGAGAATACAACTTCAAATACCACCGTCCCATTGAATACATGTATGTGGCGAGAGGACCATTTCAGCAGGAAAGCCTGTTCACCCAGCATGAAAAGCTCAGTATCTAAAGCGTTCCCCAGCAACACTGTCAGTCGTTTAAAATGGGGTATATTTGTCGATGCGGTCACCTAAAGTAGGTGGCCGCGTTTCGGTTTTTCCAGAGTATGAAGCCAATTGACTTCACAACTAGTCACTAAAAAGCTCGGCGTGGTCATCTTGTGCGCGAGACTGGGATAGAAAATGCCCGAGTCGCTAACCGGAGAAATGTGCGCCCCACTACGCAGTCGTTTAATGCATGCTGCTGGGACCACAATTGACACACTTGTCTGGCACAATCCCAAACCGGAGAAGCCGTTCCTTCGTCGGTAAGACTCCCCAGTCGACTCGCCAGCGGAAATCCTTTACGATATCGGGTAGGTCGGGGCTGTGAGCGTCCTTCCATTTAGTGTCGCGCATTGTGCTTGCAGTACCCGGTGGCAGCCCTGCAAGACACAGTGTCTCACACAATTGCGAGGGGGCCATTTCAGTACAGTCCTCACCGGCAAACGCTTCCTCAAGGTGTATGCACATGAGCGCTGCCGCTGCGTAGTATGGGAAAGGTGTGGCTGCTGATGGCGCACTGTTTCCAAGGGCGCGGGCACCAAGGAACGGCGATGGCTTCCAAGCCAGTACAGGAACAAAGGCCTTCCTACATAATCTGCCTCGCCTACAAGACTCTTCACCTATTTAGCGCATATTGCTCTGCAGAACGTTACCAAGCATGGCACGCGCCATCCACCGCAGTCGCGCGCAAGACGAAGCTGGACTCGCGAGATTAGTTCAGTTTTGCCCTCCTAGAACCAACCAAACAACAAAGTGTGTAGTTAGCGCACTACAGGAGAATGAGGAAGCGTGACGCGTGCAGCAAACCATAGCTTACTGCACAAAACGCTTTCACAAATTATGCCCTCTCTCTCATGGGCAAGGAGTAAGCTACGACGGTAGCCACTTGCTTCTGTATTGCTGTGACAATTTTCTGCCAAATGCGTGAAGAGACTTCGCTTGCCCTAAATGTGACTCCTAAAATTGGGACATGCTCGGAGCGCGTTAGCATGTCCGGAAGAGCATCAGCAGAACGTCCCAGACATAGCACCTGACTTTTACTTTCATTCAACGTTCCGCCAGAGAGAGAGGCGTACTCAGTGTACAGCCGAGAAAAGCTCTCCAGGCTGTCTGAGTCATGTAAGAGCAACGTTACGTCATCCGCGTATGCCGTAACCTTCACCCTTGAGACGCCAGGCAGGGCCAGGCCACACACCGAAGCCGAACCCTCCACAGGTCGCACCAGAGGGTCTATAGCGAGCACAAAGAGCACTGGCGATAGCGGGCAACCCTGCCTAACCCGCTGGTTACAGCAAAGGGCGGTGTAGCAACTCCATTCAAAAGTACATCAGAAGTCATGTTGCTGTACAGCAGTCGAATGAGTGCAGTGAAGGCTTCCAGAAGATTGTAACAGCGTAGGGTCCCATTTAGGCACGAGGGTTCCAGACGAGCGAACGCCTTTTCCTGATCCAGGCTAACTACAATCCCGCTAGCTTCACGAGAATGAGTAAACTCAATGATGTCCCGAAGTAGTGTTAATGACGTGAAAATACTACGTCCGGGAATCGAGCAAGACTGCTGGGGGCTAATTAGCGGAGGAAGAAGAGGGTTAATGCTCTTAACATTGATAGCTGTCAAGATTTTGTAATCAGTATTTAGCAGCGTAATGGGGCGTCAGCTAGATGGCTGTTGCCTGTCCCTGTCGGGTTTAGGGAGCAACACCATCCGACCTTTTCGGAATGAACGCGGAACGAAGTCCCGAGAAAGTGCATCGTTTAGATTCTTGATTATAATAGGGATCTTTTCTGCCCAGAACGTGAGGTAAAAATCAATTGGTATGCCTTCAGTGCCGGGAGATGTGCCCGTGTTCCTGCCCTGCAGAACGAATAGCACCTCGGCTGTAGTGGTCGGACGCATGAGAGAGGCCGAGTCTTCCTTATTAAGTCGCGGAAGGATGGAGCCAAACTCGTTGACACGCGTGTTGTATTCCTGGTTCGTAGTGTGTAGCTGGGAAGTGAACAGATCAGAAAAGTAATTCCAAAACATGCGCTCAATGTCACGTCGTTGAGTACTCTCTTAGTCATTCTCTACGTACATGCTGGCAACGTATGTCGGCAACTTTCCGGTCGCGTTCGCGTCCCGTGCTAGGCGCAATACTTCAGGATTTGAGATGGGTCGCTTTTGAGCTGCCATGCGTTCTGCGGTGCGTGTATGTAGACACAGCAGACGCCAGTACCGATTACGCTGGAACTGCAAGTAGGCCTGGGCCTCTGGAGTCCTAGAGCCGCCTAGCTTAACCATGCGGATGCGCCTTAAAAAGTCCTTAAGAACGACCGCTTCGCATTCGCGTTTGCGGCGGCCCGCCCTAACGCATGCGTCACGCCATTCCTCCTTGAGCGTGTCCCAGTCACGCGGTCCTAGTCCAGGCTTTGCCAGCGACGCCGTGATCTCGTCTATAACCTCATGTGAAGCCTCCAGATCTCGCAGAACTGAAACATCAGTCGCTACGTGCTCCCGGTCGACCGGGTAGGTAAAGCGCCACAGAAACTGGGCGGTGGTCTGAAACGTAACCGGCATCTACTCGAATGTCTAGTACGCGACATTGGACCACTGCAGTCAAAAGCTCGCTAGGAACATAGACCCGATTAAGTCTGCTGCAACTTTGCCTGCCTTTCCAAGTAAAGCCAAAAGAATCTCCATGTAAATGACACCACGCGTCATGCAAGTCAAACAGTTAGAAAATGCGCGGCAACTCTACAGCGTGCGTCATTGTCCGTTGGACTTCTCTTAGTGAGCGTATGTCTCTGTTCAGATCCAGATCACAATTAAAATCTCCGATAAGCAAGAATGGGTGACTCTCCAAAAGAAAAGGTGAAAGAGATGCGTAGAAGTCGTTCGATTGTGAGCGGTCTACAGGCGCGTACAGGTTTGTGACACGAATCTTCCGCTTGCCGTAGAAAAAAATCAAATGCGATGACTGCACTCTGTATCGAAGACACAATGACTACCATGCAGCAGCCTGCGCCTGAAAATGACCACCCTCACACCCCGACTTTGGGAATAACTAAATGAAAAGAAACTCTTAACAGATAATCGGTTATTAAACTCATGCACTTCACGCTGGTTACGCAAATTAAACTCCTGTAGGAAGAGTAAGTCAATCTTCTGGGATCATGCAAAGTGAAGAACCTCACGCCGTTTGTCTCGGTTCCGAAAACCTTGGACGTTCAGCGTGAGTATGTAAAGGAACGTGAATTTAAGGAGGATGAGCGTAGCCATCATGCCCACCGAAAATTCAAAAATGCATTTCGTCGGAGAACTCACCCTCAGCAGTGACCCGCTCGGGCGAGTTTACACGAGCTTTTTTTTGGAGTCCGAAATGTCCCAGACGCACCATTATCGCTTGCAGATGAGTGGTGTGGCCGCTGGCGTTGGCTGTAAGTAGACTGGCTGTCCGTGAAAGTTGAAGAGGATGGACTGTCCATCTCTGCAGACCCTGTATTGTAGGACGCGCTGCTTCGTGAGTTTGGACAAGAGTCTTCGCTATCCACCTGATCCGCCCACTTTCCCGGAGTCGGTATGCTCGCAGGACACGTTGACCCGTTTTCCGCAGCTGCAGACGCAGCCGACGAAGCAGGTATGAAATCTGAAGAGCGTGAAACGTTATCAGTTATTTCGGCCTGTATGGAATCGTTGCCGGGGCTAGTTGCGATGCTTTCATCGGTGCGTGCCTTGCCCATTCTCGCCGGCAAAACAATGACTTTTCTTGTCGCTGCTCTTTTGCTTCGGATTGTGATGCGCGCTCGGGGGCTCACACCGCCGCCAGCTTTTCCGGGGGTGAATCTTCGGCCGGTTCATTGATTTCAGGAACCACTGGTGGGTTGTAGCAATTAATACTGGGTGCTTCGGCTCTCTGTAGTGTCTGGCTCATTTATAATGGTGCGTTCGTCCCGAACCGCTCATAGTTCTTGTACCGCCGCTAAATATGTCCTACGCTGGGTGCTGTCGACGGTAACATGTCGCCCATCGCACCGTTGGCATGGCGCTCTGTAGCCTTCAGTCATGTGTCCGAAGACGGCACAGCGCTCACATCTCGGTGTCTTGCAAGCCGCCGCCATGTGGCCCTCCAAGTTGCACTTCGCACAAACCCGCTTCATACCAAGGCACTCGAGCATAACTTTGTGGCCTTGGATAGTCATGAAGTTTGGTACCGGGGTAAGCATTTCTAACCGAACCCCCATTGTGCCCGTGATCTTGCTTGGGTTGTCCCTTTAACTGGCAAGACCAGATAGAGCGACGCTATAATTTGTTTCTTGGTTTGTATTCGTTTTTATTAGTCTAAATGTACATCCAAAAAATGGGAATGTGCACAAGAATTTCAAAAAATACAGTACATCAATAATTTTGTTCATCTGCCAAGATAGGGAGCACTAAGCTGGCAAACTGACATGCGTCCGTCATTTCCTATTTGAGGTGGAATTGAAGAAAACAGTTGTTGCCGCTTTTAAGACACAAAAAAAGACGTCACATTTGGTGCACTTGAAGCCTGACACACCTTTATGGCATAGAGCACAGCGCCCTCTGACCTCCTGTGTTGACTACGACTTCCATAAAAGAGCGTTGTTTCCATGGCTACAAGAAGATAAGTACGTTACTTGTGAGCAAAAGAAAACAAAAATATGAAGTGATGAAAAGCTAACATTCCGCGGTGCTCTTTTCACCTTTATATGAACACGAGTACTCAGATTCCCGCCATAAACTCTTCCCTACAAACAAAAAAAGGTGACCTTGAGCCGCTCACATACAAGCGGCAACGCAAAGCTAGTTCTAAACAAAGTTTTCTGTGTACATTTACGTGTCCTGTATCACTTTCAAACCAATTGTGAATATAAAAACAAATAGCAGACTGCACATCATTGACGGTACATTTTTACCTTATTCTGGCAGCTCAACAATTTTGTAGACTATGTATTTTGTCTTGCACTGCTGCTTCTGTTGCGAAATAGGTGCTTCTATTATGCAAGGGCCACGTTAAGAGACGCCTCTACAAAGAATTAAAATTGTCGCCACCCTTAACTTCGAATGTCGGCTCCTGCTGAGGCCAGAACTCTGCCAACGTGTCGCGCGCGCGAAGAAGACGACGACTGCACATTGAGGTTGAACACGGTCATTACGGCCATGTATTGACGACTCATACATCTTTATTTCAGAGGCTTCTTCATAAAAAGGCTAAATTTAGATGAACACGTTTTAAACTTTATGGAGAGGAGTTTTGTGGCTGCCTATAGTGGGTCAACAGCTTCTCGCAGCTTCTCCTTGCACATCTCCCACGATGTGATATCGTCTTCATGCGTCTCGAACCAGACGCGCGCCGTACCTACCAGATAGAAGATTACGTTGGCGAGCATGAGGGTCGTATCCCAACGGTAGTGCTTGCCGACCCGCTCGTACACGGCGAGCCAGTCTTCTACGTCGATGTGGTCGGTGCCGCAAAAGGTGCCTGGATCGCGAGGCTGCGTCATGACGATGGTTAGAGCTGATGGTGCCGCTGAAGAAGGTGTCGCGTCGGATTGCATAGGGATTGTACCAATCTGGCGGCCACTACGGAGATCCAGGTTTGCCGACTTACGTACTTCCAGCAATCCTCCACCAAATGTTAAGGAAAGAACACAGTGGTAAACGCTAGTTGACTCTTAGACGCACACCACACACCGCACACCACCGAACGAAGTTAGCTAGGCCTGAGCGTAGTCTTCTTCACTACTTCACATCAGCACGTCGTCGTCGTCTCGATATACTGTGCTCCGTAACAATATAGTTGATCTGCTGGTTAAAGGGTTAAAATGCACATTTTGAACACCACGGGGTTTTCCGTACGGCGCCAGAGCTACAATCAGGACATCGTCGGACACATAAGGATGCAGTCGATAGACTGTGACGAAGACAACCGGTGGGCCCACAGGTTCTACCCGCACGCGTTAACTACCGAGGTGTACAGCTCCAGATGCAGACAACTTCGTGGCGTGTGCTGAGGACCGCACACACACGAGGTACTTGAAGCCGCCGAGGTGCTGCAGATACAGCACGCCGTCAGCACGTTACTTCCTCGACGGCGTCAATGACCTTCAATGACGACGTCGTGACTCGAAGCTCCTTCCGGAGCCGCTACAAAGAAACAGTGCGTCTTGGGAGGCGTCGGTGGGGCAGTTGGGGGGGCTCGAGTGCCCATCGCTAGCCACTCCCGGTACCCGATGGCGAACGGCTCGGGCCCAGGACAAGCTGGCTGACGGGCAGGCGGTAGCTCGCTAGCGACAGCAGAAAGAAAGAACGGGATCATCGATCGTCGAACAAAGAATGCCCGTCACACTCATCAACGCTCAATTTAAAGGCTCCTCAGAACCATCTAGATAACGTTGCAAACTGCTACTAGCACAGCCTGGAACATTGTAGAAATATACGCAAGGGATCGGAATCCTCGAGACAGGTCTCGGCGCATCGTTCGCGACAAAGAAAATGATAACGCGTCGTATAGCGACAACGAGCATGAACAAACACGGGATACAGAATTGATACGAGTGCCAGATTCACAGTGATAAGGTCGCATGCCGGCGACTGTTAAAAAACAACAAATACAGTTTTGAAGATTTCGTGGCAATATTGTCACATTTCAGGCATTTTTTTTTCTCGGTGTACGTAATGTACAGCTTTCTGCCAACCGATTCGGACAGAATTCTATTTTATAATTTCATAGTAGGGACGTCTTCTCAAGCTTGTCATGTTTTTTTTTTTTTATGTTTATTGCCTCAGGGCATAAAATGGTATGAAGGATGAAGGGTGTGTTCAAATTAATGAATAAAGGTTGGCTGATTTCATATGGTGTGTTTTGTGTCTCTTTGTGACTCCATTTGTTTTATATGCGCGATACTTTCAATGCAGTTTTTTTTTTTCTCATTTCATTGACGACTTTAGTAACCGCTTTATAACTTCTTTTCTAGGCTGTAGTGTGCTTAGCATATTGTATTTAAAGTTATTTTTTGTGTATTAGCTAATCCTTAATGTAAAATTTTTGTGTTTTTGTTCTCTCGTCTCGAAGTTTCTGGCTACTCACGGGCGTTTCCTTCTGTGCCTCCTTCTTTTCTGGACCTCTTCATCTTTTGTGCGTTTCTGCTCTCGTTTTTCTTTGTTTCTTTTGTCCTTTTTGCATTTCATAGAACTGCTTGTTGCAAATAGGTAGTTGTGTTCGTTGTTTACTTTTGTACCTTTATAGTTTTGTATGTATATATATTTTTACATCCATGTTTTTTTTTCCTCTAAATAAAGTTTTTTTTTTTTTTTATTCTGGGCGTTTAGCTCCTTTTCTTTTTAATCTTAAATTGGATTCAGCCCGGCAGAGCTTTGCTGGTCCGGGTTCCCTCTCTCGTTATTGTACTTTTTTTTGGTCATATACTGAGAGGATTAATAAAAGGTCAAAAAGGTATGATATGTGGAGTTTAACGCTCTGAACTGACGCACTAGCAATGAGAGACGACGAACTACGTGTATGTAGGGCAAGTCACCATATTAATTTATGCCACTTAGGGTCCTCTAACGCAAACTGACATTCTTGCACTCTCTGAAGTTAAAAACAGGGTAGATACGTATTGTTAAAGCAATATGTGCCAAATATGAGTTACAATCGGCATTTTTTAGCTTTCAGCGAAACTTAATCACCGCTGCTGATGAGATTGGGCGTAGCCATATGGTAGAGGGGTCATTTCGGCGTGAGCACCCACTCTACCCTCGTAGAAATTTCCTCGCCGCAGCGTCCCCCTTTTATCGCCAATTACTTTCAACCGGCGGCGTATAAAAGCACCCCCACCCCTCCTCGCCCCCCTTCAGGAATAAATGTTTGGTTTCGCCACTAGCGATCAACATAGAAAAGGATCGTGCAAGCTTATTAACATCAGAGTCGAATACGTAATGAAGGCTGACATTTTGGCGATACGGCGGTCAAGCGTTTTGGCTTGCGTTATGATGCGGTGTTTGAAGCGCACCCTTCATCAAGTCAGGAATATCGCTAATACGGTGAACAATAAAGAGCGCTGTTGGTCGGAGTTACGAAAAGCAATGCTTAAAACCAAAGCGAGGTGGGGCTGTTAGCACGTGAGTCTCAGAAGTCACCCGGGTCTCCTCGGCTTGAGCCGAAGCTCTGTGCTGGGTCAATGCATTCAGCAGCTGAACTAAGGATGTTACCTGGCTCACGGAATAATAAAAGCAAGACACCGGGTGAGGCACATAAGATGAAAACTAGCTAAACCTTGGGCGCATGCTCACGCCAAGCCCAAGTTCCATGCGTATTCTGCAGCGTATAAATGAAAAAGGAAATACATACAACGGAAAAGTTGCTCTGCCATAGCCTAGTTATATAAAACATCCCTGACTGCACTGAGATTATTTTTCCTATCTTTTTCTCTCGTCTGATTATGCTATTCTTGTTTTATCTACCCTTTATACTGATGCAACGAGGCCAATTTCCTGGTTTTATCATCGAAGAAACCATGAATCGCGATAGGGTCAATGTCACGCGAATAAGATTCCGTGCTTTTCTAAAAAAACAATATTTCCGGCGGTCGCACTGTAGCCTGTGTCACCGATATGGAAGTCATGAATCACGATAACCGAGACCAGACGCCAAGCCCTGCTCATTGAGGCAGATAAGGCGGTCACCGCACGCAGTCCAGGCTTCAGGCCAAACGCATACTTGGCAGCCTTCGTCCCTTTCATCTTACCGAGGCCGTGGTACCTCGTCATTCTTTGCTTTCATGGCTTCTTTCGTCCCTAAGATTGCTGATATCTGTTATTTTTGGTACAGTTGTCCGGAGCTTCCGGAAAAGGGTAACGTAGGGCTATGCATGCTATTAGTCGAAGTTGCTTGATTGAACGAACCGCAAAAGAACCATCTTTGGGTTCATTCTGGCAAACCACTTGGCTAGCAGCGTATCTCTACCGTTACTCTTCTCTGCGCACGGTTCGTTGCTGTGGCTCCAAAAAAAAACATACGTGCAAGAACCTGGCTGTGCAATGTGCATGCAAAAGTATACCGGGTGTCAAAGCTAACTTGGACCAAGGTTTTTTTTTCTTACGAAAAGTTTGCCATAAGGCATAAGTGGACCAAGATTTAAAAAAACGCAGTGGGCCTAGAGAGACATATTCAGAGCTTTTCAGAACCCCCTATGCTAACCTACAGTATTTTTGATCACCGAAGTTAACTATTTAGTAAGGACACATTAGCTATTTTAATTTATTGCCTTGACAAAAAAAGTGTCCATACTAATGTTGTAGATCTCATCCAAAACGGCTAGCTACGTTGTATCCATCACGCTATGACTTACGCCGCCTTTTTATAGGCCTCGAAAAAAAGGCTATCTTGTGACCAGCTGTTATCATTCGCCAAGTGCGTACGACAAGCTTCATCGTGACGAGTCCGTCCCAAAAAAGCAAAAGCGGATTTTGTTATCTCGGATGTGTCTTGAGGCTTTAAGCCACGTAATTCGAAGTGACGCCGCAGTCACGAGGAAGTTTTTTTATTATTATTATTGCGCAAGGCATAGTTTTCGAATTTAAAAATATCCCTTTACGCAAACGCTAGATTTATGAAAAAAAAACGTAGCTAGGCGTTTTTCGAAAGTTACAACTTATGCTTTGACACTTTTTCTCTAAAGCCAATAATTAAATATTCGTTGATTAGTCTATACTAATTCATCAACTTTAGTGAACGAGAAAACTAGTGCAGATAAGCATATACGACTCTTAACATCTCTGAATTTGTTTCACGATGCTAGGGCGAATCACACTTTTTAAAACCTAGGTCCAAGTTAGCTGCGATGCACGGAATAAATACATTAATGTTCCTGCAATAGTAATTACCAATTTAATTAGTCTTACTGCTTGGGTAACACTCCTATAGTGCGTGATCATTTACAGTTTCATAGGTAATATAGAAAATAAATTTGAGCACTTGATATGAATTGCGAGTATCTAAGATTCACTTCCTGTATAACAACACACTAGCAAATGAAATCACAATAAGACCGCATAACTGCAAAATCTATCCACTTCACAAGTTATACCGTTAGTTTGCCGCATCAGTTAAGGATTCCTTTAGGGACTTGGTTCTACAAGAAAAATACCCCAGTGCACTTTGTGAGCACAATTTCCTTATTCCTTAATATATCCTCAAGGCAGCATTTTCTAAACAAATGGAAAATTATTTAAACTAAAAATAAGCCAGCAGCATGCTGCCTAAATGCAAGAAATAATGCTCAACTTGCTCGCGCGAACTGCGCATAGAAGAAATTCAAAGCATATTTTAAAATATTCTGAGAATCTAAAAAGCGTGTGTGGAAATCGCTCTAGTAATTACATGGCTCTTTCCCTTAATACACAATTGGACCGTGTGGAATAATAAAGTCTGTTAAATTTCAAGGTCCATAATGAGTCACCCAGAATAGAGAATATAAAGTCACTAGGTAAGGAGGCAAGTGTTGCATGGTGAAGCTATATTGTTATTACGACCGTGTGAACGCTTTTACCAAAGCTCTGTGCATGCCTACCTAACCCCTATTTCTGTTACATCTTTATTTACTAAAAGCCACTGATAATTTTCATGGTATAGTCAGTATCATTCATCGCAAGCCAATCTATGTTTCCGTTTCGAGGTAAGTGAAACCTACAGAAATGGGAGGTAAAAGAGAGAGCGGAGTCGACGGAATTCAAATGCGGATACACTAACGTTTTTATTTCTTTTCTGGTGCCGAATATGAAAAGAGGGCACATGTGGCAATAAAAACGCAAGTAGTGCTGTAATGGTGGCTAGTTGGTTTTTCATCTTCAGGAAGGCTCGCTATACTTTTCTAACCAGAAAATAAAAACGCCTTTCTGGCGCAAAATATAAGTACCCCAAAAGCTCGAAATGTCCCGTGCTTCTCTGTGTCATGTTCACAGGCAGGGGTGGAAGTCAATGCGGCACCCACAGGCCAGAAGCAAGGCTTTCTTCACAACTCATTGAGACTTTCAAGACAATATTCTGTGGGATGTTGCTGTGATGGACCGCCCAATATGTGATAGACTGTCTGCTTTATAGTATGAGCAGCGTTCACAGTTTGACATTCAAGTCAATAAACGTTGCATCGTAAACGATCAATTCTTCTTAATCGCAGACTAGTTTCCACGTTGCCGTTTCTTTGGGCCTTGCACGATCCCCTATTTTCGCCTCTTCATATACAGCTTCCTTGGCTATGTCTTCGGGCTGAACGAAACGTCGCGAGAAGCCTTTTCAACACGTCTAAACTGCTTCTTTTATCACGTCAGTTCAAAAAGAAAACAATCTCGTGCAACTATGCTCGATAAAATGAAACAATCTCCAACACCAGAAGTCTGGGTGTTGTCTGGGCTTGTCACCCGATCTTCCTTTTAAAAAAGGCATGTTTACAGATAGGGCTCCAGATACAAGTTAACTTACATACCTGATATGCTATACAAGCTCCGTGTCTCGCCAGAAAGCGTTCAGCCGTGCGACGAAAGCTGTAGAGAAAAAACAGTTATTGTTTTTTTCCATCCAAATTAGGTCAACTGGGGAGTAGTATCAGTGATGTCAGTCAGTTTTATCGCGTAGCTTCATATTGTTCAGAAAAAACGATAAATGCTAAATTATTACCGTCTAATCCCTTAACATTTCGTATTTAAACTTGGAAGGCACAGAGGTTTAGTGGGGCACAGAGCGTCCGTTTTCTGCCCACTGCTCCGCCATAACGAGGCTGTACGTTCAAGTCACGGGCTCCAGCAAAAGGTGAGCTTTGCTTCTGTTGTTAGGAAAATACTAAAAGTATTAATAAAAATAATGAAGTTTTTTTGTTTTAATTTGCCATATGCTTCGCGTGAATTATCCTCAACGACGAAACATCAGAAATCGAGGTCTTCTTTATTGTTTTTGTTCATAATGTTTTCTTCTGTGCCTTGAGGCTAATGAACATCTCTTTACGACCCTTTCAGTTTTGAGTTCGCTTTATATAGTCGTGTCTTTCAGTCGTGTCTAGTCGTGTGTACATGCTACATGCTACATGTACATGTATGTAATGCTATATAAATGTATACCATGAAACCACTGTTTTTTTTTTTGTTATTGATTTACTTGTTATTTGTGCCTCACTCGCCTCAAGAGCTGTGGGTTAGGCTACACAGGAACTTAAAAGAATTTGCACAAATTAAACGGGACGCTAACGAGATATGCATTTTTTTTCACGAGCTTTGAGCGTAGAATGGATTTGTATTGATATGGCCATGGTGGGGCTGTGTATCACCGATTGTGAAGGTGGTAGCAAGAGCCATTGAACTTATATTCCTATGGCTGTGTGTACCCTTCATTGTGGAGGTTGTAGCAAAACGCATACTTTTTTGTGCGTAAATCAAGTATGCAATAGATATTAGGTACGTCAGACATTCCTAGTTCTAGTCTCTTCGTTAAACCTCGATAACAGAATGCATGCCCGTCCTTTAGTACAGTATGCGCCTCATTTGGCCCCAAGGCCTTAGTCAGCCCACTATATTCGATTTCATGCTTGCTAGTTCCTCTAACCATACCGCCAAACTAACCTCACTAAGAAGGGTTGTAGAGTCAGGGCTATTTTCCAAAGGGAGCCAGTGTGGAGCCATAGTTTTACATCACCCTCCGCGGCGCAGTTACCCCGCCGCCGCTGGGGACTGAGTGCCAGGTGATTATTGGAGGAGGTTGCGGCCAATCGCTACACTCGGATGACCAAATCATGTTATAGTGGAGACATGCGTTTCCAGAGGTGCTCACTGGCAACATATCATTGCCCAACTTGTTTATGTAATTCCTTCGATACTCAGGCTTCTTTTTTTACCCGGTAGAAAATTTCGCGGCACCGAGATTCGAACCGCTTTACTCGTGCACCGAGGCGATTTTTCTACCTCTGCACAACCGCTGCGTGAAGATATTTATATTGTGGCCGCACAGCAACCATACTTTTTTATAAAGCAGGTAATAAAACTTCAATAAAGAAAGGTGTTCGGCAAGGAGACGCTATCTCCCCAGTGCTATTCACAACTTTCTTAAGGAAGTATTCAAAGATATGGAATGAGAGCAGTTAGGGATCAAGTCTGATGGAGAATATCTTAAACTTCGATTCACTGATGACATTACATCGCTGAATACCTCAAGCGACGAATTAAAAAGAATGACTAATGACCTAGACAAGAAAATGAGAAAGTTAGAATAAAAATGAATATGCAGGAGTCTGAAATAATACTCAACAGCCCGGGAAAAGAACAAAATTTCACCAGAGGTAGCGAAGCCCTGGATGTGATAGGCGAATATGTCTACTTAGGACAGGTAGTACCAGCAGATGCGGACCACGAAAGTAAAATGACTAAGAGGATAAGATTAGAAGGGAGCGCATTTGTAAAGTTTCATATTGGAAGGGCACAGCGCAAAAAAGACACGGTACGAAAGGAAGAAGACGTCCCGTGTCTTTTTGCGCTGTGCCCTTCTAATATAAATCGATACCAACTCGCCCAATTGTCTATCTTCTTCAATGCATTTGGCAAGTACTCGCAGGTTATGACTAGCAGCTTACCGGTATCGTTTCAGTGGAAAGTATGTAACAGTTGCATCTTAGCGGTACTCATTTATGGGCTGAAACGTGGAAGCTAACGAAAGGGATTTGAGTTGAGATTAATGCAGAGAGCTATGGAACGGAAAATGATAAGGGTAAAGTTAAGTGACAGGAAGCGCAGAGTGTGCCAGAGAAAAACCTCGAGTTAACGATATTCTATTCGAAATTAAGAAAAAAATGGGCATGGGCGAAGAGCGGATAACCGATGGTTGCTAAGAGTTACAAATTGGATTCCAAGGGCGACAGAAAGTTCGGTAAACGGACAATGTTATGAAGTTTGCAGGGGTCAAGTGGAGGCAGCTGTCACAGCACCAAGTTAATTAGACCGTTATTGAAGAGCGCATCGCCCCGCAGTGGGCATAGTACTGCAGTGCTGATTATTATGATAATGTGATGACGAATGAGACATTCCGTTAAGCGGTCAAAGTTTCGTGTGTCTGTGTGCGACTTAGCTGATTCGGACTTTCCGTTTTCCTGAAGACAGCTGGATAACTGGTTCCAGCAGAGGAGGAAGAATATTTGGTTTAATTTTGAGTCCTTAGTTTATGCTTCTATGAAGGGGGTGACATAAAATTTATGTCGTGGAATGCCGTCCTGCATGCGAACCTAGCGTTTGACCATTTGATGAAGGAGGCTGTCCAAAATATTTTCAACAGAAAACCTGTGAAGCGAGAGAGAATTCCTACAAATAATAAATACTGAGGGTGATCAGAAGGGGTAGAGGAAGGAGTAGTCTGGCGGAAACAGCAGATACGTAGTGCAGCTGCAGCGTTAAAGTGTAACTAATGTAGCAGTCGCATACATTTTCGTGTTACGCTCTTCTGTCATTGAATTCTGCATTGCTGTGCCTCGGACCACGTTAAATTCCGCACCTTCAGCCCCAAACAAACTTTGCTTCAGTTTTTGACACCAACTCTATACCCCCCCCTCTCCCTCTCAGATAATAAAGGACACCGCAAACAGTCTGAATGTCACAAATATACTTCTTTTCCGCAGGTGTCGACTTGCGATGTCTCCAATTCACGAAATCGCTGCCTCGGCCTGCTGGCTGCTGCTCTCTCCTCTGCTGCTTGCTCCTTTCGTGCTGCAAGGAGCCAGCGCCGCAGCAGGCTTCACCATGACTCAGGGATACGCGGATGGCAAATACATCCGCTTCAACCAGGTTCCCACCAACGTGCAAGCGGACATCACCAAGGACCTCGGCGCTTTCCGGTCAGTGGTGCAGTCGTGTCGCATTCGCTTTTTACGCAGCTGATAGCTCTCTCTTATGTGCAAGTCGAAAGGAGGAGGCAGCAGCACGTCTGGTTGGTCCGCGTCGACACCTGCGATGAGCGCATTCAACGAGTATCCGAATGCTTGGTGCAAATATATAGCTCGCCTAGATTCGCAACCAAGCTACTTATGCGGCTGCCGGCTGTGCCACGAGCTGCGATGCGCGAACTTTGTCGTTGCTTCGTTGTGTACTGTGGGACGGCCGGCTTTTAGATGACCGGACTAGCATATGAAGCCGCATTTTGGTATTCAGGCACCGACACTTCCGAGAGGAAACAAAATGAAAATGTTTACAGATACGCTGAGGCTTCATAATTTTAATGACCGAAAAGAGAGCCCCGCTACTGACATTTCTAAGCACGGATTATCGCCCCTAATAGCGTTCCGCTCATCTGTGCAGCGTTATTTACGAGATACTTTGTCAGAATAATTCCAGCAACAGTTTTCTAACTTTCATCGCACATATATTAGCGCGCGCTTGTCGCACACGCAAAGTTAGACATTTTTGGCTCAACAAAAAGTATTCCCTCTCTCGTACAGCCGAGTGGAAATCACTGAAACTACATTCGTTCAACTGTAGCCTCGATAAGAAGCTTCGCACAGTAATAAAATGCACATCTTAATGTGCACGACGGTATTCATTGCGCACTTATTTTTGTTGCTTCTTGCTGTTCAACTTACTTTCGTTCAAAGGTCAAACGTTACTACCAAGGTAGTTTTACTCGACCCAGAGGTGACCCGGGGAGGGGAACAGTTCGATACGTAGAATTCGTAACGGTTAACACATCGGACAGAATGCTCATAAGCTCTCGTTCAATTGAGATTAAGCTAACGCGACCACGTGAGCATAATATTCGTTTGTGTAGTATACCAGGCAGTTTAAGTGATGGCAGAGGGCTTCTCTCACGGAAGGGTAAATTGTCATGTCACCCGCCTCATCTATTCTGCAGTTGCTCGCTACCCGGACTGTACTACTTCTCCTTCACCGCCATGGCACCCAGACGTGAATCCTGCCGCATCTCCCTGCGCCGAAACCGCGTGCCTGTGGTGACGGCCTTCGCCAGCGACAACGGCTTCAGCTGGGCTTCGAGCGGGGCAGTGCTGTACCTGGCACACAACGACCTCGTCTACCTGTACCTGGAGGACGGAACGCTGCATGAGTCTACAGCCTCCCGCAGGGCGTTCACTTCGTTCTCTGGATTCCTCGTCGAGGGTGAGATGCTCATGGGCCGCAATCCCCAAGACGCCACAGAGGGGCTGTTCCCGCCGCCGGACCCGAATGACGACATCTTCGTACGCATGTCTCGCATTGAGGTCCCCAAGAATACCACAGACATTGGTGAATCATCGCCATAGGTGTCCTTCAAAGCACCACATCAGCTGACATTGAACTAACACCGAGTTTCATATCTTCTACGCATAAGCAGAGCCTGCAAGAATTATGGCAGGGTATTTCTCGTGTCCACTTCGACAGCACCATTGCCTGGGGCGGTTAATATGTATACTATTGTATGCATCTGGCTATCCTACTTAGCGAAATAAAAATTGTTGCTGTTTTCTTTAAATTGTATAGGTTTTTTGAAAATAAGAGACTGTCCTGGGAGACATAAATCAGAGCAGGCCCACTAAAAGATGTATTTGCCTTTGTTTACGTCTAGTTCACTCAAAATTAAACGATGATCTGTCAAACCGACTTGACCGATTGCGAGCTGTAGGGAGAATTACGGCGTAGAGTTGGTATTTGAGTGAATGAACAAATTTTCATGACTTGTGAATTTTTGCAGTTGCATGAAATGACTACACACACAAAAAAATTTAATAGCACGCGTACATGGTTAACTGTTACATACGTAATCAGCCTAGAGTGTGGTGAGCAAGTCCTACATAATCCTCGTTCTGCCACAATGCAAGACTGCTCGTGAAGCTGGTATGTCCAATAAAGCAGGTCAATTGAGGAGCTTTGCATTTAATCATAAAAGAAAAATTAGCTGGTGGTTTAAGGTTGGTTAACCCTGGAGAGTTATACATGACTACGCTCATTGTTAAGCTTGGAATAAACACTGTGCGTTTCACTAAATGTAAAGCCCGTTCTTCATAGGTTTCTAATTCGGCATGCCGCCTTTTAAGGGCCTCATTGCGACGTACCTTTTTCGCATTCCGACGCACTACTGTTGCAGGGTGCTCGTCCTCCTCCACGCAGTGTTGTAACCTAGGCAGGAGCCCGGGGCTCGTATTTATACACCTATTGGCCCTCTACTTCCACGTCACACTGATGTCACATCACGTGACCTTGACCTTGACAGTGGTCACGGGCCATTTGGTGGCCTACGTGACTATGCCCAAATTCTCCTGGCGACCACCAGGCTTAACCCAAGTTTGACCTCTAAATCTCGTGACCTTGACAAAGGTCACGTGCCACTTGGCCTATGTGACAATGCCGCAAAGTCGCATGGCGACCACCAGGCATAACACAGAAGTTTGACCTCTAAATCTCATTATCTTGACCGTGACCCTGACAGTGGTCACGGGCCCCTTAGTGGCATACATGACTATGCCCCAAAGTCACATGACGACGACCAGGCTTAAGGCAGAAGTTTGAACTCTACATATTCCTCAAGGTGAAAACCGTGCATGCCCGACGGCTCGATGTACCTGCGTAGTGAAGCTTTCGCTTCAAACGCGAACACAACACAGCACCCACGCCGTTTCCATGTTCAGCCTTGCGCGAGCATTCAACGTTGCCGCACAGGTGCTACGTCCAGTTCGTCCGCGTCGTACAAGAATGGCTGACCAGAAATTCTTTCACAACATCATTTCTCTGCAGTCAGTTAATTCATGAACAAGAATTTCTCGCATATGGTAAGACTGCCTCGTAATCAATATATCCGCCGATTAACTCTTGTATTTGGCTTGTAATAGCCGCAGTTGCTTATGCGACCATAGAACTCCCTATAAATACCTAACTCGTAGTTTTCTGCTGTTGTTAAAACTAATTACACAGCTTTTTTGTGGCAGTCTCAACATTACTGGTGCAGACGCAGAACACACATTAAAAGTAAAATTTCGCTGCTCATCGTATGATTACAGCTTTCTCATTTATATGTTGATTGCAGCATTTTGCCCTCTGCACTTGTCTCTCAATACAAAAGGGATGTCTAAGAAATCCCACCTTGAGACAGGCGAGCACAAATTGCTGTGGCCAGAGTTGGGCTCGTGTGCTTCCCAGGCAATTTTCGCCTGTGTTCACTGCTTCCAAGTGGCTTCATCAAGACAAAAGCGAGAACCGTCACGCGCGGTCCTTGTCGAAAATGCTCAGGCCCGTAGTTTTAGGAATTATCGTGGGAATTAGAGATGTTGGTACACCAGACTACGTTTATGGTTGGGTTCCTGCACAGAAAGCACATTAGAAATCTAGATGTTGCGTTGATCAAGAAAAAATCATCAGTATCATCGGCGCGCTGCCTATGGTATTCTTTAGTTCTTTCTAAAAAAAATAATAATAATTGGTTGAGAGGAAGGGAAAGGCGCAGTATCTGTCACACATGTCACTGTGGACACCTGAACCGCGCCGTAAGGAAAGGGAGGAAGGTGGGAGCGAAAGGGGAGAGAAAGAGGAGCCGTAGTGGAGGGCTACGCAATAATGTAGACCACCTGGGGACCTTTAACGTGCGCACTGAGTGGCGAATTGTGTGCGTGTATGCGCCCAATGTGGTTTATGACCGTGCCGAGTTCTTTGAAAATACCGAAGAGCGCCTTCGGACGGAGAGAAGACTTATAGCTAAGGTGGATTACAACTGTGTTCTAAACGCGCGTGACAAGACAAGCACCCGCGCTTTCTGTGACAGCAGCACTGTAGTGCTGTTAAGAATAATTGACATCTATAACCTGGAAGGCGTTTCAGAGTGTCCGGAGGGAGAACGCCCAGTAAAGTACACGCGATTCCAGGGCTCAAGCCATGCACGGTTAGATCGCATCTATGCCTCCGTCGATATCGTACCACAATGCAGTAGGTATGAAGTAGTACCGGTGTCGTTTTCAGACCATTGTTTTGTTCAATGCAGCGTAGCTATTGTTAAGCGTGGAATGCTTTTTCATGTGAAATGTAGAAGTTTAACAACAAGTTACTTTACGATGAATTGTACAGCCGAGCAGTAAGAAAAGAAAAAGAAAAAATTTACCCACGAAAAAACATGAAGGTTTGGCAGCAGTGGGGCTCTGTAAAGAAGCCTTTGAATTAAAAGCAATTGAAAGATCTGGTGTTATAAGTCACGAAGAGAAACAACATGAAGTGCAGTTAAGGTCACTGCTTCATAAAATGGTAAAACAGGAATTCCGAGCACCGGGTGAATGGATGGAGGACATAAGGAAAACCAAACAAAAGCTAGAACTAATCGAGAAACAACGTTACCGGGGAGCGCTGGTTAGGGCAAAGGATGAAGACACAGCTGCAGGCGAAGCGGCAACGAGAAGAGCGCTCGGTTTAGAAAAAGCATGTGCTGAAAGGAATAACATCGAAGAAAAAAAATGGGGAGGGGTATTATCAACAGACATGAATCATATCAGAACAGCGTTTTTTGAACATTACCAGGCGCTCTTCGCATCACACCCGGTATATGTTATTACATTTAAGGATGAGTTTCTGGCTGAGCTACCGCGTCTCGACTACGAAACAAAAGTCAGATTAGAACCCGACATAACTAAATCGGAGGTGGAGCACGCAATTGGTAAATTAAACCCCGGCAAATCCACTGGACCGGACAGTTTCAGTGTGACTTTTTTATAAATTACTTAAACACGGAATAGCGCCTCTGTCCTAACTGTAATCTTTAACGAAGCCTTCAAAGAAAAGGCTCTTCGACCGTCATATGGGTCGTGTCACACTGTGCTCAATCCGAAAACAATTGAAATAAGTAATTTAAGACTGGTTACTGCATACCGGCCAATAGCGCTCACAAATGTGGAGTAAAAAGTTTCTGTGAAGGTTCTAGGGCGAAGGTTACAAACAGTGATTAGAGATATAGCTGGGCCTCATCAGACGTGTGGGAATAAAGGGCGCTCTATTTTCACCAATATCCATAAAGCGCGCAGTGTACTAGAATACTGGGATGACAGTAATGGTCGAGTGGCCTTTCTCCAGATTGACTTAGCAAAGGCATTTGAATGTGTCGCTCACGAAATGTTGTTTGCCATTTTAGACCATGTGAATGTCGGTTCTGTTGTCCGTGAAGGCATAGCTTTGGCGTACCGGAGCCGCACGACGAGATTGATTGTTAACAAATGTTTAGGGGCCCCCATCAGTGTAAAGCGTTCCGTACGCCAGGGCTGTCCCCTCAGCCCTCTTTTATTTTGCATCTATATAGAGACCCTTTGTTTGAAAATACTCAAGAATAATTCAGCAATTCAGTGTAAAAGCAGCCGAAGTAAAGCTGTTAGCGAATGCACACGACATCGCTGTTTTTACCGATGATGAGGGGTGCATGGTAGGGGAGTAAACTGCTCGAAATGCCACGGACTTTGTCATGGAAGGTGGCCATCTACGCTTCAACGGTTTGCCAGTGTGCCTTGGACGACGACGCCAGATAGGTACTTGGGAGTTCTGCTTATGGCTTACCGCAACAGTGAGCAGTATTGGAGAAGGCAGGCTAAAGAGATAAAGGACAAAGCTAAAAAGCGGAAAGGGACCAACCTATTTTTGCTAGGACCACAGTCTGCAACTTGTTCTTTATCAGTGTAAGCTCTGGTATGTTATGCAGGTGTTGCACTGTTCACGGTTAAATATTCAGTAAAAGTAAAGTAAATTGGTTCACAGGAAGGGAAAAAGGCGCAGTAACTGTCACACTTGCTCTGTGGACACCCGAACCGCGCCGTAAGGGAAGGGAGGAAGGTGGGAATGAAAGTGGAGAGAAAGAGGAGCCGTAGTGGAGAGCTACGGAGTAATTTCGACTACCTGGGGATCTTTAACGTGCGCTGACATCGCACAGCACACGGACGCCACTTCGTTTCGCCTCCATCGAAACGCAGCCGCCGCGGTCGGGTTCGAACCCGGGAACTCCGGCACAGTAGTCGGGCGTCTTACCACTGCACCACCCCGGCGGGGCTAAATATTCAGAAGCTGCACAGGAATTTGGCATATTTATGTGGGCGTCTGAATGGGAGCGCTGCAGGCGGACTAACTTGTTCAGACGAGTACAAAACTGTGTGCTAGGATTGGGCCACCTGTTTTTGCGGCAGCTGGGCAGTCATTTTTTTTTTTTAAGAACATTACTAATCGTATGCCAAGTCAGACTGAGGCGGCTGCTACTAGAGTACGTTGTTTTAACTGAAGATTTTCCCGCAGGGATTAAGGGCTTTTATATAGAAGTCGTAGCAAATGTTCGGTTCCTTTCAGCACAGTTTTCAAGTGATTATTTGTCAACAATAAAACGAGAGAAATTGTACCGTGCATTGTGTGACATTATGTTCCCTGTGCCTTTGTACAGGGCCTTGTACAATGAAGGCCTAGGTTCATATGTTTTAAAAAGGGTAAGAAGAATGCAGGTGACGCCAGGAGCAAGAACCTTCTTTTTAAATTGTAGACTGGAACCTTGCCGGTAAAGACATGTTTGGAGGAAAAAGGATTATTTATACCCTGGGGACCACACTGTTTAATATGCAGGAAGCCAGAAACAATAGAAGACCATTTTTTTTATCCTTTGGGAAGGTGTATATTATTGGGACGTAAAGAACGCTAATGAAAGATTTCCCGCTAGACCCGCATGGCATTCGGTACTTATGCGTAGAAAGTGAGGATGGGGTACCATTTGATTTAATTATGCTCATGGGCCTCCACTGTACATGGCGCTCAAGAATGGCGGGTTACCACTCGATAAAGATGCACGGACTGCCAGAATTTATTTTCGGGAAAGGGTGGACAGGTTTTCGGCAATCCAGAAAGCTAAAGCAGAACCTCCCGAGTGGCTCTCATAACTAGAGCCTTTGTTGTGGATGCGTGAATTTTAGTATGTCACATGTAAATAGCGCATGTATATAGCATTTATGCGATTTTTATTGATTTTATTTTCGTGCGATGCAATGTGTCAAGACCAGGCAATAAAAAAAAACGTGCGCTGACATCGCACAGCACACGGACGCCAAATCAGTGATGTGGTGCCTAATGTGGTTGTGTACCTCGCGTGTTGTAGTAGATTATGCATGCTGTACCTCTGTAGGTAAACAAAATAAAGCACATAAGGAGAGAAACCACTGCCTGCCTTTGCGCTTGAATGCGTGATATATATATGTACGATCCTGCAGCGACTGCTATTCCAATATTTTCGGCCCATCTTGTGTTCATTCTTTCAAGCTTGGAGTCTTCAAGCTTGAAAGAATGAAAACAAGATTTCTTTTCGCCCCTGTGGAGGAGTTGGACGGGTGCCAGAGGGCGGAAGAGTGACGGTGCAGAAACCGAAATTTGTAAATTTTGCGGCCACGTGGCAACATTAAATCACATAATATGAAGATGCGTTCGTGCTCCAGGGCGTAACGCGATTAAAACTAGCGATAAATGGGAGACCACGCTAAGAAGCGGCGACGAAAAAAGAAAAAACTCAGCTATTCGCCGTCCGCCTGGCGGCCGAGGCTGAAGACCTCTTCTCCTAGACGGGGCCGGGTGTCCTCCGGCCGCGGTGCGACAGACTGCCTCCCGGACGCCTGCGTGCGGACCCGGAGGTGGCTGCCGCGCCATATTGTTGTTGTTGTTGTTGTTGTTCTCCTCTAATGTGATGGCACATACCCACATAGGGGGATCGGCCAAGAATTGGGGTGCAGAGATATTAGATTTTGAGATGTATAACTACATCGGAAAAAAAAAAATAATAATAAATGCTAGGGAATAGAAAAGGAAATGTAGATATGATAAACCAAAATATATAATAGTAAATACTAACGCACGCAGTAAGAGAATAGTAAGATTTATATGTACAGAATAAAACTTCAAAGCATATTAGTCAGGTAGACGTTTTGTTTCTATTAAGAAGTTTTGAATGGCGTTGAAAACATACCTGTGGCTGTACCCAAGCATGGTGGCACCGAACGATAATAAAGTTTGGCTGCTCAAATTAAGACCCAGCTGTTGTAACGGCTTCTCTAAGTACCGTTTTCTCATCACGGTAAAACGGCGGCAAAATATCAAGAAATGGTCTATTGTTTCCGGTTCCCCGCAGAATGCGCAGACAGGAGAAAGCGCCAAACCAGACCTGTGCATATAGAAATTTAGGGGCGGAATACGACAGCGTAGCCTTGTTAGAGAGACCTCAGTCTGCCTTGATTGACATGATTTCCTATTCCACGAATACTTGAGGTGCAGGTAGTCATCCGAGGATAAAATAGATCCAGACTGCGTGCTTAATAAGGCACGCCGCCGAAATCTTGCTGCTGTTATGTACGCTGTTGCCGGGAGGATGGGCAATACAGGGCCGTTCAGAGAATCTTTGGCTAGTTTGTCTGCAATCTCATTGGCTGTCACATTGCTGTGTCCTGGTACCCACACTATATGTATGAGCCTCAAATGTGAGGGGAGCAATGAAAGAAAGGTGTTTAAAATTTGCGAATCCATATTCGAAGAAAGCGACAAGCACAAAGAATAAGAGTCTGTAATTACAGCCACTGTTGAGTATGTTGTGTCTAGTTTGCGCAGAGCAAGCACCACCGCCAGCAACTCCGCCTGGAAAATTGGAGTAAAATCCGGAAGACGGACTGAAAAAGCCCAGTCTAAAAGCGGACAGTATATTCCAACACCGGCTTTTTCATTAAATTGAGAAGCATCCGTTGCTATTGTTATGCTAACTGGAAGACTTTGTAAATGATCTTCTAATAATCCATTTAAAATGTGAGGTGCTAAGTGTTTCGCATTATTTGGGAAAATGTCATCAAAGATAATTTGAACCGACGATGCACTTACTTTTGTTGGAAAGATGTTAGAAAGGACTACGTGCAAAGGTTGTAACAGATTTTGCACTAGAATTACCTGCGGGGTATGAAACCGAGGCCATACGACTCCAAAAAAGGAGTCTGGCTCGCAACAAAAAATTCGGCGGAAATAAATGTTCTTCCTCCTCCTCTTTCAAGCTGAAACCCAGGGATGAGATCTGCAGCGCGTTGTGCACGTGCAAATCAGGCGTTGCTGGCATGCCGCCGCTGTCGTGCTGAGTTTTAATGACGGTAATGAGCCGTCGTCGACAGACAAGCTACAGAGGTGGGGTCGACCTGCTCCAAAAAAGCCTGTCACGTCAAAAAAAAAAGAGAGCATCAGGGATCTATTTGACGGTAAGTGGAACAGTTGGCGTGAAACAGATCGAACGCACAATTTTTACAAGTTTTCTAATTTTGAAATCTTACCGCATTGTTTAGCCTTCTAAATTCACCCTCAGTTAGTGCTTCAGATTTCTTTTGTATCAGTTTCCTTACACACACCAGCCCACATAAGTTTAATCGTGGATAACGGACATCACATTCTTTTTGCTGCTGGATGTGTTTCACTGTCACCGCCCACAGTCAAGATATTGTATGCATATTTGAAACATTTTTGTTTTTTCAGAGTACAGGTCTCTATATGTAGGTGACAAGGCTAAGGAAGCGCCACCATCATATGTCCTTGAGTACTTCGCTGATATTAACAGCAGCATGCATACGGCATTGCGTATTCAGGAAAAAGGGAATGCTGAGCACGAAGCGTGTAGTGTACTTGAACACCTAGTATATCAAGCCACATTGAGCGCTGACATCAGCACAATTAAGGAAGTACTTGGCTGGCATAAAGGCCTGCCAGTGTACACATCAAACACAGCACAACCTGTTGGTGATGGAGGAGCATGTAGCTTAATATTTCAGGCTGAGTCCTCAAGAGCAGCTATTTTTAAATCAAGAGCCACTTGTATAGAATCTGAAGCCGCGGTTCTTGCAGCACTGACCATAACACAAGCAAAATGTGCACGGTTTTTGGCAAAGCACTTCTGTGTTTTGTTTTCCTGTTATGCTTGCTGCCGTGGCACACCTGTCCTGTTTTGTGGATGCCCTTATTTCATCAGATCTTGGCACTGGTAAGTAAATGTGGTCACCTACAGACAATAGCAGAGTGGTGGCATTTAATGTTAGTTGCAATGCTTCGTTTTTACTTTATTGCTCTTCATCTGTACCTTCACGAATCAGCACAGTAAAGAACTGTGGCATGTATTTGAGGCATGACAGCTTATTCTGGTGTACTTTGACAAGCAAACATGCACCACCTTAACACTCATGGTTCATGCAAATGTTTTTTAAATCTGTTTTAATGCCTTGATTGCTATCCTTGAAATCACAGGTGCCATGCAGAACGGGCAGAAAGAATTTCAAATTCCATTGCACATCGAGTTGTCACTAGGCAACAGAGTTTTGAATCACTCGTCAAACAGCAGCGGCCCTCAAAGACACCACAACGCAGTTGTCACGTATGATGAGCACAGAATAATTTATTTGGTTCAAACAAACATACCAAAATGAACTTATTCTAATATTTCTCATAAAGTAGGTAAAAAAATGAGAAGGGTTCAATGCTGATGAACCGAATATGGCGCGAAAGCATTAACTGCGGGTTACCGAGCGTTCTTCTTTTCCTTTTTATTTTTATTTTTCTTTTCCTTTTTCTTATTCATCTTCTTCTCCTTTTTTTTCTTTTTCTTTGTTTCCTTTCTCTTTATTACTTTTCTTTTTCTTAAATAGGGACACGGACACGGCACGCAGCGACGAGCGGCTAGACCTGCTCAGAAATGTTATCTCATTGCTCATGTCTATTTCTTAGTGGAAGCATTTGCTGACATGGCTGTCTTTTCTTCACAGCAAGTTAATGTGCAGACCTAATCAATGTGAATTCCGTAGTAGCGCTACATGCATTGTCGATTCCAGTGTAATATTCAGAAATGTTTGGTTATGTAGTTAAAAGCCTAAGCTGAGTTTCATCTTACCGTTTTCCCAGGCACTGACATGGAGCCTGAAACAAGGCAAGAATTTGAAAGGACATACTGTGCTCGAGTAGTGCAGGTATGTTGGTACTCACATCTCCTTTGTGCGTGCTTTGCTCGTTGACAGTATGCCTCACTGTAGTTAACTGCAAAACAGACTTTTTAAAAGGTAGTTTACTGTATAAGTGCAATAACTTTTGTTTAACTTAATAAGTTTATTAAATGAATATACAAATAATAATTGAATATAGAACAGGCTGTTCTTGGCAAAATATTTTTAATTTAATTTAGTAAATAAGCTTAATATGCTTATTTAATAAATTACTGAATATGAAAACAAGCAGCCAGTTTTTCAGGATTTTTACTGAAACTAGATAGTGTGATAAAAGAACAGAGTATTTAATGTGTACCTCTGCTCGCATTCACACTACACAAACAGGAACACACATATGGTTGCCTTCTAAGGATAATTCTTCCTGTATAGGTATAAAATCATGAAGGTTTTGTGCAAGTTAGACTAGCCATCAACTACATGCAGCCTTGGCTCGTGCAGTACTGATGGGATCTTCGAAACGAGTGAGGGCATCACTGCTGGAAATAGTGTCCATACGTTCGAAAAGAAGAAAACATCATCGGTCGTGAAGAGTGTCAGAGCTTTGTGACGTATCTCAAGTTTGAAGACGGCCATCTGAAGTTGCGCCACAGCCATCCATTCTTCTGTCAGGTACAGGTGGCCATCTACGTCACCAAAACTGCATGCTTATTTTTTGTGTACAGTAGGAAGCAAATCGTAACTGCTGTTGTGGAAAGGAATGAAACTTTCCTTTCAAAATACATTCCTCAACTGGAAGACTTTTACCGTTGTTTCTTTATTAAAGAAATTGTACTGTGAGCTGACGCTCACACAAGATGTCTTGCTCAATATGTGTTCACTGTATGCCGTTATGCAACCATGTTCCTCTCGCCGTACAGTAACCAAATCTACATAGGGCCTTTCTATAAAGCAATTGCTTGTACAAGCTTCGACAACAATTTTGGCATTAAAGACTGTTCTGAGCATGAGCATGACTTTGTAATCAAAAGTACAGCTTGTTCATCAAAAATCTATGCAGTGGTTTTTGGTTGTACAGTCCAAGTTTTCACTATTGAATCCCAGATATAGAAGCCTAATTTGACGGTGCAAAATGCAAAAACTGTATACTATGTGATTTGAGCATTTCATGCAGTTTTTGGAGTACAACACTCCTGTGTTAATTAACCGTAGATGGTCAGAATTATTATCGGGCCCTCTACTACGACGTCTCTTAGCCAAGTGCACCTTTGAGATGTTCATCTTCACAGACTGTCTTTGCCAAAACTAAACAGTCAGCATGGTGTGTTTCTATTCGTACAGTGGAGGCCTAACGGTATCTGTAATGGTGAAAACATCTCCAAGGATGCAGAAAAGGGTTCTGTTTACCCTAAAGAGATGGGAACCTCAGGGATGAGCTAATACTCCCCTATATGACTGAGAAGCAAGACATGGATCCTGGCTGTTTGGACGATGAATCATCTAGGTATGTACACAAAATTAAATCATGTTGAATAAATGGTAAGCCAAAATTTTGTGCTGTCCTGGAAAATAGTTTCAATGCGCTTTTCTCTGAAATACGGGACTTTGGAGTTTAGCCAGTACACAACACGTATGAAAAATATCAGTCATGGATGAGATGAGGAAGATGGGAATGCGGTTCTGCAATATTTCATGTGTTTTGATGCGCTGAATTACACCCTCTACGTGTATTCTTACTTGTGCAATTTTATACGTTGCTTTAAGTTAATGTTCTGAGAAAAGTTACTTTCCCCACAGAAAGTGGCGGCAGGATCAGAACTCCACTTTTTACAGCCACACCTACTCTAATTTCAGGAAAACCCTTGTGGGCTAGAATTGTGTATACCCTTCTTCAATTAATTTCAGAAACCCACTGTCAAGAACAAATTCAGTGTCTGAGCAGCGCCCCTAGTGTGACTTTCATTTGAAAACAATGAGTCCTGATGGGGCAGTCGCTACTAGAAACTTGACAGTAAATCCATTCTTGTAGGAGAACAACACATGCTGTTGTATTACTTCTGTGGGCATTTCGGTGCGCCTTCTGTACAGTCGACTACTAGAGCGCACTGGGGATAATTTGCTTTGAAACAATCAGGCAGTGTTTCACGCATTAGATAAGTCTCTAGTTTATATATCCATTTCGTGTGGACGGCATGAATAATTCTCGAAGCTGTTGTCTCATGAATATCAAGCACTATGGCAATGGCACTAAATGGCAGCCCGTGCTTAAACTTTAAAAGAAAAACTAAAAGCTTATTTGGGAGGTTCACCTAACTGCCCTTTTCCCTCATTTGAGGCATTAAGCTTAGCAGCAAAGAGATGACATTTTCGTCAACCCCGCACAATTCATATATTGCCCCAGGTGTTAGCTACACTGTCTCGTAGCACCCCAAAAAGCAGGACCTAGTATTCAGGCCCAAAGCTTAATCAACAAGCAGCATACAAAAACAGCTCCAAGAGCTTCTTGCAGGCCTTTTCCGGTTCGTGCCCCTTGACAAGAAGAAGCTATACTACCATCTGTTGTGCACCAATGGCTCGGCTCCGGCACTTTACGGACTACCCAAGGTCCACAAACCTGGCGTTCCCTTGTGACCCATAGCAGACTTCACCAGGTCACCGCTGCATAAACGTTCAGGATACCTGCACAAAGTACTGAGCCTCTTAGCAGGAAAATCTAGGACACACGTAAAAAATTTTTTGGATTTTGTTGAAAAACTCCGTAGCTTGAAGTTGGACGCAGCTGAAGTGATAGTGTCCTTTCACGTAGGGTCCCTGTTCACCAGTGCGCCTATCGCTCTAGCCGTCAGTACGTGCGAAGAAGTGCTCCGAAGGGACAGTGCTTTCGCTGAACGCACACTCTTTGATGTCGCCGACCTGTGTACATTGTTGCGATTCTGCCTAAGCAAAACTTTTTTTACCTACCACTCGAAGTTCTACAAGCAGACAGAGGGTTCGGCAATGGGCGCTTCAATATCGGTCATCACCGCTAACATTGTTATGGAGGCTCTGGAAGAAAAAGTTCTCGGCAGTTTTACGCCAGCCCCAAAAGTATTTTACCCTTATGCGGATGACTATTTTTGTATCTTGCAAAGAGAAGACACCTCTCCTTTTTTGCATGCTCTAAATTCAGTGGAACCGAATCTGTAGTTCACTGTCGAATTCGAAAAGCAAAACTGCCTGCCATTTCTCGACTTGCTTGTGAACCGGAAAAACCACGATCTTCCGTTCACCGTGTACCGCAAGCCCACACACACTGCCCGTTATCTGGATATTAACTCGAACCATCCAATGGCTTACAAGAAGTCGGTCGTTTCTTCACTTGTAACTCGTGCCAGAACGATCTGCAACGACCAAAACAGGCAGTGCGAGCTTAAGAAGGTACGGCACGAGCTTTGCAAGAATGGATATCCCACGCATTTTATTTCGAAGATATAGAAAACTGTTTCGCAACCTAGGATAACCATTTCCAAAAGTTTTCCGGCCAGCGCAAGGATCCCTTATTTGCGTGGTGTTAGCGAAGCTCCTTCCCGCGTATTTTCAAAATATGACTTGTGCATTGGACACGTGCCGGCCTGCAAGCTTCGCAATATGCTTATTAAAGTTAGGGACCCTCTGCCCTCTGTTCGATTCCCTGAAGTGGTCTATAAGATACCCTGTGGCGACTGCAGTGAAGTTTATATCGGTGAAACTGGGAAATTCACACGAAGTTTGAAAGAACACCAGCGTGACGTCCGAAACAATAAGATTGCTGCAGGAACACTGGTAGAGCACGCGCACATGACGGGGCACCAAATTGCCTGGGACGATGCTACAATCTAAGCTAAAGAAAAGAATCTAGCAACGCGGCTGCTGCTTCAGTCGTCGTCAGCTTCGCCTTTAAATTTCAATTCCCTCGCCTTGTCCGCCTGGTTGTGATAAAGGAACCCGTAGGGGTTCCGAAACGTCTTCTTTTTTCATGATAACTTGGTGAGCGACTGAAATTCTTTTTACTCAACTACCATGCCTGACCAGACGAACCTTCGTTGAAACCTTGCCTACTATTATTATAACGTCCCGTCTGCCCAACATATTACGCTCAGAAGAAAACGAAATTTTGTACACCGCAGCGCACACGTGGGGAACAAACCATGACTTCTGATTTACATGGCAGACAAATGAGCTAAGAATAGACGTCTTTTCAATTTTTGCAGCTCACGTGAACATAAACGGTCAATTTTTAAGGGCGCATAAAGCACAATTTTGAGCCCCATAACATTCCGTAGCATTTTTTAAATTGTGGGCCACATTGTGCCGGCAAGGTATCACAATCAATTTCTTTCGATTCCTGTCAAAGTCTTGAGGAAATGCATTTAAACTACGTTTACCCTTTTTAATCAATTTCTCGCAGGCTGCCGCAATCACAGAGCTCAGGTAACCAGTACTATTCAGTCTAGTTACTTTATGTCCAGCGCTCTCCACCACTGCGTTGTCGCAAGAGTTTTGTAGGGCAGCACCAATGTTGGAAAGAACAATGCCTATTTTCACTGTTTTTGAATGCCATGAAGAAAAATTCAAGGGTGCTTTATAGATCTAGGGCAAAAAAACCACGCCTTCGAAGCGCTAGGGAATATCCAAGAACTGCAATCAATTTTCTTGGGGCAACTCAGCTGTGAATTTTAAACCTCAACCGCATTCCTTAGCCTTAGATTTTTTGGCATCACGAACTAGGTATATCAGCCCTCCTTTGTTAACAAAAAAAATTATGAGGAAGCTTAAGCTTTGCCTTTAACAATGAAACGCGATAGCACAAGAAACATTGTAGTGCGCCCGGCATTGGCAGACGCAACCGCTTTCATTACACGTCTCTCAAGAGCGAGCTCGTTGGACGCTTCATGCCCTAGCGGTGACGTCATCGCTTCCCCTAGCGGCCTCTGCGAGAGAACCTTTCGGCTCCAGTTCGCGCGTACAGGCGTTTCTTCGCTTACAATGCGGCTGAGGCGTGCACTGAGAAGGGAGGCTCTGTTTCGAATTCCTACATAGAGCAACTTGCTATACTCATTTTTATTTATTAATCCTTCCAGACGTAGAAGCGCTGCCAGCCACCTTGCCGAAACGCGCGGGCCTCAAGTTGCAGTCGTAGTTCGTCGGCAACATCGTTGCCGATCCGAGCCGGCGCGATGAAGATCTCGGAGGCCATTCCCTGTGCATGCATGCGCCATCATGCGTGCGCCGCACGCATGATGGCGCTACGTGCACGCCAAGCGAAGAGGAAGTACAGCGGAAAAGAAATTTGCCACTCGCTTAACTGCGTGTTCTGTAATTCTGTAATTTACATGCTCATAATTATTATTATACGCCACGATACACCTCTCTAAGGCACATTTCTGAGACAACACCGCAATCAATAGACGCGCCTTTGTCCATTCGAACCATCTAGTTCGGTGGTGGAGTGAAGAAGGGCGTTCTGGGCGGCTGAGGCTGAAAATGTCGCTTGCTGGAAACAGCGCATCGGCCGTTGGCCGAGGTCTTTCGACTCCTCAGGAAACTACCGAAACGTACAAAGTTGTCCTTCCACGCCTGCCCACCGGTAATGTTGTCCTTAATACCGTTTTCCTGCATGCCGACCTTAAGGGTCGCCCGTACCGAGCACCTGACTTTCGAGACGCACTTGCACAGATTTTGGACCTCCGGGAAATTTTGTGCATTGGTCAATACCAAATGAGCCACGTGTGGATGGTTACCTGCGAGAGTAGTTCTTCAAAGCAGAAGCTAATTAACAAAGCAGAGTTCCCTGTGAAAGGACTTCGGTGCATGGTGTTCGACCCGGATACTAATGTCAAGGTTAAGCTCCTTTGGCTTCCACGCTATATGGAGCACCGGAGGATTGTGGAAGCTTTCGAGCCTTATGGACCGATTCAATCTGTGGAACGTGAAAAGTGGCGGTGCGCAGGGATGGAGCACATGGAAACGGCGAACCATGAAATCTCCCTCACGCTCAAGGACGGAGTGTCAGCAAGTACAATTCCTCACACTCTTAATGTTTATGGGGTGCAGGCATTAGTGCTTATCTCAGGGAGACCTCCACTGTGTCTTAGATGCAGCCGGGTAGGTCATGTACGGCGACAGTGCCGAACGCCTCGATGCACCCAGTGCCGGCGCTTTGGCCATAGAGTGGAGAACTGTGTATTAAGTTATGCCGATAGACTGCGTCAAGGCCAGTGGTCACGAGAAGATGACGTGGCGTCCGAACATATCATGGATGTGTCAGAGGTTGTTGATGTAACTGGTGAGTTAGGTCGTGAACCTCAAATTGATGGGGACCAGAAGCCTTCTGCACTTCACACCAACTCAGAAGAATCTGCAGTGACTGGCCATCAAGAACCAGCGTCTCCAGAGCCAAAACCGCCGGACCCGGGCCCGCCTGTGAGTGCCACTCAGAGTGTTGCGCTTGCTGCCCAAGAACCACCTGTCATTGAAGGACGTCTGGATATGCCTCCTATGGAATCAATGGAGAAGATACTGCCAGTGGATGCTCGCCTATCCTCCTTCGTCACTGATTCTCCTTCGTCGTTGGAGGGTAACAGTGAGCCGTCTGTGGCGCCGATCTCTGGTGCGTCCGGTTCTCTGTCGGCTGTCAGTGTGGCAGCGAGCGATGTGCTCCAATCAGGTTCGTGGGCCGAAGCCTTGAGTGTCTCAGAGGAGGACATGGACAACACAGTGCCTTTGAAGCGTCCCGCAGATGATGAGGTGTGTATCGATGGTGCTGGCCAGAAGGCACACTGTGTAGAGGCCACAGGAAGGGTGACTTTAAAGAGGAGGGCGATGTCTGCCCGAAAGGCCGCCAATTTGCAGGCGGGCCACCCGATTCCAGGGGATGATGTTCAAAAGGACTAGTACTAAAAATGGCTAGAATCGCAGCATATCAAGTCGCTACCCTTAACGTCAGGGGTATGCGTAATCGTCGGAGACAGCAGCAGTTAAGACATCTGTTAAAGAAATTGAGTGTGTCTGTAGCAGCAATTCAGGAAACAAAGTTGTCCTCCGACGAAGAGACGGAAGCTGCTCTTCAGCCGTTTTTGCCGGAATATAACATTATTGTTAGCCACGCTAGAGGCTTGTCCGGAGGGTGTATGCTATTCCTGGCCAAAACACTAGAGATGACAGCCATGTCTTATTGCATAGATGGCGAGGGACGACTTATATGCTGTGACCTCACAATCTCAGGTGTGCAGTGGCGAATTATTTGTGTTTACGCCCCTGTAAAACAGCGAGACAGAAGGAATTTTTTTCTTTCATTAGTTAATCATTTGTGCACAGATCGCAAAATTATGTTGTTGGGAGATTTTAATTGTGTTTGTAGGGATGAGGACCGATCAGCATTATGTAAGAGATATGACCCTAGTGCTGCATTACTTAACGATTTGGCTTGTGAATACAACCTTGTGGATGTGGGGCAGGAAAAAGGCGAGAGTATTCATTTCACTCATTTTCAGTTCTCCTCTAATGCCCGCCTTGACAGAATTTATGTTTCTGCAGACATGTTAGCAAATTTGTTTGGTTACTGGGTGCGGCCCATCTTCTTCAGTGACCATTGTATGGTGTCTCTTCAGGTAGGGAGGTACAGTCGGCAGATACTTCACCCTCGGTGGGAACTGTGGAAAATGAATAACTGTCTGCTCTCAGATGAAATCTTTAAGCGTGCTGTACCTACTTGTTTGAAAGACATATGGTCACGCCATGATCTGTCAGTTTTTCAAAAATGGGACTTGTTCAAACAGGAAACCAAAAACTTAGCAATTGAAGCCTCTGCAAGAATCGCGTTCCTAAAGAGACACCACCTTCGTGAGCTTGGGCGCACTCTAACTGAGCTACATGAGCTAGAGAGGGTTAGCCCGGGTGCCTATGTTGAAGAAATTAATAACGCAAAGGCAGAGCTTCAACAAATTGCGGCGGAAAGATACAAGGGGGCCCTAATAAGATCTAGGACTCGAAGGTTTCTTGACGAGCAACCTTCACGTCGGGCCCTCAGTGATGAAAGAGAGAATGCTCTTACGAAGGAAATATTGGAAATTCAGTATGGTGGTTGCACATATAGTGATGCTCCTAGTATTCTTGCTGCTTTCTATGATTATTATCGAAAGCTGTTCGGCAGTTGTAAAGATCCAAATCAGGGTTTCGATTATAATTCCTTACTTGAGAACTTTCCTCGACTAGACGATGAGAAATGTTCTGTAGTAGAGGGACCCATCACTTTGGAAGAAATTAAATCAGCCATTTCAGACCTTCAGAACCAGAAATCTCCTGGCCCAGATGGTATTATTAGCGAATTTTATAAAACATTTTCGCCTTGCCTAACGCCTGTTTTGATGAAAGTATTCCAAGCATCTTATGATGTGGGTTTCCTGCCTCCCACTTTCTATTCAGGCCACACAATATTAATACCCAAAAGCAAAGATACTAATCGATTGAAAACTGTTGAAGGATATCGTCCAATTTCCCTCTGTAATGTTGATTACAAAATTTTTGCCAAGGTCCTTTGTTCTCGTTTGCAGCTGGTTATCATGGACTTGATAGGTTCGCATCAGGTATGCGGTATCAGAGGGCGCAGTATTCAAACACACATCCATATTGCACGTTCAGTAATCAAGACAGTATCAGATGAGACAGGCCAAGTAGCTCTGATTCAAATTGACCTGGCGAAGGCGTTTGATAAAGTTCGGCACAATTTCTTGTTCGCGGTCTTGGAGAATGCAAACATTGGTGACGTTTTGCTCAAAGGCATAAGGCTGTGCTATATGAACTTGTATACAAGACTAATTGTTAATCAGAAGCTAACGAAACCAATACCACTGGAATCATCTGTTCGTCAAGGATGTCCACTGTCTCCACTGTTGTTTGGCTTATATCTGGAACCCCTCTGTCTCAGTGTAATTAACAGTGCAGCCATCCGTGGTTTCCCTCTGGCTCAATGTGAAGTTAAGATTTTAGCTTACGCGGGCGATATCGCCCTCTTTTGTTCTGACAAAAAGAGTGTACTTGAGGCTTTACACTTGACTGAACAGTTCTGCGATGTATCAGGCGCGGCCCTTAATTTAGATAAATCCAAAGGTTTTTGGTTGGGACACTGGGGCACTAGACCAAGCCAGTTTGGAGGCATATGCTGGGACTGTAGTCCTCTTCAGTACCTAGGGGTTCCGCTGCACCAAGTTCGTAACAGCGCAGCCTACTGGGATTCACAAATCGTACCTATGCGGCGACAAACGCAGGCTTGGATGGGTAGGGAACTCTCAGTGTTTGCTAGGGCACAGGTCTGTAACATATTTTTGTTTGCAAAGCTTGCGTATGTCCTTCAAGTCCTGCATTGTGCGAGGAGCAAAGCACAAGTTATACACAGAATATTTGCAACATTTGTGTGGCGCTCTCAATTGGAGCCCATGCGGCGTGACAACTTGTTTCTTCCCTTAGAGCCTGGTGGAGTGGGCCTTGTTCACTTGTTTGTGCATCAACTTGTCTCCCGTTTTTTCTTTTTTAAATCGGCAAACCATCCGTTTCTTGTAACTGTGCTCATTAGGCGCCTTAGTCCACATTTGCATTACTTATTCGCACCAACTGGGCAGGCTCGTGAGGGGCGTTTATGGGGATTCCTTAAGGAGGTTGCTGACACTTTCAATTTTCTCACTGTGCGTTTCTCTGTAGATTACCTGTATAGCCTCTCGAGAAAGCAGATGAACCAGGCTCTCACTGAGTCTTTGTTCCCTACACCGTTGTATCGGCAGCCTTATCTGGGGTTTTTGGACACCACTGTTCTAAAGCGTGTTAGGCAAATGTGCATTCAGGCAGCTGCAAAAACGTTCTTTTTCAAATTACATACAGCGACGTTGCCTGTCAAGACATTTCTTCACAATAAGGAGATGTTTGTGCCCTGGTCGGTAAATTGTCGTCTCTGTAACGTGCCTGAGACAATTGATCATTGCTTTATTCTGTGCCGTGATGCTATGTTCTTTTGGGACATACTACAAAGAACTCTTAAAAAGGACATTGAAATTACGTCTTATACAATTAGATTTTTGCCTCCTGACAAAAACTCTGTCGTGCCTTACGATCTATTTGTGTTGATGGGGCTGTTCAGCCTGTGGAAAATCCGCATGATCGACAGGCATGCAGAGCCACCAAGATCGTCGAAATCCGTGTTTCGGGAGCAGTGTGCTTTGGTGAGAAGTGTATATGCTGCACGTGAAGAACCTCCAAACTTGATGCCGTATCTAGACGCATGTTTATGTCTCCCAGACTTTTGATGTTCTGATGATTGTGCATTGTCGGGCTGAGGATATGACGGGCTCGTATTAAGCAGCCCGGTAACTTTAGACATGGACATGTTTAAGTAAGTGGAGTTGTTCCTTTTTACGGAAGTTTTTCCATGCAATAAAGAAAAAAAAAAAGTTCGCGTGGTGGAGTGGTTAGCGTGCTCGTCTCGGACCCCGAAGGCCCGCGTTCGATTCCTCAGGTCGACAACTTTTCTTGCTCGTTTTTATTTATTAATGCTTCTGGGATTTTTCGCTCACGGCCAACGCCGGACGACGCGGGACGGCGGCCGCCGACGAAGATACCGACTTTTCTGCGACACGGAGCCCTTAACGCTACCGCGTTAAAACAGGTAGTCGTCCACATAGCGAAACGCGGTTTCCGTCTATAGGCTGTCATAGATGGCCCGATTTATTTATCTGTCTATTAATTTGTTTATTTATTTATTTATGACACCTTTGACAGAAAGATGTTGCTAAGGGCCGGTGCTACCTTGGAACCATTACAGACTTGGATGAATGGCTGACCTCACCAGAAACGTGTAGAACAAATAGAAAGCCAACAGTTTTAAAAAGCTTCTACAAAAATACCGCACCGGAGAATAAACTTCTTCTCGTCATTAAGTTCAGTAATACACTCCTTTACAGTAATCATAAGTTCTGGTTGGGGTATTGCATAAACCAAGTTTCAATATCGATACTGAACTCATGGCAACCGCCTGGGTTACCGTCCTTAAGGTATTGTACGACAGTTGCGGAATTAGACACCAATGGATCTTCGAGGTCTAACGTGGAGAGGTGCTCCTGCAAAAACCCAGAAACAGTATATTGCCATGTTCCCTTTCTGAAACCATTCAGCACAACGGTAGGTGCTGCTTATATGTTTTTTGAGAGGAAAAAAGCGGACGTTTCAAGCCTGCAGCGTTTTTTTGCACTGACAAGTCCTCTCCTCCGGTGATCCTCTAGGAAGGCTAAGGCACGTTTTTTAAATTCTTATCACTCTTTACTGTAGCAGTGTTAAAGTTCTTCTCCAGGGTTGGACGAGGCTTGTCCACATACACAGGTTCCGGAATCACCACAAAGGAATCTTATTTATCAGACTGTATAAGAGACAATTCAGACGACACTAGGAAGTCGACGACAGGCTTTAGGCTCCTTGAGTTGCGTGGCCTACCTGAGCAACACTCCACAACTTGGGCACATTCCTGCGTACATCGTAGTCGCATGTCCTACACCGCTAGGCAGATGTTCTTAACCACGGCAAGCTTTTCGATGGGGGATATCGCCGGTTCTAGGCAAAACTTTGGACCACGTAGTAGAAGTTCGCTCACATGCCAGCGAAGGTAAGCATTAATCAGAGACACGGCTTTTTCCTGGTGTGCAGATATTTTTCTTCTTCTGCCTAGGCAGCAGTGGAAAATTAGAAGCCCACAGGAAATCTGTAGCTCTCACCGTGTTTGCCTTCCAGTTAATGAAGTTTCTTATTTGTTGACGGTAGTCTTACCCGGGTGAGCAAATACAACATGCAGGTAATTTTGAAAAAACCGGGCTTGCCTCCATCATTCTGACCGTAGGTGCGGTTCACCCTCCGTGCATGCCCAGCCGACCGTTGCAGAAATCTGAACCAGGCTTGCGTATTCGTAGCAATCGTTCCTTGCTTGAACTGCCAGGCCGTACCTCTGACTTTGAAGACGCACGGCGCCACAATGGATGCCAGACAAGCAGGATTGCAGAAGAAACTCGGAGGAAAAATTGAATCCGATGCACAAGAAACGTACTGTAGTAGAGCGGTAAGCAAGGCTATATGGTTAACGTTCATCTTTTCCACGAAGGGGAGTACTGCGCTAAAAAACACACGGACAAATGAAAAAGTGGTGGACAGGACGTGCGCAGACTCGCAACAGAGTTTTAATGGCCGAAAGATGACAAATATACAGTGAAGAAAAAGAGAACATTATGCCCCGAGGCCATCGAAATGCATATATAAGCGTTTCGGTCACATGTTTGCGTCCAAATACTTCACCTCACAATCTGCTAGTGCAACAGTAGGATAACTAATACAACCACGTGCTTTCTTCTTGGTAATATACGCCTCGAAAGGCTCTCGTGTGTGGCGGGCCCAACACTGTAAAGAAATGTGTGTGAAATTACAGGCATTTTTAAAGAACATTTCTGTCCCCGTATAGAGAATATCTTTTCTACTTAATTTACCGGAACACGTTATAAAAAGCACCAGTAATTTTCTGTTTTCAAGCCGAAACTGCCCCGCCGGGGTGGCGCAGTGGTAAGACGCCCGACTACTGTGCCAGAGTTCCCGGGTTTGAACCCGACCTCGGCTGCTGCGTTTCGATGGAGGCGAAACTAAGTGGCGTCCGTGTGCTGTGCGATGTCAGCGCACGTTAAAGATCCCCAGGTGGCCGAAATTACTCCGTAGCCCTCCACTATGGCTCCCCTTTCTCTCTTTCCACTTTCCTCCCACCTTCCTCCCTTCCCGTACGGCGCGGTTCAGGTGTCCACAGAAACAAGTGTGACAGATACTGCGCCTTTCCCTTCCTGTGAACCAACCAACAACAACAACAACATCCAGCCGAAACCTAAATTGGAAGGCGAAGCATGCGATATATTTTTGCCGTCTGTTCCATTTTCTACCGCAAACTCATTTTTACTTGAATAGTAGGTGAATGCTGAATGGAAAGGGAAATGTTATTACAACCTTGAAGAGGCTGTTCGACGAACGGGTGCGTAACGATTTCGATTGTAAAGAATCTAAATAGTGGCGCCACATTGAGGTCCGTTGTTGGTTTGCTCCCTACTACACTAGACAAGTCCACTTGTCAAAACATTGTGTCGACTTGCGAACTGAGACTCCCCCGCTCTCTTGTACAGTGCTCTTTTATATTGCACTTAGGGTAGTAACATAATATTTTTCAGTACCATGCAAAGTAAGATATCTGCAGCATCTACACTTGTCATCTAGAAATATGGCTATTGTTCAAAAAGCTACTTCTGAAATCTGAAAAAAAAAAACTGTGCATGCTACAGGATATGCAATGACATAAAATGTGCCCAGAAAAAAACATGACTTATTGAACACAGCCCAGAATAGGAACAAGTGAAAGCAGGTTGCCTAAGCTTTCTGAGTGGTTAGCCACAATACACTATATTCCTGGAAAGCTTTTTGTGTCTCTGGAGGAAAGGGAAAGAAATGCATGGCCTCTGTCCTTGTGATGAGGGTAGCGGTTGTTCATTGTACGGTTTATGGATAAACGGGTAAAGTGGGAAGCTGGATGGGATGAGGATTCGCTAATGCTGAGCAAGGCAACATGCCATGGCACAGGAACAAAATACTATATCCTTCCCTTTCTTGCACACCCTTTACTGTAGAGCCACAGAAAGTTCTCCAAGAGTATAGCGTGCTGCTGTTTGGTAAAGCTGAAAAAATGTGCGCTGATGTATTTTATATTTCTATCAAAAAGGCAGAGTACCTGCACTCCGCCACTCCCTTGGTTCAATGTCTTCATGCAGGCAGAATAGAAACAGCTCATCTTCGTGGCTGTGAATGTCTCTTATATGATTTAGAAGAGACTTCCACTTTGGAACACTGAGTTCTTTGTGGCCCTCGCTAGAGGCAGCTGACCAGTAGAGGTGGTTGCTAACAGCCTGTGTCCATGCCATGAGCTTTTTGCAGTCGCTCCTTTTGGCCGCAGCAAGTAAGTTCTTGCGAACACTTGACAGCAATATTAAAAAAAAAAGTGATGCACAATTGCTTGCAAGAATGCATAACAGAAGCAAGAATATTCTGATCCACCAAGAAATAACCTGCACAATACCTTTCACGACATGCCACACATCGAATTTTATTTGGGCATGTCAGTCAGTCACAGCAAATGCTGTTTGAACCTGGTTATCATGGAGAAAGTCAAGGCCACGTTTCAGACATTCAAGTTCTATGTGGCTGCTTCCACCAACTTCGTTGGACTGTAAAATGTGAAAAAAAATTGAGTGCTTGTATTGACACAATGTAATTGTATGTCCCTTGGAGACAGAAGGAAAGTGAAGTGACCGTTTGCCGCTAAGAATTGTCTTCTTGCACTGCTAGTTACATCAACAGCATGCTACAAAAAACATGCTGAAGTTGAAACAAAACTGCACAAGTTCAAAATGTAATATTTTGTTGTGCTCAAGATCCAGGAAGGAATATGTGCCGAACATTGCGCTGAATCCAGGCGAATCAGCCCAGCCATCACCAGCAAGTTTCACATCTTGCTCAGTAACACCAGCAAGCAAGACTTGCTTTTCTTTTTTCCACGCCTTAAGAAAAATTCTAGGAGCAATGAGCAGTTGCAGTCAATTGCTTAAAACAATTTTATAAGAAGTTTGCTTACTGTCTCAACGGCAGGCCAGACGTGAGAACGTTGGATGTTAAAAAACGTCCTCTCTCCAAAAACTTGCACACCGATGAGAGAAAGCATTCTAAATGTAGCGGTGGGGTTGCACCCACTGAATAGTACGGCTGAGGAGAGCCGTAGGTTTATGACAGGCAGCTGTTGGATGCAATCTTGGTATTGCCATGAACAAATGTGGCCTGACTTACAGACTGTATGCGCACGGAAGAGTGCCTTTGCAGCCGACATGACATTTGCAAGGTGCAAAACAGTAGCGGCACAAACTCAAGAGCTCCTCAAGGCGCTTCTCCTCGACTAAGATAATTCTCTCCTTCTCGCTGTTGTCATTGCTGTCCTTATTACAGTCCTCACTGCAGTTTTCTTGATCAGAGTCGATACTGCTGGAAGAAATAGCAACCGTTCAGCTAAGTTGCACAACATAAAGAAACAAAAGACATGAAAACTTACTGCACCTACTTTGATTTCTGGCTTTTTAAGATTAGTAATCTTCATCAACAGTAATATAACATACCCATGATCGCAGTCGTCCAAGGGGGAGTAGTCATTATCACGACTGAATGTGCTATCACTGTCATTGCCGTAGTCACTCAGCTCATCATCGTGGTCACCACAGTCTTCTTCACGCAAGGTGGTGCACAGCTGAACCTGGGTGGCTGTGCTGATCATGAAGGCACCAACCGGAATACCTGGAAAACATTTGAGGTACATGCAGCAATTATTAATACTGAATGGCATTTGTTTCATTCAAGCAGTAGTGTCCTCAAGCTCAGTTTTTACTGAAATTAAAATTATTGTGTATGATATGAGCCCAACAGTTCTCTCAACAATGTGCATATTTATTCACTTTACTGAAAGAAAGCACATGTCTGGGACATAATGGAAAAGGCATCCTGAAATAACGAGGCCATACCTATAGAAGCACCACAAGGCTTTTTCTGTGCTGCCTTTGATGCCACTCTTCTTTTTTCACATTTGCTCGGAATGCTTTAGAACCCTTTACTGGTATTTGCTGCATTAGAACTTGAAGAGACTTGTCAGTACTGTTACAAAAATTCGGTGCAGGGTCCTTAGCAGCATCTGTCAGTGCTTGACTTGCTGCACAATTACTCCTGATCTGTACTGCTGTTTGGTGTGCATTCTTAACTGTCTGGTATGCAGCATCCAGCTGCAATGTCATTTTTCATGCATTCTTCATTTGCACTCTCATCTGGTGTGCAGTCTTGATCTGGCAGCAGTTCAGTAAGAATCTGAAAGCCATAAGCCATATGTTGCTATTGTTGTAAACAGAACAAAGTGTGCTTCGGTATGAGTAAAATCTTGTGGTTAGTTTCATAAACCCATTTTGTTGACTGGTGAGCTCTATGCAAAGTGAGATTATTTCTTATATACTGGGTGTTTTTAGAAGGTCTAAAATTTATAAAGAACGTTAACTAACCTTATATTAATTTTAGCCCTGAGGCTAAATTGGGGTATATGGTGGACACCAGTAAGAGGCAGAAGGCTTGCATTAATTCATTAAATTACTACAGGTTAATTCACCTTTTATGATTACATTACGTTGTATTTGCAGATTTGAAGCTCCTCCTGCTAAGAAAACGATCTCTCTAAAAATTTACACCCTGAGAGGCTACTTCACGCACTAAAGCAGGAATTATGCAAATACAACATATCCCCAAGAGACAACTGAAAAAAAAATACGTATATTTTTAATTACCAAAAAATAGAAGCACTATGCCTGTTTCCTAATCTCTGCCGCAGTCACTGATATAGCCCAAGGTCTAAAATAAGCTTAAAGCAAGTTACCTTTCTCTCAAAAGCTTCTACTTGCTAGAAAAAACGCAGTACGCATATTACATGTGATCTTTATCTGCATTCACTAATACAACAGTACACGAATAGACGTTAACCATTGGGATAGCTGTATAGCCCGCCAGCACTCCTCTATGTCATCGCTCTGGGAGGTTAGAAACATTGAAGGGAAACAGGCAAAGCAGACTATTGCACACCTCGTGTTTATGAAGGTCTTCTGCATTGTGTTTTTTTTATTTTGATTTGTAACTGCGCAATGGATGCGGCAAGTTATGGTGCAGTTTGCTGCCGTTCTGGTTCCAGCGCCGTCCATTTCACTACTATCGAAAGTATTGCATCCTCGAAATTACGCGCCATATTCTACACAGAGCGCCGGTTCGCGCAGTCAAATTCTCATAGAGTTAATACACAAATTCTTACCTCAAGCTTCCTCCTTTTGACGAAGGCTGACCTCGATGGCGGTGACGAGCTCGTGTGCGCGAAGACAGACGATACTGCGACCGGTTTCAGTCGAGCTGACTTTGTTGGCAGGCCCAATGAACGCATTATCGACAGGCTCTGGTGATAGTATTCATCACGAAAAAGATGAATGTTATTTTTTGGGCGAATTTTATTCATTTTGTCATAGGAGGTCCCCCGGACAGTTTTTACTTCGGGACCTCCTTCTGTAATACTCATAACCATGTGCAAACATCTAACAATGAGAATAAATGCGATGATGATGCTCAGAGCATAGCACTGTTGTCTTTGACGGATTGGAATCCTTTCGCTTAACAGCAGTCATCCACATCGCGAAAAGCTTCTTATTTTGCGGGAAATAATGAAAGAACACATCGTCACGGCCGCCGGTGTTCGTGCAGCTGCGCAGAACGCCGGCATGATGGGTCTATCGCGTAATTCGATACTGTACACGTTTATGTACCTTACAACAAACAAAAACGCACAAATACAGGAACACCGGGCAGCTCCAGGTAGCTTATGCAGGTACGCACACAAAAAGAAGTAGGGCCGAGGAGGCTGTTGTGGTTGTTGTGGCTGTACGAAGAAGGAGAAGAAAATGCACGGGCCTGCTACTGGCTCTGTAGCTGTTGTTGTTGTTGTTGTGGCTGTAGGAAGAAGGAAAAGGAAATGCACGCGCCTGCTACTGGCTCTGTGGCTGAGCCACCTCCGCTGCCTCGGGCAGATATAAGAGAATATAAAGAAGAAAGAAAAGGAAGAGGGAAAAAAATTGGTCTGGCTTAGCTTATGGTTAATCCTAGGATGCGAAGCATATTAGCCAAAGAATTAAACATTACCTGGCTATACCTGGTTAGCCATTCAATAGACAAGAACTCATGTGTTACTCTGCTTCTTCCTTTATTTTTCTCAAACCAATAAATACACTATGATGATCAGTCTTCAGCACGCATTTTCCGTTTGGTAGCATGTCGCCGTTCGAGCCGAGTAGAAGTACGCGAAGCTTCATCCTTCACCTCGGCATCGGTTGTCGAACGCTGCCGTCTAGCTGCATACTGTGCACGTCGCTTGGCAAGCCGTACTTCTCGTTCTTCTCCCATTTCTGTGGCTGTTTGTAACTTGCGCTTTGCGGTCTGGCGAGCCGCCCTCTCCCTGGCCGACATCTCGCTGCTCAACTGACTCAACGAGTGCGTCGCCTTTTATACAATTGTGTGACGTCAGTATCTCCTAGCGGTAGGAGCGGGAGTTAGGCCGCCGGTGGAGGCTGCGCATCCGCAAGCGAGCGCACGAGTTGAGCCCCAGCTTTCACAGCTGTTGTGACGTCATATCACGTGGTGCGCCGATGTAGGTCAAGTGGTAGCTACGCGGCCGCGCTCGGCGCAGCAAAGAAGAGCTCGGCTGTGCGGCTAGTATGCATCGCATAAAAGACGCGCGCCGCAACAACAGCCATCGTCCACCACCAGATAAAATTCGGTGCCAGGCTAGCCCTTGCCGCAGGCGACGGTGACCCACCTGTACCAGCCCCATCCACTCTGTAGCTGAGCCACCTCCTCTGCCTGATTTCCAGTTCCAGTTCAGGCGTTCAGTCGTGTCCGACTCTTCGTGACCCTATGGACCATGTCACGCCACGCTTTCCGGTCTCTCACTATCTTCTTAACATCACATAGCTTCATCTGCAATGCCTCGAGAATGCCATCTAACCATCGCGTTCGCTGCCTACCCCTTCTCCGGCGACCCTCAACCTTTCCCAACATCAAATCTTTCTCCAGCGACTCCTCTCTTCTCATCAGATGACCAAAGCAGCTGAGCTTTAATTTTAGAATTTGACCCTCCAATGAGCAGTCAGGGTTTATGGTCGACAATATCGACTGATTTGATCTTCTGGCAGTCCAAGGAACTCTTAAGAGTCTTCGCCAGCACCACAATTCAAACGCGTCAATTCTTCGGCGGTCAGACTTTTTCACAGTCCAACTCTCGCATCCATACATCACAACTGGAAAGACCATAGCACGGGTTATACGGATCTTGGTTGGCAGACTAATGTCTCTGCTCTTTACTAGGCGATCAAGGCTAACCATTGCTCTCTTTCCCAGAAGCAGGCGTCTCCTAATTTCATGGCTGCAGTCTCCTTCCGAGGTAATCTTGGCGCCCAAGAACAGAAAATCTGTCACAGCTTCCACTTCTTGTCCATTGATGCTCCAGGACTTGATAGGGCAAGACGCCATGATCTTCGTCTTTTTAATGTTCAGTTTAAGCCCAAACTTCTCACTCTCTTCTTGTACGCGCATCAGAAGTCTCTTGAGATCCAATTCACTTTCTGCCATTAAAGTGGTATCATCCGCATATCTAAGGTTGTTGATGCGTTTTCCAGCGAACTTCACTCCAGCTGAAGACTCGTCCAGACCGGCCTTCCTCATGATGCACTCTGCATATAGGTTAAATAGGCAGGGCGACAGTATGCAGCCTTGCCTCACCCCTTGCCTCACCCCTTGCCTCACCTTTTTATTTATATAAAAAAAACTGATTTATTTATAGGAAGGGAAAGGCGCGGTAACTGTCTCACTTGTTTTTCTGTGGACACCGCAACCGCGCCGTAAGGAAAGGGAGGAAGATGGGAGTGAAAGAGAGAATGAGGAGCTGTAGTGGAGAGCTACGGAGTAATTTCGACCACCTGGGGATCTTTAACGTGCGCTGACGTCGCACAGCACACGACACCTCTTCGTTTCGCCCCCATCGAAACGCAGCCGCTCTTCGTTTCGCCCCCATCGAAACGCCGCCACCGAGGTCGGGTTCGAACCCGGGTACTCCGGCACGGCAGTCGGGCGTCTTACCACTGCACCACCCCGGCGGAGCAGCTAGTATGCTTCGCATAAAAGACGCGCGCCGCAATAACAGCCGTCGTCCACCACCAGATAAAATTCGGTGCCAGGCTAGCCCCCGCCGCAAGCGGCGGTGACCCCCTGTACCAGCCCCATCCACTCTGTAGCTGAGCCACCTCCTCTGCCTCATGCAGACAGAAGAGAAAATAGAGAAGAAAGAAAAGAAAGAGGGAGAGAAAGACGCGCGCCGCAACAACAGCCGTCCTACACCATCGAAGCGGTGGCGGGTGCAATGACGGCCTACAACAGATAAAAATTCGGTGGCAGGGTAGACCCCGCTGCAAGCGGCGGTGACCTACCTGTCCAGCAAGTGACGATCCCCAGTTTTGACGTCACCACTCTGCAGTTTCCGGTTTCGGCTCGCATCGTCAGGGTCATCAGCAGCGCTCGGCGGACGGCAGAGCTACCGCGCAAATTTAAACGGCGATTACGTCGCCCCTAAGTAATGAATCTGCAAAAAAATTTGACCAACATAAAAGCTTCCGACATCCACACGTGAAATAATGATTATAAATCTCTTCACTTTTCCTTCAAATTCTCAGACAATCGCCGTAATCTGCGCCTATTCTGAAATATCATAATAAAGAACGGGCTTAGGTGCCCCGGATAATTTGAAGCTTCAGTTAATGCAAATGCAATTCATGTTTTGATATTAGTGCTCACAGTAAATACGCACTGCTTTCAATTAAGGGTACAGGAGTGTTATTCTGGAAAACGTACACTGCAGTCTAAGAAATCCTAATGGGAAGCCGCAGAGTATTTTCCTATGGTTGGTTTTATGGAAGGAGAGGGAAAGCTGTCTTTACTCGGTGCAAATATTGAGAGCATCGATATTTGAGCCCCGCCCTGATGGTGCAGTGGTTAAGATGCTGGACTATTATGCCAGGTTCTCGGGTTCAGTCCTGAGCGCCGGCGGCTGCGTTTCGATGGAGGCGAAACGGAGAGGCGTTCGTGTGTTGTGCGATGTTGTTGTTGTGGCTGTAGGAAGAAGGAAAAGCAAATGCACGGGCCTGCTACTGGCTAAGTAGCTGAACCACTTCCGCTGCCTAAATTAAAATTGGTTCACAGGAAAGGAAAGGCGCAGTAACTGTCACACTTGCTCTGTGGACACCCGAACCGCGCCGTAAGGGAAGGGAGGAAGGTGGGAGTGAAAGTGGAAAGAGAGAAAGAGGAGCCGTAGTGGAGGGCTACGGAGTAATTTCGACCACCTGGGGATCTTTAACGTGCGCTGACATCGCACAGCACACGACGCCTCTTCCGCTGCCTCCTGCGGACAAAAGAGAGAAAGTAGAGAAGGAAAGAAAAGAAGAGGGAGAGAAGGACGCGCGCCGCAACAGCCGTCGTCCACCACCTAAGCGGTGGCAGGGTGCAATGACGGCCTACAACAGAAAAAAAATTTTGTGGATGGCTAGCCCCCGCCGCAAGCGGCGTTGACCTACCGTTCCAGCCCCGTAGGGCCAGGAACAGCCACCCTTCACCACCTCACCCCCCGGAGCCCATTGTGCGATGTCAGTGCAGGTCCCCAGGTGGTCGAAGTATTCCGTAGCCCTGCACATAGGCCCCTCTTTCTCTCTTTGCACTTTCACTCCTACCTTCCTGCCTTCCCTTGCGGCCTGTTCAGGTGCCCACAGGCAAGTGTACCAGATACTGTGTCTTGCCAATCCAGTGAACGCCCGACTACTGTGTCGGAGTTCCTGAATTCGAACCCGACCACAGCGGCAGCGTTTCGATGAAGGCAAAATGAAGTGGCATCCGTGTGCTGTGCGATGTCAGCGCTGCTGTTGTTGTGGCTGTAGGAAGAAGGAAAAGAAAATGCACGACGATGGCTGGTGCAATGACGGCCTACAACAGATAAAAATTCTGTGGCAGGCTGGCCCCCACCGCAAGCTGCGGTGACCTACCTGTCCAAGACCCATCAGGGGAGTACCTGGACCCTATTGAGGGACCCCCGATGTCAGCGCACGTTAATGATCCCCAGGCGGTCGAAATTACTCCGTAGTCCTCCCCTGGGCTCCCTTTTCTCTATTTCCACTTTCACTCCCACCTTCCTGTCTACCCTTACGGCGCGGGTCAGGTGTTCACAGAGCAAATGTGACAGATACGGCGGCTTTCCCTGCCTGTGATCCAATAATTATTATTATTCGGTGAACGAATTACTGTTAATATTATATCGATATTTAGGAACAGGATGGAGAACGCTTAAGCTTAGCCCAAAGGATAGACGTAAAAGCGCGGTTCAAGTGCCAAAAATTGATAACCTTCTCATTGAACTTGTGCCGCGACATGGTCGTGCAAAAAGTGTTTTCAGACGTATTCAGTCACCCTGAGTGCCATAAAACAACTATAAACGGCTATTTACACCTGCTCGAAACAATCTTATGGCGCGGTTCAGGTTTGTACAGAACAAGTTGACAATACTGCGGCTTTACTGTCCAGTGAACCAAATAATATTAATATTATTTGCGAAGCGCGTTGGGGGGGCTAACAAGTGTCGCTTACTTGTCATTGGAGATTTTTACGTCCCGCATACATACAGCCTGTTCCCCGTACGACTTACCGAAAGGACGTCAGGTGTGGTTAGCCGGCAACATGCTAGTCTCCCTCCTCACCGAGCCTATCCTTCCAACCCGCACGGAACCAGTGTCTGCAGACATTATAACCAGACCTTAGTTTCACACATCATCTCTCGCTCACGCGTGTCGGTGCAATACACAAGATAATTAAGGGGGTGATCATGTCATCATGAAAATTCTTCTAAACATCCAGCTGCCCTGTGGGCCTCCAAGAGGTTCAATTTTCACGGCGTGGGATTCTTTCCGATCGTGTGGAGCAGCCCGCGCCTACGCCCCCATCAATGACACCCCGGAATGATCCAAACAACTACAAAGCGATGTCCAATTCCGATCGTGTGGAGCAGCCCGCGCCTACGCCCCCATCAATGACACCACGGAATGATAAAAACAACTACAAAGCGATGTCCAATCAGTAACGTATGCTCTACGAGATGACTACCAAAGCGACACAATTACTCTCGCTTACTACATTTATGGGAGGATATACAGGCGGCCTGGAACGACGCTGGCAACGGGAGCGCTGGATTCGGGCTCAGACGCCGCCTCGCCCATCATAACTGCGAGGTAGATACCTACAGCGACGCTTTCACGACAGAACTGGGAATCACTATGCAGCAAGTCAGATGGAAATATGTCTATCTCAGACTTTGAAACTTTTTAGGCAATTAATGGACTCTACTAAAACTAAAGAGACAACCTCACTAAACTGATACATACTTGCAATACACCTCCATCAGAACTTCTTCAAGAACTACGAAATTAGTCCTTTCCCACATACCCTTCTGTAATACACCCCGACTATGTAAAGCCACCTAACGACATCCTCGACCAACCCATCACAATATCAGAGGGGTAGGCGGACCTCCATAGGCCTAAAATATCTTCAACCTCGCGATCCAGATGGGGTACATCCCTATTGCAAAACATTACGGAAGACACATCGTCAAGGCTTAAGTGTGAAACCATTGCCAATGGCGATGTGTTGCGTCGGAAACGGCACGGAAGCACACAACTCGTAGACGGTTATGTGGATGTAAGTATGATCCTTCCGACACGATAACACAAAACAAATTGCCGCCAGCGCATCCAATCAGATGCGTGCGCCGTTGCAATAATTCATCCCACGCAGCGCTGAACACACGCGCCCAAAGATAGTGACGTCATGCGCGCAGCTGAATCAGGAGGCGCAAACCTGCGCCTTGCGACAATGACGTCACGACACGGAGAAGACCAATCAAGATGCCGGCAGGCTCTGACAGTTTCTGCTAATGGCAGATGAGCTTGACAATAAGCCATTAAAGGCTTCCACCTTAAAAACCAGCGCCGCTGGGTCCAAGCGCCCTACCGCCATACCTGAATATGAACCCAGTATCACGCTGGAGACTAGGCGTACTGGGACGCGTCATACTGGCACACTCTGCACTGGTGGCACTGGTCGCCCGGCGAAAAAAGTCCTTGGATGAAAAGTAACGCAGAACCGAAAGTATACATTGAAAAAGCTAAAGGAAGTGAAAAATTATCAATTAGTCGGAGAAACAAAAGAGCACAGCGCGATTCGAACTGAGCACCTCCTGTTCCTTCTACACTAAGCCCTCGGCGAGGCCGAGATTTTTCTCTATTGCATGAAAATATGTCAAGGTCGATTTAACTAGGTCGCATCCCGCGACCTGTCATACACAGTCACACCGGTTTTGAGCCCTCACTTTGCCCACACATAAAATTCCGGGAGACATACACATGTATCGAGTAAAGGTAACCAGGCAGGAGGTCGATCCTGCGCAGCATATAACCCCCGCACCATAGCACACTGTTCTCTGAAGAGAAACTTCGATGAGCGTTGTGGCTCTGCGTGGCGATCTGTCATCCGGCTCGCCCACAAGCTAAACAGTCCCATGAGCTCAAAAAACAACACAGAACCTCAGAAGTTTCCATTGTAGGCAAATATAGTACAGGGCGCAATATCAACGTCCTTTTTCAGAGTCCACTGGAGAAAACTCCAAAGAGACACTGCATCACAGCAATGCTCTAAGCAATGGTCTATAGTTTCTGGCTGCTGATACAGGCAACGGTCTACTGATCATGACACAAAAGTCTCTTTTGCACGAAGCCACGTTCTGACAAGTAAGGTTGGCCCTCCCCCATTCCAGGGCGAAGGCAGTGGCCTTCAAGTTTAAATAAATAAAATATTTGCGGCTGATTGTACATACATCCGTTGCACCAGCTTCAATACACTATTGTCTAGAAAGGGAGTATGCTGTCAATATACTGGTACAGGAAATAACGTCTCAATAAGATCTTTTGCCATCTGTCTTCTGGACAGAATGTGTAAGTATTCTAAGGAAAACCGTACGGAGAGGAAATGGAATGTGTCGGGAACTTCCTTAAGAAAACCCCGCGAAGAACCCTCACTCCTATGACAAGTGGGCGCAAACAAGTTAGGCAAATGGACCCCTAATTGTCTATTAAACACAGGTGGGAAGAAGGAATGGCTTGCTCTTTTATATAAAATTTCTTTTTCTGTTGCATGGGAAAACTTCCGTAAGAAATGATTTGACGGCGTCGCAGTATCGGGTTAGGGATAAGGCTCGTATTAAGCAGCCCGGTAACTTGACACATGAACAAGTTTGAGTAATGAGGTTGGTCTCGGCCCCGCTGAGAACTGAAAGCTTTGGGAATATTTTTGCTTGTTATGTCATGGCTGCATTATAATGTTAGGACTTCATGTTTCGAAGTGTACAGGTCATTTCTGCCGCTCAATTAATTACAACTTTTTGATCATTGGAGCTTGTTGCCTGCTCTCACGACTTGCTACGAATGTTCTGGATGCCTGTGCACACTGTATTGTGTACTGGCACGGCCGCTCGATGCAAGTGCACTAGGTGCGGCCTGCTACGTCGCCCGAAACCAGCGGGAGGCGCCTACTTCCAGTCGCCACCGCCGCGGCGCCACCGTTCGGGGTTCTCCTCGTTCCCTTTCTCCCGCCTGAGGCGGCGGAGAGGGGCTCGGACGACTTGTCACTGTCGTTCGGGCCACAGCTCCGCCCTGGCGTCCCAGTGGCTGTTCTCATTGGCGCCTTTTGGCGGGAACACGGCACCGCTTCGAGGGCCGCGCTCGCGCGACCCTCCGAGCGGGGCCCAGGGGGAGACTCCTCCGAGACATCGTAAGGTGCGTACGCTACTGTTCTTGTCTGCCGGCCTTTGTCCGCGCAGACCAGTGTGTACTCGAGTTCGTCTGCTCCGGGTCGTACCTGAGAGCGCAACTCGAGCCTGTCGATCGTGATCCAACGATCCGCGACAGGCGTACCTTGCGGTGGTTGCCCACTTTCTCTCAAGGGAACCCTCTGGTCACTGCGAGAGAGAGATCACAGCACGCCCTTGCGTGCTTGCGGCGCACTCCGTGTCACTTGTGCGTTTTGTATATTTTGTATGTGTGTGCGTGTGTGTGTGTGTGTATGTGCCGCTGGAGGATGGCGTTTCAATAAACGTCTCCTTCGTGAACTTGGAGGTTGGTGTCCTTGCAGCGAAGTGCTCTCCTCCCGGTGGAGGTTGAATGCGCGCTGCGGTGTTTCAGGGTGCGCGTGGTAACGGCTGATCGGGGTTTCGGCTCGCGCGACGCTCGAACCCGCGGTGGTTGGTGGCTTATGTCCACGTAGGAAACCACAACTGGAGTGTACCCCGAAAAATGTATAGTGATGGTTGTTCAAGGCCACTCGATTAGAAAGCTCGCATTACCGTGATCGCATTACAGTTGTTCGTCACATTAAAATGTGACTCGGCTGTGAACAATTCGATGCTGTTCAGCTGCCATGGTAGCCTAATGCATAACCACTTAATTAACTATGTCGCGAATTCCGTGTGTCATTTTCACACTATTTATTCATTCCTGCATACAGCTTTTATGCACAAATTGATGTCAGCCTGTTCTAAGCTGCCAGCGCTATAAAATAAAAAAATGTCCTACTATGAGCAACCTGTGTAAAAATGCGATATGTAACCAACCTATCTATCTCATTGTGACAAATTTTACGGTCGAAATATGAGGATGTTTATTAGGTTAAATCTAGATGATAACCTGTGATCTTCGACTGAGTTGGAGACCTTAAACTTTGTACGCCAGAACGCTATCCGTCATGGCTTCCCGCATTTTGCATGACCGGACGAAATAAGCGTGCTTGATAGAGTCGGTCTGCCTCAAGGTACTACGTATATGCGCCAAAAGTTTTTATTACTATTTTTATTGGCTGCTCGCAAACCCATACAACTTTGCTGATTCGTAATTTTCAATGGAAGAACACGCATCGAGTGTTGCTGTTGTGAAACTCGTAGCTTTGATCACAAGAATGTTCACGCGTGCAGAGCGCAACTACAGCCGAGTACGCTTATTTATTGGCCACACAAAAAAAGGAAGAAGATTACCAATCGCAGACGGACAACCTTTCTTGAGAGAGGTTTATCCCATAGCCATAAACATCGCTCCACTGTTGAGTTGACATTTCCAGCCCAGCCCGCTATCAGTGGGGGCAGCAACTTAACGATATCTAGCATAGCGCCTTAGCATGGGCACGATCATTGTTTTTATAGATTAGCTGCAGGTACTGTGTACAGTGAGAAAACAATGATGAAACCAAAAGTTTACAAAGCTTGCTACTTCGCCGAACCTCTTCAGACTTCAACATTCTGTTAAAGAAGGTGCTCGTAAGCTGACAAAGCTTGATTACTTCCTTAGCGGGCTACATCAAGCCTCCCTTGTCCTTGGTTTTCATTAACCTGTAACTGGTCCAGTTCGCTCATATTTCCTGCAACAGGCTCTTGCTCGACTGACATGCCACCTCAAAACCATTACCAAATATCGCATAAATTAAGCAACAACCTGGCAGTGATAAACAAAACTTGGGGTTCTTAAGTCTCCTTGAGGAGCCTCGTTAGAGTGCGCGCACTTTGCTACCTGCTTATTCACCGTATCCCGTAATTGCTGCCTCTGTCGCATATCATTAGAATGAAGCTTTAAGCCACCGCATTATATGAAATAGCACCCTACACATAGCTATATAAAGCCCCTCTTTACCGAAGCCGTACGAACGTGCCCTATAGGAGTATAGTGTGCCTGACTTGGAATCGAAGGGTCCCACTTTCAATAATTCACATTTCACCCTTACATCTTACTGACTCTCTCTGGTTTGGCAGCTCCTGCCACATTGAACATGTCATGTGTTCTCATTGCGCCAAAGGTGTCTGGCCATATCACCAACTAAAGTGCCTCTTTCCAGAGAGGTTTTTTCCCGACTTTCCGCCGACACAGTGGGCGCCGGATTTTCTGTGGAACGTGGCTTTTCATTTTATCGCATCAGCTCAAACAGTCTCAACAGTATAAACAAATGCTGTATGCTCAGGCTCATTTACTTGCAGGGCCACTCAGTCTAGCACGGCAAAATTTAGAACAAATTGCATGTTTATATAAAAAAAATCCTTCGTAGCTTTTTCTGATATGTTCTCACAACATAACCTGCAAGAAAAGCTCCTGGTGCTACCTGATCGTGTTCATCTGCTTCACAACACATCGTTAATAATCCCAGCTCACTGACCAGTTCCCTGATAACTAAATAGGTTAAACAACGTGACGGGAACACAGGAAAAGAGGACGACACAACTAGCGCGGTTGTACAGTCTTCTTCTCCTGTTCCCGTCACGTTGTTTGCACGGTTAACCTATAATTAATCACCAACAAGTCCAATCTGCTGTCCCTTGTAGCAAATTCAATGGCATCTGATAGGGCATTATGCTTCAGCATCTGGACTTTTTAACCTCAGCGCCGCTTTCATTTCAGACGAAGCGAGTGCATTTCCACTCCTCGCTGCTGTCTTTGCCTGAAGCGATCTCAGCAGATAAAATTAGAGGGTCTCTTAGATGTCTCTTAAGCGGAGGATGGCAAAAACCTACCCTTCTCCTAACAATTGCCTCTCATCGTTTGCCACAGTTCGTCATTTCAAGTCGTCGTTTGATATATTGGTCGTTTCTCAGTCATGATGAGTCTGTCTGCGTAGTCACTGTAGCCCTTATCACTCATAACTAAGCAGGTTACTCATTTAGAATCAGCTGTGATCACTACATGTCGTCGTTTCACATATTGGTCATTTCGTAGTCATTAACAGTAATGATGAGTCATGCCTAGCTATTATAAACATTACCACACATCGCTAAGCACTTTTACTCATTTCTAATCAACTGCGGTCATTACATGTCGTAGTTTGATATACTGGTCATTACAAATCATTTTAGTCATTATTAACCATTATTAGTCATTATTTCTATCAATGTCTATTTATAACTTTTATTGATTACCTATCACCATCAATCATTTTCATTCTTAATCTCCCTCCTTGCACGTCCGCTTTTGCGACTGGCACACCAGTGCACAGATGCGACGCACAGATAACAGGCACCGCTTCTGCGCATAGATTTTAGCTCCTTGAGCCTAGAACGGCTTTCGCCTTAAAAAAGAAACGCATCCAGTCTCAACGTTAACGTGCTTGCACACGCGCACACGTGCACACAAAGAAGTTTGCGTTTATCACGCAGACGCGAGGCGAACGCGCCCAGAAAGGAAGCAGACCACGCGCTCAGAGCCGGCGACCCCGGCAGCGACGTGTCCCCGAACAGTGGCGCCCTCAGCAGAAATAGCCGGCTCAACTGTAAACTCCCCAAGGACGCGCTTGCCCATGGACGGCGGCGCAACGCAGCAGGCCGCACCCAGTTCGCTTCCATCGAGTGGCCGTGGTACTGGTATCATTTAAACATGTCGAGTTTCACAGCGCTGGCAGATTAAACAGCGCCGACGCTTCGGTGATGCTCTGCTACCGTGGACGTAATTTTCGCAAAACACGGAGTTGTAGCGCCAACCTTCAAGGAAAAAAGCGTGACGAAGCTTCAAAACCGGCAATCGCAGCAGCGAAGACACTATTTAACTGATAGCTAAATCTTTTTCTATGTAAACAATTCAGGAAGCTCATCTGGTTCATACGTAGAGCAAGAAGGAGCGCGAAAGCCTGAGAAACGAAAATATTATACATTACAAGAGCTATATGTTGTCATGGGCCCATCGCTACTACACTACTCTTTCCCTCGTTATATTTATTTCTTTCTGCTTTTTATACTGGGCCATGGTTCGTGCTACGCTCGCTAATGCGTATAGGCCCTCTTTGGAGCCTGCGATTGAGCCAGCTCTGAACATTTTGGCAGTAATCATCGTGTTAGAGTGCCCTCAAGGACAACTGTGAAGTTCCGTATGCACGGTAGACCCCATTGTTCAATTTCAGTTTTAGTTGTGCGGTGATCGTCAGTGTGTCATGAGATGATCAGAGCCGCACCGATCGCGGTCTCTCTCGAAATGCTCGAAACGACTAAAGAAAACGTGCCAACTCTCGAAAAAAGAAGATTCCGCCTTTGTTGTCTATACAGGTGCGCAACGACTTCGAAGCAAAAAGCGCTTACTTGAAACATATTTATCATATGCGCCTTATATCTCGCCTCCAAGTTTGGTTGGTTGGTTTGTGGGGTTTAACGTCCCAAAGCGACTCTGGCTATCAGAGACGCTGTCGTGGAGGACTCCGGAAATTTCGGCCATCTTGGGTTCTTTAGCGCGCACTGACATCGCACAGCACACGGACGCCACTCCGTTTCGCCTCCATCGAAATGCAGCCGCCGAGGCCGGTATTAGATCCCGCTTCCTTGGACACAGTAGTCGAGCGCCGTAACCACTGCGCCACCCCGGCGGGGCCCTCCCAGTTCACGGACTTCCGACTATTTGCAAAACGATACTGGGACCAATGCAGCCCCAACGCACACACAGCGTTACTTCCAGTGCATAGTGGATGCCAGCGACCCACCCAACGTCAAAAAGCTAATCCCAGCGTTTTTCTGCCATCGCACCAGGGCACCCAGTGCCTTACCGTCACTTCTCCAGTGAATTTCGCAGACCTCCAGCGTCCCCAGCAAACCCACCGCGAAACATTCACTGGTTTTGTACTGGAAGACGCTGGCAGACGCTGGTTTTTGCAACGTTACTTCGTAATCTCGACACTCAATCAATTGCCGCCCTTACCGAATACTTCAACGTGTTGGCAAAGGGGCACCCACCGCCGCAATGGAAAAAGGCCAAAGTTGTCTTTATACCGATACCTTGCCAAAAATCTCGCAGAAAGAAATTGAACACTTTGAATAACTTCTCTAAAGTAACCAAAAATACTTCCAATGTAACATTCGGTTGGCATAACAAAATCTGGCAGGGCACGTTCAAGCCTAATTTGGCAGACAGTGAACAAAAGTGGATCATGAACGTCACGCAGGAACGCAAATCTGCTGACAATCTGCCGCAAAAAAGATGCCCTACGCCCAGGCTGCCATCCTTGACACTTCGAAATAAATTCGTGCGGCGGCATCTTTCCCATTCTGAAGCCCACACAAAGACCGCCAATAACCTATACAGCTTCTGTACACTCACTCTTGCACAGTGTATAACTTGCATACCACAGCCTAGAAATGAAGAAGAGGTTGCACACTGTGGCTCTGGCAAAAATTGATAAGCCAGATCCTTTCTACTTATCTGCCCTTTCCCGCATTTCATCTGTGCATGCTCTCCAATATGTCTCGCTATCACGATAGCATTCTAGTGACACACCAAGGTACTTTGGCGGAGTCGTCACCCAGGACACGTTTGTAAAATTATCAGGAGTACTTTGCCATCTACATTGCCAAAGTCCCAGGGACTTGGATCAGTTTATCTTACTGCCTGTAACCTCGCTAAAGAATCAAAACTTCGGTTATACCTTCCTGGTTAACCGCAAAAACCGCAACATCATTGGCGTACACCAGCAGCTTCACTTCCACGGCTTGCAAACGAAAACCAGTAATATTCTCATTGTCCAAGATATTTAAGCAAAGGGTTTCAATGTAAATGCAGAAGTAAAGAGGGCTGAGGGGACAGCCCTGCCACACGGAACGCTGCACGCTAATGGGGGCCCCCAGATTTTTATTTACGACTAATCTCGTAGTGCAATTTCGGTACGCCAGGGCCCCGCCCTCACGAATAACAAAACCAACATTTATATGGTCCATTATACAAAGTAGAAATTTATGGGCAACACAGACGAACGCCTTTTCAAGGTCAAGTTGCAGGATGGCCACACGGCCATTTATGACCCCCCCATCACAACATTATAATACACTTTGTGCTTTGTGTATATTTGTAACAATGGGCCGTCCCTTGATCCCTCACGTTTGATGTGGTCCAACAATGTCCTGAATTACCGACCGCAGCCTTCGTGCTAGCACCTTCATATAAATTTTGTCATCAACGTTCGTGAGCGCAATAGGCCGGTATGATCTATCTGCTTCATCAGTTTTGGGTATGAGTACTGTGTGGGATTTGCCATAAGAAAGAGGCAGTTCGTTTACGTCATAGGCTTCGTTAAACACTACAGTCAGGACTGGCGATAGTTCGAGTTTAAATGTTTTGTAAAATGCCGCACTTAAGACATCTGGACCGGGTGATTTTCCCAGATTTAAATTGTTTATCGCCAATGCGACCTCTGATTCAGTTCTTGGCAGCTCTAATCTTTGTTTCTTTTCTTCATTTAGTCTTGGTAGTGCCCCGAGATACCTGTCCTTAAACGCCCTCATATAAAGTCGTGCAATGCAAACAGTGTCTGGTAGTATTGGAAGAATACTCGCTGAATATGCTCATCGTCATCCGATAAGACGCCGCCCCATGTTATATTTCCGATGCGATTTCTCTGTACGTGCACCTCTTCAATTCCTAGCGCTCGCCTCGAAGGTGCCTCCCCTGCAGCTGTCTCTTCCGCTCTCGCTCGTACAGGTCTCTGGCAGGCTTATTATATCAATGTCTTGTATGTGTTTGTGTTGTCTTGCAAAAGTCAGGCAATAAAGAGAGAAAAAAAAGCTTTAGTTGCGCGATGAATTCACTCTACTTACCTCAGCACTAAGCGAATAAGACATCTGTTCGAATCCTGTTTGAGCAACTTTGTTTATGTATTTTGTTTTGCCCTCAACATTACAAAAAGCCTACCAAGATTATTCATGGGGAGTGTTCCCCTTTAGGTTGCAACATGTAGTGTTTTTCTTTCTCAATAGCCGCAAAACCAGCCGTGAACAGAGCCACGAGGTGATGGCATGACAATGGTAACACTAATCAATTACCTTCACCGTAATCATTTGCTGCCTTCAGTGAGTGTGTGTTACCTTTAGGTTGCGTTCAGAGACACCTTTCAGTAACTATCACCGTGTAACCCACTCAGAGGCAACCAGTGAGGAGAAATAAGTTGTGGGACCCTAACATTGAGGAGACGGAATTAAGCCTTCGGCACACAAGATAGCAGAGAAGATTCAGGGAGAAGAGAAAGAACGCTGTTTATTGGAATGCATTGAATCTGTGCGGAATGGTTACGAAGAGAAAAAGGACGGAATTTCCTTGTTGAGAAGAGTAGCCGGCTGCCTTAATGACTTCGGATTTGCCCTAATGCTGGCCGATAAGGATGGCGGCTTTGTGGCCATGACTGAGAAGCCATTTGGTGAGAAGGCCTTTTTAGCTTTAAGGAAAAATTTCCGGCCTTCGACTCAAAAGCCAGCGAAGGCGAAGGTGGTAGCCCTTCTTGAGAACTTACAACTTGAACACCTGAAGAATGAAGTGGACAAGAACAAGGTCTATGTTCTCACGGTAATCTTCAGTGCAAAGAGCCATAAACAGGAGTGTCCTTTTGGAGCCGTCGTGGCGAAAGAAGTACTTGGCAAGTAATAAAAGAGGCACCTGGCAAGAGGTTGCAACGATGGCGTAGCGGTAGAAAATCCGCCTCGCATGCAAGAGGACCAGGGTTCGAATCCCAGTGCCGCGCAATTCTCCCCCGAAAAAAAAAAGAACGCGTGTCGATGGAATTGCATAAACAGGCTTGGGGTGCGACCTGATGGCGGTGAACACCTCCGGCAACGCACTCCCTCACCAGAACAGGAATTGGCCACCCTGGTGCAGTAATTAGCCGCAACCCCCCATGATTAGTTCCATAACACCCCGGCCCTCCGTCACTAGCGGCTGAGGAAAAACTGACCGCGGCAGCGGTCAGACCAGGGACGCAGCAGGGGGGGCTAAGAATTCCTGGCTCCGCTGGACAGGCCGCCATTGGAAACTGATTCTGGCAAGGTTTAACACTAGAACCCTACCTCGTGAAGGTAATTTAGCGGTGCTGTTAGAGGAACTACAGGGGGTAAAATAGGGCTTAGTGAAGCTAGGAGGCCGAATGAGGCATATATTGTACAGAAAGATGGGCATGGACTGTGTTGTCAATATTTAGCGGAGAGGCGAGAACTAGAAGTAGGTTTCCTTGTCAATAAGTATATAGCGGGTAATATAGATAACCTCCATATAGTATTAATGAGAGAGTGGCAGGCATCGACATTAGGCTTAATAAGCGGCATAAATTAAAGGTTGTACAGGCCTATCCACCTACGTGTAGTTATGATGAACCGGCAGTTGAAAGCTTCTACCCCCGCGATTATGCGAGATTTAGAAGTAATCGGGAATGTGCGATGCAGTGACCACCGGATGGGGAGGTCTTGAATTAGTCTAAATCTGAAAAAGGAACGCAACAGATTAGTAAGAAAGAAGTCCATCAATGATTTAGCGGTGAGGGGGGAGGGCTGAAGAGTTCAGGATCTCGCTACAGAATAGATATTCAGCTCTAACCGAGGATGGAGATGTTACCCTAGAAGCAATGAACAATAATTTTAAAGATATCATTACTGAGTGCGCTGTAGAAGTAGGCTGTCGGATAGTTAGAGAGGATACCGGTAAGCTGTCTAAGGAGATGAAAGATTTGATTAAGAAACGCCAGAGTATGAAAGCTTGCAATCCAACAGACCAGATAGAATTGGCAGAGATAGCAAAGCTAATCAATTAGCGCAAAGCGGCCGATATAACGACGTATAGCATGGAGAAAATTGAGCGTGCTGTAAATAACGGGGGAATCCTTGAAGCGGTGAAGAACAAATTAGGCATAGGCAAAAATTAGATGTATGCGCTAAGGGACAAGGCGGGAACCGTCATCATGAATATGGACAAGATAGTCAAAGTAGCTGAGGAGTTCTATACTGATCTCTGCAGTAGCCAAAGTAGTCAGGACCGTAATAAGATTGGCGGTAGGGAAAACAGTCAGACGTTCGACCAGTGACGAAGGACGAGGTTAAGAAAGCAATATAAACTATGAAAAGGGGGAAAGCAGCTGGAGAGTATCAGAAAACTATAAATCTGTTGAAGGACGGGGGGAGACATCGTGCTAGAAAAACTCGCCACCCTGTATACGCAGTGCTTGGTGTCATCAACAGTACCGGAAACGTGGAAGAACGCAAACATTATCTTCATTCATAAGGAAGGGAACGTTAGGACTTTAAAAATTACAGTCCAATCAGCTTACTGTCTGCTTTAGTATAAGGTATTTACTAAGGTAATCGCTAATAGAATCAGGACAACCATAGAGTGCAATCAAGCAAAGGATCAAACAGGTTTTGGGAAACAGTACTCTACTATCGATCATATCTATACCATCAACCAGGTGATAGAAAAATGCTCAGAAAATAATTAGCCCTTATACATAGCATTCATTGATTACGAAAAAGCATTTGACTCAGTTGAAACCTCGGTGGTGATGCAGGTATTGCGAAATCAGGGGGTAGACGAGCCGCACGTGAAAGTGATGGAAGATATATATATAGTGGCTGCACAGCAAACATAGTTCTGCATAAAGAAAGTAACAAAAGTCCCATAAAGAAAGGAGTTAGGCAAAGGGACACAATCTCCCCAGTACTATTCACAGCTTGCTTAGAGGAAGTATTCAGAGACTTGGAATGGGCGCAGTTAGGGATTAGGGTAGCTGGAGAATACCTCAGTAATCTGCGATTTGCTGATGACATTGCCTTGCTAAGCAACTCGAAGGATGAACTGCAAATAATGATTGATGACCTAGACTGGAAAAGTAGAAAGATAGGCTTGAAAATCAATATGCAGAAGATTAATGTAATGTTCAACAGCCTTGGGAAGGAACAGTAGTTTATGTTACGTAGCGAAGCACTGGAAGTAGTAGTCTAATATGACTACTTAGGAAAAGTAGTAACTTCAGATCCGGACCATGAAAGGGAAATAACAAGAAGAATAAGAATGGGATGGAGCGCATTCGGCAAGCACTCGCAGATTATGTCTAGCCGCTTACCGGTATCGCTCAAGAGGAAAGTATACAACAGTTGCATCTTGCTTGTACTCCCCTATGGGGCTGAAACGTGGAGGCTAATTAAGAGGGTTCTACTTAAGTTGAGGATGTGGAAAACCAGTTTCCTGCCCCTTCGCCGCGACCGACCACAACCACCCCAACGAGCTTCATGGCAGCGCCGGCTGGGAGAGGAGGTAAATACCTCCCCTTGGGGGAAGGAGACCAGCGAGGGGTGCGCCGCCAAGAGGTCTACGCGGGTTCCCGCGAGAAGACGAGAGGAGAGTTTCTGGATCCAGCCGGCAGCGAGAGCGGTCGTCTCCCGCCGCCTCTCCCGGCAAATGCCGGGGGATAGCGGGCACGGAGTACGCTGCGCACACGGGAGGACCCGTCGTGCACGACCGCCCATCTTCTGGTTCCCAACGGCGAAGCGACCGGTAAATACCGCACGCTCTCGCCGCCTCCCGCGGCAAACGCCGTGGTACGGCTTCGTCCGAAGATTGCGGCGCGCACGGGAGATCCTGGCCGCCATATTCACGGCGCGTTCAAATGTCCGCCGCCGAAGGCGCACCCCCATTCCCCAGCCGGTGAGTCAAAAGTCCTTCTTACGTAGCCTTGCCCTTCCAAGGAAAACCTTGTTGATGTATAGCTAGCCGGCATGCTCTGTATTATTTGCAAGTGCAATAAATAGCATTCGAGTATTAACTATGTGTCGTCCCCGTCCTTTGTCCCCTTTGTTCCCTCCGCGGGTCGCTAGCGAGGACGCTGCACCTGCGGAGTAAGAGCGGGGCGGAAGACCGTCCCCTTAAACCCCACAATGGCGCCCAACGTGGGGCTCGAACCCACGACCCTGAGATTAAGAGTCTCATGCTCTACCGACTGAGCTAGTCTTCTGTCTCTTTGGCTCTGGGAGCCAGGTGCCGCAATCGGCTGACTGGTATTGCAGCCGTGATTGCCGGAAAGCACCGGGGCGCTCCGACACCGCTGGACGCAGTGGGCGCCGTTCGCTCAGAAGTTGCCTTTGGATGGCAGCGAGCGAGTAGGGCCACCCTGGGTTCCTTGGCGGAGATGCACATCCTCGCGGCGCTGCGTTCTAGCTATTGTCCTTAGCGCTAGAGCGAGTAGGCTTAAGGCTCTTTTTGGGAGCTGCCTGTCGCACATCGGAGGACAGGCTAACCGTGGCATACAGCATGCGCAAATGCGGTTTGCTTGTTTTATATTGACCTCGCTGTAGCCGAACATCTCGCTGAACTAGAGAAAGCTAACTTCGTTCAAATGAACTTGGTATTTTTGGGCTGAGAAGGCAAATCGGAAATTTCGTGGAACCAGATTATTATGCCGGCAAACGAACCGCGGATGCCCGTGCTTCGTTCGGATTAACGGAACGCAGTGCGGTGCCGGATGAAATTGTTTGCCACTCGCATTGGCCCGCATTTTACCAAATGGTCATTTTGCTCAATTTATTCAACCTTTTTGGAGATCCGGAGGGTTGTGCAGATATCAAGTGAAACGGCCTGGACCTGCCGCCATTGTTTACGTTCCTGCCTGCTGCCCTGTGGCCGTGAATCACCGAAGCTCGGAGTCTCACGGAACCAGTCCGGCTTGACGGGAGAGGAGGCCGACCCCTACCTGCCAACAAAGGCGCGTCAGCGGGAACACCCTCCCGTCATGCTGGCTTCTGGGACCTGCCGATGGACAGGGGGGCCCCTTCACCTTGCTGCTCGTCGGATGACACCAACGTTTGGATCGCCCTGCTAAGCCTGGTGTTTACCTCGCGGATGGCGTCCAAGGAGCGGCTCTCGACAACCATAGGTGAACATTTAAGGAGGGAGGGATGTGGAAAACCAGTTTCCTGCCCCTTCGCCGCGACCGACCACAACCACCCCAACGAGCTTCATGGCAGCGCCGGCTGGGAGAGGAGGTAAATACCTCCCCTTGGGGGAAGGAGACCAGCGAGGGGTGCGCCGCCAAGAGGTCTACGCGGGTTCCCGCGAGAAGACGAGATGAGAGTTTCTGGATCCAGCCGGCAGCGAGAGCGGTCGTCTCCCGCCGCCTCTCCCGGCAAATGCCGGGGGATAGCGGGCACGGAGTACGCTGCGCACACGGGAGGACCCGTCGTGCACGACCGCCCATCTTCTGGTTCCCAACGGCGAAGCGACCGGTAAATACCGCACGCTCTCGCCGCCTCCCGCGGCAAACGCCGTGGTACGGCTTCGTCCGAAGAATGCGGCGCGCACGGGAGATCCTGGCCGCCATATTCACGGCGCGTTCAAATGTCCGCCGCCGAAGTCGCACCCCCATTCCCCAGCCGGTGAGTCAAAAGTCCTTCTTACGTAGCCTTGCCCTTCCAAGGAAAACCTTGTTGATGTATAGCTAGCCGGCATGCTCTGTATTATTTGCAAGTGCAATAAATAGCATTCGAGTATTAACTATGTGTCATCCCCGTCCTTTGTCCCCTTTGTTCCCTCCGCGGGTCGCTAGCGAGGACGCTGCACCTGCGGAGTAAGAGCGGGGCGGAAGACCGTCCCCTTAAACCCCACAAGGACAACGCAGAGGGCTATGGAGGGCAGAATGGTAGCGGTAACATTAAGAGATAGGAAGCTGCAGAGTGGGTCAGAGAAAGAACTCAAGTTACTATTAGAAATCAAGAAGAAATGGACATGGTCAGGACATGTAGTGCGTAAAGAGGATAACAGATGGTCGCGTAGGGTAACAAACTGGGTTCCAAGGGAAGGAAAGCGTAGCAGGGGGCGGCAGAAAGATAGGTGGGCGCATGAGGCTAAGAAGTTCGCAGGGGTAAAGTGGATGCAGCTAGCACAGAACCGGGTAATTGGATAAATATGGGAGTGGGTATAGTCAGGGTGATGATGATGATAATTATGATGACCTGCAACGACACATAAAGAGCCTGGCACCTGGAGATCCGTACAAGATCAGTATAGCTCTGATAGCTTGGTGAAAATGTTTAATGAGAACCTGTCAAGTGTCAATTCAGGTTTCTCAATAGACATTGAGGAGCTGTTCTATTCAGTGCCCCACGACAAGTTGTTCCTGGCGATCCGCAACTGCATCGAACGTTCGGGAGTGGTGGCCTTCCAGAATACATGCGGCCTTTAAATCGATGAATTTCTTGAATTGTTCAAACTCTATCTTTATTCTATTATTGTTACTATTAAGGGCAAGTTTTATGTACAAAGGCGAGGTATATGTATAGGTTCGAGCGTAGCGCCTTTTTTAAATGAGATATTTTTTGTTCAAGTTGACACTGAACGTTCGTGCATTTTTACTGATGACCGGATCACGCATGTCATCAGATGCGTTGATGATTTTATAATCTTTTTGAATATTAAGTCTGACTATAGTCTAGATATCATTGCGAATGAAATTTTAGCGTCCTTCAAAACCGCAATCACTAATCTCAATTTTACCTTTGAGCTCCCGGAAAGCTCTCGTTTACAGTTTTTAGACTTAAAATTGTCTTTTTTTTTCATAAAGAGGGCCATCTATGCTGGGCCTATTTACCAAGATCTAAAAAGGCTCTTTTATTTTATGCTTCTTGCCACTCAAAGCTCGTAAAGCGGGGAACCTCAACCTCCTGTTTAAGATCGTTTGTCAAGTCATGCTGTTACGACCAAGCATCCGCATTTGCGCGCTCTATTGTTCGCCTGTGGGCATGGAAAAGTATTGTGGAAATGTGGTGATGGTCCAATGGCTCTAAGTGAGCCTGTTTCCAGGAATCCTGTTTTGTAAGCCTGTTTTGCTTTGTGGACAACCTGCAAATGCCAAATTGACCCTGTCAAGAGAACGTTTGGAAAAACACAAAGAAACGTCCCCCTGCGACAAATAGCAGGAAGTGCTTTCTTTCTTTTGTTCACCCTTCCAGTCGAGAAGTGCTATCCTCCAGTGATGAATGCCTCCTATCCAAAGGAGACGACAGAGTGACATGTCCGCTGACGTGCAGGACAAGAAAGGAGCATGACTCATACGGCCATTAAGTGATTTCCCGGGAATGCAGGAAAGATTTGCAATTGTCGAAAAGGGACAATGTTGGGAGCCCTATGCGGCGCCACGTGCACTCGGGTTTCTGAGAAGTAAAACCCCTTGTCAGAACCAGCCTGTGGTTTCTTTGCTGAAGAATAGAAATATACCTCCTCTCCTCGCCGTTCCCAAGCTTTTCCCGCCAACAAGTGATCACGCCCAACGAATGAATGCCGGACCAGTCAGTGCTTCAGACCATCAGTGCAGTGATGTGTTCGATTGGATGCCGATACCTGAGGGGCGTGCCCTGGATTTGGTTGGTCAACATCTTCAGAGAGGGGCTGGACATAGGGGGGGTTTTAAGGACGCTGCAGAGCACGAAATGTCGCTCTGAGCCCTGGGTAAACGGCTCATCCAGTCGCTTCTCGCTATGAACTCTTGACGCTTGCCATTTTGCTGATGTACCCTTCTTTTTCGTGTAAATAATCTTGTAAATAAGTTTCTCAAAGTGCCATTAAACCTGCTTGTACATATTCCACCAACTTCGAAGATTCAATCCTACTTCAACCCCGAGTCTCTGCACGCTACCAAGTGAAGGCCGGGTCGACGTAGCCCCAGCGTCACGACAACTGGTGGCAGCGGTGGGATCTGAATCTACAAGCACAACGACTGGTGACCAGCGTTGGGATCTGAATCTACAAGCCACAACATCTGATGACTGAAGGTGGGATCTGAATCTACAAGCCACAACATCTGATGACTGGAGGTGGGATCTGGATCTACAAGCTACAACATCTGGTGATTCGAGGTGGATCAGAATCTACAAGCCACATCTTGTGATCGGAGGTGGCATCTCAAGCAACAAGCAGGAGCAACAATCGGCCAACAAGAGGGCAGCTCGGAACATCGATCGCATGTGTGGGTGAGTGCTTGGCTTTTCTTCTGATGTGGACCAGGTTCTAGAACAGGGTTAGATTTTAGAACTGGTAAAAAGTGTTGAAACGCCTTTAGGTTTGGTAGTTTGCACTGTTGTTTTGGAAGTAGCCGACACTCGGAGCGATCATGGACCTACAAAAGCTGCAGAAACCGGACCTGTTGCTATTGTGTGAGGAATTGGGAATTGATACAAGTGGTTTGGCACGAAAACCCTTGATTATAAAGGCAATCACTGATCTGGGAACCGATGATGAGGAGCTCAGTGAAGCATGGAACCTCATCGGTCAAAAAAAGGAACAGCTCAGACAGCAGAAAGAGCGTGAAATTGAAAGAGAAGCGAAAAAGCTGGAGCTAGAAATTGAGCTCCGGAAATTAGAACTAGAGTTGAGCAAGAGGTCGGGCGATTGTCCCCAGCTAGCGGTACCTCGTCTCAACAAGGAGGCAGATTTCAAGATGTCAAAGTACATGCAGCCATATGTGATATCAGGGGATATCGGTCTGTATCTGGCTAACTTTGAGCGAACTTGCGAAAAACTGTCCTTCCAGCGAGACACGTGGTCTCAGAGATTATTGACGGTTCTGCCCTGCGAGGCAGCGGAGGTTGTCGCGCGGCTAAGCAAGGAGGACGCGGACAACTACGAGAAGGTCAAAGCTTGCCTTCTGAGAAAGTATAGGCTTAGCGCCGAGGCGTTCAGACAACGTTTTCGGAACGCTACTAAGTCCAGGGACGAGAGTTACCCTGAATTCCTGTACAATTTAAGAGTAAATTTGGGCGAGTGGCTAAAGAGCACAGATTCCTACAGTGATAGGGACGCTGTAGTCGAGCGAATTCTTTTGGAGCAGTTTTATAACTGCCTCCCAGAAAAAGAAAGAAATTGGTTACAGGACCGAGGCGAAATTAAGTCGGCAACTGAAGCTGCCGAACTTATTGAGGAGTATGCTTCGCGCCGACAATTCAGCAACCCAGCAGTGGATAGGCCCCGCAATCCCACGTTCAGTGTAAATAACCGTCAGAAAAGGCACTTTGCTAGATTTGCAAACGAAGAAAGGAAGGCTTCTTCAGGCAAACGCCCTAGAAAGGACGGCAGTGAGAAAAGTGGGGAAGTGACCAACGCGCAGAACACAAAGAACAAGCTTGGGGCTAGGAAGCCGCTCACATGCTTTAGGTGTAATGAGCAGGGTCACATTGCCGTCAACTGCCGGAAAGAAAAGATTGCTTTCTCGTATGTCAGGGACTGCGATGAAAATATGCAGCTTTTAGAACCCTACCTGCATGACCTAGTAGTCAACGGGAAGCCTTGCAAGGTACTGCGCGATTCGGCCGCAACGATGGATGTTGTCCATCCGGCGTATGTATCGCCTTCCGACTATACAGGACAGTGTGCATGGATCCGACAGGTAGTTGAGGAACAGAGTGTGTGCTTGCCGATCGCGAACGTGGTCATCGAGGGCCCTTTCGGCGAATTAACAACCGAGGCTGCCGTTTCAGGAAAGCTTCCTAAGTGCTATCCGTATTTGTTCTCCAACAAATCGGACATGCTGCTGCGAAAGAGGGGCATCCTTTTCGGAGACAGAGTTGTGCAAGCCTTAACACGTTCAAAGGCGCGAGAACTAGCTACACTGCTCATTCCAGAAAAATCCACAGCGGAGGAAACGGCAGTTAAAACAGTGGTAAATGCGGAAGATAGCAGGTCAGAAAACTTTGAGAGCGAGGCATCTCAGATATGTCAACTTGAAAGGGAGCTTGATGAGACGCGGAATGAGGACGTTCTTGAGAGTAACCTCTTGCCGCCAGTGTCTAGTAATCTCACGAGACTTTTAAGTGGAACCCGAGAGGACTTAGCTATAGAGCAAGCCAATGATCCCAAGATACAGGAGATAAGGGAGCGCCACCGCGCCACTAAGACAGCAAACAATATTTCTTTCGAGATGAGAAAGGGAGTGCTGTATCGCTTATTCAAGGATAAGCGCGGAGTAGAGCGGGACCAATTAGTCGTTCCCCAAAAGTATCGCGGAGACTTACTGCGACTTTCCCATGGCAGCTCGTGGTCATGTCACCTTGGAATAAAGAAAACAAAGCAGAGGCTGTTGCAAGAATACTATTGGCCTGGATGTTTTAAGGACACGGAAAATTTTGTACGGTCATGCGACACGTGCCAGCGGGTTGGAAAGGCGCAAGATAAGTGGAAAGCTCCGATGGTGTTAGTACCAATCATTACCGAGCCGTTTCACCGGTTAGTAATAGATGTAGTTGGGCCACTTCCTGTGACAGAGTCAGGGTACCGTTATATCCTCACTATGTTATGCCCAGCCACAAAGTTTCCAGAGGCTGTTCCGCTGCGCGAGGTGACGTCCGAGAGTGTAGTGGATTCGCTGCTGTCAGTGTTTGCACGAGTTGGATTCCCTTCCGAGGTCCAAAGTGATCAGGGTAGCGTTTTCACGAGTGTCTTCACCACCTCATTTCTCGAGCGATGCGGCATTAAGGTAGTGCATAGCTCGATCCATCATCCGCAGAGCAACAGCGTAGAAAGATGGCACTCTGTTCTCAAACGAGTCCTGAGGGGACTGTGCTATGAAAACAAGCGCGAATGGGATACCTGCCTGCCTGCAGCGCTTTTCGCTTTGCGGTCAGTGCCGCACGAATCCACTGGATTTAGCCCAGCCGAGTTGGTGTACGGAAGGTCACTGCGCTCACCTTTGCGAATGGTGCGCGAAGCCTGGGAGGGGCGCGGAGAAGACCCAACAGTAGTAGAATTCATTCTGAACCTCTTGAATCGCTTACATAACACTAAGGAACTCGTTGAGGCCAGCATGAAGTCAGCCCAGGCTCGTTCCAAGGTGTACTATGATAAGACAGCCCGTCAAAGGACGTTTTGTATCGGGGACCAGGTGATGTTGCTGAGAAGTTCAAGGCAGAATAAGCTCGAAGTACAGTGGGAAGGACCGGCTGAAGTCGTTGCAAAGCTTTCTAACACTAACTACGCAGTGAAAATTCCCGGTAGGCGTAAAGAAGTGCGCATTTATCATTGCAATCTTATGAAGCCTTATGTGCAGAGGGAAGCCGTGGTAAATCTAACGTTAAACCTTCCCGAGGAGATGGGGGACAACTTGATTTGCCTCAGCGGAAAAGGAAGCAACGCTCAGGAGCTTCTCAGAAAGACGGAGCAGAGAGGAGAACTAAAGAAATCCCAGCTGTCCGATCTGGGCGAAATAATAACAGAGTTTGAGGCCTGCTTCGTGGACAGGCCAGGCAGGACTGATTTGACTGAGCACGATATTGAGCTGACTTCAGACGTGCCAGTGCGATCAAGGTGCTACCGATTTTCTCCAAGGCAAAGAGAAATTCTGGATATGGAAGTAACTCGCATGCTGGAATTAGGAGTAATAAAACCCTCGGAAAGCGATTATGCTTCGCCTATGATCTTAGTAGAAGCTCCAGGTAAAGACCCTAGGCCTGTGGTAGACTACCGAAAGCTAAATTCTCTCACCAGGGATCAAGTGTATCCTATTCCGAATATTGAGGAGAGAGTAGAACAGGTCAGTAGAGCGGCATATGTGACTACGCTGGACCTTACTCGAGGATACTGGCAAGTACCGCTCACTGAACGCGCCAGCAGATACGCGGCTTTCGTCACTCCGACGGGCAGCTACCAGCCAACAATGATGAGTTTCGGGCTCAAAAATGCTCCATTTTGTTTTTCCCGACTCATGGATAAGGTTTTAAATGGGTGTGAAACATTCGCGGTGCCTTATTTAGATGACATTGCGGTTTTTTCCGACTCATGGGCGGACCATATGGTACATCTAAGAGCTGTACTGAGCCTTTTGCGTCAAGCTGGACTAACCGTAAAGGCCGAGAAATGTTGCCTGGCAAGGGCGACCGTGGACTACTTGGGTCACAATGTAGGTCAAGGTTTCAGAAAACCCAGCGAGATTAAGATTTCTGCGGTAGCAGACTACCCGCGGCCGAGCACGAAGACGGAAATTCGAGCATTCCTGGGTCTGACTGGGTACTACAATCACTACATCCCTAACTATTCAGCTTTGGCTAGCCCTCTGACCGACGCTCTCCGCAAGACAGAACCGACAAATGTAGTCTGGGACGAACAAAAGGAAGCCTCCTTCGTAAACCTGAAGGCTGTGCTGATTAGCCGTCCGGTATTGCGAGCTCCAGACTATGGCCGAGAATTCACGGTCCAGTGTGATGCCAGTGATCGAGGGTTAGGTGCTGTTCTCTGCCAGAGAGATGACGACGGTAATGAGCACCCCGTGCTCTACTTGAGCAGAAAACTGAGTTCTAGAGAGAGGGCTTATTGCGCGTCAGAGAAAGAGTGCGCTTGCATTGTATGGGCCATTCAAAAATTGCAGTGCTATCTTGGAGGGGCCAAATTCACCGTAGAGACGGACCATTGTCCCCTGGCTTGGCTGCAAACTGCGACATCGAAGAACAGTCGCCTTCTTAGGTGGAGCTTGATTTTACAGCAGTACAATTTTGAAATAAGATACAAAAAGGGGAAGTTAAATGGGAATGCGGACGCGCTTAGCCGCTCTTTCTAAGCGGTCCGAGATGTTCCTCACCATGTGTCCAAATTGATAATCAGGTTTTTTTTTTTTTTTTTTTTCGTGCGCTTGTATATGTGTGGCTATGTAAAGCAGCACGTTTGGTTTTCTAGGAATACGTGGGTCCTGAACGTCTTGAGAGTGGGCTTTTCTCGAACAACAATGGCAGTTTTCTTTTAACCTGGTCTCTTCAGACGGGAGCCGAGTGCTTGCTTCGACATGTGGTTGAGTTTCAGACAGCTCGAGCAATTTGGCCTACAACAATCAAGACAACGCGACAAGCAACAGCGAGCTTCAAGCGTTCACGTGCAGGCCATTAAGTCGTCTCTTCATGCAGCAGCTGGGACTGCTGCCCTCCGAGACTCTTCTGGCGGGGGAGGAGGCTGTTACGACCAAGCATCCGCATTTGCGCGCTCTATTGTTCGCCTGTGGGCATGGAAAAGTATTGTGGAAATGTGGTGATGGTCCAATGGCTCTAAGTGAGCCTGTTTCCAGGAATCCTGTTTTGTAAGCCTGTTTTGCTTTGTGGACAACCTGCAAATGCCAAATTGACCCTGTCAAGAGAACGTCTGGAAAAACACAAAGAAACGTCCCCCTGCGGGAAATAGCAGGAAGTGCTTTCTTTCTTTTGTTCACCCTTCCAGTCGAGAAGTGCTATCCTCCAGTGATGAATGCCTCCTATCCAAAGGAGACGACAGAGTGACATGTCCGCTGACGTGCAGGACAAGAAAGGAGCATGACTCATACGGCCATTAAGTGATTTCCCGGGAATGCAGGAAAGATTTGCAATTGTCGAAAAGGGACAATGTTGGGAGCCCTATGCGGCGCCACGTGCACTCGGGTTTCTGAGAAGTAAAACCCTTGTCAGAACCAGCCTGTGGTTTCTTTGCTGAAGAATAGAAATGTACCTCCTCTCCTCGCCGTTCCCAAGCTTTTCCCGCCAACAAGTGATCACGCCCAACGAATGAATGCCGGACCAGTCAGTGCTTCAGACCATCAGTGCAGTGATGTGTTCGATTGGATGCCGATACCTGAGGGGCGTGCCCTGGATTTGGTTGGTCAACATCTTCAGAGAGGGGCTGGACATAGGGGGGGTTTTAAGGACGCTGCAGAGCACGAAATGTCGCTCTGAGCCCTGGGTAAACGGCTCATCCAGTCGCTTCTCGCTATGAACTCTTGACGCTTGCCATTTTGCTGATGTACCCTTCTTTTTCGTGTAAATAATCTTGTAAATAAGTTTCTCAAAGTGCCATTAAACCTGCTTGTACATATTCCACCAACTTCGAAGATTCAATCCTACTTCAACCCCGAGTCTCTGCACGCTACCAAGTGAAGGCCGGGTCGACGTAGCCCCAGCGTCACGACACATGCCCACACATGGTGAATTGTAGTTTTACCAGTCAAATAGATCGGCTTTACTCTGCGGGTTTTCCTCCTGTGCTTTGAAAGCTGTTGCAAGATTTTTGCTGAAAACACCACGCTGGAAACGATACCAACAAGAACTCACTGAACATGAGAGAAGTAACTTTGAGGTCCTTCCTTATGTGCACAAGGCTTCGCATGGTTTGAAGAACGTGGAAAGAAAATTTGGTGTCAACTTACTCTTTTCCACACCATGTAAACTGTCTCGCTTAGGCCGATTAAGAAACAATAACCTGCGAAAGAAAGTACGGTGCGGAATCAACCACAGACCTAAGTTTGTAACCTGTGAAATGGGAGTTATCTATGAGATCCCATTCAGCTGTGGTTCCGTATATATAGGGCAGACGGGACGCTGCATTAATAAACGCTTTCAGGACCACAGTACCTCTTTGAGCCAGCACGGTGGGCAGAATTTAGCAAGGCACTGCCAGTCTTGTAATATTAATGACAAATAAAGCATTCTGTACTCCACTTTTGAAGCAAACGAAGATTATAGGCGGCGCGAAGGACAGGAAGGCACGCGATATTCTTGAAGCCTGACAAAATGCTATATACGGTGTTCAAAAAAGTGTTAGCGAGGCATCAATTCACCTGTATCAGAAGGAACTTGACTTTTTGAGTTGATAAAATAGGGTACTTCTGTTTTTGGCGTTACGTTTGTGTGCGCATGCGTTATGCTCTTGACGGAATGATGTTTCGTTTAATATATCAGTTGTTAGTCGACGGTCGTCCTGTCTGCATCTTTTTTCTTTATGTTCAGTCTCCGGCATAGTTATATGTCTTCAGCCTGTAGTTATTGTTATCCGGGTAACAAATGGCTCCTACCTACACAGAGGAATCCCACAAGAATCAGGTTGCAGGCAGAGGTTTTGAGATGTTCATTTACATGGCCAAACATAAAATGATTGCTGGGGCAGAGGAGGAGGAGGAATAACTTTATTTGATATGGCAGGATTTAACGCGATGAGGCCTAGGTCTCCCACGTTTGAACGTCGAGATCTTGTCTCTTCGCCTCCATGAGGGCCTGCTGGATGGCCCAGAGTTGGTCGTTGAGGCTGGAGCTGAGCAGTGCGGCTGACCACCTCGACAAGAGGGTTTGGGATTAACGCCTTTCAATTGTGCTTCACACTCCCAGAGTATGCGCTTAAGTGTTGCTATGTTTGCCTTGCAGACCTTGGACATGTTTGCGTCATATACTTCGGGGTAAATCCTGTTGTACTGCAGCGAGTTCGGGTATGTATTGGTTTGTAATTGCCTCCACGCGACTGCCTGAGCTCTGCATAGTCTGCTCCTAGGCGGAGGGAAGGTCCGACGGGCCAAGTAGAAGGCTTTGGTTAAGTCATGAAAGCTCGTCTAAGTAAACAAGTTTTGGCGAATACTGAATATCTTCGTTATATTTGTCTCCCGTGCCAGCACGTAAGTTACACGAAGAACATGCTCTAGCTATGCAAACAAGGAGACCAGTTTATATTGCATATAATAGTCGGGGCCATGAAATTCAAAGTAATATTAAGTGGTGCTCCAATATGAATATCTTGTGTGTGCTCCAATATACAATTTCCAGTTACCGTTCTCACAGCCTAAAAGTTTAAATTTACATATATAGTAACGCAAAAGCAGATATTTTTTTGCAACAGAATTGAAAAGTTCTAAATGACCCAAAAATAAACTATTAATGTTCTATTTCTATATATATTTTCGTGAAATATTGTCCTCGTCTTCAACAAATAGGTATGTGGCATGACTAGTTTCAGTTCCTGTTTAATATTTATCCTTCATGGACGCTTCCCATTGTGGTCATTTTCCGCATGATAACAAATGATACCGCATGTAATATTCAAGCATGTTATGCGGCTGCATATATACCATTAGACATTTATGTAGCAAGTGGGAGGAATTTAATCTGGGCGTATTCTCGCCATGACTGCTCAAATTCCAATCACTTCCGGCGGATAACTGCACATAATTGGGAAACACCGTTAGCTTTAAGAGCTTTTCACAGTACCGCATTCGGCAGCCTTGCAGCATTACATGAATATCATTTCGAAAGACATTTGGTTTCACAATCGTCACTGGAGCAGTCCATACAGACAATTCAGCAGTTCCGAGGAGACCTTGTTTTCACAAGCTGAAATACTCTTCACCTAATTTTATCGACATGGGCGCAAATTTGGTTCCTGAAATCAATATCTAACGTTGCCTCATGCACTGTGAAACATCGTGGCGTGCTTGAGGATGAGAACCTAGCTCAATACATGTAGTTCTGTGAAAAAACCTGCCTTCCAGATGGATGATGTAAGATAGGCAAATGGACGGTGATGTGGATTGTTGACGTGTGGATAAAAGAGTTGGTTAAACGAATCGAGCCTTTGTCGCATTTAGACGATAGGATTTCTATTATACTTTGCCCAAAGTGCATTATATATGAATCTCATAATAGAATTTTGTAGTCTAACTAAAGAGGCCGGAAAGTTACGATAAGAGGCTAATTATATTTTCTTAGAGTTCGCCGTCGCCGACTTCAACTTACAATGAGCGAAGGGGCTTATCAGTAGGCCGTTGAAAAAGTTTTGCTGCACGAAAAATCTGGCATTTGCACATCTGTTTAAACACAAAGACGACCCGAGCTCATCTACGTTTGTGAGAAATACTAGCAAAGGAAGATAGACCTTAAGGGTTAGCCAAAGCAGTTTGCTGAGATTAAGGCATTGCGAAATTTTTGGGGTACATTTTGTACGTCATCCTAGCGATAAAAGGCTAGCAGCGCTTAGGAGGAATTTGCACAGTCGTTACCATACTGTGACAACATAAAGAGAATATCATTTGACAGCTCAATGAGCTCCATGCTTCGTTGGCGTAAAGCAGAGATATCCGGAAGGGGCATACTTATAAAGTGCCGACGGCTTTAGACAACCTTTTAGTAACGTTTTAGGCTAATACGTTACTTCAAATAGAATTTCACAAGGATACTGATACCTTCCCTGAGAGCTTAAACAAGTCGTTACAAAGTTGGTGTAGGAGTCAATTGTGGCCTTCTGTAGTTATAACAATTGGTTCTTATTTGAAAGAGCTCTGATGTATTGCAGAAGGATATTTTGCTTGGTGACTTGATCAGCGGTTCACTGAGTATATATAAGATAAAATGGGGATGGAAGTAGCGCGAACCTGCGCTCTTAGTGCTCTTCGCGTTCACTCTGGCACTTGTTCATCCCTCGTAGGCTGACAGGATTTGTTTTTAATTTTTTGGCTGAGCTTCGACCGCGTCAGGCCGTCAAGCTTATGAACATAATTTACTAAGCGAAACACTTGAACCGGTAAAGGTAAAATATAATCTCATTTTGGTTACCGCTGCACCTTCGGCTCCCAGCACTGCAAATGCCGCGGGAAAATGCTGTGGCTTATATGGGAGGCCCAATACACAACAGCAATAAGGAGAAATATTCAGTCCGTGTAGATCAAAGAAAAATGCTATATTCTTAAAAACCAAATTAAAAAATTAGTGCAGATAGGAAATCGAAACTTGAGGGTACATTTTGGTTTCTATTTAAACGGAGTGAGGATACGAATAGAGATATGTGCTTAGTTTTACTGTCAGTGGAAGAGCGCCGCTTACATCTGCTGAGACAAAATTAGGTTGAAATTTTTTAGCGCGCCTCTGATTTGTTTGAGAATCATTTCTTCGGCCTTCTTCTTCAAGGTGCCCTTGAATAGGTCGGCAAGTCGATTCAGTAGGATGTTGATGAAACCGTGGCTGTAGTTAGCAGCTCGCACGTTTACTTCCAGGCCACTGAGCTCCTTTATTGAGAAGCTCGTCAGTTCAAGTTGTCCAGGGGCAGTCCTGAAAAAGCAGATCATGTAAACCACAGTGAATTCTAATACTCCTGTCATTGCGATTCCAGGCAGTCTGAAGATAATGACGTCGGAAGTTTCAAGTATTTTGCTTACAAGACGAAGACAGTCTTGTCTGAAAGGACAGTAAATAGCAAAAAAGGACGGACCCAAGCACAGGAAGTGATAATTGAAGTCGAGAGCGTCATAACCCAGGGTCCAGACCAGCGCGTCGGTGAGTTGATGTGGGTGAGGGAATACAGAGAGTGCTATATTGGAGGTTTCCCTTCCCAATCGGCCTTCCGGATTTCCTAAATGATACATTTTGCTCCGTATTCACACAAGAATCCTTTGATGATTCTTCTGAGTGCACTTGCTTTCTACCCCCTCCCCCCTTCCTTATGAAAAACATTGTTTTGAGCCAAGTGGCATCGCTAAGTGATAGGCACACCAAAGAAGTATTCATTGGCAGGTGCCGAAGGCATCAATGCTAAAATCTTCAAGTAAAAAAAATACCAAAATTTTTTTTCTGTCAAGTTAGCTTTATTTTTCAGGAGTCGCTTTCTTCTTGTTCATTATCACGTGACTGGCCGATTTGGAAGGCCATTATCTTCAAGAAAAGTTCTCCATCGTCAGCACTTATCTATAGGCGAATTTTACTAACTAATGTCTGACGTAAAGTCATGAAACAGAATATAGTCGCATGCTTCCCAATTTTTATGATGGAATGACATCATCATCGTGGTCCTCAGCCTGACTAAACCCACTGCAGGGAGAAGGCCTCTCCCCTATTCCTCCAATTAACCCGGTCCTGTGCAAGTTGCATCCACTTGACCTCTGCGAACTTCTTTACCTCATCCGCCCACCTAAGTTTCTGCCATCCCCTGCTACTCTTTCCATCCTTAACTAACGTTCCATCCTAACTAACATGACTTCCTGAAAGGTAGTTATTTTGACATGGAAATTGTTACCTTTCTTCGTGATATATACCGTGTCTTAAATGCAATATTCCCACAGGTCCCACTTTCCTAGATTTCCTGAAATCTTTTGATAAAGTACCTCATAGGCGCCTAAAACTTAAACTTTCACCCATAAATCTGTATACCTCGGCTCTTCATTGCATTCATGCACTCCTAAGTGATCGGTATCAGTTCTTACATGTTAATTCAAACTTGTCATCCCTTTCTTCCGGTCTTGTCTGATGTTCCCCAGGGTATCGTTTCAGGACCTGGTCTATTTTTTATTTACATAAAATACTGACTTTTTATATCAAGTCAAGGTTCTACTATTTGTAGATGATTGTGTTATTTAGTGCCCAATAAATAATGCGACTGACATCGCCATTCTTTAGGAAGGCCTTGTTGGCTTCGAGGAATGATACAGAACTTGGCTTGTGCATTAAACAATACTAAAACATATCTTCTTTCTTTCCATCGCCGGCGCAACAACCAGGATTGTACCTATACATCGGGCAGTATTCCCATATTACATTTTCACACCTAAAATTACTTTGTCATACATTTAAGTAAACATTTAACCTATTCGGATGGCATACATCATGAAAATTATACTGCAAGTAAAGTTCTAGGGTATTTGCAACGTAATCTTTCACAAGCTCCCAGCTCCATAAAATTTCTTACTTACGTAACGTTACTTACTTAACATTTCTTTGACAATCATATCCTCGACTTTTCCTTCAAGGTGCCCTTGATTTCCATTATGTTGGGCTCGTGTGTGTTCGCGAGCAGGACGTGCATTTGCGTGGCAGTGCTAACTGAATACAGCACACGAATTTGGACTCCGGTCAAGACGTACGTCGTGCATTTAATATCATTTGTACTTGTGCATGTCGGTTTTGTTTGTTGGTTTTTTTCCTTACTCGGCTATGTTAGTGTTTGGTATCGACATGCGTGGAACCAATAATTTTTTCCGTGTCGATGTTTCCTTTATGATGTGTTGCTCGCACATGAATTGTGTGTTGCTGGCCCTGTGTGTGTGCGGGTTGTTTTTGTTTTATTTTTGCGCGATCCTGCGCGCAGCCTTTGCAACGATGTCCTAGATCTGATCAATATTCTGGGATCTCAACACCATCATGCATTTTCTCAGCTTACAGACCTCCCTTATTTTGTGTTTGATTCATGCAGGGTTTTGGAACCCTTACCTGAATCTTAGGAGGGGCATGTAAGGGTCGATATTGGTACGCAGAAAAGTGGTGGGCACGTTCAAGCGTCAGCAGGGTTTCCTTGTGTGTACAGTACAAAGGGCCTCGTCCACACTTAGCTATCCGCGCTTGCTAGGTGAACAGAATCTACTGAGGCCTTTTGAGGCCTACGAAAGGGAGGTGCACGAGGGGGGGGGGGGGGGGTCCTTTCAGCCAACAATACTAAGGGTGACGGTCTCTGACGGCGAAAAGACAACGCCAAATTAGTCGTGTCAACCTTTGCATTGGGGTGACCAGGTGCACGGTGCCACAGTGGGTGATTGGTTGTTCCCTCTCTCTGTAAGAGGAAGGCCTGCGTTCAAGTTAAGGTTGGGGGGCAGAGATCCGGAATCGGCAGGCTAATATGATCCGCCGCGTCACTGCCATATGTATGTTTTGACCACCGTGGTTTCGACTTTTCTTGCTCATTCTGCTTGCATATGTGCCTCGGGAGAGAGTTGTTCCAGGAAAGTCAGGAGGGGCGTAGCAAGGAGAAACCAACCAACCAACTGCTTTGATACTTGCTCCAATTGGCTAGGATTCAAATGTGAACTGGTCTTCGATGCATTAAAACTGAGTCCCAGGGCCCAGTCGAGTGTTTTATGCAATTACTTAACTCGTCATCGTCGGCTAGTTCAAGCTTGCTAGATACAGGTGTTACTCAACAACTTTGCTTTATGTATTGTAAAGTTGTTTTTCATAAACTTTAGTTATCTCTTTGCTATATCTCGTAAGACGTTCATCGTCCATATATTATCGCCTTTCGTATCAACGTCTTTGCAGGGAGTATGAAATTGATTCACCCCAAGTGGCCACCATTATTGATTCCCTCCACTTGAAATCTGCCATCGACAATTATCCAATTCTGTAATGCTATTAGGTCGAGTGTGCAAGCAAAGAAGTAGTGGGGATATGGCCTCGCAAAATAAGCCACTTCTCGCCCGATAATTCGGAAACACGTAACTACTGCTGTCACTGCACAACTATCTGCTCTATGGCGCGTGCTCCCGCTGTCTATAGCCCATACTGAGCGCGATATTGTGAAGGGTTTTTGCTCTTCAATCATTTAGGACTTACGAGGAGGAGGGAGGGTGGTTGAGGGCCAACGAGCAAATTTTGACGTTCTCCACCGCATAATTGTTTAATCAAAAATGAAGCCATCAGCTGGCGCCTGTTACCAAATCACAGATTTTCAAACCCGGCCCTCTGGGGACTTATTTACTAAGGCAGCTTCAATAAAAATGGGCAAACTGCAAACTTATAGACCACCTTGAGCCACATGTTATAATTTTCTTATGGCCCGAGAAGGACGGAAACTTCGGTCGAAAGACCAATGGGAGGTGTTAAGTGTGAACTTGACATGCAGTCTCTGCTACGTCTCGTCCGATTGGCCAAAGCCGCCACAGAAAGCCGAGATCTTACGGCTGTCACCAAGGCGGGTGGCCTTCTGCTACCCTGTTTCTGTTACAACATAAAAGGTTTCCTATCATATCTTATCAGCACACACGGCGGATATTGTATTTAATTTACAAAACCTTCCGTGCGAAAATTGATGTCGAGGTAAGGTTTACGCTATTTCTATGAACCGCTCTAGCAACATTTTGTACCTTCTGCTATGGGTACACATAGTTCATTCGTAATGTTTCTTTTTTGCGTTTCGCATCTTGGCTTACTGCACCAGCGGGCAAGAACAAGGAAAGAGCAAGAAATACGACATGCGTAGACACAGAACTGAAATTCATTCAAACCAAAGGTGGTATATATAGAGTGAAACAAAGCAAGAATCACTCTTTGAGGTTACCCAAAACCAGTGCAACTCGGCCGTCGGAACCACACGCCGAGAGAGCCCACCTAATAATCTACTACCTTAACTGACGAATCACCTGCACTCTTGCCTTTTCCTTATGGTATATCCCTTCTTTCTTTCATTACATGTCGGTCGCTGACAATGCACTAAATGCATGAAAGAACTCGGGTCAGTAGGCTGGACACCCGCACGCAACGTCGATAGATTAGCGTACGAGCGGGTAAAGATAATGCGCATTTGCCTCTCATTTTCTTCGTCGTGTCAACGTAGTAGAGTTAGTTCGTTATCCAGAATATCCTGCATAGGCTTTGTCTGGGTTGTCAGCGAAAAATCACTGATGTGGTTCGGGCAGATAGTAGGCGAAATTGCCGTGCACTAACTGATTAATATCGTGAGACCACAGGACCTGTCCAGTTAGCAAGCGATGCCAACTTCGGAATCGCCATTCAGATAGGAGGCTGAGATAATGTGCAGCCTTCCAAGGCACTTTGAACCCATATTACACAAGAGGACCCCCTTTTCCATCAGGTAAGGTGTTTCAAAACCAGGTGTTTTAAGGAACGTATTCAATCATTCCTGTGAATAGTGCATTTGAAGTAAAATATATTTGCAGGAACAAAGTTTCGGCTGCGGCCCGAATTCGGATTGCAGGTAATTAACTAAAACCACTAAGTAACACTTATTACCTAAATTCGGTAGTCAGCTTCTATGGGGAGCTGGAAGCCATGAATAAGACGATGCCACATCAACTTTGAAATGAAGAAAAATTCGTTTATTTCTGGACCTGCACAGCCAGAAAACCCTACGCCTTGTTATGTTAGAAACCAAATCTAGGGGGGGGGGGGGGGGGGGGACTTCGACGGGTGCGCTGGAAGATAGGTGCAAACATGACGTCCGCTGGTGACGTGGACAGTGGCGACGACACTCAGTTCGAACTGCGAGCGGTATTATGCTATGTCATGCACACTCGTTTGCCTCCCAGCTTGGTGCAAGGCAATGAGTAGTCATTGCCAACCGTGTGGTCAATATTTCTGAGTAGAGCAGGGCAAATTATAGTGCATGACAGGTCACATTAGAGAAGGTAGCTCGAATTTGGCACCGTAATCATTTCATCACCGTGGCCGTTTTTCGAGACAATATACAATTTTTACTTCGAAACTTTGTTACTCGAACCAATACCTAAAAAATTTAGCTGATCAATTTTTACTAAAATAAATATGGCGAATGAACACAATGCTGAAGACGAGGCCGAGTCACTCTCAACTGCTAGCAGCTGGTTTCACTACGCTATAAAAGCACAACATCTTTGTTTGAAACCTTTGCCTACATTTATCTGCGAGATATGATATGTGGACCGGACATGGTGTGCACATGGAAGGGACGGGGGGAGTGAGAAGAAAGCGGGGTTGACACGAGCCATTTTGGAAGGTCTGGTTCGGGCACGGGCACAAAGTTGCGGTACTTGAGCTCCCACATAAAGCGCTGAAACCCGGTTTTGCTTTCGCTATAATAGTAATACGGTGAAGTCCACTTGATGCGTTACAGCATTGGCGCGAATTAAATAAAGCAATTCTGCGCACTGAATAAAAGGATCGTGTTTATCCAGTTATTTATTTCAGCATTACGGCACTAACGGTTAAGAAGTGTAATTTTAAGGCTCTTGAATCCTCAGCCGGGCTACCGGGATTTGATCCTAGCAATGCTAGCCGCGTTTATGAAGGTGGAGTTCATTGGACCCGTGTACTGTGCGGTATTAATGCACGGTAAAGACCCCGAGGTGGTTGGAACGACCCGGAGCCCAACACTGCGTTTTCTCTCACAAGTTGAATCACCTCAGGACGTGCGCAACTCCTTTTGTTCTTCGTTTCTATTGTAAGGAGACCAGGTAAGCTTTAAATTCAATGCGCGATAATATTTTCAATAAATGTAAAGTCATATCACATCCCACAAGCACGCTTTAATATATAGCCTGCCTATACATTAGAGCTGACTGGTTTAGTTTGGTTTATGGGGTTGAACATTCCAAAGCGACTGAGGCTATGAGAGACGCCGTAGTGGAGGGCTCCGCAAGTTTCGATCACCTGAGGTTCTTTAACGTGCACTGACGTTGCATAGCACACGGACGCCTTGCTTTTTGCCTCCATCGAAATCGGTCGCCGAGATCGGGATTCGATCCCCCATACTTGGGCACAGTAGTTGAGTGCCTTAACCACTGCCCCACCCCGGCGGGTCTATATACTAAAGAATTTTTGCGGGCCGTAAAATATGGCATAAAATATCTCAAAGTAATGCAAAACAATTAATTGCTTTTCGTTTTTGCAACCCTTTTCACTTGGCACTTCTCTATATTAACATCTCCGAAACCACTGTTCAATAAGCCAGCTGGCTGAACACGCGTCTTTATCACTTTTGTTTGTTTAAGAAAGTATTACAGTATTTGTAGAGTTTGCTTGTAAGCGTTTCTTTATTTTTTTTTCATTAAGCGTCTATTGGCTCACAACAGGTAATTGTACCTGGGGTTTGAGAACGGTACCGGAGTGCGCTTCACTCCAAGCTATGATAACCGGGCCGGGACAGGCTGCGCTCAGTAGAGCTATAATTCAGCTTCCCGGCATGAAGCCGCGAGACTAGACGGGCTCGGCGGGGCTCAGGCTAGATTGAATCTAGTATTGTGCTCTAGTATATTGTTACGAGGTAGGATGACACTCAGAAGGCACACAATGTATTCTTCTTCTACCTTAATAAATGGCGCATACCGACGAAGGGGAATTGACCGGGCTTCAGTGTGAACTGCCAAATGTACTACAGATACTGAATTATTGTAATGAATCACGTATCCATAGAACAAAAATACTAGGATTTAACATCACAGAATTGAAAGAAAAATGTACGGAGAAAAGTTTTGGAAGTTTCTTTCCACCGGGGAAAGTTTCCAGTCGGGCGTGCCCCGCGTGCATCGTGTTGACCAGTATCCGCGCCTTGTTTTTCTCCCGTCGAGTTCCTCTTCAATCCAAGCAGACTCTCTTCGATCAACTTCGCATCTCCGTGGTGAAGCGGCATTTCTCGCAAAGCGTTCCCCTATTCTTCTAATAACCCGTCTCGTTTTTCGTTTACTCTATCGTTCTGCGATTCCACATCCCTAATGCGCTTGTGGGCGGCTATGACTTGCCGATCTAGTTCCTGCCGCGGCACACGAACGTCTTCGAACTGCTCTTGTCGGGGCTTTCACTTCACTGGTCGTAGTGCCTCACCGACGATTTCCTTCGGAATAAATATGCGGCGACTCCAATATTCGATACCAGGCTCCTAGTTTTCGCGTTCAGAAAGGGTGACGACTGCAGCAACTCTGCGTTTCTTAGGTGCTTTCAAAGTACTAACGTTGCATTCCAGCTTGTAAAGCGCTTTGAGCGCTTGATGGTCGTGCTTGTACAGCGCATTCGGGACCTTTAAGGTGGAATTCCGATCCAAACTGGTTTAGGCTTGCCAACGGTATCCCGACATCCAACTCTGATGCACGACTGAGTAGACACCTCTAGCAGATCGGCTGCTCACGAGTTGTCCTTAGTTTTGTTGGTTGCGGTTACTTTGAGGTCCTTGCTCACCCTAGTTCTGTTGCGTGTAAAGAGGCCCAGCTGTGTATGAGGAGCCTATCGCCGCGTCCACGCGTCCTCCTGCGTTCTCCAAGTAGTCATCATCATCATCATCATCAGCCTGATTATACCCACTGCAGGGCGAAGGCTTCTCCCATATTTCTCCACTTAACCCGGTTCTGTGCTAGCTGCATCCACTTGACCCCTGCGAACTTCTTAATCTCATCCGCCCACCTAACTTTCTGCCGCCCCCTGCTACGCTTTCCTTCCCTTGGAATCCAGTTTGTTACTCTCAGCGACCATCGGTTATCCTCTCTTCGCACTACATGTCCTGCCCATGTCCATTTCTTCTTCTTAATTTCTACTAGAATGTCGGTAACTTGAGTTATTTCTCTGACCCACTCTGCACGCTTTCTATCTCTTAATGTTACCCCTACCATTTTTCGTTCCATGGCCCTCTGGGTTGTCCTCAACTTAAGTAGAACTCTCTTGGTTAGCCTCCACGTTTCAGCCCCATAGGTGAGTACAGGCAAGATGCAACTGTTGTATACTTTCCTCTTGAGTGATACCGGTAAGCTGCTAGTCATAATCTGCGAGTGCTTGCCAAATGCGCTCCATCCCAATCTTATTCTTCTTGTTATTTCCTTTTCATGGTCCGGATCTGCGGTTACTACCTGTCCTAAGTAGACATATTCGCCTACTACTTCCAGTATTTCGCTACCTAATGTAAACTGCTGTTCCTTCCAGAGGCTGTTGAACATTACCTTAGTCTTCTGCATATTGATTTTCAAGCCTACCTTTCTACTTTTCCTGTCTAGGTCATCAATCATCATTTGCAGTTCATCCCCCGAGTTGCTTAGCAAGACAATGTCATCAGCAAATCGCAGATTACTGAGGTATTCTCCATCTACCCTTATCCCTAACTGCTCCCATTCCAAGTCTCTGAACACTTCCTCTAAACAAGCTGTGAATAGTACCGGGGAGATTGTGTCTCCTTGCCTAACACCTTTCTTTATGGGAATTTTGTTACTTGCTTTATGTAGAACTTTGGTTGCTGTGCAGCCACTCTATATATCTTCCAGCACTTTCACGTACGGCTCGTCTACCCCCTGATTTCGCAATGCCTGCATCACCGCCGAGGTTTCAACTGAGTCAAATGCTGAGTCAAATGCTCCAAGTAGTACTTGTTCTCAATCCAGGCATTCTCGAAGCTTGCCGTTTGTGAATTTTGGTGTTTGTTACTCTTGGATTGTGATGCCGATGTTCGAAAAGCTGCCGATTCGATGACGGCTGACGTTCGAGTTCTTTTCACCGGGTTGGGGGGGGGGGGGGGAGGGATTGTAGCCACTAAAATTAAGTGCAGCGGGGCGTAGCCATTGCGCGCACGCGGCGTCATTTCTCCTCGCTGTCGTCCGGCTTGCCCAGCAGCATCTGCAGGTCTCGGCGCTGCAAACTGGTGGTTGCGCGGGTGTACTCAGATTCCAGCTTTACGCAGTGCTCACAACATGGCGCGTAAAAGTTTATGAGCACGTAGCGGGTGTTGCTGACCAACTGGTCGAAATTGGACGAGTTTAGATTGCAGACGTTTGGCTGGACGATGATGCTCATGGCCTCGCTTTCCACTTCAGGCAGCATAAAGGCCATGTCGAGCTCGAACCTTGCCTTCTTTTGCTTGCCCCCATCCTCTTTTCCACCCTTCCTGCTCGATGAGGAATCATCAGGCTTGTTCCCCACCTTTATGGGCTCATCTCCCTGCTCACTCTCACCGCTACTGTCCTCCACCGCCTTTTTCTCGTTCTTGGTCTCTCCGTCGACTCCTTCCGTTTTTCAAGCTCGTCTCTACCCATGCGGAAGATGTGACTTTCGCACGTTCACGGTTGGCTTTGTCAGACCGACACATACATTGAGAGCCAGGTCCACGCTAGCGCATGAGGCCTTCCCTGCAACCACGAAGACGAGAATCAAAACCGCTATCCCAGCCTTCAGCCTGAGCACCTCGATATTTTTCAACGCTTCGCTCTGAAGACAGAATATTGTCCAGCCGAGTGTTCAACCCTGGGAGCTGCTTTAGGCGCTCCACATCTGCAGCGGAGGAACCGTCCTCCTATGCGAGGTGGTAGCCCATACCATGCTGCAGCTGTTGCTTCTTGAGCCATTTTCGCAGCTCTCTTTCAGAGCACACCAGCCACTCCGATTGGGCCAGACCACCATCCACGTAGACTGGAGGTAACAAACGCTCCAGCAGCTCCCACTTCTTCCGCGCACACTCGGCCAACAACCTCTTTCAGGCTCTGTATTTGCTTCGCGTGCCTGTTCTTGAGCGTCTCCAGTTCCATACTCAACTCCTTGGTTTGACCTTCGGCTTTTCGTTCGCGTACCCGCATGGCCTCTTCCGCCGTCGTGTTCTTGGTGTAGAGTTCATCATTCTTGGCCCATTGATCGTACAACTAGCGACGCAGCAGCTCGACAGTAGCTTCCTGTACCAAGTTAAGCCGTTGCTTGGCTCCTTCAGCCTCTGCCCTCTTGCGTGAAAGCTTGCTCCCCTCACGGCTGGGGGTTTCGACGACCTCCGACAGGCAGGCGCGCCTCAAACAGATCAGCCTCCTTCTCGCAGCGCCGCTCCAGAGCATACAGGAGGCCCTCGTGCCCCTCCGTGCGCCTAGGCATAGTGGCTTGTGCGCGGCATCATCCCACTGCTACCACCAAAATGTTACGTGATTGGATGACACTCAGGAGGCACACGCTGTCACTGCCGCACCACCGGCTCACTCTATACTTGGTCTGATTCGTCGCATAGCAATGCGCTCAGGCGGAGCGCTTTCTGATACTGCTCGTCAGCGCTCCATCCTTCAGCCGCGAATAGTGTACTAGGCACAACTTTCTCGCCTCACCCGCTGACAATAGGACTCCCTTGAAGCTATCAATGCGAGGCTATCAGCGTCATGGCATATCTCCCTCGTTTTACACATATACTCGTCTTGCAAGAGTACGCTGAACCTCATACATTACCGGAACTCATCGACCAGCGTGAGACAAACGTGTCAGCTCTATCGCTTACAGACTCCGCTTCCTTGGTCATAGTGTCAACGCATATGTAACCGCTCCACTGCTTCGCCGCCGATATCAGTCGCGCATTGGCGGTCAGGGAGCACAATGCATCACACATAGCACTGCAGGGATTTACCGCTTTGTACAGTCCCTTGCATCCTCACCTTAACTCTCGCGCAATATATAGCGTGGATACATGCACTCCCTTGACTTTGAGCTTCAGGCGATACGTAATGCAATTATTTCCCTTCCATTCAAACCCCCAATTTCTTATTGTTCATATTTACACTTACTCCCTAGCCGCCCTTAAGCAGCTTAAGGCTGTTCGGCGCACATTCCAAATTACACAATCCACTCACCAGTTCTGCGAAAACTACCCCTCTCCTGTGGGTATACATTGCATTCGCGGCCAAGCTCATGATCTATCCATGTAGATACAATGACCCGCCATCTTCCTGTCTTTCCCCTGATTGGTTCCTGTCCCATGTTTTCGAGAAATATTCTTTGTATCAGCGAACACACGCTCTATTTACTCCGTCCGTGCTCAGTGCAACGTAATGAAAGTAGGCCTGCGGTGGCACATTAAATGTTACTACCGCACTTGGCCAATAGAAAATCGGTTTATCGGGAACCTCTGCAATTTTTTAAAAGAGGCACATTTACACTCTTTCTCCTTCTTCCCGCTCCCTTTTTCACTATGCCTGATGACAAACATCTAAAAAATGTAAAAAAAGACTCCATCGTCCTTCTTTTGTCTACTATTCACGCTCTCGCATCGCGCCGTGTATACAAAAATATCGGAAAGTCCACTAAAACAATATATTTTAGATTCCTGCGGCTGAGTGGAATAATTTATCGTTTTGTCACCACGCATAACAGTTTTCGTTTCTTCGCAACCGCGCCGTCGCTATTGCTTAGTATCTAGGGTGCTCGACTGTTGAACCCAAGCAGACAGAATGGAATCCAGGCTGCGGCGGCCACCTTTAAATGGAGGCAAAAAGGAAGGGTGTCGTGTACTGCACGATGTTAGCGCACTCTAATGCACCCCTGGCGGTCAGAATTCCTGGAGCCCTCTAATATGGTGTCCCTCATAGCTGCGTTGCTTTGGAACGTCAAAATCCATAAACAAAAAATAACCTTTCGTGACAAACGATCCAAAAACTCTTTACGAGTGCATATTTATTTGATAAATAACAATCGCCAAACATATCCTAAAAACATAAGCCATGTTTACTGACGTTTCGTCTGGGCTTCATCATACTATCATCATCATCATCATCTTCATCATACTAATGATTGATTGTTACATACGTGAACGCCTATAATGCACCAATAAATCACCAGGGAAATAAAAAATAAGCTATAGGAATATAAAATTTACACATATTGAAAGCCATTTAGACCCAAGCAACAGCGATATTTTTCGTCATTTCCGACACACAAAGAAAGTAAAAACCGTGAGAGTAACGCAAGCCGTATGCTTCTCTCATTGCAGGAATCTATTCAGGCTAGACTGCCAGCTCTGGTGGAGTTTTTTAATCCTCCGAAGCGGTGGAAATGAACTCCTCTCGTACTCACTCGTTAATCTGCAGCGACACCCTGGCGGCGCTCACCCCCCCGTACAGGTAAACGACCATGTGGCCGAGGCTCGCAGGCGTCAGCATGGCCGTGTAGTTCACTCGAAGTCGTTCAGTTCCTAAGTCCACGTTGGCGCTCAACGTGCTTTCGTCGGCCCAAACAAAGGTCGTTCCCGTCTTCTTCAGTGACCGCAGTCCGCTCAGCTTTCCCTCGATGAGCACCGCTCGGCCGAAAAACGCAAAATCCAACATCTGATCAGGTAGGGCCAGCGGGTCTAGCTTTAAGGACGTAGCACCATAACGAAGCACTCTTGTGAGAGTGTCGCTTGTGTGCCCGCTTTTATCGCTTACTGTAAAAGAAGACGTGACATTCTTTTGAAGTGTACCAACGGCAAAAGCGACCATGCGAATCAATGCAATTAATATTTTTAGCGTAAATAAGAAGTTCGTTTGGGCACGATGGCAATCATATTAGTTAGACTACCGTATGCATAACTTAGAGAATACCGCTTTACCGTCAGAAAAAGCTGTACAGTTTTGTCAAAATATGTGGTTCCTCCACTTCTGCGCAATGATGTACATTAGGTCCATTAACCTTTTACGGGAGTTACTTATTCACTACAGAAAAACCGAAATAAAGGCACCGTAACGTTCTTGCACTGGAAGTTCAAATACGTATTCAGAAAACAAAGTTACCCTTCTGTAGTGTACACTCGGTCAGTCATGAGATACGTTTGCTGCGTTGAACGCGCAAACAAACTTCCTGGTTCTGATAGTAGCGGCTTACACCTAAAAATACGTCTTGAGCAAGCGCTCTACGGAAGTGCCCATGATACGCAGAAAGAGAGACATTGCAAATGAACCTGCATTTATATAACATCCTCTGAATACAATAATTCAAGTGATATGGACTATAGAATTAGCAGTACCGGGAAAACATTTCTGTCTCTTCCATAAAATTGTTTATAGCCATCATTCTTTCACACTACCTCTCACAAAATCGGCCAGCACATCTTAGCGATTGCATAATCCCCTCAGTTTTAAACGCCTTTCGGGAGGAACCACTGCATTTAACTCATCAGCCCTGCCCCGTGCAATCATTTATTGGAATAGTCTTCATGACAACATTGTTCGCACTTCAGACTATGTTATTTTCAAAGAAAAAATAAGCAACATTTTGTTCTGAAGTGTGCTGTTACCGAGGTGTGTTCTATAGTGTGCTTTTCAAATTTTGTTTTCTTTTCTTGTGTTTGCCATTGTATAACGTTAAGGTTTTGAAAATAATGATGCTAAAGTAACCATCTTATACTTGCTTCTGTTTCGCACCCCAGTTATGTAACCCCCCTCAATAATACTCCAGTCGGAGCCCGTGAGATATTTGAATAAATAAATAAGTACAACCAATACAACTACAAAAAAATGAGTTTAAGAATTGCCGAAACTCTCTTCTGTCATACACAATCGCTAATTGCCCCATTAACGAACTTCCTCTAAAACCTGGATTGGTACATAAGTACCTAACTGCTTGTTTTTCTGTTTTTGTTCGCTTAGACAACCTAACCGAACAACACACACCGAAATGTAACAACACTAACCGAAAACATGAGCATCACCGCAGAAACGTCTTGCTTCTCTATGTTCAAAAACATAACGGTGTTACAAAATTATGACCGTTCAGAAATGTAATACGGGGATTTTGTCTGGAGCCGCGGTATCCGTTCCAATATCGCAATTGTCTTCAGAAGATGTTTCTCATCGCTTCACCTTCCTCGCTTCCTCGTGCTGTACTGTTTATTTCTAAAAACATAAAACAAGTTTCTTTAATTAGATACTGTTATATTAACCCTCTCGAGTTGTCAGTTTCATAAAGTTTTACTATATGAGCAAAATCCCAGAAGAAACTATTATAACGGCTGTTAGGTATTTTGTGTTCTTTTCTTTTCGTCTTTTCTTTTTAGACTTCTGTAAATTATTGTATAGAAGCTTTGTGGCCAACAAACATTATTTAGGATTCCCTAAATTGATCTCTTGGAATGAGGCAGCAGAGCAGGTAACAACACAAAGCTTAAGAAGCACTCACACGCACACAAGGACAACGCTGGACTGACAACTATATTAACTAGAAACCGCACATCTTCCTTCACTTCACGTCTGCAGCCAACTTCTTCCTTGTCTTTAACATTCTGCCGTTTTAAGCAAAAATTCTAATTTCTTCTTCAACAAAACCACTGATAGCATACTGACACATTGGCCTCCCAAGTCACAGATTGCATGCGCTTCATAAATCTCCCTTGCTAACTTGTTCTTCATCCTTTTCATAACCTTAACATTGTGAAGGTCAGCTGGGCATTCAGGACTAAGTGTATTCAAGGGGTTGTTTATAAGATTCCCTTGTATTGCGGAAAGAAGATGTCTCAATGACAGGATTAGAGAGCACGCTATGGTAATATCGAACAAGTCTGGCACTAATCTCGCTGTGCGCTGCAGACTGCGTTGGTTGTAGAACCAAAAATGTCCGGCCGACCTTTACAATGTTAAGGTTATGAAAAGGATGAAGGACAAGTTAGCAAGGGAGATGTATGAAGCGTATGCAATCTGTGACTTAGGAGACCAATGTTTCAGTATGCCATCAGTGGTTTTGTTGAAGAAGGAATTAGAATTTTTGCGCAAACCGACGGGATGTTAAAGACAAGGAAGAAGTTCGCTGCAGACGTGATGTGAAGGAAGAAGATGTGCGGTTTCTAGTTAATATAGTTGTCAGTGCAGCTTGTCCTTGTGTGCGCGTGTGTGCGTCTTACGCTTTGTGTTGTTACCTGCTCTGCTGCCTTCTTTTTAGAGATGTGTGAGACTAGCTCAGCGTTCGACTCTATTATTGTCCCTTAATAGAGTTTTGTGATCTGAGAAAAGTTCGAATAAGTGTTATTGTATGATTGGAGCACTGTTTTTGTACGTAGTATTTTCCATTGCGTACGTCGCTCTTGTCCTGTGCTGCACCACAGACGGAAAGTCGCAAAACTATTGAAAGCAGCTGTTATTTTTCCCATCTATCATGTCCGCGGAGACCATGAAATAAAACACATGATTTCATGCAGCTTTTTTGTGACTACCTCGCAAATTTGATCCATACCTGCGTCTGAGTGTAGGGCTCCTAAACAAAATTACAAAGAATTCATACCTCTCACAAAGTATTAATCAGATTTATCACACAAAATGCTCTCTTTGTTTTTTATAGCAAGAACCTCGTGTTAGACGTAACCGCTTTTTTTTACGACACCCCAAGCGTCCTGAACATGGGACATATTTTTGGACCGGTAGTTATATTCTTATGTGAAGCGTATGCCGGTTTCTCTGTGCTTCCACATGTTCATACGACTTGGCATTCGAGACTAAAAAATAATTGAATTCTTTTGTGTTTTTCTGTGATTATGACAATGTAGAAGACAAAATTGTCGTCAAAGCATTGTAACTCTTGCAGGTAAATATAAGATTCTTTTTATATATTTCTTCCTAACATGCACAATTTTACTACTGTATTGACGCGTTCATATACCACTGAACTATGATGAAACCTTCTCATTTGTGTGTATTGCCGAGAATTTATACATCTAAATAAAGAAATATACATGAAATAGGATCCATACTTGCGATAACCAGGAAGGACGTAATCAGATTGGTTTCAAAAGATGCCAGTCGAAACATCAAGATATTAGTGTTCGAAACCAATTCCCGCAGATTGTTCACCTATTTTGTAGCCTTTATCCCAAGTTTATACTTTGTGAAAGGGGAGCTGCCTCTCAATATTCGCACTCCTGCTGCTTCCAGTAAAATTTCCGGTTTCGGAGTCATTTTACGAAGCTTATACAGTGAAATAGAGGTTTCAAAATAATAGGTGCTGGGATCGATATTGAGGGCGCAAATTGTTCCTTTTAATTTTCAAATACGACAGCTTTAAAGATGTAATGCCAGTAATTATTACCCAAAACTAGCTTCCAGTAGTCGTAGTATTCAGGGGCCTATAGCCGTATTTATTTTTTTTTAATGACTACCCGCTGAGCCCGAGGGCGCTATAGCAGGAGGGTTACTTAGTGGAAAAAAAAACACGTCTTCATTTATGGAGCACACTTGATGATTTGAAAGCCGATTCCACTCATTGACGGATCCAACAATAAAGGAACTGGCATACATATTATTTCTGGCACAATATTCCAAATTTTTTAAACAATGATATCTGCGAGCAGAGAGATAATGTTGCCTATGTAAGTATATTTCTAACAAAACAGAACTGCACGAAGGCAACGGGACAAGAAGGCACGAATACACACACACAAAGCGCAGACTCTTGACTGGCATGTTGACAGAGCAATGAGGTTGACATAGGTGGTTGCCGTTGCATGAACCGACTAGCGCAACATCACGTCTTACTGGATTACATTTCTTCTACTCTGGGCTCTACCACTCCTCCTATCAATAAGGGACAAACGGCAACCACCTATGTCAACCTCATTGCTCTGTCAGCATGCCAGTCAAGAGTCTGCGCTTTGTGTGTGTATTCGTGCCTTCTTGTCCCGTTGCCTTCGCGCAGTTCTGGTTTGTTATAACCATGAACCGACTAGCCCAACATCACGTCTTACAGGATGACATTTTTTCTACTCTGGGCTCTACCACTACAACTCCTCCTATCAACAAGGGACAAACGGTAACCACCTATGTCAACCTCATTGCTCTGTCAACATGCCAGTCAAGAGTCTGCGCTTTGTGTGTGTGTATTCGTGCCTTCTTGTCCCGTTGCCTTCGCGCAGTTCTGTTTTGTTATAACAATGAACCGACTAGCCCAACATCACGTCTTACAGGATGACATTTTTTCACCTCTGGGTTCTACCACTGCAACTCCTCCTATCAAAAAGGGACAAACGGCAACCACCTATGTCAACCTCATTGCTCTGTCAACATGCCAGTCAAGAGTCTGCGCTTTGTGTGTGTGTATTCGTGCCTTCTTGTCCCGTTGCCTTCGCGCAGTTCTGGTTTGTTATAACCATGAATCGACTAGCCCAACATCACGTCTTACAGGATGACATTTTTTCTACTCTGGGCTCTACCACTACAACTCCTCCTATCAACAAGGGACAAACGGCAACCACCTATGTCAACCTCATTGCTCTGTCAACATGCCAGTCAAGAGTCTGCGCTTTGTGTGTGTGTATTCGTGCCTTCTTGTCCCGTTGCCTTCGCGCAGTTCTGGTTTGTCATAACCATGAACCGACTAGCCCAACATCACGTCTTACAGGATGACATTTTTTCTACTCTGGGCTCTACCACTACAACTCCTCCTATCAACAAGGGACAAACGGTAACCACCTATGTCAACCTCATTGCTCTGTCAACATGCCAGTCAAGAGTCTGCGCTTTGTGTGTGTGTATTCGTGCCTTCTTGTCCCGTTGCCTTCGCGCAGTTCTGGTTTGTTATAACCATGAACCGACTTGCCCAACATCACGTCTTACAGGATGACATTTTTTCTACTCTGGGCTCTACCACTACAACTCCTCCTATCAACAAGGGACAAACGGCAACCACCTATGTCAACCTCATTGCTCTGTCAACATGCCAGTCAAGAGTCTGCGCTTTGTGTGTGTGTATTCGTGCCTTCTTGTCCCGTTGCCTTCGCGCAGTTCTGGTTTGTTATAACCATGAACCGACTTGCCCAACATCACGTCTTACAGGATGACATTTTTTCTACTCCTGGCTCTACCACTACAACTCCTCCTATCAACAAGGGACAAACGGCAACCACCTATGTCAACCTCATTGCTCTGTCAACATGCCAGTCAAGAGTCTGCGCTTTGTGTGTGTGTATTCATGCCTTCTTTTCCCGTTGCCTTCGCGCAGTTCTGGTTTGTTATAACCATGAACCCTCTAGCCCAACATCACGTCTTACAGGATGACATTTTTTCTACTCTGGGCTCTACCACTACAACTCCTCCTATCAACAAAGGACAAACGGTAACCACCTATGTCAACCTCATTGCTCTGTCAACATGCCAGTCAAGAGTCTGCGCTTTGTGTGTGTGTATTCGTGCCTTCTTGTCCTGTTGCCTTCGCGCAGTTCTGGTTTGTTATAACCATGAACCGACTAGCCCAACATCACGTCTTACAGGATGACATTTTTTCTACTCTGGGCTCTACCACTACAACTCCTCCTATCAACAAAGGACAAACGGTAACCACCTATGTCAACCTCATTGCTCTGTCAACATGCCAGTCAAGAGTCTGCGCTTTGTGTGTGTGTATTCGTGCCTTCTTGTCCCGTTGCCTTCGCGCAGTTCTGGTTTGTTATAACCATGAACCGACTAGCCCAACATCACGTCTTACAGGATGACATTTTTTTCTACTCTGGGCTCTACCACTACAACTCCTCCTATCAACAAGGGACAAACGGTAACCACCTATGTCAACCTCATTGCTCGGTCAACATGCCAGTCAAGAGTCTGCGCTTTGTGTGTGTGTATTCGTGCCTTCTTGTCCCGTTGCCTTCGCGCAGTTCTGGTTTGTTATAACCATGAACCGACTAGCCCAACATCACGTCTTACAGGATGACATTTTTTCTACTCTGGGCTCTACCACTACAACTCCTCCTATCAACAAGGGACAAACGGTAACCACCTATGTCAACCTCATTGCTCTGTCAACATGCCAGTCAAGAGTCTGCGCTTTGTGAGTGTGTATTCGTGCCTTCTTGTCCCGTTGCCTTCGCGCAGTTCTGTTTTGTTATAACAATGAACCGACTAGCCCAACATCACGTCTTACAGGATGACATTTTTTCTACTCTGGGCTCTACCACTACAACTCCTCCTATCAACAAGGGACAAACGGTAACCACCTATGTCAACCTCATTGCTCTGTCAACACGCCAGTCAAGAGTCTGCGCTTTGTGTGTGTGTATTCGTGCCTTCTTGTCCCGTTGCCTTCGCGCAGTTCTGGTTTGTTATAACAATGAACCGACTAGCCCAAAATCACGTCTTACTGGGTAAGTATATTTTCTTTAGAATTCTTATTTTATTGTAATATATTTGGTACAACAATTTACGGTGTAATTTCCTTCGTCGAAAGGAAAGGATTTCCCATCCTAATTCATTTTTCATCACGGCGCAGCTATAAGTTTTTGAGTACTGACACAGGAGAAACCTTGCTGCTCTGTTGTGGATTTTTTCGATTCTATTGCTCAGTGTTGTTTTCCAAGGGTCCCATACGGCACAAGCGTATTCGAGCAGTAGTCGAACGCATGTTAAGTAGGCTGTTGATTGCAAACCAGGAGGCACGTGTTTAAAACTTCGCTGTATAACGCCTAAGGTCCTGGCGGCCTTTGCAACTTCGGTATCCACATGTTTATTTCACGAACAGTCGGCTGCTAATATCACACCTAAGTATTTATGCACCATTTTTTGTTTCACTATAATAGCATTTATCCTATGCTTTGAGGCTAACGTATTTGTTTTACGTGTAAAGGTAACATGAACACATTTTTAAGTGTTCTTCATTTTATATTTTGAACCTCATTCAAAACACATAAGTCACTTTGTAACTAGGCCACCCCCCTTTATTTCTAATTTGTGTATATAAAAACCCAGTCATCGGCAAACAACCGTATACTGGAACTGATACCGGAACAAATATCATTTATATATATTAAGAACAAGAGTAGTCCTAAAATTGAGCCCTGTGGGACACCTGATGTTATATCTACAAAACTAGATTTTGTTCCATTTAATACCACGCACTGTCAGCGGAATCCGTTCCAGGCACGTATTGTAGGGTTAATATTTAGTGCAGCAATTTTTCTTAAAAGCAAAGGGTGCGAAACAGTATGAAACGCTTTGTCAAAATCCAGGAAAAGTAATCGATTTGCCCGCCGTTGTCAAGATTAAATATAAGGTCGTGATAAAATTCAATAAGTTGTGTTGGGCAAGATAATGTTGCGATCGGCACGATTCCTCTGGCTTTCAACTAGGCGCTCGGCGCTACCACGACGGGAAAGAGGCACCGTGTAGCGGCACGCGATGAGCACGGACAAGACGACGGGGACCCGCGCCCCGCTGGAGGAAAAGAGGGAGCAAGAAATATGTTTCCGGTGGCCGAGCAGGGATGACCGCCTACAGGACTGCGTGTTCTCCGCGGTCGTCTTGAAGCCTTCGGCGGGAGCGCTCTGTTTCCTGCGAACTGCTGTGTGCATTTGTCGGCGTTACAGTGACAGTTTACCGAAAGACAAACGGCGACTACGCTGGACCTTTGGAAGCAGTCATGCCTATGTGTTTTGTACTTTTCTGTTATTGTATTTCTTTCTCTCTAAACGGGCTACGCGCCCTCATCATTGTACAGTTGTTTAAGGCAGTCTCTGTCCAGAAATAAATGGAGATGGTCGAGCATTGAGCCTCTTCCTCGAGGCCCCGGGCAGCGCATGAAAGGCCCAGCTCCTCGCATCTTCGATCCCGAACCACCGCACGGGCACAACAATAAGCCCTTACAGAACCCATGTTGTCCTGAAGCCAGTAAGTTGTTTTTCAATGAGTGTGTGATTATCTTTTTATATAAAATGTGTTCTATTACTTTGCATGGTATGGATGTAAGGGAAATACTAGTATCAGTATCAATACGCCTATCAATTCCCATTCGCTGTCATCGGATCGTAGTGTGAAGCAGGTATAGGGCACATTCGGTTGTAGTTTATGCATAAAGAGGTAATAAAGAGTTCTAAAGTACTAAGGTATTACTATCAGATAACTCGTGACTGATGTTTGATTTGTAAAATCGGTGAACCGTGTCTCATCGTGTGCTCATTATTTTTTAATATCTCAGCCCTAGTGGCACCCTCTCTGAATAAGCATGACTAAGGCATTCTCTCACCTGAGCCGCCGATGGTATAAGTGCAAGTCAGAACGAAGATGAAGAACCATTGTTTCCTTTCTAGATTCATAACTGCGACGTGCACGTGCATTAGGTGGACGTCCTGTCAGCTAGTAGTGAGCCTTGCAACGGGCGTTTGGAAGCACGGGCTCGCTTTTGTCGGCCTTTTAAAGCTTGACTGGGCTGAAATACGATAAAAAGCACTAACAACAGCCGGAGCGGCTCCAGGCCTCTCGGATGTCGTCACTTCTTGCCACCACTCTTTTCTCATTTGCGTTTACGTCAGAGCGTGGGAAACACCAGATGACGAGATGGCATCTCGAAACGAAAAAAAAATTGTCACGAGATTAGAGTGTTGCTTGTCAAAGGTTTCTATGATTTCCTTAGGCAGTAGAGGCCAAGGTCGCTACGACTGCATGCTGTGCGTAAAGCAACGACCTTGATTAGGACGTTGTAATCCAACAGTGAAACCTCCGCGCTGTTGCCTCAGTAAAGGTGGCCACGAGCAGACCTGAGATTCAGCCAAGGTCTTAAAAGATAGAATGAACCAAGCGAAGCAGGGCTACAGTCGATTTAACGTCCTAGCCACACATGCAAATAGCCCGTTCAGTAAGCCTACCAACCGATGCAACAGAAGTATTGCAGCCAGCTACGTTTTATCGAATATAATTTTGCCTCAATGTCAGTAGCATAGTCTCAGAGCAAAAGGTATGGTTCCGTTCCATATTGTAATGGTCACCGGAAAGTCTTAAAAAGCACGCAGAGAACTTTCTACAAAACAATTATATTCATGGATTGGTAACTACCGGTCTAGCTTTTTTTCTCAAAAATCTGCTTCAAATATAAAAAACGTTTTTTTTTATTCTAAAACGCCCTTCAGTGCTAATTGATGGAAAATGTTTTCTGCAGAATATACAGTTCGGTTTGAACATGTTATAGCGCAATGTTTATAGTTAAAGTTTATTATTTCTTCTTTGCTGTTATTGTCTAAAAGAAAAGAAATCATTTATTGCATCATTAAATACTCAACACGGCGGGCAGCTTTTCTCCACCAGCAATTCCCTGGAGGATATGACACAAATGTGGCTTGCATCACTATGGAGGCATGATGAGCAACAGAATGTATCCCAGATGCATTCTGTTACTCTCGGCGACATACTGCTATCTAGCGGCCGTCTCTGCCACGTCACCCCAGTACAAGTGGATATCCCTAGGAGATGCCGAAAACGTCTAGGCACATTTTAGGTCAAATACTTTAGCCAGTGTGTGTACTTCTGATGTAATTCGTGGTACATTTTGGAGTATTTACAAGTGATAAGACCAGTCTGATATGGCGATGGTGCATATTGCTCCTGGACCGGTATTTCGGAGTGCTAAAGGAAGTATAACCGGGGAACATTTCAGTGCAACTCAATGTTATTGAACATGTGTCGTGCCATATTTGCGCAGGAGCACTGGACGTAGCATGATCAATGAGCGAGCGAACAACGTTGACCTTCACCTGAGCAAACGGAGCTTTCCGTTTATTGCACACCTTAAGTTCAAAACAATGAAAGTGAAAATGAAGCTGAGAAACAATTAATAGCTTGATTTCTGGCTTGCTTTCAGCCGCACTGTATTTCCTCGTAATACCGCTGCGGTTAAAAATCATACCGAACAAATTTATTTGTCGCGCACACCTTTCGACAGGGCCGTGAAGGTTAGGAGAAGGTAGGTGATGTTGCCGGGGAGGAGGCCTTAGCGATAGCAAGCACTACGCAGGTGTAGCGGGCTTTCCTCAATAAAAGCGACCATGCATTTTATACTTTCGTACCGCAAGCGTGGGTAAGCCGGCGGGTAAGCCGGCATTTACCGACAAAGCGCTGCTAAGTGCGGTCTTTGGAGGCACAGTTTTTATTGCGTAAGCAATATACACCATTTTTCAGCCCGTCGCGTAAACCCGGCCGGTGGCCACGTTTGACCTTTAGAGCGACCGCACATAGGACCCGTCTTCAAGCCGTCGGATAAACCCGGTCGGTAGCCACGCCGCGCCGCAGAAGCAGAAGAAAGAACGGAAAGAGAAACTACGTCGGCATTGCTTACGAAACCTACTAGGTTTAACTATAAGCCGAACCCCAACTAATTCTTTTTCGTTTTTACTAATAAAGCAACGCTCTATTGCCAGATACAAGAAACTTTTGATCAGCCAGTACAAGAGTGTTTTTTTTTTTTTTGTGCGAAACTAGATACGAGGTTCTTGCCCCTCGCACATGGTCTCACGGGGCCTCCCACACCGCGGTTAGATTTATTCGGCACACTACGAGCTATATTTAACGATAATTATCCTAGTGTAATGCTGTAGTTAGAAGCTTCGACCATAGCTTCTGTTTAACGTCCGAATAGACAATGTCATAGAAATTTGGCTCTCAGAGCACAAGGGCATTTTTGTGTTCCTTCTCCCATGAAATGCAGTCGGAATTCCATTATGCAACTGTGCGGTTTAAAGCTTGCCTGAGCGTTCCGCTCTTGAAACAAAATTGACAGTGGTTTAGCTCAGGTTAAACCTAGTTTAGTTGCGCTAGCAGCAGCCGCATGGCTACGCTTAGGGCTAGCTTGTGGTAACATGCTTAGCTGTCCTCTGATTCCTTCTATTATCGCAAGCTACCAGCCAGGCAACCACCTCGGGATCGGATGAGCTTAACTTCTCCGCTCTTCTGCGCCAATGAGCAGCGGCTATATATACAGCATACGCACCTCTTCTGCACTAACCAACGAAGAGTGATGCGCAGCAGGTGCCGGCTGTGGTTATGGCGTCACTTTTCCGGAGCGCGCGGCCGCGCTCTCTGACACACCAGCTGCTTCCTCTGACATCAGGCGGCTCCTCGCGCATGCGCAGCGTGGCCCACGCTGTGCCACGCGAAATAGAGGGTTTACAAAAGTACGTCTGGCAACCGTGAGCGGCACGCTGATCCCGCGCTGGCCGCCATATTTTGTTCGCTCCATCCGTTCGCTTCGTGTCCGTCCGTCAGCGCTCGCCGCTCTGTTCGCGCTTTCCACGTTTTAACCTAGTGTGCTGTGCTTGGACCTCTCTTCGGTCCCTGGTGGTTTCTGTTAGCGACGCCTAGAAGCGTATTTTGACAGCCGAGACGTGGCAGGGCCCACAGGCCGCGCTGCCGAGCGCAGTTACAAATTGCTCTACGAGTCGTGCATGGGCCCCTCGGCAATCCGCAGCGTCATCCCTGTCCAGGAACAGTAGCCAGAGTTCTGTAATGCGGATTGTTTTGTCTGTGCGCCTTTGCTGTTTACTTAAACGCCTATGAAAGATCATCGCGAGTTTGTTTGCTTTGTTTGCGCAATCGCATTCGCTCATCCCACTGGAAGATACTTGGTTGGTGAAATGAGCGAGGATGCATTTTATTGTATGATAAAAGGATCGTGCGTAATTTGACGTAAAATGTATTGGCGCCTAAAACTTTCCTTCCCATGCTGTCGACGCAGTAGTTGGCATTAGTCTCGGAAATAATCGGGGGATGCGTAAAAAAAGTGCCATGGTAATTTGTGCTTCCAGTGACTGAATATTGAATATTCGTGTGCGATAGGCGATTAAAATCTTTGTAATTAATCAATTGATGAAATAAAGAAACGAAAAAAAAGGAACAATTGGAAAGTAAGGGTTTAAAGGTGTCAGAATGAAAAACCAGTGCTTGGTGATGCTAAGGAAGAAAATTTAGAATGTGCAATTGATTAATTGAAATAATTGAAGAATGTGTTCAAAAGTGTCAAATTGCTCAGAATGGAAGGCCGATTGTTGCTGACGCATGCGTATTGGTGTATAAAAATATAAAATGTCAAATAAAATAAAAAATAAGAAATGATAGAAATATAACATAACATATATAACAGAAATATAACACATAACAACATATAACATATTACACTTGTGTGTAGTATGTTACTTTTGATGAATTCATATTTCACTGCATTGTATTGTTTTCGCCCCTCCTGCTAGGGCCCAGTTAGGGCCTGCAGTATTTGGTAAATAAATAAATAAATAAATAAATAAATAAATAAATAAATAAATAAATAAATAAATAAATAAATAAAAGAAATAAAATATAACACGTGAAGAAAGAAAACATCGTGCGTGTGTGTGTATGAGAGAGAGACACCATCACGTTATACCTTTAACGGCGGAGCTTAAGTGACCCCCTAATTTTTCTATAACAATATGATATAATATAAACCTGATTTTATGAATACAGCCAGTTGCACAAAGCACAAACACTTCGCAGTAATGTGAGTTGACTTTTCAAATTTTTTTTTGTATCAGCCGAGTTCCTCCTCCTCCGAGTTCCTCGAAGCTTCCAATGTCAGCGCTTTTATATGAGATTACGGCTTCAAATGTTTGCTTTCTGACAGGAGGAATAAACAAGAAATCGACATATTTAAAAATTCCAGTAAATTTAAGGTAGCTGTGAATTAGCGAACCATCAGGTGACTCGAAAAAACACAGAAAAGTGAAGCGCACACTTCGTTTTTTTATCGGCCGCGCTGGCAGGTATAAAACCTGAGCTGCGCGCTCTGGACGTGGACCGGTCGAAACGGGCTGCACGTGAGCACGTGAGCACGTTACAACACGTACACTAGTGGGATGTCATCTTTGCCTGCTTTTCTTGACGCCACGAGTTTGGCAGCCTCTTGCTTTTGCTGCGTGAAACATGCACCTCGGGCGCACTAGACAACCGTATTGCTATCTGCACCAAGCCCTACCATTTCCTACGACTGTGAAAAGTAGTTTCGGTAATCATGCCCGTGTCTTAAATCCAATACACAATGGTAAATTCAACCTCAGTACAAAATGTTTCAAAGAACGTATTTGCACAATAGCGTTCGTTATACATGCATTGCTCCTCCTCCCGTGTCCTCCATCGCAGCATAAGCTTATCCTTCAAGTTCACAAGGCTCCATAGCGCGCAAAACAACCTTGCTGTTTTAGGTGCTAGCCCATTCAGTGAGCTTGCTCCCAGTCAGAGGGACGTGCAGTGATGCTTTACATGATGCAAGTGACCCTTGTAAAGCCGATTAGGACTGCCAACGAACGGTCGCATATACACGTATACCTTGATTCCGTGCGCGTCTACGACGGTGCGCTGGCTGCAGAAGGGCACGCAACAACATGCTGGCATCATTCCGAATAGAGCTTGGAGCTAACAGCGACTGCTGGGATGTTAAAAAATGAATCAATCGCTTGTGAACATTCCAATGCACCTTTCTGTGCATGCACGGTTTCTATGAAGGCGCACGTTGACAGCGTACTCGATGGGAGGCGCAGGCGGACTGAACAAAACATGGCCACCGCGCACAGTTTCTGGTTCTTTCACTACATGGCGCTAACTTTTGTAAAGCCTCTATGCTCGACAACTAGCATGGTGTTATTTTTGCAACAAAAGGCGAACAATGCCTCTACTGCAAGGCATAAACCAGTAGACGCCAAATTGTACAGCATGGAGCGCGTACTGCAGCGAGTGCTCAAACCAGCGTGTGGCGGCGGGCGTCAGAAGTTCGTGCCGTTTTCTCCCCTCAACCAGCATTTATGTTATTTGCCGCTTGGCTTTGCACGCCACCGACCCCATAAGCCAACGAATTTCACTTACTTTACTACCGCTTATCCATATCCACTTTATCTCTTAGTCTCTCCGCGCGGTTAGCGGAGCTCTTTACGCTTGGGTCCTCTTCTCGAGTTTACCTACAGTACCTGCGCTTATTATTCTTTCTGCTCACATCTGTAGTAGTCGTAGCATTACACAAGTGCACTCATGCTTTAAATAGTCAGTAATCCACGCCTATTAGGATAAAATGACACAAATTTTTAGGTCCGTGGGATGTTTCTTAAGACGCAAATGGCCAAAGCTTACCCTTCCTCTCCTATCATTTGTCTCGCAATCTTTGCCTCTTAATGACGTTCGTTGAAGTGCTATATATAATTATAATTGGTTTACAGGAAAGGAAAGGCGCAGTATCGGTCCCAGCGTTCCTTGGCGCACCTTAATGTGCGGGATTACAGATTGCAGCAACGCTAGACAAGCAGACCACATCTCACGGAGTCTCGCGCCCAGATCTAATGTCTTCTAATAGAGGACATTGACAGAACCCACGCACAACTCCCGCCCACAAGATTTCGTACCATGAGCCCAGAAAGGCTTTCGATTAAAAAATTTCCGCTCAAAAAGAAAAGGCTGGGGAGGGTGGCTGACCCTGGTACTGATGGGGGCTGGGACAGGTAGGTCACGGCCAATTGCGGCGGGGGCTAGCCAGCCACCAAACTTTTGTCTGTTGTAGGCCTTCATTGCACCCGCCACCGCTTCAGTGGTGGACGACGGCTGTTGCGGCGCGCATCTTTCTCTCCCTCTACTTTTCTTTCTTCTCTATTTGCGAAACGAAGAGGCGTCCGTGTGCTGTGCGATGACAGCGCACGTTAAAGATCCCCAGGTGGTCGAAATTACTCCGTAGCCCTCCGCTACGGCTCCCCTTTCTCCCTTTCCACTTTCACTCCCACCTTCCTCCCTTCCCTTACGGTGCGGTTGAGGTGTCCAAAGAAAACAAGTAAGACAGTTACCGTGATTTTCCCTTCCTATAAATAAATCAGTTTTTTTTTTCATCAGCCCGCGCGAGACAACGAAGGTGGCTCAGCCACAGAGCCAGTAGCAGGCTCTTGCATTTTCTTTTCCTTGAAGAAGGGTTGAAATCTAGGTCGGTTGGTACATAGTCTTAGAGAATAAAAAATTACCGACGATTACGTTACTTCCTAATGCGAAATTTGAGCGCAGCAAATAAGCTGTTTCACCTTTTCGATACATTGAGGCAAAGAAATGGAGCAACACATGTATGCACTATCACAGAATTTTTTTTTTCACACGTATTCCTTTAACAGAGAACGGCAGCGGCAATTTCGGCTCGGGCGGTGCACATATACAGATCCGCCGCCACCGATCTGGCTCTCTGATTGCCACCGCACAGGGGTTGCATTGGAGGAGGAGCGAAGAAAGGAATTAAGTTCGAGCCGGCGCTTTGACAACCGGAGACTCGCAGGACGAGGGGGGGAGGGGGGCGGCGTGTACACCCAGCGGCAAACGATGGGGGCAGAAGCGCGCGCAGCAAGCGGACAACGCGATAAAGGGAGGAGGAAAGAGATAGCAGCGACTGACTGATGCTGCTGACGCCGATAGTGAGTCAACCCCAGCTGCGGAGTTGGTTTCAGGGACAACGCCGCCGATGCCGACGCAAACAATATGATACCCTCGCTTCCGCAGCGCCAAGAACCAGGTCTAGCCGTGGGAAGGTGGTCACGTATTCGTCGACGTGCCGGGGCCTACGTGAAATAACCGGCGCGTCGGCAACTGAAGAGCACCCTATCCGCCACACAGGAACAGGTGGGGGGGACACTCCCCTCCTCTTTCTGCATGGCGGCGACGGTGTTCTATGCAGTCACGTTATCTTGACTCTCTAGCGGCGTCAGCGGCATCCAGCGGTATCAGTCGGTCGCTGCTAGCCCTGGGGGGATGAAAGGGGGGCGGAGCTGGTTACGAGGCCGACGCCGACGCGAAACCCAGGAACGGACGCCAAAGAGCTGCGCTCTAAAACCAGCCAAGGAACGAGGACGAAGAAAGACGATGTACACACGGAAGCTGTGTACATCGCTTCCGTGTGTGCATCGTCTTTCTTCGTCCTCGTCCCTTAGCTGGTTTTTATTCTCTTCTTTTCCTTTTTCCTACAGCCACAACAGCAACAACAACCGCTCAAAAGGAACACAGCGGCCGCTGATACGCGAGGCGCTTCTTGTTCGCCTCATTTCTATCTCTCGTTTTCGGCTAGGGACCGCATTGCAAGGTGCCTATAGGCACCGTGCAGAAACCCAGGGGGCAGCACTCGCGGCGAATAGGCAGCGCCACGAGTGAGCGCCGGAACAGTTTGATAGGGAGACGCGCGGCCGCCTAGGCAGGGCGCGCGCTTGAAAAGGCGGCCTGCGCAACGAAATGGTAGCAGTTTTAGCCAGCTCGAGTGACGTAGCGAAGCAAAAACGATGCGAGAGCCACACGACACAAGACGCAGAGACAGAGACGAGCCCTGGCCGCCCGCTGGGCGTTTATTTCTAGGCTGGAAACACGCGAAACGGAAGACGACAGGAGAAGCGCGCGCAGTTGGAAAAGGCCGAGCAAAAAACGAAGGGGGTGGGAGAGTGGGGGCGTAAAAAACACGATAAAAATGTAGAAAAATACAAAAAACATTTGTGGCGAACGCCCCCCTCCCAAGTGTGGTACAGCTTCACAAAGGCCAGCTCGAACGCCTCATGCTGGGGTGGGTGAGATAAAAAAAAAAGCAAGCTGTGGGGAATCGAGCGGCCGAGAAGGGTGGAACGAGTATGGGAGAAGAATAGGAATGAATGAAGCTGTAGTCGAAGAAGAGAAAAAAGCCTAAAAAAATAGACAAGCCTGAAAACTCGAGAACGTGATTACCGGGGCCTGAAGATGCCGTAGGCACTGATATTACGCAGACGGATTTTGAAGAGCTTAAGCTGTTTTCTGGTGAGGCGGTTGCCACTTTTCTCGACGATGAAGGAAAGGATGGCAGATGGCACGCGGTCGCTGATACAGCGACACAGCTATGAGAATGGAAACTGCCTACAGCTCCGCACAAACGATCTACAGTTTCTAATACGGATTCATGTCTTCCTCTGTCACATGTCAGAATTGTACCATGCTTAATTTTCTTTTTCGTTGAAAGAACGTCCTGCCTCATCCCGACTTGAATGGTAGTTTTCTTTCGTTTTTTTTTAACGATCCTTAATGCCTCTTTAACGGTACTTTGAAGTCCTGTGCCACAAAATCAAGTTTTGACAGGGGAATGTAACATGTGGCAGCCAGCCCCTCGACACTTGTTTGGAGCAGGATGACATGTAATGAATGCAAGATCTGTTCAGAGTGTCCCCGAATAAGTAAAAAAAAAACATTTTTTTACTTATTTTAATTATAGTCTCGATTGAGCAGTATCGCATGAGAAACAGCTTATCATCCGAGGTTCAATAACTCAGTAGACATCGAAATATCATTAACACAACTAAATGAATAAATCGTATGGAATGGCACCTCCTGAATCACATCTACAGAGGAGGGCGAAGTGGACAGCGAAGGATGGCGAGGAAAAAAAGAAATATCAGGCTGGAGGACGGACAAAGGAAGCCGCCCAAGAGGTGAAGGAAAGTAGCAGCATAAGCGTGGAAGGAAAGGGTGTGGGAAGAAGAAAAGGAACAAGCTGAGAGGAGGAAAAAAACAATGAAAGCAAGCAAGCAAAAAAAAAAGTTGCCAAGGCAAACTCGCGAAACTAGTGCGCGAGACATAGTAAATGCGCCATTTAAACACTCCATTCCTGTTGATTACTCTCTGCATTGTACTGGTGCTTATGCAAGCTATCGTAGACAGGGAAATATAGACCACAGGACAGCATAAATAAAAAGTATGCAATGAACAACTGCATCCACGAGCGCCGCCCACAGGCGCGCACGGCGGTCCCAGTAGCGCTGATGCCTATGAGCTGCCCAATTTCTTTAAATATTATTATCTTTTTGCGGTTTGAGAAAGGATGCTAATGCAGGTGAAGGTATAGTGTGTCCTCTTTCGGGAAAAATGCTTCGCGGTAAATCTGGACGCGTCAATACCCGGGCATGATTACCAGCTCACTCAATGGAAGGCAGCGATTCGCCTTAGCGTCGCTTCGCTTCGTAAAGCTTATTCGGTGACGCGAAAAATATTTTATCAGGCCAGAGAAAATGTGTGCAACAGCACCAATCCAAGGTCTGCAACCTAGCAATTCATTTGTGACCATAGAATGCTGCGAATCGAAAGAACGAACGGCGAATGCGCCCCACGCACAACAGATCTGCCGCGTCTCCGCTGCACGGCCGGGCGCACGTCTCCCTACCAAACTGTTCTTCCCGCCGCAAGGGGCGCGCGTGTCGCACCGCGAGTTACTCCTGCACGGTGCCTATAGCCAAGCTGACATGTTAGAAAACCGTAGAAAATCGAAGTGTAAAGGAGGGCACTGGAACGACGTACATGGCACTCAAGCACGGAGGCGGAAGCTCATAGACCAGGTTCGCGCTTCACTGCCCCTCCTTAGGACTGACTGCCTGTGCTAGACAGACCTCTGCAGTCTTTCACCACCGCAGCCGCCTAAGTTGAAACGCTCTCCGTTTCGTCATCCGCCGCACTCCTTAGGGTGTCCAACTATTAAAGCGAAAGCGTTTATAGGCTCGAGTGTCTATCCGCGTGTGTGTCCGCGTGAAACCTCACACTTCGCGAGGTTCCACGGGACAACGCGGGATTCCAATTCACACAATAGAAAGCAGACCCCGCCGGGCGTCTGATCCAGGCGGCCCTAGTGCGCCTTTCATTTGGCACTTGTTCAAACGCCGCACAACAGCATACATAAGCAAACGCAGTAAAGGTGTAATGTATTAATGGCGTAATGGTGGCTATAATGATGTAAGCGGTGTAATGGCGTAAACTGTAAGCGGTGACCGTCATTTCCATCGCTTAGGCGGTGGACGATGGCTTCTTCTTCTTCATCTTCGGCGTATATGGCACATACCCACAGTGGGGAATTGGCCAGAATTTTTTTTTGTTTTTTTTTTTGGTGCGCTACAGATAGATAGATGAATTTATTGAAAGGAAAAGGCAGAGAGGTTGGCCCGAATAATTCAAATCTGGCATTCTACTCTGCACTGGGGAAGGGGAAGGAGAAAAGAAAGAAGGTCCTGACAGGTGACGATGTGGGAGAAGGCATATGAAATATAGGAAAATAGGCAGACACTAGATTTCATAATATCGATTTGACTGTATGATAGATGACCTAATAATTAAGAGTTAGTGTTGCTGAAAGGTGGTTGTGGTAGTGGGTATTTATTGTATATACAAATGGAAAGAAAAGATGTTTGCCAGCCCGGTATCTGCTATCTGATATCTGAAGCACCTGAACTGGGGCGGCGGAAATAAAGGGATAGCGAGTGGGTATTTATTGTATATACAAATGGAAAGAAAAGATGTTTGCCAGCCCCGGTATCTGCTATCTGATATCTGAAGCACCTGAACTGGGGCGGCGGAAATAAAGGGATAGCGAGGAAAAGGTAAAGGAAATCAAAGAGGTGAGCGAAAGGGAGAAAGAAAAGGGTAGGTAAAAAATTGGCAGAGGCTTAGCTTGGTTAAGCCCGGTAGATTGCGAAAGCAATACCCATGGCTACGCCCAGATTCAGCTAATGTTCGGCTGGTGGTGGTGCTTATGGATATGCTTGTTATGGTTAGACTGTGGAGGTTATACATTGATTCACTCCGGATACGACATGGATACGCTGTTCCTCCGTCTGTGTAGCTCGCTGCTGTCTCTTACGCTCATTGCGACGAGCTTCCCTAGCGGTAGGTGGCATCGTCGAAGCAGATGTTAAACCGCCGGCGGAGGCACCGCCACTACTCGCAGACGGCGCGAGATGATCGCCCAGCTCTTCGGCATGACGTCACGACACCTGTTGCGCGCCTGGCGGACAGCGCGGGAGTTAGGCCGCCGGTGGTGGCACCGCCACTGCTCGCAGACGGCGCGAGACAGTCGCCCAGCTCTTCCGCGTGACGTCACACAGAGGTCACGCGAAAGGTCAATGGTGGCACCGCCACGGTACGGCAAAGGCTTGAAAGTGCAAGTAGTATTGCTTTCGCAATAAAATAAAAGAAATATATACACTATGGTACAGTATACAGTAGTTTGCTTGAGGCCTATCCTCAAATGTCTAGGTCGCTAAGCACTCGGCACATCGGGCGGGCCTCCGCAATAGCTCTGCGTCCAGGCAACTGTTCACAAAGCGCGCACTTGCAGACTGTACAAAACACTGACTGCTGTTGTGGGCGGTCGGCCGTTATTGTGCGAAATAGCACACGCAGAGCGTTCAGTCACAGCGCGCACTATCTGGCGAGGTGAAATAGGCGGGTCATCAAGCTCGCCTGTTCGATATACTCACACAGGCTCACGTGTCACATAGCACGACACACCTGGGTGGCGGCGGAGTCAGTTCGAGCAGTAGATCCAGGCCTACGCGTAGGCCCAGCAGCTCCGCCGTGGTGGAAGAACTCAGGAATGACAGGTGCAGCTGTCTGTGTAGTTGCAGGGCGGGGATGGTAGCCGCCGCTGCTAGCGGGCAACTATCTCTGGCCACAGAGCCGTCGATGCAAACGAGGAGGTGGTGTTGGAGTTCCCAGTAGATGACGGCTCTGGTCAGCTGCTGCATTACACAGAGCGATGTGGTGCGTTTCCCCGTGATTCCGACAATCTCTCGCTGAACCTCCGTAGCAGCGGGCCAGGGCTAGAAGAGGTCGTAGGGGGCGTTGCATTGATGAGCTGCTCGTACTCGAGCAGCGCCGCTTCCATGCGCGAGTGGCGCTGATGTCGCAACCGATGTAATAGCGGGCCGCCGCCCTCTGCGCGCTGTAGGCGATCGATGTGTTGGAGCACAATTCGGAATTTTGAGGCGATGGGTGTAGCGGTGCGCGTCTTTCTCCTCTATTTCACTCAGCTGTCTGCATGTGATGGAGGCGAAACGAAGAGGCGTCCGTGTGCTGTGCGATAACAGCGTGCGTTAATGACCCCCAGGTGGTCGAAATTACTCCGTAGCCCTCCACTACGGCTCCTCTTTTTTACTTTCCACTTTCCCTCCTACCTTCCTCGCTTCCATTACGGCGCGGTTGAGGCGCCCACAGAAAAACAAGTGAGACAGTTACCGCGCCTTTCCCTTCCTATAAATCAATTAATCTAAGGCAGCGGAGGTGGCTCAGCTACATAGCCAGTAGCAGGGCTGTGCATTTTCTTTTCCTTCTTCCTACAGCCACAACAACAACCTCCGCTGCCGTGTGTGGACAAAAGATAAAATAGAGAAGAAAGAAAAAAGAAGAGAGAAAAAATGTTCCCAGGTAAATAGGGAGGCAGACGAGAGAACTAAAAAACTAGAAAAAGAGAATCGAGAGCTCAAGAGCATGCTCAGCATGCTCACTACAGAGATTCAAAATTTAAGAATGGAAAAGAGTACCCCCCCTCCTCCACCGAGGAACCAACTGGTACCCCAAAAACAGGTACAGAAACAGATGCCCTCTTCCCCGCCTACAAAGGTCGTAGTCGCGCTCCCTGAGCAGAGGGATAATGAAGAGGAGAAAATGATTACTGAAACAATCAGGCCACCCCCGCAAAAACGTAAAGGGAACGAGACGGATCCGCTGGTGGCATTAGAAAGGAGACTGGACGCTAAATACGAAGCAAGATTTGAAAGAATCGAGACCCTCCTCACCCAATTAATGGGTGCGGTAAATCAAATGCAGACGCAATTCACCGCGATGCCGGGGTGGTGCAGTGGTAAGACGCCCGACTACTGTGCCGGAGTTCCCGGGATCGAATCCCGGCCTCGGCGGCTGCGTTTCGATGGAGGCGAAACGAAGTGGCGTCCGTGTGCTGTGCGATGTCAGCGCACGTTAAAGATCCCCAGGTGGTCGAAATTACTCCGTAGCCCTCCACTACGGCCCCCCTTTCTCTCTATCCACCTTCACTCCCACCCTCATCCCTTCCCTTACGGCGCGGTTCAGGTGTCCACAGAGCAAGTGTGACAGATACTGCGCCTGTCCCTTCCTATGAACCAACCAACCAACCAACCTTCACCGAGAGGCTAACTACATTAGAAAAGACTGTGACCCCAATTCAACAAAATGGACAGGCGCAGTAAAAATGAAGACTCTCTGGTGTGGCAGTGGAACTGCCGCGGCTTCCAACGAAAGCGAGCGCTCTTGCAACAGCACTTAGAGCAGAGCGCAGAAAAACCTTTAGCTATAGCCCTTCAGGAAACAGGAAAAGGTCTACCAAAATTATCGGGATATCAGGCGTTCCACGGTAATCGGGGAGAAAAATCCCGCGTCTCCACGCTAGTTAAAAGACACATAGCGGTAGTCGAGCATGAGGTCAACTCACGAGACATCGAAGCTGTATTAATAGAAATTATCACTGGTCGCAAGGAAGAGGCTAGTCTCTTCATCTTAAATCTGTACAGCACCCCCCAGCAGAGAAAGGTACGTTTCCGCGCCCTCTTCCGCAAAGCGATCAAAACAGCAGGAAGCAATACTCTTATAATTCTAGGAGACTTCAATGCCGCCCACCAAGAATGGGGCTACAATAGACACGACCCCAAGGGTAGGCAACTGTGGGAGGACATACATGAGCTCGGCCTCACCCTGCTGACGGACCCTAGCTGTCCGTCCAGGATGGGAAACAGCGTCTGTGCAGACACCACCCCGGACCTTACCTTAGGAAAAAACACGGGAGACGCAGTCTGGAAAAACACAGCTCAAAATTTTGGCAGCGACCACTTTGTTCTGGCTCTCACCCTCAGCAAGGGCGTCAAAACGCGTCGCCTTAAAAAACCCAAAATCACCGATTGGGACAGGTTTAGGCAAATCAGAGAAAACTGCGAATCGGGAGATGAAATCCAAAACATAGAGCAATGGGCAGAGACGCTTAAGAAACAAGTAGAGAAAGCAACCACGACCCTACGGGAGGACGATGCGCCGGTGACGGTTGACAGCAAACTCCTTCATATGTGGGAAGCAAAATGCGGCATGGAGAGGCGTCTCCGGTCGCAAAGATGGAACAGGAACCTTAGGCGAAGGATAGCAAGATATAACAAAGAGATTGAAGATTACGCAGTAAAACTTTGCGAACAAAACTGGTGTAGTAGGTGTGACGAGATGGAAGGGAACATGAGCCTTGCTAATACGTGGAGCCTACTCAGACACCTACTTGATCCTGACAATTCGAAAACTCAATCGGGCATAAGACTGACGAAAGCCAGACACGCGTTCGAGGGCACGGACGGGGAACTCATGGCGAAACTAATTAACATGTACGTAGGCGACACGCAAACCTTACCCCTGCCGGATTACGAAGGACCCTTAAACGAGGCCCTAGACGCGCCGATCACGGAGGCGGAGGTTCGCGCCGAAATATTAGGCCTAAAAACAAAATCGGCTCCCGGCCCAGACGGAATCACAAACAAGGTTCTCCGAAATTTGGACGATAATTCCATCCGCGCGCTCACCAAGTACATGAGAATCGTATGGGACAGAGGCCGCCTCCCACAACAGTGGAAGACGGCAAACGTAATTTTGATACCGAAGCCAGGCAAACCCCCTAAACTAGAGAACTTACGACCAATCTCTCTAACATCCTGTATAGGGAAATTGATGGAGCGGGTAGTCCAAACGCGACTAACGCGTTTCATGGAGCTTAACGACCTGTGGCCACACGAAATGGTTGGGTTCCGGCCCGGCCTGTGCACACAGGACGTAATGCTCCGCTTGAGACACGATATCATAGAAAGCGAAACCAGGGACGCGAGGGTACTACTAGGTCTAGACCTGACAAAGGCGTTCGATAACGTAAAACACGCGGCAATTCTTTCTGGTCTCCAAGAATTGGGGGTCGGAAAGAAAACGTATGACTACGTAAAAGACTTCCTGTCGGGTAGAACGATAAAGTTTCAGGACATTGAATCCTCCACCGTCAAACTAGGAAGCAGGGGTACGCCACAGGGTTCGGTGCTGTCCCCGTTCCTCTTTAATGTTGCCATGCGAAACCTCCCGGCAGAACTGAGGAAAGTGGAAAACTTGAAATTCAGTATGTACGCGGACGACGTCAACCTGTGGGCTACCCAGGGGAGTGACGCGAGCATCGAGGAGCGCTTGCAAGCGGCGGCGGACACCGTCGTGTCCTACGCGGCCGAAAGGGGCCTCTCGTGCTCTCCACAAAAATCGGAACTGTTTATATACAACCCGAAGGCGCTCAGGTGTAAACGCCAGATAAACATCAGCGTAACAGTAGACGGCCAAATAGTGCCAAAAGTCGAACAAATTAGGATCTTGGGGCTGTTTCTACAAGCAGATGGGTACAACGATACAACGGTAAAGAAACTGAACGCGTACGCCACGCAAGTCACGGGTCTGTTCAGGAGAATCGCACTAAAGGGTCGGGGCCTTAAGGAACGAAGCCTCCTGAAACTAATGCAGGCTTACATCACTAGCCGCATATGTTACGCCACACCATTCCTAAACATTAGATCAGACGAAAGGCAGAGAATAGACGCACTCATCAGACGATGCGCGAAGAGGGCTCTGGGACTACCCATCTCGACCTCGACTGAACGCCTCCTGCACAACAACTGGACGGAACTAGCGGAGGCTGTGCGCATGGCGCAACTAGAAAGATTAAGCAGAACCACCACGGGCAGAACCATCCTCGGCTGGGTGGGACTGCAGTCAGATAGAGGAACAAGCCACAAAGTAGACATTCCACGAGAGTGTCGCGAATATATAATAGTGCCCCCCCTACCTAAAAACATGCACCCTACGTACAACAAGGAGAGGAGACAAAAGAGGGCCGAGACGCTCGCAAAGAAAGCGGGGAAAATGAAGCCGGGGGAGGTCGCCTACGTGGACGCGGCTAGCGGGAAGTCGGGGGCGGCGGTGGCTGTGGTCGTCAACGGCCGCGGCGTGCCCGCCGCCGCCGCGTCCGTTAGAAGCCGAAATGTAGACACGGCTGAAGAAGTTGCAATAGCGCTCGCTTGCGTTGGAACGGAAGCCAGCATAGTTATTAGTGACAGCAAAACAGCTGTCTGGAACTTTGGAAACGGGAGGGTCTCGACGGAGGCAGCCAAAATTTTAGAGAAAAGAAAACTTGAAAGAAAGATTCGAATTATTTGGACCCCCGCGCACGAGTCCGTCCCCGGCAACGAGGCGGCGCACGAGCTAGCCCGAGCTCTCTACTTCCGGGCAGCCGTAGAGCCGCCTGATTGCGATGGGATGGACGAGAGGCTGCAAACTTATAAGGAAATTTTAGAACACTACAGACTTAGCAGAAGGTCCCTGCCACCACCGGACCGAACGCTAACTAACAAGGAGGCCGTCGCTTGGCGGCGCCTGCAAGCTGGGAATTTCCCAAGTCCCGTCTGGCTTTTCCACACGCAAGTGGAGGAAAAGGCGGACGATAGATGCGAAACCTGCGGAGAAAGGGGTACTCTTGATCACATAATCTGGCAATGCCTTGATTCCCCTGGCGCCAAGGAAAACATAAACAGTAGAGAAGCCTGGGAACTGCTACTGCGGAGCGAGTCCCCCGCCAACCAGCAGCAAGCTGTCCGCCTGGCGGCTGAAGCCGCGAAGAAACACTGTCACTTCGCCTGTCTTTAGTCGCGGAGGCCCCGGCCTCCGTCCCATAGGCCTGCGTGCCGGGGGCGGGGAGTAGGGGGCCTCCTACATCGGTGGAAAAATAAAGTTCGTAACAACAACAACAACAACAAGCGGTGGCGGGCGCAGTGACGGCCTACAACATATAAAAATTCGGTGGCAGGCTAGACCCCGCCACAAGCGACGGTGACCTACCAGTCCCAGCCCCGTAGGGGCAGGAACAACCACAACCCCCTTACTCATGATGTCGTCAACAAAATTTGTCCCACTTTGCGGTGGCTCTGATTGACCGAGCCGGGATGACATCATAGAGGTCTTGACCAATCACAAGACCACCATCACAGTATGCGCGAATGCGTGAATTATCAGCATTGTCTAGGAAGCTTACTAATAATCAATTCATCAGTTATCTAATTATTAGCAACAATTGCCTGCCCAATGAAAAATAATTTATAAATGACTGATTAATTATTACTAATTTGTACCATTTGCGTAGCATAATGCGGCACTTAGGCATTCACATTTCACTACTTTAGTCGCTAAAGTCATTAGTAATTTTTATTTCATCTGTTGTAGGCCGTCAAGGCACCCGCTACCGTTTGGATGGTAGATGAGAGAAATAGAAAAGACACCTATTTAGCCGGGTAGTTATATAGGGCCGAGTTACATTGCCCTACTAGATGGCCAGCAAGTCAAGCCTGTTGGCGACCTCATAGGCGCGCTTGAGGATCCGGTATTGTATGCCCGGGTCCGAGCTGCGCAGCAGGATCTTTCAGTCATCTGAATGCAGAATTTCTCCTAATTCTGGAGGTGTGGGGTCCTTCTCTCATCCCCGGAGTATATGGTTGAGGGTAGCTCTCTCATCGCACAGTGTACAGTCAGGAGAAAATTGGCTGGGAAAAATATGTGAGGGAATTACCTAGTTTGGAAAGGAGTTTGTTTGGAGTCTCCTCCAGGTAATTTCATGTTTTTTACTAAGCCTTTTGGGCGGGGGCGAAACTTCCTTCGTTCAAAGTGGAAGGGGGGGGGGTGAAGTCGTGAAATGATAGCAGGTTATTCTCGGCTGTTCTCAGAGCGGAGGTGATCACCGCCCGGCCGACTAATCCTCTGGCTGTCTGGTGAGCCGCCTCGTTTCCAAGGTTGCCAGAATGTCATCATCATCATCATCATCATCATCAGCCTGATTATACCCACTGCAGGGCGAAGGCCTCTCCCATATTTCTCCACTTATCCCGGCTCTGTGCTAGCTGCACCCACTTGACCCCTGCGAACTTCTTAATCTCATCCGCCCACCTAACTTTCTGCCTCCCCCTGCTACGCTTTCCTTCCCTTGGAATCCAGTTTGTTACCCTAAGCGACCATCGGTTATCCTCTCTTCGCACTACATGTCCTGCCCATGTCCATTTCTTCTTCTTAATTTCCACTAGAATGTCGGTAACTTGAGTTATTTCTCTGACCCACTCTGCACGCTTTCTATCTCTTAATGTTACCCCTACCATTTTTCGTTCCATAGCCCTCTGGGTTGTCCTCAACTTAAGTAGAACTCTCTTGGTTAGCCTCCATGTTTCAGCCCCATAGGTGAGTACAGGCAAGATGCAACTGTTGTATACTTTCCTCTTGAGCGATACCGGTAAGCTGCTAGTCATAATCTGCGAGTGCTTGCCAAATGCGCTCCATCCCAATCTTATTCTTCTTGATATTTCCTTTTCATGGTCCGGATCTGCGGTTACTATCTGTCCTAAGTACACATATTCGCCTACTTTTTCCAGTATTTCGCTACCTAATGTAAACTGCTGTTCCTTCCCGAGGCTGTTGAACATTACCTTAGTCTTCTGCATATTGATTTTCAAGCCTACCTTTCTACTTTTTCTGTCTAGGTCATCAATCATTATTTGCAGTTCATCCCCCGAGTTGCTTAGCAAGGCAATGTCATCAGCAAATCGCAGATTACTGAGGTATTCTCCATCTACCCTTATCCCTAACTGCTCCCATTGCAAGTCTCTGAATACTTCCTCTAAACAAGCTGTGAATAGTACTGGGGAGATTGTGTCTCCTTGCCTAACACCTTTCTTTATGGGAATTTTGTTGCTTTCTTTATGTAGAACTATGGTTGCTGTGCAGCCACTATATATATCTTCCAGCACTTTCACGTACGGCTCGTCTACCCCCTGATTTCGCAATGCCTGCATCACCGCCGAGGTTTCAACTGAGTCAAATGCTTTTTCGTAATCAATGAATGCTATGTATAAGGGCTGGTTATATTCCGAGCATTTTTCTATCACCTGATTGACGGTATGGATATGATCGATAGTAGAGTACCGTTTCCGAGACCCTGCTTGATCCTTTGCTTGATTGCAGTCTAAGGTTGTCCTGATTCTATTAGCGATTACCTTAGTAAATACCTTATACGTAACAGACAGTAAGCTGATTGGTCTGTAATTTTTAAGGTCCTTAGAGTCCCCTTTCTTGTGAATGAGGATAATGTTTGCATTCTTCCATGCTTCTGGTACCGTCGATGACACCAGGCACTGCGTATACAGGGTGGCCAGTTTTTCTAGCACGATATCCCCCCCGTCCTTCAGCAAATCTGTAGTTATCTGATCCTCTCCAGCTGATTTCCCCCTTTTCATAGTTTCTAGTGCTTTCTTGACCTCGTCCTTCGTTACTGGTGGAACGTCTGACTGTTTTTCCCTACCGCCAATCTCATTACGGTCCTGACTACTTTGGCTACTGTAGAGATCTGTATAGAACTCCTCGGCTACTTTGACTATCTTGTCCATATTAGTGATGATGTTGCCCGCCTTGTCCCTTATCGCATACATTTGGTTTTTGCCTATGCCCAATTTCTTCTTTACCGCTTTAAGGCTTCCCCCGTTCTTTACAGCATGCTCAATTTCCAGAATGTGCCGGCACCCAAATCAATTCAATGTCCCTAACTGGGAAGGGAATCTTATTAAGAATATTTAGAGTATATTGTACAATTCTACCTAACGCGAAATTGTGTATGGCAGTCTTGGAGTCACTGATTATAATATCTGCCTCTGAATTTGTAATGGCTAAAGCGATGGCTGCGTCCTCAGCCATTGCGGATGTGCGTACATGGATGGAGGCCGAGAGAGCTGTGGCATGTGTTCCTGTAACCTCTGCCACTGCAAATGCTCTTTTTGGAACTGCATACTCAGCCGCATCAACGTAGATAACACCCGGTTGATGCTTATGATTCTTATGAAGAGCCAGTGCCCTGGCCATCCTCCTACCCTTGTTGTGTATAGAATGCATGTTTTTGGGAAGAGGCTTAATAGTGAGCCGCTTCCTGTTTGGTGTGGGTAGATCTCTCGGTTCATTTATTCCCGGCTAAGAATTTGCGACCAGTGCGCCGAGAATGCTTCTGTATGTTTTAGTTTTTGTCAGCCGCGGCATCGTGTTGTGATGTGGGCCGCGCAAAGTTCCTCGAGTGCATTGTGAATGCCGAGTTGAAGACATTTTTTTGTAGATGTGTAGTGAGGAAGACCTAGTGCCGCTTTGAATGCTTGTCTAATGAGGCACTCCAGCTTGGTCTTCTCAGCGGCATAGAGCGGTAGGTAGGGCACTGGGTAGGTGAAGCGGCTAACAACAATTGTCTGCACTAATCTGCACAGGTCTTTCTCTCTCATGCTCTTTTTCCTGTTGGCAATTTCTTTAATCAGACGGATTGTCTGATGGATTATGGCACAAAGCCTGTTAATCGTCTCCGAATTCTTGCCATTACTCTGGATTAAGAGGCCCAACACCCTCAGTGTCTGGACTTCTGGTATGAGTTGTCCGTTAACCTTAACAGTAATGGGACTGTAATCTTGATGTGCCCGCCTACCTCTCCACTTGCCTCAAATGACGAGGAGTTCAGATTTAGGCGGTGAGCAAGTGAGTCCTGCTTGTGCGGCGTAATCTACCTGGTCAGCTGTTGGTCAAGAGGTTGATATCATCAGCATAAAATGTGTGGTGCAAATTTGGAATTTCGGCTAGTATACCCGGGAAACGGATCAGTGCCAAATTGAATTTTTATGGTGAGAGAACCGGAGCATTGCGGTGTACCTTGTGTTCCTAACGTTATTGGGGCGGATGTTATGTTTCGTAGTGTTATGACGGCTTTCCGTTTAAACAAAAATGATCTGATATAATTGTATGTTCTGACGCCTGGGTTAATACTACTTAGATTTTTAAGGATGATTCTGTGTGAGACGTTGTCAAAGGCCTTGTTTAAGTCAAGGCCCAGGACGGCTCTGGTATGTTTGCTTCTGTCCCTGTCGTCCTGAGTTGGTTTTGCCATGAAACCAATCATTGTGTCCCAGGAGACCTTGACCTCAACATAGTTCTGGAGCCTAGTAAGGATAATTTGCTCAAGTAGTTTTTCCAGGCAAGAGGTCAGGGAGAGGGGAATGAAATTTTCCAGCGCTAGCTTTTTGCCATGTTTAGGTATGAAAGTAATTTCGGCATGTTTACAGCTTTGTAGAAGGGGGCCTGATTGCCAAAGGTGGCTGATGAATTTCGTTAGGGCGAGGATCGATTTAAGGTCCAGATTTAAGAGAACTTTATTGGTTATTCCGTCCGTTCCAGGTGCTGTGACTGTGCGTAGTTGACCCAGCGCGTTCCAGAATTCTGTATCCTCGATGTCTATATCGAGGTGCGCATTATCTAACCCAATGTAGTCCGGCAGCGGTCAATTGTCTGTGCTGTTTACATGGTTGTTGGAGTTCACTATTGAGTGCGTCCTGCGTACCCGGATACTGGTGTACAAGTCGAACGAATTGATCTTTTTGAGCCAATTTAGTGATACTGGCATGCGTGTAGTGAATGATGGCTGTTGCGACGCGCGTCTTTCTCTATTCTTCTTTTTTCTTCTCCTGTATTTTCTCTTCTGTCCGCACGAGGCAGCTGAGGTGGCTAAGCTACAGAGCCAGTAGCAGGGCCGTGCATTTTCTTTTCCTTCTTACTTCAGTCGCAACAGCACACAGTCTAAACACACATTCAGGAGAAAGTGTGGAAGATACTGCACCTTTCCTTTTTTGGTAACCAATTATACGTAGCAAAGCAACGAGCGCCAAGAAAAAGAGCGTAGGCTTTCGCCATTCTCTTCCTAAGCGAAGTATAAGAACCCTCAAATTTATTCCAGTACTTTTGGGCTTGTTTTTCGTGTTTTTCAGGATCCCTGCAGGAAACTACCGCTGGCCAGCCATTGGAACCCTGCTGACCTAGGACCTGCTGCCAGACTGCCCGTGCTTACTTCAGCTTCTGCCTTTGAAGTAAATTACACAGGTAATTTTAGGGGTAATTTTTACTGTTTTAATGGGGAATTCAGGACTCCAGAGGTGTAATTTCCAAGTCATTAGGGAGCTCACATTAAATGCGCCTCTTACACACATGCCTACTGTTCTCGGATTCCCACCTAGCGCTGCGCTTGTAGCTGTCCTTTCCTTTTCCTGTTGTGTTTTTTAAGTGTTTTTGCGCTCTTCATTTTGCCGTTTGTTTTGCTGCCTTTTAAAAATCCTTTTCTCTTTTTTGTTTTCTGGCTTACACTGTAAACTGAAAACCACCCTAGCGCACTCTCAAAAAAGTAGTTTTTTTTTTTTACTCCCCAGAAAAGGAGTACTGCTTTACTCTCGCGTACGGATATGTACTTAAGGCGCTCAAAGGAGCAAGATTTTACTTTTCTCAGGACAGAAGGTTTTTTGGACTATATGTAGAGTCAGTAAGGAGTTATTGTGGCCTCTAAAAATACTATTAAATACTCCTTTGCGGAGTATTTCAGCTTCTGCCTTTGAAGTAAATTACACAGGTAATTTTAGGGGTAATTTTTACTGTTTTAATGGGGAATTCAGAACTCCAGAGGTGTAATTTCCAAGTCATTAGGGAGCTCACATTAAATGCGCCTCTTACACACATGCCTAATTTTAGACATTTGTGTTCTAACGTGCATGAATCAATAGAATTACAATACTCTGAATTAATGCTTTTATTGAAACATAGCATTTCGGCCCAGTATTTGGCAGCTGGCTTTGGAACTTTGCAGAGAACCATAGGTGAAAGGCCGTTACCTGCACTTTTCTTGGGCATCCAGTCTGAAATTTATGAAAACCACAAACAGAGATGGCACACTTTAATCATGGAGGTCACCTTTCAGTCATTCCTTGTCGACATTAAGGCATATCTTGCTATCGCTGCTTAGATGCGATGACTACAAAGGAGGCTCATTCTGCAAGAAAGAAAAAAAGCACTAAAGCAGTTGGCCACGTATAAGCTTGCCTAATATTAGACCGATCATGTTCAGCTTCAGTCGAGGGCAAATAAACAAATCGAAAATGTATTTTGTGATACCGGCAATTTTGATATTATATGTTTTATATACGATGAGCGATTAGAGCCAGTAATACATACCTGTATAATTACCTAATCTACTGACTAACATCTACCATTTTCTAGACGGCTGAGAGCTGCTGAAGACGTTTTTCAGGGTATTAGAAGCTACAAGGGTATTAGAAGCAGTACAAGACGAGAGACGAACGCTGCAAGAGGAGGAGGAGGAAAAACATTTATATATATAAACTTCCTTTTCTTCCCGAGTGGAGCCCTCAGTACAGGGCTCCATGTGCCGCCTCAATCCTGCAGGCCCGCCAGAACAGCTGTCGCTGGTTTTGCGGGCTATTGCGAATAAAACGGTCTCAGAAAGAACAAATACAAATCAGTCCATATGCCCATGGGCCACGGCAATCCTCTGGGCCCGCTCGATTAGCCGGTGTTGTTCGGCCAGCTCCGTGCGGGACAAGGCATCTTCCCAAGATGAGAGGGGGGGGGGGGGGGTGAGGTAAAGGTGGAATGTCGCCGGGTGGCTTTGGACAGGCCCACACTGAATGATATAGTGTAGGTCGGTGTTGTTGGCAGGTGGGGCTTTTATCTGGGTAGCGGGGGGGGATGAACAAATGTTTGTGGTACAAATTTGTATACATGTGAGTCTGCAGTTCTCGCCATGCCACAGCTTCGGCCTTGATGAGTGTTGGGTGCGGCGGTGGCAGAGTTCTTCTTTGTGTACGGTAATATAGTGTAATGTGGGTGTAAGACTGTGGAACTGTGTTGGCGTCCTCTGAGTCTACTTCCCCCTCCGCTTCCGTCGACAGCGCCCAGAAGGTTGCTGTTTGGGCGAGCGCGTGCGCACTCTCGTTGCCAGGAAGGGAGGAGTGACCAGGAGTCCAAACAATTTTAACAATGGGAAAGGTATCATAGTTTATAGGTGAGAGCACGCGTGAAGCCTCGAAAGATAATGTATTCTTCGCGAAGGCGCGACACGCAGCTTGTGAATTTGTGATTATTGTGTATGTCGGACTGGTGGGGTGTTTGTAAAATGTGTCCATGTGGTGTATGAAGGTGAGTGCTACCGCTATGGTAGTCTCCTCAGCCGTCGTGCTCGAGTTCCTTCCACGAACGGAGCCCGTAATCCTAATTGAGCCGTTAGCGTCCGTAACAGCTAGTGCCATAGCGTCTGTGCACGATGGATATCCTGCCGCGTCGACATATAAAACAGTTTGAACACCTCTGTACTGGCGCAGGAGTGCCTTGACTCTAGCGGTCCTACGACCAGTGTGGAGTGCGGGGTCCATATTCTTTGGGACTGGCGCGACCCTGATCTTAGCTGCCAGTTTGGGCGAGATGGCATGGTACCTCTGTTGCAGCAGTGTTGTCGGCTCCAAGTAGCCTAGTCTGCGGAGAACAGTCCGGCCCACTCTAGTGTCTCGAAGGCACGTGAGTTGGCCATTCCTTTGGGCTTCTATCAGCTCTTCTGCGGTGTTGTGGAGGCCAAGCTGAAGCAGGCGATGCGTCTAGGTGTACGGGGGAAGCCCGAGGGCTGTCTTTACTGCCGATCGTAGAAAGATGTTCAGATGATTGAGTTCAGTTCGATTGAACTTGTGATAAGGGGCGTTAAATGTCATACGGCTGATTAATAGCGCCTGCACGATTCGCATGGTATCCCTTTCCGTGAGCCCCCCCCCCCCCCCCGTCTGTTGGAAATACGGCGGATCAAGTGCGCCACCTGCGCGAATTGCTTCTTCAGCAGCTGTATAGTGTAGGTCGCTCTGCCGTTGCACTGCAGATACAGGCCCAGTACCCTTAGTCGATCCACTCTAGGGATGGGAATTCCTTCGAGATGCAAGTCGATTTCCCGGTCGACTACTTGGGTCCTCGCTCGTGCACGAATCACAAGCAGTTCTGATTTCTCAGGCGCGCATGTAAGCCCGCGCTCAGTTGCGTACTGCTGTGTCATCTCAATTGCTTCTTGAAGGCTGTCTTGGATGTGGCCGTCAGAGCCTTTGGGGATCCATAACGTGATGTCGTCAGCATAGAGCGCATGATGCAGATCAGGAATTCTTGACAGCAGCGGAGGAAGTCCTGCCATCGCCACGTTTAACAATGTGGGCGACAACACCGAACCCTGTGGGGTGCCTCGACCAGTGAGACGTATCGGTTCAGAGCGTGTGCTCCGATACCCAGGGTAGCAGTTCGATCCATGAGGAAAGCCCTAACGTATCATAAGTTCGTTGACCACAATGTGAACTCGCTAGTCCCTCCAAGATGGCATCGTGCGACGTTGTCAAAAGCCCCCTTCAGGTCTAAGGCCAGGACAGCACGGGCCTGGGTCCTGCCGGGATGATCGATCACTTCCTCTTTAAGCTGAAGATGAACATCCTGAGTAGAGAGATGCGGCCGGAACCCGAACATGGTGTGAGGGAAGATGTTGGTTTCCAAGTGTGGGTGCAGCCGCCGGAGCACTACATGCTCCATCAGTTTCCCAACACACGACGTCAAGGATATGGGTCGAAGATTCTGAACGGCGAGCTGCTTGCCTGGTTTCGGAATTAAATTTATGTCAGCATGACACCATTCTTGCGGGAGTGTACCGGTCTTCCATACGTCATTATAATGACTGGTCAAGGCAGTTATTGATTCGTCGTCAAGGTTCTGGAGCATCTTATGTGTAATACCGTCCGCCCCAGGGGCAGTGCTCCTTCTCAGGCTCGCGAGCACTGCTCGAACCTCTGATTCCGTGATGTCCTCGTCCAGGGGTGAATACTCATTTTGATGAGGGTAGTCTCTATATTGCGGTCTGGGACCCGTCAGTATATAGCGCGCCTCCAGGGCATGCAGCAGTGCAGTGCTATCTTTCGCTTCCTTATAGAGGAGTTTGGCAACCGCTTTAGAGGTTTCCTTTCTGGTTTTGGATGGGTCGAGAAGGCCTCGGAGGAGTGGCCACGTTTTGGCCGTTCCGAGTGTTCCCTGCAGCCTTGTGCAGAGCCTGTGCCAGTTGGAACTCGTGAGCTCTTCCGCATAGCGCTCTGCCGCAATTGTAATTTCCGCTATACGTTCCCGTAGCTTGCGATTGTGTCGCTGCTTCCGCCATCTTCGGACAAGTCCTCTTCGAGCTTCCCACAGATGGAGGAGGTGCGGGTCGATCTCAGGTGCCTTTTCTGTGGCCTTCACTACGGAGGTGGCGTTCTTTAAATCCATCTGAAGCTGGCTCACCCATTCAGCCAAAGGGAGTCGCTCGCCTTCTTTCAAAGCAAGTCTTTGTTTTCGGAAGGCGTCTCAGTCCGTGAGGCGCAGCTGACGACCAGACACGCAGCCCACTCGCACTTGCATCGCCGTCTCACGGATAAAATGGTCACTGCCCAGAGACTCTTCTAGGTTGGTCCACGTGCACGGATGTTCCGTGCGAACTAGTGTCAGGTCCGGGCTAGTGTCCCGGTTCACGCTGTTGCCCATACGGGTGGGATGGTCGGTTTCAGTCAAAAGAGTCAGTTGGGTGCGGGCAATAGCTAGGGCCAACTTACGGCCCTTGGGATTTTCGGTTTTGTAGCCCCACGAAAGGTGAGACGCGTTGAAATCACCCATAATTAGTAAAGAGTTCTCACGTGGCTTCACAATCTTGAGGGCGTCATGAAAGAGCTCTTCAAATACGTCCCTCTTGCCCTTTTTGGGAGGACTGTACACATTCAACACAAATACACTGCCATGCCCTCTTTCTCTAGGCAGGAGCTTGAGCAAAACGTGTGAAATGTGTGAGTGTTGTGTCATTGAGCAATCAATCGCGGTCATATCATTGTTACCCAAAATGGCTACGCGTGGTGTTTCATAGGGATCCAATATTTGTTGCGTGAATGTTGAATATCCTGTGAGTGTGGGTGTGCAGTTCGTTTCTTTAAGGGCGATAACATCTGGTTTGCGTCCGCGAGACTCTACGAGTTGCTACAGACCTTCCTTTTTCAGACGAAAGCCTCTGGAATTCCACTGCCATGCAACCATGGTAGAAGCCGGCGGTGCACTTTTTGACTGTCGTTTATGCTTAAGGTGTCCCGCCATAATTAGTTCGGGCGCGAACACGGGCTACCTTATCCTTTAAAACTGAGCACGTTCCGTGGCCAGCAGGATGGTTCGAAATTTGCCCGGCTTCACGGCATGCGGCGCAACAAACAGCAGAGTCCCGCACACGTACACTGCAAGATGTGACGCGGTGAGGTCCAGCATAGTGTGTGCAGACAGCTTTTGAGAGGTCGTCCGCATGTGGGCAGCGGTTCAGCCCATGGACATACTCTGAGCAGTGCCTGCAAAGGGGAACGTGCAAATCCTCAAAGACTGCGATTGACATCCAGCTTACAATGACACTTCTGGCTGCCATCAGGCGGCGAAACGCAGCCGGGCCCACTTCAATTATATGTGCATAAGTTCCGCCTCTTTCTTTATACGAAACACGCACCTTACAGGGACCAGGGTCCAGCTGCAGCGATTGGTTCCGGCGGTTTAGGGCAGGAATCAGGTCGTCCGTGCTAACGCCCGCGTCCACTCCGGCAAGTTTCACATGAAGATTTCTCTGCTGCGGCACTCGAACAGCTATCGAAGTGCGGGTCACCTCAGTACGGTTAATCGCCTCCTTAATGCGTTCGAGGTCTGAGCGATTTTTGGAAACGACTGCGACCCCGCGCCGAGTGCGTCGCAAAGTGATGGCTCCGATGCCTTCAGCCTCAGGATCAATGTTAGCCTTGAGCACGGTGTCCACATCACGGCCTGCAGAGTCGGAGGGCTGGATGGGTGACAAAAACATAACGTGATCAGGACTGGGGATCACAGAGGATAAGGTGCCAAAAGAGTCAATAGGACCAGCAGACGGAGTTACAGGGACGCAGCTGGCAGCATCCGAAGCATCCTGAGTAGGCTGCTCGCGCACCACGGACGCAAAGGATCGAGGAGCCGCTGTTCTATTTCGGAGGGCCCGCAAATCTTCCACAGCCTCCGTGAGCCGCACTCTCAACTTCGCGGTCTCGATCGCGTAAAGTGGCGAAAAGGACATCTGAACGTCCACGCTCGCCAACTGCAACAGCGAAGAACCTTGATGATTCTCGGTATAGCTCGCTGACGGCCGTGATAAGCTCTGCACGAACAGTGGCCTGCACTTTGTGCAGTGGGTTCAGGATCGTAGCTATTATACCCTCGTGGAGGTCCATGGCCTTCGCAGAACTGCCGAGTTGAATACGGTCCGGGAGAACAGACGCCGGGTCCGGAGAAGACTGATGTGTGTTAGCGGCAAGTGCATCATCCGATATAGCCCGAAGCTCAGAGTTCAGGGAAGAATGAGCGTCGTGATGATGCGCCTGCAGTTGTCCAGGTGGTAGAGGTCCGTCCCGAGAGCCAGAGCTCCCCGCCAGGGCTAGGCCACCGGAGGCGTTTGCAGGGCTTTGTGACCGGCCATGGATTTCGTTCGAGGCGGCCATGATAGGCCTCGCTGGTAAGAGGCCCTGTGGCCTGCGGCCACCGGGGACGAGCTGCCCTTCAACGAAGCTAGTGCCAGGGTGAGCCCTACAGAAGGTCCTTGTTCAGCGACAAAAGCCGCTCAAGGCGAATAATAAGTTAAACACAGCGAATAAATCCAGTCCCTGCGCTGCAAGTGGTGTAGTGGTGTGCGTGACCACACGAAGATATTGTCCCGCGATAGACAAGACGGTCAACCGGTGTGGGAAAAAAGGCCACTACGCCAGCGTCTGCATGTCTAAGCTGAAGGACGAGACCTGGAGTATACGACAACGACCAAAAGATCACGGAGAGCTATATCTAGGCGAAATCAAAGTGGGAGTGAACACGCCATGGAGAATTACTGCTACCGTGAGCAACTTGCCTTTTGCCTTCAAGGTCGACACCGGCGTGGATGTGACTGCAATCGCACACGAACAGTACGACAGAACCGTCATGGGACCCATCAAGTCAACGCAACAGCTGTTGATAGGCCCAGGCCAGACAGCGATAGCCACTTTTGGCTACATCGATGCGACAGTCACCTGGCGCAACACTGAAGTCCAAGAAGCAGACTTCATCATCAAAGGATTAAAAGAACTGCTGCTCAGTCGACCAGCTATAGAATCACTTGGGATTCTACAGCGCCCTCTTGAGCTAGACGAAACCCTCGCTCCCCAATGTCTTGGCGTCATACCCAAAGCTAACGTCTGGGCTTGGAGTCATGAAGACTGAGTACCACATCAAAGTCAAAAAGGATGCTGGGCCATACGCAGTCAGTTATCCCAGGCGCGTGCCTCTTCCACTGCTTCCACTTGTGAACAAAGAACTGGAAAGGTTGGAAGACTTGGGAGTCATCCAGAAGATCGAACGAGCAACCGAGTGGTGTTTTCCAGTGGTTGTCGCGCGAAAAAAAGAACAATGAGCTGCGCATCTCATCTGCGTTGACTATGGTCAACTCAAACAACAAATAATAAGCGAACGTGTGCTGATGCCTATGGTGGACGAGTGTCTACAAAATTAGCAGGTGCAACAGTTTTCAGCCGCCAAGATGCATGAGCGGGGTACTGGCAGGTGCCACTCTCCAAGGACTATCGCGAGTACACAACCTTCATCACACCAGTCGGCAGGTTCCAGTTCCTGGGGCTTCCCTTCGGAATCTCCACAGCGCCAGAGTTCAACAAACGAGAAATGCTTCCTGTGCTCGAAGGACTAGATGGTGTGAGTTGTCTACAAGATGACATCATTGTCTCAGGGAAGACAACTGAGGAACACGACACCAACCTACTGCTGGTGCTGAGGAAGCTGGAAGATGCAGGTGTTACCCTCAACATCGACAATTGCTCCTTTCGACAAACAGAAGTAACATTCTTAGGACACGGCGTAAACTCAACAGGAGTCAGCGCCGACCCGGAAAAGGTCAGGGCCATAGTCCAGCTCGACCCACCATGTGATGTGTTAGAAGTCAGGTCTTTGTTGGGCTCTGCAAACCACCTAGCGAAATTTCTTCCAGAGCTAGAAGACTTTACGAAGCCTCTCATAGACTTGCTCCACCAAGACATCGACTGGCACTGGGGCCCAGCTCAGCAGCAGAGTTTTGACAAACTCAAGCAAGCTTTAAGCAGGACGCCGATTCTCACTCACTACGATGCTCAGTCGCCTTACACTGTGTCTGTGGATGCTTCCTCATATGGTCTTGGGGCTGTACTTCTACAGCAGTCGCACGAAAAGCTCCTACCTGTGGCATATCCCTACTTCAAAAATTGTGAGGCAATAACCTAACACTTTCTCACACAATCTCACTCAATTCGCATAAGAAATCACATACAAGTCACATTTAATTGCATCTCATAGCTTCTTGTACATTATCATAAATTAGGGGAAATATTTTATGATAGTGATGTCCACCATATGAGCATCTATGCGAATAGGTGAGATTTCGTGAGGTTATTGCCCCGTAGAACTTTTGGTTTTTCATTAGGGATGCATCACGCTCCTTTACGGATACAGAACAAAGATATGCCCAAATTGAAAAGGAGGCACTGACAATCACATGGGCTTGCGAACATTTCCGCAAATACCTGCTGGGATCAACCTTTCACGTGGAAACGGACCACAAGCCGTTAATACCGCTGCTGACGACTAAACGACTTGACGAGCTGAGTCCTCGCCTTCAACGTTTCAGGATGCGCCTTTTGGAGTACGACTACACCATGTCCCAGACTCCCGGCAAAAAGCTGCACACAGCTGACCTTCAGTCCCGGAAGCCATCTGGGAAACCAGCAGACAAAGAAAGAACTCTCGAGAGTGCAGTGCGCGAGTTTCAAGAAATAGCACTTGAACAGCTCCCTGTTTCAAACCAAATGCTGGACAGAATCAGGGCAAGCATCCAGTCAGGCGAATTCCTTTCTAGAGTGGCTACCTTCTGCACTGACCTGAAAAGGTACGTCGAGGTGGCTAGTGAGATTTCGCTCGTTGATGGTCTGCTATTCAAAGGCGACAGAATAATCATCCCGCCCGACATCAGAGTAGAGGTTCTGGAAAAACTCCACGCAGGCCACTTGGGCACAACAAGGTGCCGAGCGAGGGCAAGAGAATGCATATGGTGGCGAAGCATAGGCAAGCACATTGAAGACTACGTGGAAAAGTGTCCAACTTGCAGAGAGCACAGAAAGCCAGAAACAGAACCCCTTCTTAGAGCCTCATTACCAGCGCACCCTTGGGACACAGTCGGCATGGATCTCTACACGCTGGAGGAGAAAGAGTATTTTGTAGTAGTATTCTACTACTCCCGATTTTTCGAGCTAGAACAGCTGCCGAGGACAGCTACAAAAAACATTGGCTCCTTGTCTTGGAGCCAATGTTTGCACGGTACGGTGTTCCGCGGACAATACGCACAGACAACGGGCCGCAGTTCACTTCTACAGAGTTGAAAGAACTAGTGCATCACTGCGGAGCCTCACATACAACCTCAAGCCCTTAAACCTCCAGAGCAACGGTATGGCTGAGAGGGCTGTGCAGACAGCAAAGAAGCTTTTGGGAAGTCTTCCAACATACACGGAGTGCTGCTTGCCTACAGGGCCACACCCAGCGTGGAAGGATTTTCACAGGAGAACTCTTAATGGGTCGTCGTCTGAACACCACAGTACCAACCACTTCGAAGCTGCTAGCCGTGAAGTGGGCCGACAGGGAATTCAGACAAAATAATGAAGCCTACAGAGCTTGTGCAAAACGATCATATGACACCCGGCACAAGGTAGGGAGTCGAGAACGCTTACCACCAGGCATGCGGTGCGCATCCTCGCTGGAGCTGCATCACACGGCGTGGTAACACAGCCAACATCAAAAACAAGGTCCCACGTTGTACAAAAAGACAAAGAACAAGCAAGACGTTCAGCAAGCCACCTGCAACCGTTGCAGGACACGAGCACCACAAGAAGTGGACGTGTTTGTAAGCGACCAGAATGCCTGGACCTGTGAGATCAAACCTTTCAAGAAAGGGGGGTGTTGTGGGTGCCACTGACGACAGCGCCCCAAGAGGCAAGCTAACCAGGCGGACCGCCGGGAGACCCCGGCATGGGCGACCGCGCCTAACAGAGCGAAAGCGGGCGCCATTACCTGATGCATTGCTTGATATACCGGCTACGTCTACCACACATCGAAGTTGTTCTTACATGGCCTTGCGATTTTGCACCCGTTGTTGCCTCGTCATTTTACATAGTCCTGTCTTGTTTGGGGATGCACATTAGGCTGGAAATGAAAACGACGAAGCTCTTTTAGGAAAACACATTTCGGAACGCGGTTCTCTCATGAAGGTATGGGTGCGTAGGAGCTGCAGCTTGGCTTTCAACATACGTCAGCCGTCAATTCACTAAACGTGTATTGTGACAGTACGATAAAAAAGAAAGACTTTCAACGTGTGCTAAATGTCGTATGACTCAAGCCGCATTCTGCGCGTATTTGACTTTGTCTCCAGAGCAATGGCCCCGTCAATGCCTCGTATGCATTGCAGAGCTCCGCAACCACGCTTCGCTTATTGTTCATTTGTCTGGTGATAGCTGTGTACTGCTTCACCCTTTCTATAAAAGTTTTCGCGTCCCCAAGGTACCACGACTGGCATTCAAAGCAGGCTTGTGTACACCAAGCGTTGGGTTCATTTTTCACAATGACCTTCCGGGCGGGGCAAGAGGTCTGAGACGGAGATAGTCGGATAGGGCATTGTTCGCTGCCCTTCCTTCCCAGGAAAATGCGGGCCAAGGTTTCGCTCAGGGACATGTAGTTTCTATTAACAATGACACACACTGAATTTCAAAATGCCTCACTTTAATCAAAGCAAGTTTTCCTGCCAAATATACGCTCCCCACAACGGAAGTGCTGCATCGTTTGTGGGAGTATCTGGTACGGATACATGCGGTAAAAATCCCGATGGTCATTCGTGTGGAAATGGCATGCCATAATGACATTCACAAACCCGCAGAGAGCTGCGATCAACCCAGCGCAGCGAAGGAGCCGCATCGCCAGCTTCCCCGGTCCTCAGAATGTCGTTACGCGACGTATTGGCCAATCACGGGCGGCGGCGCCACCCGTGGTGAGCCCTGTCGCTCGCGCTGCGTATTTCTGCTGAAAAAAAGGCTATTTCTGCTTTCCTCTGCCTAATTTTAATCTGATATTCGAGTTCGCAGCATGAAAAAACTATGGCTTTCTTCTGAAAGCCCAACTTTTGCAAAAAGTGCTGCAGTGTCCCTTCAAGGTATGAGGCCACTTTGAAAACTTGACTTTATCTTTAAATCAATTTTTGAATACTGTTTTAACAAATTACACATTCCTTTCTGTATGATTGGCAAAACAAATATGCTTTTAACTAAAACCGTTCCAAAGATACAGCCAAATTTGTAACTCCCTGTGCATTTTGCAAAACCGAAACTAACACAGTTTTGGTTTCTACATACTGAAAATTATTTTACTCCTTTGGCGGACTTACCTTTTTTTGCTCCATAATTTTTCTTTTGAGTTTACAATCATTGTAAGTTTTTCTAAGCATGTATGTTTATTTCTGCTTTCATTTATTAACAAAAGTACTCGCAAGAGGGACGCATAACGTCTTGATAATTTGAGTTGTGTACCCTGGAGCGTTCCCGCGCAAATTGAAGAACCTGCCGACTGTGCTTACTTGGTGCCTCGTGTGCTTTAACTCTTTCACTTCGTTGTTTAGGCGCTTTACCCAGATGGGAAAGTTTAGAGTGCTGCGGAGACGAAAGCGAAAGTATGCCGGAAATAGACACACGACAGGTGAAGATGGCGACGACCCGAATCCCGCCAACGTGAGTGCTTCAGCGCAAGTGCCTTGAAATTCAGAGATTTGGAGGACAACAATGACTCTAAATCGGATTCTACGCCGGAAGGAAGCAGGATAATTGACCTTGACATTCTGTCAATTTTTTTTTTCATCACTTGCGTATCCGGAGTGCTTGGCAACATCCCTGAAAATTGAGGAGCGCTCCTATGCAGGTGTGTCTTGTGTATTGGCTACTGTATGCGTTGCATGTGGCTATGAGAACCATTTCTTCTCATCAAAAAAGCCAGGGCATTTAGTGGAGAATAATATTCGACTTGTGTATGCAATGCGGCAACTAGGAAGTGGGCATGCGGGTGCGAAAACATTTTTCAAAATTATGAATATGCTTCCACCCCCGTGGCATTACGCTTACGATAAAATATCTTTGAAGGTGTCTAATGCTGCAAAGGAGGTTGCATCGAAGTCAATGATTGATGCAGCAGCTGAAGTGGAGAAGGCTGTAAACTGTAATCAGTGCGGAGTGTCAGGGGATGGCACATGGCAAAAACGAGGCCACTCGTCATTGAACGGCTGTGGTTCTTTGATTTCTGTGGATACAGGAAAAATAACTGATGTAGAAGCTTTGTCCAGCACATGCAAGTCATGCAAGATGAACAGCAAACTGAGTCCCACAAGCAGCGAATTCCTGGAATGGAAGGCGAATCACACAACTTGTCATGCCAACCACACTGCCCGTGGTATGGAGCCAGTTGGACTTTACCGCATGTTTGAGAGGTCAGAAACAACGCACGGTTTAAAATATGTGCATTACTATGGAGATGGAGACTCAAAAAGCTACTTGACAGTGGAGGATATTTATGGACCAAATAGCGTGAAAAAGTTTGAATGCATTGGCCATGTCCAAAAACGGGTTGGCTGCCGGCTAAGAAAGCTGAAGGAAACAGTGCGTGGATTAGGTGGCAAAGGAAAATTGACTGATGGGCTCATTGATCGCCTTCAAAATTACTATGTCATTGCCATCAGAGCCAACGTCGGAAATCTTGCAGGAATGAAACAGGCAACGCTCGCTAGTTTGTTCCACTGCAGTTCCACGGACGACAATCCAAGGCATGGGCTGTGCCCTGTAGGAACAACCAGTTGGTGTGCTTTCAACCGAGCTAAAGCGGCTGGCCAATGTAACTACAAGCACAAGGGAGGACTTTCATATGACGTTCTGAACAGGGTAAAGGGTGTGTACAAAAGACCTTTGTTCAGACGAGCTCCTCAAGAAATGTTTGCATGGCAACACACAAAATGTCAGTGAATGTTTCAATGGCATGATCTGGCAAATGGTACCTAAATATGTCTATGTAAGCCTGCCAACACTGACGTTTGGCTTATATGATGCCGTGTGCCTTTTTAACAATGGCAACAGAGGGACACTGGATGTCTTTAAACACATTGGGATCGAGCCAAGACGCCACACAATGAAAGCTTGCTCGACAGGTGACCAACAGCGCATCAAGAAATCCTCCCGTCAGTCTACCGATGCCGCAAGAAACCCAAAGGAAAAAAAAGCGAGCAGACGCACAAGCGAAAGGAACTAAAGACAAAACAAAGGCGACCTGAGCTACAAATGTGGTGGATTTTAAGCCTCCGGGATATTGCTGTATGACGTTTGTAGCTATATCAAATCTTTTTTGTTGTTTTTCTCAAAACTTAATTTTCTGCCGTTTTATCTTGCGCGAACATTCATAACTTTTTTCCTCGAATAGAGTTTTTAACGAAACTCTGAACACCTATTCTTGATATATCAAGCTGTGCAACCAACTACAGAAAATAAAATTGTGTGATAAGATTTGGTATTGCTGCATTTGTTTTAAAAACATTCCTTGCTGAAAAACTCTTGTTTTTGGTAATATTGTAAATAAAAAACGACAACTGATGGTATCGCAATTATTTTAGTTCATTGCACAGCTGATGGCTTCATGTACATAAGTGCAAGGGGAACATTCCTTGTGGTGAGCTATATGTGAGTTATGACTGCTATCGTGGGATGCATTATTAGTACATTTTTCGGGAATAAAAATTAATAATTGTTTTCTGTATTTAAACACTGATTAGAATAAAAAGGCAATCTTTAAATATAGATAACTAATTTTCTCTTTGTATTCGCTACCAAAACTTTTCTTCCGAAAAGTGGCCTCATTTAATGCTGTATGGTGGGCGTCTCCCAACTCGACTTCAGCATTGGATCATGGTCTCCCCTGATGGGGCTGGGACAGGTAGGTCACCGCCGCTTGCGGCGGGGGCTAGCCTGCCATCGAATTTTTATCTGTTGTAGGCCGTCATTGCAACCGCCACCGCTTCGGTGGTGGACGATGGCTGTCGTTGCGGCGCACGTCTTTCTCCCCCTCTTCCTTTTATCTCCTGTATTTTCTCTTCTGTCTGCCCGAGACAGTGGAGGTGGCTCAGCTACAGAGCCAGTAGCAGGCCCGTGCATTTTATTTTCCTTCTTTCTACAGCCACAACAACAACAACAACGCGAGCTGCTCTTTCGCTGCGAAAAAAGGTTCCTACGGAATGGCAGCGTGTTTTAACACAAATTCGTGCTGCAGGAGCGTCTTTACGCGGTGACGGTTTGTGGTGGGGAGTTGTGCGTGGCTTTCTTGGACTTCAGCAGCGCCTTTCAATCCGTCGCCCAGAGCGTCCACATTGACCCTCTACGAGTAGCACGCCAGGAGCGGCTTCTGTTCCATCGTCGCTGATCGTTACAGGACGTTTCGATGGAGGCAAAATGAGGAGGCGTCCGTGCGCTGTGTGATGTCAGCGCACGTTAAAGATCCCCAGGTTGTTGAAATTACTCCATAGCCCTCCACTACGGCTCCTCTTTCTCCTTTCACTCCCACCTTCCTCTCTTCCCTTATGGCGCGGTTAAGTTGTCCACAGAAAACAAGTGAGACAGTTACTGCACCTTTCCCTTCCTATAAATAAATCAACCAGTCCGCACGAGGTAGCGGAGGTGGCTCAGCTACAGAGCCAGTAGCAGGCCCGTGCGTTTTGTTTGCTTCTTCCTACAGCCACAACAACAACTGCCACCACCTTAGCAATTAATCTCCGAGTCGTCGGCGATTTCGCACCCAGACGTGGAATGCCCCACCTGCGTTAGGCATGGCCACCAGTGAAACCCCTGTTGACAGCAACCACTCGTGAACTGGTGAACATATCTGACGTTTTTTTGCTTCGCACATAGAGATGTGTGCGCTGCGTGACCAAATTCATTTTTTCATGTATGTATTGAACAACATTTGCATTGGCTTCAACTTTTAATCATGGCTACGTTTTTTTTTTTTTTGTTCCCAATTCGGCCTGGTTGTTTCATGTAGAGCCTGTACGCGATAGCCGTATTTCCTGACTGACCAGTAAGAATTCGGGACGCCGTTAAAAAAAAAAAAGAAGGAAGCAAAACGCGAGACAACGCTCATCCTTACCGCTTCAGTCTCCATTTTTGTACTGGATGCTAAGCAATTCTATTGCGTTTTACATTTGTGAAGCAACCCCGCCGGGGTGGCGCAGTGGTTACGGCGCTCGACTACTGTTCCCAAGGACGCGGGATCGAATCCCGGCCTCGGCGGCCGCTTTTCGATGGAGGCGAAAAGCAAGGCGCCCGTGTGCTGTGCGATGTCAGTGCACGTTAAAGAACCCCAGGTGGTCGAAATTTCCGGAGTCCTCCACTACGGCGTCTCTCATAGCCTGAGTCGCTTTGGGACGTTAAACCCCACAAACCAAACCAAACCAAACATTTGTGAAGCATTTGTCGCACATTTGAAAAACTATCGTATAGGTCGTTGATTTACCATCACAGAAGTTCTAGCGCGCAGAAAGAAGGCTGAAGAGAAAGCAATACCACCGCGGGGGCACAGTTGTGAGAGCGCCCGACTGCTGCACCCAAGGATGTGGGATCGAATGCCGGACGCAGCGGCTGTTTTTTCGACTGAGGCGAAAAGCAAGGCACCCGTGTGCTGTGCGGGTTAAGTGCTCGTTAGTGCTCATTAGTGAACCTGAGGTGCTCTATAATTCCTGAATTCTCCACTACGGCATCTCTCACGCATTCTGAGTCGCTTCGGGGCGTCAAACCCCATAAAAGAAAATAAACAAAGAGAAGGGGTGAAACCACATGCATTCTGTGGAAGAAGCTCTGTGAAGGTTAAGCCTGCATCATCACTTCAGCGGCTGAACGGGAAATGTCCGATAGGTTGAATAAGACGTTCTCCACTAGTCCGCGGATACCAAGTATTAAGATATGAGTCAAGTATTTTTACGACTGCTGGCCATGGGACTCGGTCTAATTACTAGGCGATACAATCCTGAGGAGGTAAAATTTAACAGCATCCAATAAAAAGATCCAGAAAGAAAACAAGCCCCCGTCCAATTTGATCTCAGTGGATAGCGCATATGCAAATAATGCGGTGGGAAAAGCCGCGCGAGATTGGCAGCTGTCGACCCGATAGGATGACGTCTAACAAGCCAAGGGGAGCCCAAGTGGTGATAAAGGCTTGCGGACGTGGAAATGAGAGATGTCTCGGCAGTTATCAGACCGACCAGACGTTTGCATTTTTTCGAAAGGGAAATCGAGTGTATGAAAAGCAGCTGCAGCCAATGCATCATTTACTGGACGGCTGGAGATAAGAAACACGGTCAAATGCAGGCCCAGCTTGGAGTAGAATATCATCCCTGTAAGGGCAAAGAAGAGAAAAGTGGCCCGCCTAAGTGTCAGACTGCGAGCCATAATGTTGGACGGTGTTGAATATGAAACCTGCACAAGGTCGAACACTTCTAAAAAAACACATGCGCAGAGGAGTGTTCAGAGATGCACGTTGCAATCAAGTAAAGAGAAAATTCAAAACAATATCAAAACAAAGAAACCGAAGCTTGCATGTTAGAAAGCGGAGCAAATTCAGCGCATTTGCGGTAATTGTCGTGGGTAACTAAGTTGCCTTTTACGTCAACTGCACCGCAGGGACTAGTTAAGCTCCGCTTTCAATAGTACGTGTCATATCTTAAACTGGACCACCTGCGAGTCTGCATTCGTTTGAGCTTTTTCACCCATTTTCCTCTTTCTCCTCTTTTCTTCTGTTTTCTTCTTTTTATTTCTTCTTTTTCTATATATTTTGCTCCCGTTTTCTATTTTACTCTCCACTTTTTTTCTGTTTTCGTTGTTTTTACCCCTTCTACTGGTTGTGCTCTTCTTTCTCTTTTACTTCTTTTTTTCCTGTTTTGCTCTTGACTGGCAGTTGTTTATATAGTAACCAATGACGAGGCCTGAAATTAAACCTTTGAAACTTTTTGCCCGTTTTTTGCACAATTTCGGCGTCCGTAGCTGTTTTGCCATCTGTGCACTATATCGACGTCCATGGCTATTTTGACACCGAATTGACTTTTTTGACTCTATTTATTTACTATTTAGTGCGCATCAACAAAAGTTCGCACAAAAGCACATTTTTCACCCCATCTTCTTACAACCATTTTTTACTATCAATCAATTAATTTCTCGTCAGTGATGGTTTATAGGCTCCTAAACCCCGTCCATGTTTAGGAGCCTATAAACGTTTTCGCCTTAAAAGTGGAGAGCTAAAAGCAGAATTGCAAGAGCTTAGGAAGGTCACAAGCTTAAGGAAGAAGCAGAGAAATTGAAAAGCTCAATGAAATTCAATAAAGCAGCTCTGCCACCAAGAACGTTCAAACACAAAAAGCGGGAGTTGCCAAATAGCATTTGATGAATAAAGATACTATCATTTAGCTAAAAGACAGATTTAGAAAGGAAAGTTTGCGCCATGCGTCCTAGCCTTGAACAGGTGCAACTCGCCATTCAGCAGTCGCAGAGGAACGACAGCTGCAACAAGCATTAGGCGCAGAGGCTCTTAAGGTGGAGATGGACGCGCAAAATGAGTAAAGGATAAAGCTAGTCTAAAGGACCTCATTAAATAGTTTGGCTGCCATTAAATTTATAAAAGATGATTATGAGCGTCTCGATCAATGTGAGCAATTACAAGAAAAGCATATATTGGTGAATGGCAATGGAACCGCAGATGATTTAGAAAAAAATGAGATGGCATTGTAGCGACATGTAAATAGTGCTGATCTGAAACACGCTTCATTGCGGTGCAGCAGACGAATGTTGTCCTGAAATAAACTGATTACATTGCCTTCCATACTCCCTCAGTCACGGGCATATAGTGCGGAAAAAAATGCGAGGCATGCAAGTGTCTTTCACTCTGGATTTGGAAGAGGGGCCGGGGGGGGGGGGGGGGGAGGGGTAGGTTATTCTTGCATTTAAGTGCTTCTGCTTCGAATAGAAAGCAAGTGTGTTTGAATCTTATGTGTACAGTCTTAGACAAAAGGTCTGAAGGCAAAGGATTTTCTTCTCAGCCAAAAATTGCAGCCGCCACGCCGTTACCAAACGTCACATGTCATTTAAAATGAAAGCAAATTACTTTTATTATAGTAAGAAACTGCCTCATAACACATCACGGCTTTTTAAACTTTAATGGCGCCATGACGGCTTCATTTTATGATTGGGGCGAAAATCGTTTCGTTTCAAGACTTTTGAGCCGCACTGTGCATATATAGCAGCCAAGAGATGAAATGGGTTGTTCAGAGAAAAATATGCAACCTAAGATTCCTGCTAGCGGAGATCATCTGCTTATAGAAGGAGGCTTCAGCGCGGGAGCTACTTACGGGCTATTTGAATGAGGCTTTGAAAGGAAAAAAATCAGCAGACGAACTCAGAAATGAAGCTTTAACGATAGAAACGATCCCACACGATCTTTGACGTGTGGGGAAAAGTGTCCGTAAGGACACGAATTCAGATTTTCACTGTATTCATGGAGTCAGCATATTTGTTGCGTTAGGGCCAATTCAAAACGAACTACTTGCGAGAATCTTAAGTCTCCTAATCGACAGTAAGGACAATAAACAGGAAGCGATTAGGGGATTGCAAGCGAAAACTGCGCAATTGGCGAAAACGAGCATTAGGGTGTAAGACCACAAGCACGAAGTGAAAGATAAAAGGCACCACTAATATAATGCAAGATTTTATTGCCAGCTGGTCTCTTGGCCGGCAACGTGCCTGGAAAAGAAGATACGCAAAGAAGAACAAGGTGCATTTTCTAATACGCACAGCCAAAATTTCACATTCTGCTCTACGCGGGAACACAAGAACTATAAAGCATGAGCATTTACAACATGGCAGATGAGATTAAAGAAGATTATTCGATTTAGCAAGGTTTACTGCCATTAACAAGCCGGACGAGAAGAGACTTACAGGATAGACAATAGGGTTCGATTGCGTTGGGTCCATGAAGAACAGGGAGAACTAAGACGATCAGTATTGAAACAAGATAGATGTGCGGCATGTTTCGATAAAGATGAATAAAGAAAACTGTAGTCTAAGCGAAGATTAAATCAATCCCATCAAACTAAAATGAGGCGGTATGGAAGAGGCAATTTATGTAGACGTGACGGGACCTCGAAAACGTATAACAGCAGCTTGCACTGACGGAAAAGAACATGTGCGATTGTAGCATCAGTTCAATGCCAGAGACTCGTCCAGGTACAGCAGGTGGTGATTTCTTTGGCGACGGTTTACCGGAGCTCTCATACGCAATTATGTACTCCAAGCCTGCGTGCCGGCCCTATGGCAAGGTTAAGCGCGATTGGGAAAACACTCCATAAGAAACCTCCAAACTGGAGTAGACAACGGCTTTCAGGTCGTAGTGACACGGTCATCAGGATACCCTGAAGATGTCAGAAACGAAAGGGATTACGCGGGGTTATCCTAACATTCGCGGGAACGCATGCATTCAGAGCAGTTGTTCTGCTACAGGCGTTGGAATTATAGCGAACTCAGGCTGCTAACCTAGGCACACTGTCCGTGCTTTAGCACGCAACAGCCGCCGTAGGCGCTTCAAAGGGCAGACGCACCGCAGCAATGAGTGATAATGGAGACATGTGAAAGGGCTCTCGGACTGGGCAGCCAACACATATATCTGCTTTAAATGAAGATGACAGCTAACGGATGACGGGCGCGACTTGGACTTAAAGTCGAGGCTTGCAACAGCACGCTGTCATCAAGGACTAGACACCACTAATCTAAAAGATAACATAATTAACCTCTAGAAAGCATCACTAACCAAGGACGAGGTATCGTGTCTAATACGAGGTCTAAAATGTTGTCTAAGCAGACCCCGCCATAATGAATACGAACTAGTAAGGGACCTAGGTAACTTCTTTCGTAAACTACAAAAATATTTCTTTGATAAACAAAGGCCCGCCAGCGCACTTTCAGCAACTCAAGAACAATGGACACCCCCACCCGCAAGAGATAAACATCTTGACATATATATAAAGGCTGTAGAACAAGATGTATACTTCAGGCTATCGCAAAACAACCGGCCTGATCACAAAACCTCTCAAAAAACGATTGTGATGCCTTAGATTCTTTGAACAAACGAAACGATATCGCTATCAAGCCTGCAGGGAAAGGAGGGGGCATAGCAATTTTGGATACAGAAAAATACATACAGGAAGGAAACCGCCAACCTAATAATACCCAGTTTTAAAAAATCCCTTCTTGCAGATCCCACCGCCCAACATCAGAATACTATAACGACGACTCTGAACCAACTAACCCTGGAAAGAGAAATAACACCTCGAATAAACAAGGCGCTTACAGTAGCCAACCCCTCTGCGGGCCGGTTCTATATGCTCCCAAAAGTCCATAAAGTTACCAACCAAGGTAGAACTATAAATTCCGGCATCGGCACGCTCACGGAGTCCATCTCCGCTTACATTGACTCCCTAATCAAACACATACCCCTCACTCACCCGTCCTACATACGCGATACCAGCCACTTCATCGAAGAGTTAACGAAAGTAAAAGTTCCCTAAGGCACGCTATTTGTAACCCTAGATGGTGTTTCCCTCTACACTAATATTCCACTCAATGATGGCAGGCAGGCCCTAGTCGCAGCCTACTAAAAACATAGCAGCAAAGATTCCCCTAACCCGAGAGCAATCACGACACTCACCAAGATAGTTTTGGAACTAAACTCATTCCAATTTAAAATAGCGATTACCTCCAAACTACCGGCGTGGCCATAGGAACTAAAATGGCACCAAATTACGCCAATATAAATATGCATCATATCTAGTCGAATTTCCTTTCCTCAAATCCGTTTAAACCGGCCTTTTACAAGCCATTGAGGGTTACAGCCCTTACCTTTAATACGCCATTTAAATTCTCCCCAACTTGCCCAAGCGTCTTTTACAAGCGATTCCTTAACGATATATTCATGATATGGACAGAAACAGACAACCCAAACCAGTTTATTGCAGCAGTCAACAGTGCCCATCCAACTATATCTTTCACACACACCTACTCCGCGCACCAAATAAACTTTCTTAACCTTGCTATCCAAGTAGAAGGGGCACACTACTCACTAGTGTCTACAAAAAACCCACTGAGACAAATCTTACTTTCATTTTAAGAGCTGCAATCCACCACACGGCAAATCATCCATCCCCTGCTCTCAAGGCCTTAGATTTAGGCGCATTTGCTCAAACTCTGACGACATGCTTTCATTAACAACGCTTTAATAAGATTATCAATCGTAGTCGCGGGAATATTGCCAGGAAAAGTCCAATTGCCCCTCCGAATACTCACCCCTCAAACCTAGCTGATACTAACTTTAAAAAATAACGCCCCTAACATTAACAAAATTTTGAAAAAGCACTTTAATGTTATTGAGCAGAGGGACGGACTCCACAACATTTTCCTAAATCCTCCACGCGTAAACTACCGACGGCCAAAAATATACAAAAGTTACGCAGTTTACTCTAAAGTAAATAAACCACCTCCCGCAGGTAGCCTACCTTGTGGCAAAGGTCGATGCCAGTTGTGCAAACACATGCAGACAACAAAACAGGCTAACAGCACACATTCCGCTTTCAAACATGACATTAAAGAAAACCTTAACTCCGACTCGGGCAGCCTTGTATACGTACTGGCCGAAGATGAAACCTTAGGAATCTTCATAGCTCCCCGCATTTTCTTGGTTTGTCCGGCCACCCTTACCCATATTTCGTCTTTTCTCTCTTCTATCGCATTCAGCAGGTCTCCCAGTGGCGTCGTTTTTTGCTTTCTTTCTTTTTTTATTGTTTTTGTTCCTTATTTCCTGCGTCGGTTCAAACTTTTAAAACTGAAACTCAAGCAATGTAACTAGTCTTGAGAAAGACCGGACCCTGGTCGAAACGTTGACGAAGAATAAATGAAGTTTTAGGCATCCTCGCTAAATATATATATATATATATATATATATATATATATATATATATATATATATATATATATATATATATATATATATATATATATATATATATATATATGATGCATAGGGAGGGGGTTGAAGCTCGAATGGGTCCGGTAGGGCATAAACATAAAGTAGGTGACACACGGTGGAAAAAACACTTTATTCCGATGTTTCGGCCGGGGTCCGGCCTTTGTCAAGGAATGTAGAAAGAAGCTGTCGGTTCCCATTTCTTATATACATGCACAATCGAAGAACACGTGACCAGCTACTATCAACAAATAAGCATCAAAATATCAAAAACAAGATTTCACACGCGTGATGTAATGGCGGTGCAAGGTATATAGACAGAATGACACGTGTTGCGCTTAGGTCATGCATCCTAATATGTTGCACAAAGAAAGGAAGGTATATCACTTAAAAGATTGTTGTCACTATCAGCGCACAAAACAAAATATCACGGCGTTAGAATGGGTGGAGTACATGTCACACTTAATCCTGCAATATTCAGGAGGAAGGGGGGGGGGGATTCATCTACTGAAATATCATTCTCATTGGTAGGCGACAGTAGCAGATAACACGTCTGTAGAATTTAACAGTGAAATATAACTGTGATTTAGCGCGGTACACACACAAAAAAAAATAAACAGTCACTGAAATCGCGGCATGGTGACAAAACTCGATTTTGTGCTCAATGCTATGGGGACAAAGAGAAGCAGTCAAAGAAGTTAATTGTTCGTAACAGTGTTGATTACACAAGGAATCGTGTGCAAGGTTATTGTATAAGTTGTAATGATCAGTGCATGTTACGGCGGGAAGCAATATGATCGTGAGAAACTGGCAAACATGAGAAAGATTAGTGCAAGTAAAGCATGCCATCCTGTGAGTTGCTTTGGGCTGTGACCGAATAGCCCAAGCGATGAGGCAAACAGTGCAAAATGGAGCCAATGTCGAGTAAACATAATATCTTTAGGAAGCTGCCAAAGGTGCTACTATTTAGTTAAAATGCTACGACGAGAGACAAGTTAGCTTGCCAATGTTTTCATTCAGACCACAAGAAACCGTGTTAAACATGTGTATTAAAAATGGTTAGCGAACTTCGCGTTCATGGTGGGTTCTGAAACCTGATTCCAGTAAAGTTACTTGCATTTTTTCAAAGAGGTGCTTGGTAATGTTTACATGCTTAGAGATAGGAAGGTTAGGCAGTGTATTACAATGAGCTTTATGATTATTAAATCGGTATCTGAAGGGTGTTTCGGTTTGGCCAATGTACTGAATTTTGCAGATAGAACATTCAAGCATATAAATCACGTTGTCCGTATCGCATGAGAAGTTGCCTCGAATCTTTACATTAAAGTTCGATGCAGTGCTGAAAGCTTTCCTTGATGTAGTCATTTGTGCACAAACTTTGTACCGTGACTTGTTGCAAGGATGGCAGCCGATTGGTGCAGTGGGGCTAGTTTTAGACGAAGTTAAAATATCACTGAGGTTCTTGTTACGGCGATAGGCAACATGGCGGGCGTGCTGATAAATTTTTTTTAGACGATCACTTTGCATGAGGATACTATGATGTTTCTTTAAAATGCCTGCAATGTTGGGGACCGAACCTGAATGCGTTAGCACGAGATTTATTCGTGGCTGGCCGGATGGTTCCTTTTCCGCTTTGAGGAGAGATTCGCGATCAAGAAGGCTTGCTCGTTCCACTGCATCATTTATTAGGCGCTCCGGATATTTGCGTTCCATTAGGGTGTTACGAAGGTTGGTACAGTGAAATTCAAAGTTGCGATCGTCGGAACATATCCGTTTAAAGCGGACGGCTTGTCCATATGGGATGCTAGTCTTCCAGTATTTAAGATGGCTGCTGTCGAAGTGCAGGTACTGAGGTCTGTTACTGGGTTTCCGGTATAGATCAGTGATTAGTTTGCCATTCTTTATTGACACTGTCACGTCTAGAAAAGCGATAGTGGTTCGAGATTAAGAATGAGAAAAGAGTAAGGTCTCATGCACATTAATAAAACTAGAGATGAATGATAGTTCTGCCTCACTATGTTGCCAAAGAAAAAAAAAAGACGTCTATAAATCTCTTGTAAAAAGGCTTTAGAGGGTAGTCTTCGAGAAACCGGTCTTCTAATAAGCCCATGATAATGTTGGCGTAGTTGGAACCAATACGTGTACCCATCGATATTTCGTTAATCTGGACATAATGTCTGCCATCAATTTCAAAGTTGTTAAGTTCAAGTATTAATTTAAGAAGGATAGCCAATGTAGACCCGTCAATGTTACTGCATAAGTTTCGATCTTCAAAAGCCTTTACAACTGACCAGATACCATCGGAGTGGGGAATATTGGAATAAAGTGACGCAACATCCAGAGTTACGAGCAAGACGCCTTGAGGGATGGTGATATCAGCTATATCAGCTAGGAAATCAGTTGTATTCTTTATGTAGGACTGGAATGTGGCTGTAATCTTATTGATTAGAGTGTCAACATAGCGTGACAGGTTTTCAGTTACGGTTCCTATACCGGAAATGATGGGTCGTCCAGGGTTGTTAAGTTCATGAATTTTGGGCATTAAATAAAATCGGCCTGGCACAGGGCTGAGGAGAAGTATTGACTTTGCAGTGCTTTTGTCAATTTTTTCACTCAAGCTACGACTGGATAAGGTTTCTTCCAAAACAGTTTTAAACTCCGCAGTCGGATCGCTTTCCAGCAGGCGGTAAAGGGAACCAGCTGCCTTTCGGCTTCCGCGATGTAGTCACTTCTGTTCAAGACTACGATGGCACCACCGTTGTCAGCGGGCTTTATGACAATATCAGTTTGTGACGGGAGTCGTTTAATTGATGCGGTTTCTTGTCCAGAAAGGTTACGACAAAATTTATTTTGGGTATTGTAAGCTTTCGCACATCATTTTGGACTGCCTTAATATAAATGTCGAGGCAGTTTTCTCTTTGAGTCGGGGGAATCCAGTGATTTTGAGAGGGCAATTTACCATCTTGTACAGGATCTTGTGGCCGGCCATGGAAGTACTCTTTAAGTCTCATATTGCGGGCAAAGTTTTCCAAGCCTTTTAACAATTGAAACTCATTGAACCCACCTGATGCAGGGCAAAATTTTAAGCCGTGTGCCAGGGCACTCTCGTCGTCATTAGTCAGGGTGAAGTTTGAAAGATTTACAATTGAGGTTTGAACCTGAGATGGCAGTGGGAACGGAGGCTGGGACTTGCGCGGGCCGGGAGATTTTGTCGCGCAAAAGTTTTTTGGATTTCACGGAGTTAATCTCTTCCCATTTTTTCTTTTTTGTACGCGTCAAGAGCAGCAAGTTCTTCGCAAGAGAAGTTAAGATGATTAAGCAATTGTTTTTCTGTATTAGCTAATGACTTTAGGGCAGATTGGTGGTGGTCCAAAATAATGCGCGTAAATTCCAAAGCAGCCGTTGCCGATATGCTGTCCCATTTTGCACTGTTGCTCTTAGACAGTTTGGACGTTGCTGGTTTTACATTAACGCGGAGACCCCGCGGGGCAGCGGAACATGCTAGATAAGCCTTTAAAGTCATAACATGCAGTTCTCCACGAATGCGCTTTTCTGCTACTTTTCTAACGCGTAGAAATTCGTTGGAGTATTTGAGGCTGGGCTTTTTCTTAGGAACCGAGTTTTTAAGTCATAAGGTTTTCTTACAGTGTTCGGGAGCTTCTTTCGAAGGTTGTACTCGCTCTCCTCGGTCGAGGCATGGTTAGCTGAAGATGGAGCAGACGTAGCATGGGCTTTGCAAAAGTTCGACTTAGAAGTGGAAGTTCCGGAGCCTCGAGCCCTATAAACACGACTGTTTAAAAACTGAGTATTACACTTCTGAGGGAAAAGATCCCGAGAGTCCGAAACAGCAGGGCAATGAAGGCTGGAGCTCTGGGCGTTGGAAGCTGGAGGGTTGGCATCATGAGGGCCTCTAGATGATACGCTGGGAGCGGGAAGGGCTCTTTCAGCGGGAGCGTCAGAAACAGCAGCATCGAGACCAGGCGAGACGGGAGCAGATTTGGTGTGAGGGAAAATGTCGTTAGCTGAAGAGCCAAGGGTCGAAAGCGTCAGGAATAGCGTTCGCGGGAGCCGCAGCGACAGAAGTGCCGGATGCAGAAGCGTCAGCAGCAGGCGCGTCGACGGGGGCAGCCTCATCGGGGACAGCTGCGTCAGGAACAGCAGTGTCAGCAGTATTTGCAGCAAGGACACCACCAGGACAGACGCCGGTAACAAAAGTGTTGACTGCAGTAGGGCTTGAAGTAATGGCACCAGGAGTGGGATTGTCTGTAAGTGCATGCCCTGTCGAAATGGTTATCATTCCTGCAGAAAACTTATTTGGTGCGCGCTCAATCCATGAGGGCGCTCCCACATCTCGAGATGCTATTGAGCAGAAATGCTTAATCTTACTTGCAATCACGGCCGTCCCGTCATAGCTCGGATGGAGGCCGTCGGCAGCGAGCACGCGTGTCGGTGGACGCCACTCAAAGCTATGGTCCACATGGTAAAGGAGCTTGGAGCGCCTGCAGAAGGCCCGCAGTAGGCAGTTGAAGAGGCATGCCTAAAGATTTTGCCAGCGAAAAGCCCTGTCTCTGTGGTTTCGACGATTTTCTGTTCTTGGTAGAACCAGGCTAGCGTACACACGAGTGATGCCGGGGCGGGTGGCTGATATGTGGTTCAGTAATTTGCAGTAGCTTTGAAACACGGACCGTCCTGAGTAGGAAGCCAGATTGTTTGTTCCGATATGTAGAAGAATAGTTGAAGCTGTAGAAGGTACCATGTCCAGGAGGACGTAAGCATCTTCAAAGCGGGCGCCGCATTGCGTAATGAATGCTGGTCTATCCAGTCGGGAAGGCTCGAAGTGCTGGTACACGTACTTGGTTTGGGAATCGCCTACGATCACAGTAGAGACATCACGACGTGAGAACTTCAGAAGTACGTTTTTCGCCGCGGTCTTCCCGGATTCCATTATTGTTGCATAGGAACGGGGTTGAAGCTCGAATGGGTCCGCTAGGGCCTAAACTTAAAGAGATTTATAGAGATTTATACAAGAGATTTATAGACGACATTTTTTTATTTGGCAGCATAGTGAGGTAGAACTTCTATCATTCATCTCTAGTTTTAATAATGTGCATGAGGTCATAAACTTTTCTCACTCTTATTCTCTAACCACTATTGCTTTTCTAGACGTGACAGTGTCAGTAAATAATGGCAAACTAATCAATGATCTATACCGGAAACCCAGTGACAGACCTCAGTACCTGCACTTCGACAGCAGCCATCTTAACTACTGCAAGACTAGCATCCCATATGGACAAGCCGTCCGCTTAAAGCGGATATGTTCTGATGATCTCGACTTTGAATTTCATTGTGCCAACCTTCGTAACACCCTAATGAAGCGCAAAAATCCAGAGCGCCTAATAAATGATGCAGTGGAACGAGCAAGCCTTCTTGATCGCAAAGCTCTCCTCAAAGCGGAAAAGGAACCATCCGGCCAACCACGAATCAATCTCGTGCTAACACAATTAGCTTCGGTCCCGAATGTTGCAGGCATTTTAAAGAAACGTCATAGTATCCTCATGCAAAGTGATCGTCTAAAAGAAATTTATCCGCAAGCCCCCCGTGTTGTCTATCGCCGTAACAAGAACCTCAGTGATATTTTAACTTCGTCTAAAACTAGCCCCACTGCACCAGTCGGCTGCCATCATTTGCAACAAGTCAAGGTCCAAAGTTTGTGCACAAATGACTACATCAGTGAAAGCTTTCAGCACTGCATCGATTTTTAATGTAAAGATTTGAGGCAACTGCTGATGCGATACGGACAACGTGATTTATATGCTTGAATGTTCTATCTGCAAAATTCAGTACATTTTAACTAAATGGTAGCACCTTTGACAGCTTCTTAAAAGATATTATGTTTAATCGACATTGGCTCCATTTTGCACTGTTTGCCTCTTCGCTTGCGCTGTTACGGTCACAGCCCAAAGCCCCTCACAGGAAGTCATGCTTTACTTGCACTGATCTTTTTCATGTTTGCCAGTTTCTCATGATCATATTGCTTCCCGCCGTAACAAGCACTGATCATTACAACTTATACAATAACCTTGCACATGATTCCTTGTGTAATCAACACTGTTACGAACAATTAACTTTTTTCACTGCATCTCTTTGTCCCCATAGCATTGAGCACAAAATCGAGTTTTGTCACCATGCCGCGATTTGAGTTACTGTTTACTTTTCGTGTGTGTGTGTGTGTGTACCGCGCTATATCACAGTTATATTTCACTGTTAAATTCTACTGACGCGTTATCTGCTACTGTCGCCTACCAATGAGAATGATATATCAGTAGATGAATCCCCCCCCTCCTGAATATTGCAGGATTAAGTGTGACATGTACTGCACCCGTTCTAACCTCGTGATATTTTGTTTTGTGCGCTGATAGTGACAACAATCTTTCAAGCTATATATCTTCCTTTCTTTGTGCAACATATTAAGATGCATGACCTAAGCGCAACACGTGTCATTCTATCTATATACCTTGCACCGCCATTACATCACGCGTGTGAAATCTTGTTTTTCATATTTTGATGTTTATTTGTTGATTGTAGCTGGTTACGTGTTCTTCGATTGTGTATGTATATAAAAAATGGGAACCGACAGCTTCTTTCTACATTCATTGACAAAGGCCGGACCCTGGCCGAAACGTCGGAATAAAGGGTTGTTTTTTCCACCGTGTGTCACCTACTTTAAGTATATATATATATATATATATATATATATATATATATATATATATATATATATATTTATATAAACAGGATGTCACACAACTTTCCCGATTATTTTTTTTATTCCAACAGTTTCGGACGGTGGACCGTCCTTCTTCAAGGTAGAATTGAGTATGGAGAATAAGTCTGCACATTACGCCACTGTTAGGAGAGGGAGAAGGAATTCTCGCTCTCCGTCTTTGGAGAAGCAAACATTACTGAATAGATAGAAAGGGCGAAAACTCCAGTTGATTATTGGCTGGTGATGCAACAAAGACGGCGAAAGAGAGAAACAAAAAAAAAAGGGGGGGCGGGAGAGAAAAGGGGCAAAAAGAGAAAGTGGAGAGCCGACGAATGTTACATACGCGCCGTGCTTCCAAGAAGACGACACTACAAGCAAGACAAGCCTCTCTCGAAGGAAAGTTCAGAATAACATAAAAAAATAAATAAAAATAAAAAAAAGCTAAAAAAAAGACAACGCGAGCATGCACACCAGGACGGCCCGCTCCCCAGCGGTGCAGGTGTTCAAGAAACCGTTGGGATAAGAGTTATGTGTTCTAGACGGAGTTGTTCCACCCCGCGACACGCCAGCGATAGGAGCCAGGGCGGCGCGCCGCCGCGGCGACGAAAGAGCCGTCGGCCAGACGCGCTCACCCGAAACGCGAAACCCAATGCCGCAGCCGGGAATTCGCGTCAAGTGGTTCCCGCGAGCGTGTCCTAAGTGAAGACGTTTGTTGCGGGATAGAAAACCGACCTGAGGGGGGAGGCCAAGGAGCTAAATAACGAACAGTATAGTTTGCGTGAGGAGGAAATGCTTATGAGCGGGCAAATGGGGGGAGATAAAGGCCTTGTCTATTAGTTATGTAGGCTTTTCAGAAAGGCAAAGTTGCCCAATGTTTCATTAATTCCATAGGTTAGAGTCTGAAATTTGTGTATGAAGTACGATTCTCCTTGTTCTCTTTGTCGATTTGTTTGGAAGCCTGATTGAAGGAGAATGACCCGAATGTTTTCGAAAGTGTGGTTTGGAAGGCACAGGTGCTTAGAAAAAGGGAGATTTGGCAGTGTGTGGACGTGGGCCTTGTGGTTATTGAAACGAAACCTGAATGGTGTTTCGGTCTGGCTGCTAAGCTGCGGTGTGTGCGGCATGGAATACGTCGGCCAGACCGAAACACCATGACCAACTGGTAAGCCGTTACAACCGCTGGGACTTCGCCACTCAGCTCGACAAAGTCGTTTTCTTCCTGACCGACACCGCCCTTGTCTGGTTTGAAAACCATGAGGACACGCTGACGACATGGGACCGCTTTGTCACCGACCTCATACAATGTTTTGGCGATTCGTCAGCGCGGAAGAAGCAGGCCGAGCAGACACTACCCAGTAAACACCAACCCATCTATGAGACGGCTATAAACTGTCTTGCCAAGACAAGCAAGATGCCCGATAGATGTCTCAGTAGACCTCTGAGATGGCTACTAAACGTATACAATATGTCTCGACAAGATATGCAAGACATTGCCAGACGTCTTGATATTTCTTGTAGTGATCTTGTAGCTCAGCTAATGCACCCACTTTTTTAGGCTACAAGACGTCTTGCAAGATATCTCCTAGAAATCTGGAAGACAAATAACTTACTAAACGTAAGTCAGTCTAGCAGATAGCTATAAGGCATCTTGCCCAAGATAAACAAGTCACCTTATAGACATCTGAAGTGGCACCCAAGACAGCTGATAGACATTTAAAAGTTGCTTTGACAAGATATGAAAGATGTTTTTATATATCTTGGTACTTCTTGTAGCTGCCTTCTAGCTCAGCTAATGCACCCACTTTTTTAAGCTGCAAGATGTCTTGCAAGTCATCATCTAGAGATCATTAAAATAGATTCTGAATGTCTAAAATGAGCTCTAGAATCTCCTGCAATGCTCTAAATTATTTATTCCCTGCTATTTCTCGCAAAACTGTCTGAAATGCTTATGTATTTGCAGAGGTTTTCAACACCACTGCCAGACAAAAAATATAGTCTCATCAGATGCTACTACAACTAAAGCTGCATTGCCGTCACGCACCCACAGTGCTCTTTCACACATTCAGTTATGATGCAAGCTAAACTGATGTACAATTGTAAATCATTAATTCTCACTCACTACAACTGTCGTCTGGTAATGAGAACTGTATGTTTTTATTACAAAGCGTGCCACATTTCACTGTTAATGGCCATCAGGTGCTCTTTAGAAAGTTTGGTAGTAACTGCACCCAATGCTAGAAAATGAGATGAGTAAACTACAGAACTCTTTAATTTCCTCAACATTATACATTGCAAATAGGCAACTTAAACAATCTCATGCATGTTAAAAGCAAGGAAAGCCACAAGCAACAGTATGCAAATGAAAAAATGAGGTTCTCTGAAGCCTAATATTGTACCAAGAAAGAAAACACCAGAAAGAGCCAACTCATGAACACATGACATGTAAAGAATGATGCACATTGTCATTCATTCTCACAGACATTAAAACTGCAAACAGTAAGTCAGAACTGTACACATTCTTTGTAACAAAACATGCCACACTGTACGGTGGACAGCCATGGTTGGGTGCTCTTTGGGAGATTCGGCAATAACTACAAAAAGTGCTAGGAAACAAAATGTGTAAATCATATATTTGATTTTTTTTCAACAATGCACTACGAAGTTACAAGCACAGAAACTAGACACTACAAGTGGTATGAAAATGACAAAATAATAATGCAGTTCTCTCCAAGCTTAAAATGATCTGTTTACAAAAGAATGACAACATCCATACTCCAAACAAGAACAGGAAATGACTAGAAATAAACAGGGATAGGTATGCAAAAGTGTACAAAACTGGTTGAGTGGTTGAACGAACTATCTGCATAATGTTTGTACAAAATAAAACAAAGCAACAAATTCGAATGAAAAAGCTTCAGTATACAGAAAAAGGCGCTTTCACAAAGGACCATCATCACGTGTTGCATTTCATACTATATGTGCATGCATGTCACCAACTGAATGCTGGTCATACATACATCTTGTAGAAACTGCACAAACACTTGAGCAATAGGCACGACATCAAATCCATTAAAAAATCTACACTGCAAAAAAAGAAGCCAAGACTGCTTCACTGCTGCTGTTCCTGTTAGCATGACTAGAATGCACTGAAAAAAAAATGCAATGGCTGCACGCCTGTCATAGTTACATTCTACTATCATAACTAAAAAGTACTAAGGAAAAGGTAGCAGGTAAGGGTCATACATCACTCTATACAAGAAACACTAGAAGGCACCATAAGGAAAAAAAAAGGAAGGAGCAAAAGGTTTGCATCCCTGTCATTGTACATACCAACCACTATATTCCATATCAAAAGCTGTTTGCAGCACTACAAAAGATAAGGGCAGCATGAACCAGCCATGATGGCACCAACTGCCCTTACCTTTTGTAGTGCAGCAAACAGCTTGCGAGGAGTACAGAAGGCACAGCAAAAAAAAAAAAGAGAGAATAAAATTCAGTGTTGCACACGGTGCTGCTCTTCACATTCTGCTGGTATAAAAAGAAGGAAGTTAACTGCTGAGATAGTTGGTTTTCAGAAATAAAAAAAGTATTTAGCATAACACAGACACACACAAGAAAGAAAACACCACGTGTACTTACTACAACTGTTTATTTAGGGGAAAGCAGTCGATGCATAGCTTTCACTGCTGATGTGCACATGTACAAGGCAACAGGAAAACAGCACCAATCTTATCAAAGCAGGTATGATAAATATCTGTTCAGCCTCAAAGAAAAGCTGGAGTGTCACTGACACAGCTCAAACCTGTTTAATGTATAGATGGTATCCTCTGCTCCCTGAAAGCTTGCTCAGCTAAGCCATCACATAAGCTACGAAAGCAAACAGGTCGGCTGTCAGAAGAGACATGGCCAGCATTTCGTAAAGTGCACCACTGTCTATAAAATTCTACTGTCATGTAGAAAAATCTTATTTTGCACAAGCAGGATTCTGCGTCAATGGCCAACTTAGGGAACATGCAAAAGACATTAACAATGAAGGTGAGCGACTTCTCTTGCACCGTAGGGTTTGCACCAATTGTGAAAACTGTGGGTAACGGCTCATGAAACACTAGAAGCCCTTCATATAAAAAAGCAGGTTACAGCTGTGTCAGCAGCAAATTGGTTTTTCTTATGAGACTGAAGAAAAATTTTTCACGCATAGTTTGACAAAGTGGTGCTGTTTCCATGTTGCCTTGTACCCGTGCGCATCACCTGAGTAGGCTATGTATATCGGCTGCTTTCCGCTGAACAGTTGTAAGTGCTGATGGTGTCCTCTGTCTTGTGTGTGACTGTGTTACGCTAAATAGCCTGTTATTATGCATGGAGAAAAGGCATCGAAAAAAAAAACAAACAAGGTCTGAATACCACTGCCAACATTCTGGCATGAAAGCATTGTAAAATGAGGGAGCTGGCATGGGTTGTGCATCTGTTATTCTGTACAACCATAGAGGGCAGAGAAAATTGAAAAAAAAAAAGAAAACTTCGGGGGCTATCAGATCCACTGCAGTCAGTTACAAATTAAGAATGAAGGGGCGAATATTCCTCAAAGGAGGCTTTTCTGCCAATCAGATCGTTCTCAACACTGGTACCACTCCAGCCCTTGTCCACAGCTAACTAGGCTGGGCAGCTTTTTCTTTATCGGTACTGAACACCAGCTGCACTGCCTCTTTTTGTCACCTACTGCCATGAAAGGGGGAATTCCTTTGTGGCTCAATTGATTGGGAGGCTCCTCTCTGTCAATTGTTGGAGGCCTACCTTTGCAAAATTACAAAGCTTCAAACTTGAGTTGTAAATGAGCACAGAAGGTGCCTTGATCCCAGCTGCTTGCTATTGTGGCACTGTTCATGGTGGCTGTGCAGCGCCTTTAGATGTGGACTTGGTCTTTGTCACAAGGCAAACACCAACCACTCTTTTGTGACGTCAGCAAAACTAAGTTTCATTGGTGTTGAAGGCTTTCCATGTCACACCTGCCAGGATTAAAATCAAAAGCACGATTTAGATATATGAGCTCCCAAACAGAAAAAGTCCCACTGTTGGCAACTCTAAGTTTTTGGCACAGTCAAACCATACCTGTGTATTCAGTCAGTAGCCCGCGACTGCCCAGTGAGATGTCAGTCCTGTGGCCCTCATTGCTAAGTTGTGTTTGCAGCACAGACAGGAAAAAGATAGTTGCTAGGCAGCCGTGGAGGTGGTGGTAACCTGCAAGGTGTTGCAATGCTTTAAAGATTTCTTGTGAAGTTTAATACAGCAAATCACTGACTACAAAACATAGGATAAGAATTTAACCTCAAAATATGTCACATAAGGTTGAGAGTACTGAGTCACAATAGAAATATGTTTAACCAAGACACACACTAGCAGCACAAAATAGTGCTGAGTATAATATATGCATATTAACTCCTTGATGACCTCGAAGGCTAAAACATTTCCTTGTCTTCACCAACAGACACACCTGAAGAGAACCACCGTTTTCCTGATTTATACATTCCTTTTTTTTTTATTGAGAGTCACTTTCTATGCTGGGTAAGGTTTCTGCCTCTGAGTTTGCCAAGTGTTTCATTCGACATATGTAGAGAACAAATAAATCTATGTATCATGTATCTATGCATGGATGCATTACCTATGAAATATGGGAGAGGCCTTCACCCGGCAGTGGGTATAATCAGGCTGATGATGATGATTACCTATGTATGTATATATGCATGTATATATATATGTAGGTACCTATGTATGTATGCATCACCAGTTTTTCCTAGAACAAATGAAAGCAATATTTTAAACAGTGGGCATGCACCCAGAGCAAAAAAAGAATGCATAGCTCACTTGCTTGAGCTGTTGGGTAGGTGTTTTGTTTACATGAGAATTCGCGCAGACACAAAATAACAAGAGCACCAAACACAGACACAACAGCACAATGTGAAAAAGCGCATTAAATTAAATGAAGGCATTTCACCTTTGATGCCAAGCACCTTCACTTCGGGAGGAGTCCATATGCTATCAAAAGGTTTGCGTGGAGTCACAGCTTTGTTGTTGAGGACAGCCAGAAGGCATACACTGAACCCATATTATAACATGGCTACATTCTATACGCCTTAAAAGTAAGTTAAGATTCAGCACTCTCTTTTCTTTTCCCAGTTCTGGATAGGAAGAGTCTATTGGCCCTGAAGCAAGAAAACAAATGAAATTGAGATGTTTTTGTGTATTAATAATAGGCTTTTCGTTATACGAGGTCCCTCCGAAAGATTTGATTTCGTCTTTCTGTACCAGTTGAACTGAAACTTAATTTCTTAAAACATTTCCGCCAATAAAAAAAAAAACCTGAGGACCAAAGCAAATACAGCACCAGCCCATCACACAGCATGCAGTTCAGGAACTTAAAAAGAACTAAATTGTGCTTTCTGACTATATGAAAATGTAAAATCATTTAATCACGGCAATGTAATGGCTGACTGTAAACATTTTATGAACTATTAAAATTAAATCACTGCAGAATGTTTGTACGCCGTTCCTATCTCGCTATGTGTTTCAACTTGTGCCTGTGAACAGGCCGAGAGTATTTTGCTAGCAGTTGGGAGAGTCGCTGTGGCCAGAATGCACCTTACCCTCCCCTCTAAGGCGGCTTATTGAGATCGTTCTCTTTCTTTTTCGCAACCGCGGCATAACTTAGAGCTCTGCAGGCTGACAAACAATGCACGGCTTCCACTCGACGGTGCGTATTTTCTGTATCTTGCTGCAGAGTGAAGGCCACACTAAGCATGCAGACTTTCGTGCTCAGTTGTGTTTCCTGGGAAAGTGTTAGAACCAGCGGCAATCAACGAAAGACGTCGGATCGCCAAGCTCATTTTGAAGAATTACATCGCGAGGTTCCGCCGCCAATGGCAGTTCACGAAGCGCGGCGAGTGGAATTACAAGCGAAAAACCTTCCTGCATGCACAAAACTGTAGATGCGCCATAAAACACCGCCTTTCGTACTGACTAAAAGGTCCGCGCGCGCTATCTTGCTCGCCCATACAGCCTGCGCCGGCGGATGCAAACAACGGTCCTTGCAGAATTTTTATCGGAAAAAGAAAACACTCAGTCACTTTACTGCTCCATTAAGTGACTCATTTAGAAGAAACAATTTCTTACTCACCCAGCGAAGCTTGCCTTGCAGCCAGAAGTAGCAGCCGCTGTGCGGGATACATTTTCAACGCAGTTACAAACCAACGGCCTAACTTGCAGACACGACTAGACACGAAAATTTGAAATGGCCAGCCGCCGAGCAGCGCATTGATACAATAACTTTGAAAACAATAGAAATCTGAAATATATTTCATAAAACAAGCTATACAAGTAAAATGTAACTGTTGCTTATGACGTATTTGTTTCAAAACGGTAAATACAACCTGCGTCTTGCGTAATTATTTTGGCGCACTATTTTCTATCTCGCTGTAAAGAGGAGGGGTGCGAAAAGGCCACGGCGCGCGAAGTTTGGGAATGGCGGATCGTGCATAGCCGGCGTTCCGTATTAACATCGGCACAGCAAATCTTTCCTCTGTGCGAACTACTGGCTTTTATCACACACGGATACATCGCTAGCTTACTTTGTCGTTGTGAACACTCGGAGTTTGGAGTCTTCCGGCGGACTGGACTGCGCCCAGCGAGGTCGAACACAGTACGCGTGTGGCTATCGGCTGCAGAAATGAAGGTGTCAGCGGCTTTTGTACATTATGTTCAGATACCCATCGCCTAAACAGCATTTCTTGGTGTCATATTGGTCCTGCATGCTGGAAACAGCCCAAATTGCATGCTTAATTCAAAAGCGCAGGCACTTTGGATACAGTATTTTGCAAGCTGAAAAATTTCTAGAACAAACCTTCGACAATTTATACTTAGAGTATGCAGAACAGTGTCGTCCAGTTAAATTGTGTACATATTGCACTATAGGCGCATATGTGACCCTGAAACGTCTTGTTAGGAAGTATGGTAGACTTCTGAAGCAGAACTCTAGAAGACATCTGGCGTAAGCCGGCTAATAACTGTCCTGCGTAGCTGAAGACATAAAAATTCTTCACTAGACAGATTCCAGACATCTTGCCGATGATGTCTTCTAGACTAGCACCAAGCGACGTTTTGTAGATGTCTTTGATAGCTCAAGATATATGTGACCAATATAGACATATCAAGACAGCTACAAGATATTCTGTGCTCAGTGGGTAGCCAATCGTGCCCAACTACCTGGCGAGACCTGCACTACCTATACCGAAGCGGTCCTCAAATTGTGCCGAACCATTGATTCTCGCATGTCGGACAAAGTTGGGCATCTTTTGAAGGGCGTCGCAGCTGATGTCTACAACTTCCTCATCGCCAAAGATGATATCTCGACTGTGTCCGCTGTTCTCCGTCACATCCGCACATTCGAAACACTAAAGACCCGTCGAGTAACTCCTAAGTTTGGAAGGCTTGCCAATGTGACAACCGTCGCCAGCGTTGACGAGCATGCTCCTCCGGACCTACTTCAACTATCCGCCAGATCATTCGTGAAGAGTGACTCCGGCTGGATTCCCGCGGCCGGAACACGTCACTAGTGTCCTACCGCCCATCTTTTCCGTGTGAACTTTCCTACAATCTGCAATCGCAGCCTGAGTTTTCTTCTGTTCACGCAACATACCCCGCCTCTTTCGAAGAATGCTCGCAGCAACATTTCGCAAGCCCTGTTTCTTCTAGAGATATTGCTCAGCGTGACGATCTTCGGCCGTGAAGACCTAGGCGAGCACCCCGGTTCACAGATCAGCGCGATCCTGGCTTTTATCAACCTTCTTCGGCCTACTCCTGTCTGTTACCGATGTGGCATCCCAGGCCATTTTTCAAGACAATGCTGCCGTCGTCAATCATCGCAGTATGACCGACCAGCGTATCCAGACCCGACCAGTATTCACCCAGTTGACTCCCGTCAGTACTGGTCGTCTCCTCCGCATGGCCAGTTTCAGCCCGGTGGCGCGCGCAACCCCTCCCCGGCTTCCGACCGGAGTCCGACTCCACTGCCCGTTTTTTATGCCCGCCGTTCGCCATCCCCGCGGCGTCGTTCTCAGTCCCCTCCTCCGGAAAACTAGGCGGCGCGGCCGATGGAGGTGAGGCCGCCGGTGAAAGCTTACTATTCGCAGAAATATCTACTTCCGTGACTATGCTAAAAAATAAGATCTGTGTGTATGTTGACGGTACTTCTACAATGGCATTAGTGGACACTGGTGCGGCAATATCGATTATGAGTTTAACATTTAAAAACTTACTGGAACCAAAAGTGATGTTCCCCTGGGGAAAAAATGCCAATTTTCATAGTGTTAGTGGCGATTTGTTGTATCCCGTTAGAGTGTGCAGTGCCAAGGACACTCTTGGGGGAACAGTGTTTTCTGCAGAATTCGCTGGGCTACTCCACTCCACACATGGCGTAATTCTTGGTACAGATTTTCTGCGCATGTGTGGGGCAACCGTAACTGCCGCACGGGCGAGATCAGTGTTGACGGCTGCCTACCACCTGAGTTCTTCGAAAAACCTCTTGTTTGTGAAGATGTGCTGTGCGTGTGCGACGATACTGTTGTGCCTCCGATGTCTATCCAGTAAATTCCGGTTTCGTGTTCTCGTCGTGCAATCGAAACGTTTGAGGCGACCGTGACACCTAACTATTTGAACTGCGTGAAGAAATCTCTCCTGGTTCCTAATTGTTTGGTGTCGGTAACCAAAGGCTGCACGCGATTATGGACTATTAGTTATTCCACGCAGCCAGTTCTTCTAGCAGCTGGAATGAAGCTTGCCTCTTACAGTTCAGGCATGCCAATATCAGTGGCTTTGGTTACGGACGCACCTCAGCGGAATGTCGCACCATCCCAAGTGAATGCTCAACCGCGTGGCATGACAAGTAATTCTGTGAACGCCACAGAGCGTGATGCTTTGGAAGATCTGCTGTCGAAGTATTCATTCGTTTTTGACTTCTCGAAGCCCATCAGTTCATGCTCCCTTCCCGGGTCTCGCACCAGTCATCGAATTGACACCGGTTATGCACATCCAATTCGCCAAAAACCCTACCATGTGGCGCCGTCCGAGTGCAAGGTCATTAATGAGCAAGTACGTGAAATGTTGGACCAGGGTGTCATTCAAGAATCGTGCAGTCCCCGGGCGGCTCCAGCAATTCTTGTGCGCAAGAAAGATGGCACATGGCGATTTTGTGTAGATTACCGCCGCTTGAATTCAGTCACTAAAAAGGATGTCTACCCGCTTCCCCGCATTGATGACGCCATTGACTGCTTGTCTTCTGCATCATACTTTTCATCTGTATACCTGCGGTCAGGATACTGGCAAATCCCAATGCACCCGGCAGACAAGGAGAAGACGGCTTTCATCAGCCCCGATGGACTGTTTGAATTTAATGTTATGCCCTTCGGCTTGTGCAATGCGCCCGCAACATTTGAAAGATTCATGGATTTCATACTACGTGATCTGAAATGGAAGGTCTGCATGTGCTATCTGGACGACGTAGTCGCCTTTGGCCGGACATTCAAAGAGCACAACGACCGCCTAGTCCTCGTGCTGGACTGCTTGCGCCAAGCTGGACTTTTTCTCTACTAAAAAAACTGCCGTTTTGGTGAGCGACAGGCGTTGGGGCTTGGTCACCTCGTCAATGGTGACGGCGTCCTGCCTGATCCTCAGAGGACCATAGCCGTTGCCGCGTTTAAGCAACCTCGAAATGTGGAGAAGCTCGGCAGTTTTCTTGGACTTTGCTCATATTTCCGACGCTTCATCCCTCGTTTTGCAAATGTCGCCTACCCGCTTACGTGCTTACTACATAAAGACGCTCCATTCCAGTGGACATCTGAATGCGACTCATCTTTCCGACAACTGAAGTTCCTCTTAACATCACACCCTATCCTACGGCACTTCAAATCTTTTGCTCCAACTGAAGTACATACGGACGAAAGTGGCATAGGCCTCGGTGCTGTCCTCGTTCAGCGCTATGACGACCGTGAACATGTGATTGCTTACGCCAGTCGGACACTCAGCAAGACGGAGCGCAACTACACCATCACCGAGCAGGAATGTCTCGCGGTTGGTTTCGCCGTGCAGCGGTTTCGCTGCTACCTGTACGGACGGCCTTTCGTAGTAGTAACCGATCACCATTCGCTATGTTGGCTACTCAATCTCCGTGACCCGTGTGGTCGCCTGGCCCGCTGGGCACTTCGCTTGCAAGAATATGACTACAGTATTTCATACAAAAGTGGCCGACCGCACGCAGATGCCGACTGCCTCTCCCGGTTGCCACTTGCCACGACGGAATGAGACGCGGACAACTTCGACCACTACGTCGCTGCTTTATGTCCGAAATTTCCCGATATTCACACATTTCGAACAGAGCAACACAACGATCAGTGCCTGGAGCCGTTCTTGAATGCTGCTCAGGACCCAGCCTCGAACAGCCAGTTTTGTCTCCGTGATGGGCTGCTACACAAGGAAGTTTACTCAGACACTGGCCATCGGTTCCTACTGGTAGTATCTGAAAGCCTCCGTCTTTCTATTTTACACATCATGCATGATGATCCAGCTTCGGGACACCTGGGATCTTCGAGAACTTTGCACCGCACTCAGGAGCGATTTTACTAGCCGCGGATGCGTCAAACGATCGACCAGTATGTTGCCAGCTGTCCTCAGTGCCAGAGTCACAAAGGTCCTACTGGTGGTGTACCCGGAATGATTTACCACATAGAACCGCCCAAGGCTCCTTTTGAGAAAGTCGGAGTCGACCTTTTGGGCCTCTTCCCAAAGTAACAAGGGGGCAATCGTTGGATTGTTGTATGTGTGGACCATCTTACTCGCTACTGTGAGACAGCCACTCTTCCCGCTGCTACAGTATACCAAGTTTTCCTGTTTATGCTGCATTCAGTCATCTTGCGACATGGTCCCCCGGGAGTTGTATTTAGTGACAAAGGTCGTCAGTTGACTGCCGATGTAATCGAAGGACTTCTCCGTTTATGTGCATCTGATTTCATACATTCGACCCCTTATCACCCTCAGGCAAATGGTTTAACTGAACGTAAGAACAGAACTCTCACGAATATGCTTTTAATGTACGTCGCATCGGACCATAAAAACTGGGACTGTGTTCTTCCGTTCATAATATACGCCTTCAACACTGCCAGACATGAGACCACAGGATACAGTCCATTCTTCCTCCTGTACACCCGCTCCCCTAGACACACCCTCGACACCATCTTCCCATTTTCTACTGAAGACGACCCATGCTTAGCCGAAACCCTTTGCTTGGCCGAAGAAGCGCGGCGAATAGCCCGACTGAGGACTATGGCAACACAAGAGCGATAAAAAGCTCGCTATGACGACCACCATCGCCAGATCATCTACATCCCCGGTGACCGAGTCTGGCTTTGGAAACCTATGAGAAAGCGTGGCTTACACCAGAAAATGCTGGCACGCTACACTGGCGGCGAGCTTAACTACCGGATTGCACGCCTTACGGCCAGTGGACGACGTTCGGCAAAAACTGAAGTTACACATGTAGCTCGTTCGAAGAAATGCCACTCTCGTGACAACACATGACTCGCCCGGAGGCTTCGTATGCAAAAGGGAGGCAAATGTTGCAGTCGATATGGTAAATGAAGATGAGGAACTCGTATGTAGTTGAACGGAGAAGAAGAGAGTGGGAGTGTAAGTGCCGCCTGTTTAGTGTGGACCATTTCTTGTGCTCAGAAAAGATAATGTCATAGAGACAAGAGTGTTACATTTTATATATAAGCGCTCGACTACTGTTCCCAAGGACGCGGGATCGATTCCTGGCTTCGTCGGCCGCTTTTCGGTGGAGGCTAAAAGCAAGGCGCCCGTGTGCTGTGCGATGTCAGTGCACGTTAAAGGACCCCAGGTGGTCGAAATTTCTGGAGACCTCCACTACGGCGTCTCTCATAGCCTTAGTTGCTTTGGGACATTAAACCCCACAAACCAAACCATATATATATATATATATATATATATATATATATATATATATATATATATATATATATATATTGCGCATTTTGCGCGACAAAGAAACCGATAAAGCTGCATCTCGTGACCACGAGCATCAACAAACAAAGAATACAGAATTGACCTGAGTGCCAGAAATAGAGTGCTATGACCACATGCCGGCCTCTGTCGAAAAATGAGCAAATAAAATAATAAAATTTATTGCCGCATTCCTTATCAATTTTGTGGCGACGTCATGCGGACGGACTGCTTTACCAGACGTTTTAGCTGACCTTAGCCATGCTAGTCACCCCGGTGTTCTTCGTCTTCCTGTCTCGAGCAAAACGGCTGTTTTGTCCACGTACATTCGCTCATTGAACATACCTTCTGTGTCTACCTACTTTGGCTGCTATGGCTGTTTGACGGTGATATTTGTTGGAGCCGTGGCTGGTGTCATCCCATGTACGCTGACTTCGAAGGCACCTTTGAAGCCAGTTCCGATAGCGTGAATGCAACACCTGTTCACAAGGCGAGCTGTCGCCTGCGAGGCCTACGGCCTTAGTTAAGTGGCCTGAGTACATTTCCTACAGCCATAACTTTTACCACGAGCAGTCTACTGCTCAGCAGTCTGGAAAGGTTCCGCCATTTGTCCTCCGTACACCTCGGTCACCACCTTCATTCCATGGTGATAGGTTCGAGGACGTTGAAGATTGGGTGGCCAGCGTCGACCGTGTGGGGGCCTTCAACCAGTGGGACGGTGAGCGCAAGCTACAAAACATCTATTTTTCATTGCTTGATTCGGCGAAAACATGGTACGAGAATCTTGAAGCTTCTTTTACCAGCTGGGAAGCTTTTCACCGAGAGTTCTTGGCGACATTTTGTACCGGCGAACGGAAAGAGAAAGCTGAACTTGCACTGCACTCCATATCGCAACAGGCGAATGAAAATGTTGCCATGTTCATTGCAGACATGACGCGGCTCTTCAACCGGGCTGATACAGTTATGCCCGAGGCCAAGAACGTGCGCCCTCTAATGCGGGGTGTAGAGGAGAAGTTGTTTGCCGAACTTGTGCGCGAGCCTCCGAGAACTGACGCGGAATTTATCAAAGAGGCTACGGGTATGGAGCGTTTCTTGCAAGAGCAAGCCGCGCAGTACGGCCAACTGGCTTCTTTAGCAACCACTCATCACTGCACGCCTACGCCTCTGCCCGCTGAGGAACTTCGAGAGTTTGTGAGGAACATTGTGCGTGAAGAGCTCCAGAAACTATGCATTAAAGCTCCACAGGCAAGCGTCGCTGCAGTAGTGGACGTGGTTCGTGATGAAATGTGATAAGTGATGAAGCCAGTGCCAGTAACCCCGCTACTGTAGTTCTGCATGATGACTTACAGCGACGTGCTACGAAAACCTGCACCAGTGCTACAAGTCTTTCTTCATGTTGCTACTTTACCGCCTGTGCAGTACCATGTCCTAGCTGTGCCCGTCCCACAGCAGGAATTTAGGTCAGCCATCCGTAAAGCACACTTGTGGTTGCGAAACAACCGGCCATTGTGCTACCACTGCGGGGAGCCCGCCAGGTTCCGCGCGACTGCCCCTACCTCCAAATGGGTCTCAGGGTTTTTCGACCCACGCTCCTCAATCGCGCTACGATGAGCGACCGCTGGTGATTAACCACTACGCGGCCGTTAACGTGCAGACCGCGACCGCACGACGACTCCGGTCCCGATCCCGTCTTCAAGAAGATTATCTTCTCCCAACCGCCTGTCGATCTCTGGCCTGTTCAGATGAGCGTCCCCACGACTAGAACAATAACGACGGCGTCCTCCGGGGGTAGGGCCGCCGCAGCTGTCCAGAATCAAGAACCTCACCCGACAATTTACCGCGACGTGCCGACGCACGGCGACTCGACTCGACGCGCCTAACAACAAGCAGTGAAAAATTGGTTTCCGCCAAAATTACTGTACCCGCCTACAACCATATCTTGAATGCACTCGTGGACACTGGCGCTGATTTTTCGTAATAAGCAGCCGGCTAGCCCCGACCCTCAGAAAGGTTTTGATGCCTTCGAATGGGCCGCAAATCCGGACAGCTGACGGCCATGTGGTTACACCGATTGGTGCTTGTAGCTCGCGAGTGCAGATCCAAAGCTTAACTTTCCCCGGCTGCTTCGCTGTGCTCCCCGAGTGCTCCAAAGACCTGGTGCTCGGTTTGGATTTCTTCCAGAAGTATGGCGCTGTGATCGACTTTAAGGACCTAATCGTTTCGTTTGCCGCCCACCGCGCGCTTGACGCCGAATCCCAGCAACACATGCTAAAGCTGCGAGTTCGTGACGATCACGCTGTGATAGCGTCAAGAGCCAGCCTATATGTGATTGTAGAGTGTGATGGCAGCCTCGGAACTTGTGGCATCGCCGAAGCCAACATGTCTATGTTTCTGGGTCGGCAAGTCTGTGTCGCTCAAGGACTTGTTGAACCGAATGGCAGGAGACCCGAACTTTTGGTGACGAACTTCGGATGTGAGCCGCAATGTTTGGTGAGCAGCACAACGATTGTGTAATTTGAAGAACTCATGGAATGCACAGGACAGTACCCGTTCTCGGAATTCACCGTCATTAGAAAAGTGGAACCCTCCATTTAAAACTGACGTCAACCTGGACCTCCTGCCTTATCAAAAACGCTGCCTAGAGACAATTATCAACTCTTTCCGGGACTGTTTTGCAACGGCCTCGAGGGTTAGACAGACATCGCTCACAAAGCATCTATATATAGTCGACGAAAACCAGAGTTCATTATCTCAGTCGCTCTATCGAGTCTCTCCAAAGAAGAGGGATGCAATTCGCCGGCAAGTTCAAGAAATGCTCGAGGACGACATGATCCAGCCCTCGACTAACTCATGGGCGTCGCCTGTTATCCTAGTGGCGAAGAAAGATGGGGCCCTATGGTTCTGCGAAGATTACCGGCGTTTGAACAAAGTTACCAAAACAGACGTTTATCCTCTACCGCGCATTGATGAGTCACTAGACCGTCTGCGCCGCACCAAATACTTCTCATTGCTTGATTTACGCAGTGGTTCTTGGCATATAGAAGTGGACTAAGGCGACAGGGAGAAGATCGTCTTTATTACCCCCGACGGCTTGTACGAATTCAGGGTGCTCCCTTTCGGCCTATGATGGGCCGTGCGACCTTCCAGCAGATGATGGACACTGTATTTTCTGACCTGAAATGGCAATCCTGCCTGGCGTACCTGGATGACGTTGTTATGTTCTCCGAAACTTTTGAAGAACACCTGAGGCGCCTGCACGCCGTTTTCGAAGCCATTCGTTCCGCCGGTCTCTCCCTTAAGCCAGAAAAGTGGCATTTCGCTTTCTAAGAGCTGAAGTTTCGAGGCCACATAGTGAGTGCCAAGGGCGTTAGCTCAGACCCCGACAAGACAGCCGCCGTCGCTGCTTTTCCCATCCCAACAGGCAGGCGAAGCATACATCTTTTTCTGGGCCTTCGGGCCTACTATCGGCGTTTTTTGAAAGAATTCTCGCAGATAGCTGAGCCTCTAATTCGTCTCACAAAAGAGAACGAACGATTCTGCTGGGGTCAAGAGCAGCACGTCTTTTGAGAAACTATGAACTCATCTACAAAGTGCACCTATACTTGGTCACTTCGACGAGCAAGCCACACAGAACTGCACACAGCCGGAAGTAACGGCGGCCATGGAGCGGTCCTTGTACAATGGCAGGATGTCGTTGAGTGCGTAATCGCATAGGCGAGCCGCACCTTATCCCGGTCTGAGGTGAACTACTCTATTACCAAAAAGAAGTGTCTAGCTATTGTGTAGGCAGTGACAAAATTTCGCCCCTACTTGTTTGGCAGGCCTTTCCAAGAAGGAGCTACCACCACTCACTCTGTTGTTTGGCGAGCCTCAAAGGTCCCTCAGGGCGGCTAGCACGCTGGAGCCTTCGACTTCAAGAATTTAATGAGACCATCGTCTTTAAATTAGGCAAAAAGCACAGTGATGCAGATTGTTTATCCCGCGCGCCTCTTTAGCATAACAGCACTGAGTTAGAAGACGATTCTCTTCTTCATGGCGCTATCTCCACGGACACTTTGGCTCAACAACAAAGCGACGACCTTGAACTGCGGCCTCCCACTGAGTATCTAGAGGGAAATAAGCCGACTCCGCCTCGAATTTTCTCGCGCGGATTGTTATCGTTCTGTTTACGAAACTGCATCCTGTAGAATGACAACTACGGGCCGACGGAAGCTGTTTACCTTCTCGTCGTTCCTAAGGCTTTTCACGACGAAGTCCTGCAGGCGTCCCACGACGACCACTCCTGATCCTCGGGATTTTTCCCGAACATTGGCATGGATACGCCAAAAGTGTTATTGGCCTAAGCTCACTGATATGGTCAAGCACTATGTCAAAACTTCCGAGAGTGTAAACCTCTAAAGATTACGCCGACTAAGCCAGCCGGACTACTACAACCTATTGATCCACCACACGTCTCATTCCAACAAGTCGGCATGGATTTACTCGGCACGTTTCCAAAATCCTCGCTCGGTAACCAGCACATTGGGGTCGCCACCGAATATCTAGGCCGATACTGTGAAACGAAATCTGTTCCTCGTGGAACTGCTGCTAAAATTGTGACCTTTTTTATGCAGAGCATTGTACTCCGCACAGTGCACCCGCAGTAGTTTTAGCTGACAGGAGAACGGTATTAACCTTACGCAGGAGGTTATGCGACTCAGTGGCACAAGTCACCGGAGAACAACCGCTTATCACCCGCAAGCAAATGAACACTCCGAACGGCCTAATAAAGCAATCGCCGACATGATTTCAATGTATGTCGACGAGGACCATCTAAGCTGGGGCGTAATATTTTCCTATGTCACCTTCGCATATAATACTGCGCCGCAAGAAACGACGCTGTTCACTCCATGACAATCCTGGACACAATGACGCTTCCTGATAGTGTTAATCCTACATTCATGGCTGCTGATGAATTCGTTCTGCATGCCGAGGCCGCCCACCAACTTGCTCGACAGCGTATCCGGCGCCAGCAAGAAAATGACGCTCACCGGTAAAATCTACGCCACAGAAATGCGAGTTATAGGCCCGGAGAACAAGTTTGGGTATGGAGCCCAATCCGTATGAGAGGGGGGTCTGAAAAGCTGCTTCCTCGATACTTTGGCCCGTATGAGGTAGTTCGCCAACTCAGCGAAGTGAAATATGAAGTTCTTCCCCAGGGAACTCTTCGTTCCTCTCGACGGCCAACATCCCAAGTGGTACTCGCTGCTCGGATCGCCAGCACCTAGCGCTGAGACCAGTGCCTTTCAAAGAGGGAGGGGGGTAATGACGCCTTCCTAATCAGTATTGTGGCGCCGTTATGCGGCCGGACTGCATTACCGGACGTTCTAGCGGGCCTTAGCCATGCTAGACACCCCGCATTCTTCGTCTTCCTCTCTCGAGCTCTGGACTATCTTGCCCACATGCGTTCCCTCATAAAACCTACCTTCTGGGTGAACCTACTTTGGCTGCTCTAGCTGTTTGACGATGACAGTATATAATGGGTGGCATCACGTGTCCAAGGTCGGCCTTAGGATGGCTATCATCTTGGGGGCACCACGTGAGTTAGGGTGGCCGCCATCTTGGGTGGCTAGGGTGGCAATTCACCATGGTGAAGAATGCTTCACTCAAGCCTTTGGTGTTCATGTGACAGACTCGGACAACCCGATGAGAATTCGCCAAGCGTGGGAAGAACGAAGGCTCTTAAAACTAGATCCGTGTAATTGATCCGTGCATTATCCGTTAATTAGGATCCGTGTAATTGATGTTTTGTGGTACCATATCGCAGGCGTAACAAAATTTAATGCACAATGTTGTACAGAGGTCTTCCTTTAAAATAGACATTATCAATATCTCTTCTACCAATAAGAGTCCGACGTTATCGATAAAAGTATGCACTAAAATAATGAAAAACGGATGAATTTTCAGAAGTCAGAGAAAAACATACACAAAAAGTATACCGTATCAAGACTTCATGTGGCCTAAAAGTCTTTAGAAACATACAAAAACGGGTTACATAACCCTTACATCCTTAATTTTTAAGTCATTGCTTAACTCACAGTTATGCCTCACACAAAAAGAATGTGATGCTCATTAAAATATTATGGTACTGCAGTTTCTATAAAGCTTTCAAGCGAAGTTTGAAAAAATCTACAAAATATTTATTAAAATACAAATGTTAGGTGAAGACAGCGCAAGGGAGGCCAAAACTATGCAAAATGTAGAAATAATTTTTCTCTCAATTTATAATGTTAAGATATGTTAGTACGGACAGTAGACATCAAGTTTCTTTCAGTGTTAAGCAATATAACTAATCACACTGTTCAATCTTACAAAATACGCTTTGCTAGGCATGCGAAAAATGTAAGGAATGCTTTTACCTGCGAATGCTAAAGAATGAAGAGAAGAATACACAATGACAAATGTGATACGGTCAAAAAGCAAGCTTAGAGATGGAGACATCACGACCATTTTTCAAAACTACCCGTTCATATGTTTCAAGAAATCAACGTCAGGGTGTCCCAAACGAAAGGAGGACTAGATGAGAATTGATGTATGTACAGAGAACTCTGAAGAAGTCAATGCATACTTTGCAACATGCAAATGAGCGTGAGCATATAAAATCTTCTAATGATTTGCTTGAAGGGATTAAGCAAACACACAAATTCGATTTTTGGAGAACAGTGCGCTGAAAAGAGTGCTTAATAACATTTATATTGCCAAAAGGGGGGGGGGAGATCATCACATTGGAACACACAGTAGCCATCCCGTCTGACTGTCTCTGGCCATTAAGTTCAAAGCTACCAAAGGTAGAAAGATACCAGATTTGGGGAAGTATTCCAATATTACTGTCGAGTGTCTATGAGTTAACGGGTCCTCTCGAGCATATTCAGGGTGCACAAATGAGGGTGGTCGTCAATGCATTCAATTTGAGGCCGTTACGTTTGCCTTTTTTTGGATCTTTGTTCTAGTGTATCTCCTGAATGCCAATTTACCCTCAATTTTTTAAAAACCAAGAATCACTACTGTTGAAAAAATAAACTCCCTCTTATTCGCCACATATGGTAGTGTTTTTTCACTGCTGCACACAATCTCACCACGTGCTTACTACTTTCTAAGAAGCTCTGGAATAAGTAATCCAAGGCCACCAAGTGTCTGCCATATATGTTCAGCCTATAATGAGGAACCTGCTGCCGGGCAACAATAAGAGTACATGTCTTCACTGCATGAAGAAGAGACTTCAGCAAATGGAAGAACGTGAAAAAACAATGACAGTGAGGACGGATGAGGTGCATATCAAGCCCCAGTACGACTAAAAGGAGAGGCAATAGTTCGGTTTCAGTAAGTTCCCTGAACTGACAAGTACGACTCGCGTGTTTATGGTGCACAATTTGCTATCAGATCGCAAAGATATGCCTCACATTCTACCATCTTCAAGGATAACTGCAAAGTTCTTCCATAACTTCTTGAAGTTGTTGCAAGCAATTAAAAAAATTGTCTTCTGTATCATCTGCATAGGCAGTGCAGCAATTCCATCAACCAGAAAGCCATGGCTACGTTTCAACTTCAGACATGATACTTGCGCACAAGAAAGGCACACACTACACATGACTAGCGTGTGTCCTGTCCCACTACTTTTTGTGTGTGCCTCTCTTGTGCGCTAGTACCATGTCTGAATCCGTTCACAACTAGCCCAATTAGGAGTTTTGGTATGTTTTAATATTTACGGAAACTCGACATTGTTTATCCCCACTCAGCACAAATGACAAGACCTCTGCTTTTTATTGACGCAGTGAATTTTTGAACTGCGTGAGGAACAAGTGGATCATTCAAAGGAACCAAGCGCTATGCTTTTCGTTCCCGGAATATGCATCCGGCAAATAAGATGTCGATTTCGCATCATTTGCAACACCCAGGCACTTGAATGCAATGTAAGGAAAGAACCGTATTACGTTTTCTTGTAGCTTTTCAAAGAAACTATTTAAGGCATCATCTAACATCCCTGAGGGCGTTATATAATTGCATCTATATTGTTTTTTTACTTATACCCTGCAACAAGAGATAAACAAGTGATCAAGCTCGCCCTCAATGTTTTGAGTAATTTTGCCACAACAGTTTTGAATTCCCATGAAAATATCTTAGATATGCACAAGGAACTAAAACGTTCACTGAAGTAATAAAACGTTGATGCAGCTTTGTCATGTTATATCCACGCAAGTAACAGCGTCTCAGGGATCACTTTCTGACTGACTACTAGTAAAATTCTCCAGTGCCAGATTTCAGGTAATTCCACTGAGCGGCGATTGCACGCGCTCGCTCCGACGCTTGGTCTTTAATAGCTGGCGGCAGATGGCATGCGCCATGCTCCCTCCTCGGGATTGAGCCGAAACGCCATCGTTGCACTTTTACGTTGCCATGCAGACAGAAGGAACGCTAAAAAAGGAGAACTAAGATATTTCTCTAACGTGCCCGGTGTGGCGTAGTCGATTAACGAGCCGGGCTAGAGATCGGAGGAGTTGGAGTTCGATTCCCGATAGAGGATTTTTTTCTTAATGGTAGACAGAAATATGTGATTTGAAAACATCAATATGCAATTTTATTAAGGGAAGGGTCTCTCCACAGGCAAAAAGGATACTGAGAACATGTCAGGATGACAGAATAATCCGGCTAATATGGGCACCAGCCCACTCCCTGCTTCAGGGAAATGAGGAAGCTCATAAGCTTGCCCACGGTCTCACCTTCCGGGTAGGCTCTGATCCTCAGTACACTCTTAGCAGGGACAGGCTAGTTAGCTACAAAGCGATTACTGAGCACTATCGGCTGCAATACCCACTGGCAGATAGGACACTGAATAAGATCCAAGAAAGCATCTGGAGGCGCTTACAAACAAGGACTTTTCCGAACCCAGCTACTGTAAGTCAGTGGTACCGGGAACAATTCTCAGATAGGTGCAAACTCTGTCAGGATAAGGCGGATCTGGTACATATCGACGTATCCAGAAATTAAAAATATATAGCTGAACGGTCAAAAGCGGAATAATTTTCGGAGACTATTTTTGAGCTCACACCCTGAAACTAAGCTAGGTGCAATCCAACTGGCCGAACACGCCGCCCGGGCCCAAGGACTCCATGGCGTCGTGTAGGCGGATATGTTGACGCCTATCCTGTATCTGTTGGAGATTAAAGTTTTACCACCACAACCATCTACCATCTGCGGAAACTCGTGGACAGGTCGGTCTCGCCCACGCGAGATTTTCGCCGTGAGCTAAGTAAAGTTTTCGCCTTAAAACACACAACGCGTTTCGTCTGAATTGCTATGCACTAGTAGAGCTTTGCGCATATTGTTTCATAGAACTGGCTTACTCCCATGAGCTTTCCGAAAATCTCACATACACTCCTTAGAAGAGCGTTTTGGAAAGTACTGCAGACTTCCCCCATTCAGCACCACATGTCTAAATACCAACTCTATGAGTCTGAAATGAAGCTACGACTCCAAATAAACTGTACTTGTGCGCCCAAATAAGGAAGAAGGAATAGATGCAGGTAATGTACATGAAGAAAGAGCAAATTTAGTGTCGAAGTCACGGAACAAGAGCAGCTGTGAGCATTTAGTACTGAAGCATTTTTGTGTCATAAAAATGACAGCCGTACACCCAAATGTCTAAACAAACGACAGTTACTGAAACAGCAGCAATAAAGTTTGCTGCACAAGTAAAAGTAAAAAGCAACAAAGTATGCGGCAGTTTCAAATAGTGCAGCACGCAACAGACCACACGGCATGAGTATGTAGCACAGCGAACGAGTACACACTGCAGACGCGGTTTCACCATGTCGGTCGATTAAAATATACCATATGAGGGCTCCGAAGCCGCAAGCACCAGCTGACGTCGTACAGAGTCGATAACACTACACTATTATTAATGTTCAAGTTCTAGCGCAACACCAAAGTGACGCGAACCCCACAGACACTATGTACAGCACACTGCCTCTCAAAAATGGATTTTGTTTTTGCAGCGGCGTTATCATTCGACTTCAGGTACACGCAGAAGGCTGCTGGGACGCTCCAAAAAAATGCAATCCACCCTGTACATCAAATGTGCACACATGGAACACCAACTACAGCTCAGAAATACGGCGAAGTACTTGCTCTCTAATACTGCGGCGCATTACACGTTCTACGTCTGCCGCGGTAGGAGAGCAAACGCTGATGCAAACAGGCTGTTTCTCTTCGCTATCAAGTTCATACGGCTCACTGATACTGTTTGCTTTGAAACTGAAATGAATGCGTCCTGACCAGTGAAGCGGGTAATGCACTAGAGCCCATATACCTATTCGTTCTTCGCTTCACTCCACACAACGCATTGCGCTGTATTCTGTCGGCGTTATTAGGCCTTAATCAAGAAAGCTCTTTCACTTCTTCGTTTCCTGCTAGAGATATTTATTTATTTATTTATTTATTTATTTCAAGATACTGCAGACCAGTATTCCGGTCCTAGCAGGAGTGGCATACATATATACAGCGCACAAGAAACGCAATAAATCACACGAAGCACCCACAAAACTAACAAACAGAGGCCATGTGATGACATGAAAGGTGTTGACCAACAGCCGGAGAGACAAACAAAAAAGAGACAAAGGGAAACATGAAAAACCTTTGTGCGATGTCAAAGTAACAATACATGTCCTAAAAAACTCCGACCCTACTGTCAACCAAACAGATGTTGCTGTAGAGCCTGGTCAAAGTCTGGAGACTGAATTAAGCTTTCTGGGAGAGTGTTCCATTCAGAAATTGTCCTTGGACAAAAACTATGCATAAAGGATTCAGATTTTGCATAAATTGGCTGCAGTGAGTGACTATGGTGATGACGTGTCCGCCTAGTGTTGGGAACTTTCACACACGGTGCAGGACTGAGGTTTATTTGGTTGTTTAAAATTTTATACAAAAAGGGTAAACAAGTCATTTTCCCGCGAGTTTCTAGGAGCGGAATGTTGTTGGCGGTCATAAGGTTAGTAGGAGAGTCCGTTCTTTGACATTTATTAAAAATGAACCTCACCGCTTTTCTCTGTATTTGTTCAATTCGATAAATGTCTTTTTTAGTGTGAGGGTCCCAGATGATCGAAGCATACTCAAGTTTAGACCTGACGTATGTGGTGTAAGCCGGTAGTTTAAGATTGGATGGAGCATCTTTGAGTTTACGTCTGATAAAACAAAGTTTCTTAAAAGCTGATGAACAAATATTTGAAATGTGAGCACTCCGGGAGAGATTATTGGTAATAGTAACGCCAAGATATTTATAACTAGAAACTTCGGAAATGAGACAGTTGTGTAAGCGATACTGAAATGAACTGAAATTCTTTTTACGAGTTACTCTAAGAAGCACCGTTTTTTGCGGGTTAAGTTCCATACACCAGTCTTTACTCCACTGTTCTATGGAAAAAATAGATTGCTGCAATAGCGCGTGGTCGTCATCTGAGGTAATGCTTTTATAAATAATACAGTCATCTGCAAACAGTCGAATGGAGACAGAGTCAGGAATTACTTGGGTTAAGTCATCAATATATAATAAAAAAGCAGAGGGCCTAACACACTGCCTTGAGGCACTCCGGAGCTTACAGTGATGACATCAGAAAAATTTCCATTAATTTCTACGAATTGACCTCTGTTATTAAAGTATGAACTTATCCAGTATATAAGGTAACTCGGGAGGCCAATGTATTTTAACTTATAGAGTAATTTTCCTTGCTCAACTTTATCAAACGCTTTGCAAAAATCTAACAATAGCACGTCAACTTGACCGGAGTTATCAAGTGTCGTAGCAAATTCGTGTACAGTGGTTACCAATTGCGTGACAGTGGACATTCCTTTCCTGAACCCGTGCTGATGTGGCGATAAAAGGTGGTTTTCTGATAGGTAATCCCAAATATAACCAGCCAGAATATGCTCTAGTAGCTTGCAACATGTGCACGTTATAGATACAGGTCTGTAGTTAGACACTGTGAATTTATTTCCCTTTTTGTGCAATGGTATAACACGTGCCCGATTCCAATCAGAGGGTACTTTACCAGTACTGACAGAAACTTGAAAAATCTTTGCCAGGAAAGGTGCAATCTGCGGAGCGTAGCGTTTTAAGAATGAATTATGAAGAGCATCTGGGCCTGGGCTTTTCTTTTCATCCAGGTTGCGTAACAATGTTAGGACTCCTTCAGCCGAAATGACAGGTACATCCTCAAAATTTATCTCTGAGTTTAAGGAATTTTGCTCACTGCGAGTTGAAAAAACAGTTTGAAAGTACTCATTGAAAACCTGCGCAATTTCTTTGCCTTCCTTTACTAATTTACCATTTACCCTAAGTTCCTTAACATCGTCCTTTCCTTGCGCGAGATAACGCCAAAATTTAGATGAATCGTTGTTTAAAAATTGAGGAAGAGTTGTATTGAAGTAGCGCTTTCTTGCGATCTTAATCTTCTCAGTTAAACTGCGCTTTAAATCGTGGAACTTTTGTGATTGCCTTTCGCCCCTTTTTCTTATACGTTTCAGTTTGCGGCTGGTGTGTATCATGTCCCTGTCAATCCATGGGTTTTTTCGATTTTTTTTACATCTCTTGTGGGCACGAAATGTTCAATACAATATCGAATAGCACTAGTGAATCGATTCCATAAGCCATGCACATCTTCCTCAATCATATTATCTAGATTATCTGCCAAGTAATCAATGATGGCCGTGTCATTTGCGCGGCAAAAATCTTTTTTTATGGTCTTATAATTTTGGGCGGGCCTCGTGATTGGTTTTGTTTTCCAGGTAAAATACACTAAACGGTGATCGGAAATACTAGGTTCGATGCTGATAACACTATTACACAGCATTTGGCTAACAAAGAGAAGATCTAACACAGCATCTTCGCGGGTACATTCAGTCACGATTTGTTCGATACATAATCCATATATAATGTCCAGTAAAGCGTCAGCATTCTTGCAGTTCCCATACACAGGGCACTTCCAGTCAATGTGCGGTAGATTGAAATCACCGGTTAGAATAACATTTCTGTTCCGTAAATTTAAAAGATGTTCACTCAGTTGTTCAAGAAATAATTCGGACGCATCGGGTGAACGATAAACAGTGCATAACAAGAAAGAAAATCCATGCAATGAAAGTTTCAATAATAAGCTTTCATGTTCAGGGATTTGGTCCAGAACGGTCACACAGGTGTCACATTTAACGATAACTGCAACGCCCCCACCACGTGAATCACGATCTCGCCTGAATAAGATGTAACCGGGTGGGATTATTTCGTCATCACAAATCCCGTCATGTAGCCAAGTTTCTGTCATAGCTAAAATATCAGGATCGTAAGAAAGAAGCAATGCTTCTAGTTTATCAACCTTGTTCACTATACTTCTGGCGTTTAGTGACAGCATGCGCAACTCATGCGTCGGATGCTGTAATTGCTATTTATCACACAGCTCCCTGCCTACCGCTTCGACTGGTCTTTGGTTATTCACAACGTCATCCCATATGAAGAACCTATTGTCAATTTTAAGCCTGTTGTTTATCAATGCTACCTTTTTGCCATTTGCTTTTTCCTTCTTAGCGCTTTCCCAAAGAAGTTTTCGTATCCTTAAAGTATCGGCCGAGAAATCATTTTTAATGTATATATTCGTACCCTTCAGCTTAAAAGTATTACGCAAAACCGCTTGCTTTTCTAAATAGTCCTGGAAGTACAGTATAACTGGCTGATGTGTAGACTGTTTACCGAGGCGATGAATACGTGCTACAGATGAACAGCTCACGCCAAGTTTATCACGAAAGACATAATTTAGCACCTTTTCCCGGAGACTAGCTTCAGTTTCGTCCGATGTTTTCTTTATTCCAAAAACCACAAGATTCGCTCTTCGGCTTCTGTCCTCAAGATCTATTAATTTTGAACGCTGCCATTTTATTTGTTCCTGAATTTTTGTGACACAGGCACACATGTTATCACTATCATTTGTTTTAGCAGATATTGTTTTGACACTGTCTTCAAGGTTGGTGACGCAAAAACTAAAGTTGTTCAATTTTCTTTCCGTTTCGTCCACCATCTTTTTCAGAAAAACCTCAGCTATATCATTTCTAATAGCTTGTTGACCTTGTAACAAGGACTCTAACATTTCAGCAACTGGGGGACTAGGGTTCTCTTCCACATCACCACATAATAAAAGCATGCATGTATAGACAAACTTATATATAGCAGTTCTAACCATGTGCGGGCACGGCACTAGAATCAAAAACCTGTCATCACTTCTACATGACCAAATTGGACTAACCTGCAACAGAAAAGCAGGACACATCTTGAGCGCTCGGCTCCCTGCGCTTTCGCCGTGCCCACCGATGAATCCGGGGTGAAGTGTTGGATTTATAGCTGTCGAAGCTGATGATGTCACGGTTCCGACGTAGACGGACGAATAAGGGTTGCAGACGTAGATACCAGGATGAAGGCACTCTGTTGTAGCCACGTCGTCGATAGAATTGTCGACACGTGGGGGTAAAGTTTGTGCAGCGGCGGTTAACAGCAACAGGGTCTGCAACAGAAAATCAGGACACATCTTGAGCGCTCGGCTCCCTGCGCTTTCGCCGTGCCCACTGATGAATCCGAAGTGAAGTGTTGGATTTATAGCTGTCGAAGCTGATGATGTCACGGTTCCGACGTAGACGGACGAATAAGGAGTGTAGACGTAGATACCAGGATGAAGGCACTCTTTTCTAGCCACGTCGTCGATAGAATTGTCGACACGTGGGGGTGAAGTTTGTGCAGCGGCGGTTAACAGCAACAGGGTCTGCAACAGAAAAACAGGACACATCTTGAGCGCTCGGCTCCCTGCGCTTCCGCCGTGCCCACTGATGAATCCGGGGTGGTGTTGGATTTATAGCTGTCGAAGCTGATGATGTCACGGTTCCGACGTAGACGGACGAATAAGGGGTGTAGACGTAGATACCAGGATGAAGGCAGGCTTTTGTAGCCACATCGTCGATAGAATTGTCGACACGTGGGGGTGAAGTTTGTGCAGCGGCGGTTAACAGCAACAGGGTCTGAAACAGAAAAGCAGCACACATCTTGAGCGCTCGGCTCCCTGCGCTTTCGCCGTGCCCACTGATGAATCCGGGGTGAAGTGTTGGATTTATAGCTGTCGAAGCTGATGATGTCACGGTTCCGACGTAGACGGACGAATAAGTGGTGTAGACGTAGATACCAGGATGACGGCATGCTTTTGTAGCCACGTCGTCGATAGAATTGTCGACACGTGGGGGTGAAGTTTGTGCAGCGGCGGTTAATAGCAACAGGGTCTGCAACAGAAAAGCAGGACACATCTTCAGCGCTCGGCTCCCTGCGCTTTCGCCGTGCCCACTGATGAATCCGGGATGAAGTGTTGGATTTATAGCTGTCGAAGCTGATGATGTCACGGTTCCGACGTAGACGGACGAATAAGGGGTGTAGACGTAGATACCAGGATGAAGGCACTCTTTTATAGCCACGTCGTCGATAGAATTGTCGACACGTGGGGGTGAAGTTTGTGCAGCGGCGGTTAACAGCAACAGGGTCTGCAACATAAAAGCAGGACACATCTTGAGCGCTCGGCTCCCTGATCTTTCGCCGTGCCCACTGATGAATCCGGGGTGAAGTGTTGGATTTATAGCTGTCGAAGCTGATGATGTCACGGTTCCGACGTAGACGGACGAATAAGGGTTGCAGACGTAGATACCAGGATGAAGGCACTCTTTTGTAGCCACGTCGTCGATAGAATTGTCGTTACGTGGGGGTAAAGTTTGTGCAGCGGCGGTTAACAGCAACAGGGTCTGCAACAGAAAATCAGGACACATCTTGAGCGCTCGGCTCCCTGCGCTTTCGCCGTGCCCACTGATGAATCCGAAGTGAAGTGTTGGATTTATAGCTGTCGAAGCTGATGATGTCACGGTTCCGACGTAGACGGACGAATAAGGGGTGTAGACGTAGATACCAGGATGAAGGCACTCTTTTGTAGCCATGTCGTCGATAGAATTGTCGACACGTGGGGGTGAAGTTTGTGCAGCGGCGGTTAACAGCAACAGGGTCTGCAACAGAAAAGCAGGACACATCTTGAGCGCTCGGCTCCCTGCGCTTTCGCCGTGCCCACTGATGAATCCGGGGTGAAGTGTTGGATTTATAGCTGTCGAAGCTGATGATGTCACGGTTCCGACGTAGACGGACGAATAAGGGGTGTAGACGTAGATACCAGGATGAAGGCACTCTTTTGTAGCCACGTCATCAATAGAATTGTCGACACGTGGGGGTGAAGTTTGTGCAGCGGCGGTTAACAGCAACAGGGTCTGCAACAGAAAAGCAGGACACATCTTGAGCGCTCGGCTCCCTGCGCTTTCGCCGTGCCCACTGATGAATCCGAAGTGAAGTGTTGGATTTATAGCTGTCGAAGCTGATGATGTCACGGTTCCGACGTAGACGGACGAATAAGGGGTGTAGACGTAGATACCAGGATGAAGGCACTCTTTTGTAGCCACGTCGTCGATAGAATTGTCGACACGTGGGGGTGAAGTTTGTGCAGCGGCGGTTAACAGCAACAGGGTCTGCAACAGAAAAGCAGGACACATCTTGAGCGCTCGGCTCCCTGCGCTTTCGCCGTGCCCACTGATGAATCCGGGGTGAAGTGTTGGATTTATAGCTGTCGAAGCTGATGATGTCACGGTTCCGACGTAGACGGACGGATAAGGGTTGCAGACGTAGATACCAGGATGAAGGCACTCTTTTGTAGCCACGTCGTCGATAGAATTGTCGACACGTGGGGGTAAAGTTTGTGCAGCGGCGGTTAACAGCAACAGGGTCTGCAACAGAAAATCAGGACACATCTTGAGCGCTCGGCTCCCTGCGCTTTCGCCGTGCCCACTGATGAATCCGAAGTGAAGTGTTGGATTTATAGCTGTCGAAGCTGATGATGTCACGGTTCCGACGTAGACGGACGAATAAGGGGTGTAGACGTAGATACCAGGATGAAGGCACTCTTTTGTAGCCACGTCGTCGATAGAATTGTCGACACGTGGGGGTGAGGTTTGTGCAGCGGCGGTTAACAGCAACAGGGTCTGCAACAGAAAAGCAGGACACATCTTGAGCGCTCGGCTCCCTGCGCTTTCGCCGTGCCCACTGATGAATCCGGGGTGAAGTGTTGGATTTATAGCTGTCGAAGCTGATGATGTCACGGTTCCGACGTAGACGGACGAATAAGGGGTGTAGACGTAGATACCAGGATGAAGGCACTCTTTTGTAGCCACGTCGTCGATAGAATTGTCGACACGTGGGGGTGAAGTTTGTGCAGCGGCGGTTAACAGCAACAGGGTCTGCAACAGAAAAGCAGGACACATCTTGAGCGCTCGGCTCCCTGCGCTTTCGCCGTGCCCACTGATGAATCCGAGGTGGTGTTGGATTTATAGCTGTCGAAGCTGATGATGTCACGGTTCCGACGTAGACGGACGAATAAGGGGTGTAGACGTAGATACCAGGATGAAGGCACGCTTTTGTAGCCACGTCGTCGATAGAATTGTCGACACGTGGGGGTGAAGTTTGTGCAGCGGCGGTTAACAGCAACAGGGTCTGCAACAGAAAAGCCGGACACATCTTGAGCGCTCGGCTCCCTGCGCTTTTGCCGTGCCCACTGATGAATCCGGGGTGAAGTGTTGGATTTATAGCTGTCGAAGCTGATGATGTCACGGTTCCGACGTAGACGGACGAATAAGGGTTGCAGACGTAGATACCAGGATGAAGGCACTCTTTTGTAGCCACGTCGTCGATAGAATTGTCGTTACGTGGGGGTAAAGTTTGTGCAGCGGCGGTTAACAGCAACAGGGTCTGCAACAGAAAATCAGGACACATCTTGAGCGCTCGGCTCCCTGCGCTTTCGCCGTGCCCACTGATGAATCCGAAGTGAAGTGTTGGATTTATAGCTGTCGAAGCTGATGATGTCACGGTTCCGACGTAGACGGACGAATAAGGGGTGTAGACGTAGATACCAGGATGAAGGCACTCTTTTGTAGCCATGTCGTCGATAGAATTGTCGACACGTGGGGGTGAAGTTTGTGCAGCGGCGGTTAACAGCAACAGGGTCTGCAACAGAAAAGCAGGACACATCTTGAGCGCTCGGCTCCCTGCGCTTTCGCCGTGCCCACTGATGAATCCGGGGTGAAGTGTTGGATTTATAGCTGTCGAAGCTGATGATGTCACGGTTCCGACGTAGACGGACGAATAAGGGGTGTAGACGTAGATACCAGGATGAAGGCACTCTTTTGTAGCCACGTCGTCAATAGAATTGTCGACACGTGGGGGTGAAGTTTGTGCAGCGGCGGTTAACAGCAACAGGGTCTGCAACAGAAAAGCAGGACACATCTTGAGCGCTCGGCTCCCTGCGCTTTCGCCGTGCCCACTGATGAATCCGAAGTGAAGTGTTGGATTTATAGCTGTCGAAGCTGATGATGTCACGGTTCCGACGTAGACGGACGAATAAGGGGTGTAGACGTAGATACCAGGATGAAGGCACTCTTTTGTAGCCACGTCGTCGATAGAATTGTCGACACGTGGGGGTGAAGTTTGTGCAGCGGCGGTTAACAGCAACAGGGTCTGCAACAGAAAAGCAGGACACATCTTGAGCGCTCGGCTCCCTGCGCTTTCGCCGTGCCCACTGATGAATCCGGGGTGAAGTGTTGGATTTATAGCTGTCGAAGCTGATGATGTCACGGTTCCGACGTAGACGGACGGATAAGGGTTGCAGACGTAGATACCAGGATGAAGGCACTCTTTTGTAGCCACGTCGTCGATAGAATTGTCGACACGTGGGGGTAAAGTTTGTGCAGCGGCGGTTAACAGCAACAGGGTCTGCAACAGAAAATCAGGACACATCTTGAGCGCTCGGCTCCCTGCGCTTTCGCCGTGCCCACTGATGAATCCGAAGTGAAGTGTTGGATTTATAGCTGTCGAAGCTGATGATGTCACGGTTCCGACGTAGACGGACGAATAAGGGGTGTAGACGTAGATACCAGGATGAAGGCACTCTTTTGTAGCCACGTCGTCGATAGAATTGTCGACACGTGGGGGTGAGGTTTGTGCAGCGGCGGTTAACAGCAACAGGGTCTGCAACAGAAAAGCAGGACACATCTTGAGCGCTCGGCTCCCTGCGCTTTCGCCGTGCCCACTGATGAATCCGGGGTGAAGTGTTGGATTTATAGCTGTCGAAGCTGATGATGTCACGGTTCCGACGTAGACGGACGAATAAGGGGTGTAGACGTAGATACCAGGATGAAGGCACTCTTTTGTAGCCACGTCGTCGATAGAATTGTCGACACGTGGGGGTGAAGTTTGTGCAGCGGCGGTTAACAGCAACAGGGTCTGCAACAGAAAAGCAGGACACATCTTGAGCGCTCGGCTCCCTGCGCTTTCGCCGTGCCCACTGATGAATCCGAGGTGGTGTTGGATTTATAGCTGTCGAAGCTGATGATGTCACGGTTCCGACGTAGACGGACGAATAAGGGGTGTAGACGTAGATACCAGGATGAAGGCACGCTTTTGTAGCCACGTCGTCGATAGAATTGTCGACACGTGGGGGTGAAGTTTGTGCAGCGGCGGTTAACAGCAACAGGGTCTGCAACAGAAAAGCCGGACACATCTTGAGCGCTCGGCTCCCTGCGCTTTCGCCGTGCCCACTGATGAATCCGGGGTGAAGTGTTGGATTTATAGCTGTCGAAGCTGATGATGTCACGGTTCCGACGTAGACGGACGAATAAGGGGTGTAGACGTAGATACCAGGATGAAGGCACTCTTTTGTAGCCACGTCGTCGATAGAATTGTCGACACGTGGGGGTAAAGTTTGTGCAGCGGCGGTTAACAGCAACAGGGTCTGCAACAGAAAATCAGGACACATCTTGAGCGCTCGGCTCCCTGCGCTTTCGCCGTGCACACTGATGAATCCGGGGTGAAGTGTTGGATTTATAGCTGTCGAAGCTGATGATGTCACGGTTCCGACGTAGACGGACGAATAAGGGGTGTAGACGTAGATACCAGGATGAAGGCACTCTTTTGTAGCCACGTCGTCAATAGAATTGTCGACACGTGGGGGTGAAGTTTGTGCAGCGGCGGTTAACAGCAACAGGGTCTGCAACAGAAAAGCAGGACACATCTTGAGCGCTCGGCTCCCTGCGCTTTCGCCGTGCCCACTGATGAATCCGGGGTGGTGTTGGATTTATAGCTGTCGAAGCTGATGATGTCACGGTTCCGACGTAGACGGACGAATAAGGGTTGCAGACGTAGATACCAGGATGAAGGCACTCTTTTGTAGCCACGTCGTCGATAGAATTGTCGACACGTGGGGGTAAAGTTTGTGCAGCGGCGGTTAACAGCAACAGGGTCTGCAACAGAAAATCAGGACACATCTTGAGCGCTCGGCTCCCTGCGCTTTCGCCGTGCCCACTGATGAATCCGAAGTGAAGTGTTGGATTTATAGCTGTCGAAGCTGATGATGTCACGGTTCCGACGTAGACGGACGAATAAGGGGTGTAGACGTAGATACCAGGATGAAGGCACTCTTTTGTAGCCACGTCGTCGATAGAATTGTCGACACGTGGGGGTAAAGTTTGTGCAGCGGCGGTTAACAGCAACAGGGTCTGCAACAGAAAATCAGGACACATCTTGAGCGCTCGGCTCCCTGCGCTTTCGCCGTGCCCACTGATGAATCCGAAGTGAAGTGTTGGATTTATTGCTGTCGAAGCTGATGATGTCACGGTTCCGACGTAGACGGACGAATAAGGGGTGTAGACGTAGATACCAGGATGAAGGCACTCTTTTGTAGCCACGTCGTCGATAGAATTGTCGACACGTGGGGGTGAAGTTTGTGCAGCGGCGGTTAACAGCAACAGGGTCTGCAACAGAAAAGCCGGACACATCTTGAGCGCTCGGCTCCCTGCGCTTTCGCCGTGCCCACTGATGAATCCGGGGTGAAGTGTTGGATTTATAGCTGTCGAAGCTGATGATGTCGCGGTTCCGACGTAGACGGACGAATAAGGGGTGTAGACGTAGATACCAGGATGAAGGCACTCTTTTGTAGCCACGTCGTCGATAGAATTGTCGACACGTGGGGGTGAAGTTTGTGCAGCGGCGGTTAACAGCAACAGGGTCTGCAACAGAAAAGCAGGACACATCTTGAGCGCTCGGCTCCCTGCGCTTTCGCCGTGCCCACTGATGAATCCGGGGTGAAGTGTTGGATTTATAGCTGTCGAAGCTGATGATGTCACGGTTCCGACGTAGACGGACGAATAAGGGGTGTAGACGTAGATACCAGGATGAAGGCACTCTTTTGTAGCCACGTCGTCGATAGAATTGTCGACACGTGGGGGTGAAGTTTGTGCAGCGGCGGTTAACAGCAACAGGGTCTGCAACAGAAAAGCAGGACACATCTTGAGCGCTCGGCTCCCTGCGCTTTCGCCGTGCCCACTGATGAATCCGAGGTGGTGTTGGATTTATAGCTGTCGAAGCTGATGATGTCACGGTTCCGACGTAGACGGACGAATAAGGGGTGTAGACGTAGATACCAGGATGAAGGCACGCTTTTGTAGCCACGTCGTCGATAGAATTGTCGACACGTGGGGGTGAAGTTTGTGCAGCGGCGGTTAACAGCAACAGGGTCTGCAACAGAAAAGCCGGACACATCTTGAGCGCTCGGCTCCCTGCGCTTTCGCCGTGCCCACTGATGAATCCGGGGTGAAGTGTTGGATTTATAGCTGTCGAAGCTGATGATGTCACGGTTCCGACGTAGACGGACGAATAAGGGGTGTAGACGTAGATACCAGGATGAAGGCACTCTTTTGTAGCCACGTCGTCGATAGAATTGTCGACACGTGGGGGTAAAGTTTGTGCAGCGGCGGTTAACAGCAACAGGGTCTGCAACAGAAAATCAGGACACATCTTGAGCGCTCGGCTCCCTGCGCTTTCGCCGTGCACACTGATGAATCCGGGGTGAAGTGTTGGATTTATAGCTGTCGAAGCTGATGATGTCACGGTTCCGACGTAGACGGACGAATAAGGGGTGTAGACGTAGATACCAGGATGAAGGCCCTCTTTTGTAGCCACGTCGTCAATAGAATTGTCGACACGTGGGGGTGAAGTTTGTGCAGCGGCGGTTAACAGCAACAGGGTCTGCAACAGAAAAGCAGGACACATCTTGAGCGCTCGGCTCCCTGCGCTTTCGCCGTGCCCACTGATGAATCCGGGGTGGTGTTGGATTTATAGCTGTCGAAGCTGATGATGTCACGGTTCCGACGTAGACGGACGAATAAGGGTTGCAGACGTAGATACCAGGATGAAGGCACTCTTTTGTAGCCACGTCGTCGATAGAATTGTCGACACGTGGGGGTAAAGTTTGTGCAGCGGCGGTTAACAGCAACAGGGTCTGCAACAGAAAATCAGGACACATCTTGAGCGCTCGGCTCCCTGCGCTTTCGCCGTGCCCACTGATGAATCCGAAGTGAAGTGTTGGATTTATAGCTGTCGAAGCTGATGATGTCACGGTTCCGACGTAGACGGACGAATAAGGGGTGTAGACATAGATACCAGGATGAAGGCACTCTTTTGTAGCCACGTCGTCGATAGAATTGTCGACACGTGGGGGTGAAGTTTGTGCAGCGGCGGTTAACAGCAACAGGGTCTGCAACAGAAAAGCCGGACACATCTTGAGCGCTCGGCTCCCTGCGCTTTCGCCGTGCCCACTGATGAATCCGGGGTGAAGTGTTGGATTTATAGCTGTCGAAGCTGATGATGTCGCGGTTCCGACGTAGACGGACGAATAAGGGGTGTAGACGTAGATACCAGGATGAAGGCACTCTTTTGTAGCCACGTCGTCGATAGAATTGTCGACACGTGGGGGTGAAGTTTGTGCAGCGGCGGTTAACAGCAACAGGGTCTGCAACAGAAAAGCAGGACACATCTTGAGCGCTCGGCTCCCTGCGCTTTCGCCGTGCCCACTGCTGAATCCGAAGTGAACTGTTGGATTTATAGCTGTCGAAGCTGATGATGTCACGGTTCCGACGTAGACGGACGAATAAGGGGTGTAGACGTAGATACCAGGATGAAGGCACTCTTTTGTAGCCACGTCGTCGATAGAATTGTCGACACGTGGGGGTGAAGTTTGTGCAGCGGCGGTTAACAGCAACAGGGTCTGCAACAGAAAAGCAGGACACATCTTGAGCGCTCGGCTCCCTGCGCTTTCGCCGTGCCCACTGATGAATCCGAGGTGGTGTTGGATTTATAGCTGTCGAAGCTGATGATGTCACGGTTCCGACGTAGACGGACGAATAAGGGGTGTAGACGTAGATACCAGGATGAAGGCACGCTTTTGTAGCCACATCGTCGATAGAATTGTCGACACGTGGGGGTGAAGTTTGTGCAGTGGCGGTTAACAGCAACAGGGTCTGCAACAGAAAAGCCGGACACATCTTGAGCGCTCGGCTCCCTGCGCTTTCGCCGTGCCCACTGATGAATCCGGGGTGAACTGTTGGATTTATAGCTGTCGAAGCTGATGATGTCACGGTTCCGACGTAGACGGACGAATAAGGGGTGTAGACGTAGATACCAGGATGAAGGCACTCTTTTGTAGCCACGTCGTCGATAGAATTGTCGACACGTGGGGGTAAAGTTTGTGCAGCGGCGGTTAACAGCAACAGGGTCTGCAACAGAAAATCAGGACACATCTTGAGCGCTCGGCTCCCTGCGCTTTCGCCGTGCCCACTGATGAATCCGAAGTGAAGTGTTGGATTTATAGCTGTCGAAGCTGATGATGTCACGGTTCCGACGTAGACGGACGAATAAGGGGTGTAGACGGAGATACCAGGATGAAGGCACTCTTTTGTAGCCACATCGTCGATAGAATTGTCGACACGTGGGGGTGAAGTTTGTGCAGCGGCGGTTAACAGCAACAGGGTCTGCAACAGAAAAGCAGCCCACATCTTGAGCGCTCGGCTCCCTGCGCTTTCGCCGTGCCCACTGATGAATCCGGAGTGAAGTGTTGGATTTATAGCTGTCGAAGCTGATGATGTCACGGTTCCGACGTAGACGGACGAATAAGGGGTGTAGAGGTAGATACCAGGATGACGGCATGCTTTTGTAGCCACGTCGTCGATAGAATTGTCGACACGTGGGGGTGAAGTTTGTGCAGCGGCGGTTAATAGCAACAGGGTCTGCAACAGAAAAGCAGGACACATCTTCAGCGCGCGGCTCCCTGCGCTTTCGCCGTGCCCACTGATGAATCCGGGATGAAGTGTTGGATTTATAGCTGTCGAAGCTTATGATGTCACGGTTCCGACGTAGACGGACGAATAAGGGGTGTAGACGTAGATACCAGGATGAAGGCACTCTTTTATAGCCACGTCGTCGATAGAATTGTCGACACGTGGGGGTGAAGTTTGTGCAGCGGCGGTTAACAGCAACAGGGTCTGCAACAGAAAAGCAGGACACATCTTGAGCGCTCGGCTCCCTGCGCTTTCGCCGTGCCCACTGATGAATCCGAGGTGGTGTTGGATTTATAGCTGTCGAAGCTGATGATGTCACGGTTCCGACGTAGACGGACGAATAAGGGGTGTAGACGTAGATACCAGGATGAAGGCACGCTTTTGTAGCCACATCGTCGATAGAATTGTCGACACGTGGGGGTGAAGTTTGTGCAGCGGCGGTTAACAGCAACAGGGTCTGCAACAGAAAAGCAGCCCACATCTTGAGCGCTCGGCTCCCTGCGCTTTCGCCGTGCCCACTGATGAATCCGGAGTGAAGTGTTGGATTTATAGCTGTCGAAGCTGATGATGTCACGGTTCCGACGTAGACGGACGAATAAGGGGTGTAGACGTAGATACCAGGATGACGGCATGCTTTTGTAGCCACGTCGTCGATAGAATTGTCGACACGTGGGGGTGAAGTTTGTGCAGCGGCGGTTAATAGCAACAGGGTCTGCAACAGAAAAGCAGGACACATCTTCAGCGCGCGGCTCCCTGCGCTTTCGCCGTGCCCACTGATGAATCCGGGATGAAGTGTTGGATTTATAGCTGTCGAAGCTTATGATGTCACGGTTCCGACGTAGACGGACGAATAAGGGGTGTAGACGTAGATACCAGGATGAAGGCACTCTTTTATAGCCACGTCGTCGATAGAATTGTCGACACGTGGGGGTGAAGTTTGTGCAGCGGCGGTTAACAGCAACAGGGTCTGCAAGAGAAAAGCAGGACACATCTTGAGCGCTCGGCTCCCTGATCTTTCGCCGTGCCCACTGATGAATCCGGGGTGAAGTGTTGGATTTATAGCTGTCGAAGCTGATGATGTCACGGTTCCGACGTAGACGGACGAATAAGGGTTGCAGACGTAGATACCAGGATGAAGGCACTCTTTTGTAGCCACGTCGTCGATAGAATTGTCGACACGTGGGGGTAAAGTTTGTGCAGCGGCGGTTAACAGCAACAGGGTCTGCAACAGAAAATCAGGACACATCTTGAGCGCTCGGCTCCCTGCGCTTTCGCCGTGCCCACTGATGAATCCGAAGTGAAGTGTTGGATTTATAGCTGTCGAAGCTGATGATGTCACGGTTCCGACGTAGACGGACGAATAAGGGGTGTAGACGTAGATACCAGGATGACGGCACTCTTTTGTAGCCATGTCGTCGATAGAATTGTCGACACGTGGGGGTGAAGTTTGTGCAGCGGCGGTTAACAGCAACAGGGTGTGCAACAGAAAAGCAGGACACATCTTGAGCGCTCGGCTCCCTGCGCTTTCGCCATGCCCACTGATGAATCCCGGGTGAAGTGTTGGATTTATAGCTGTCGAAGCTGATGATGTCACGGTTCCGACGTAGACGGACGAATAAGGGGTGTAGACGTAGATACCAGGATGAAGGCACTCTTTTGTAGCCACGTCGTCGATAGAATTGTCGACACGTGGGGGTGAAGTTTGTGCAGCGGCGGTTAACAGCAACAGGGTCTGCAACAGAAAAGCCGGACACATCTTGAGCGCTCGGCTCCCTGCGCTTTCGCCGTGCCCACTGATGAATCCGGGGTGAAGTGTTGGATTTATAGCTGTCGAAGCTGATGATGTCGCGGTTCCGACGTAGACGGACGAATAAGGGGTGTAGACGTAGATACCAGGATGAAGGCACTCTTTTGTAGCCACGTCGTCGATAGAATTGTCGACACGTGGGGGTGAAGTTTGTGCAGCGGCGGTTAACAGCAACAGGGTCTGCAACAGAAAAGCAGGACACATCTTGAGCGCTCGGCTCCCTGCGCTTTCGCCGTGCCCACTGATGAATCCGGGGTGGTGTTGGATTTATAGCTGTCGAAGCTGATGATGTCACGGTTCCGACGTAGACGGACGAATAAGGGATGTAGACGTAGATACCAGGATGAAGGCACTCTTTTGTAGCCACGTCGTCGATAGAATTGTCGACACGTGGGGGTGAAGTTTGTGCAGCGGCGGTTAACAGCAACAGGGTCTGCAACAGAAAAGCAGCACACATCTTGAGCGCTCGGCTCCCTGCGCTTTCGCCGTGCCCACTGATGAATCCGGGGTGGTGTTGGATTTATAGCTGTCGAAGCTGATGATGTCACGGTTCCGACGTAGACGGACGAATAAGGGGTGTAGACGTAGATACCAGGATGAAGGCACGCTTTTGTAGCCACATCGTCGATAGAATTGTCGACACGTGGGGGTGAAGTTTGTGCAGCGGCGGTTAACAGCAACAGGGTCTGCAACAGAAAAGCCGGACACATCTTGAGCGCTCGGCTCCCTGCGCTTTCGCCGTGCCCACTGATGAATCCGGGGTGAAGTGTTGGATTTATAGCTGTCGAAGCTGATGATGTCACGGTTCCGACGTAGACGGACGAATAAGGGGTGTAGACGTAGATACCAGGATGAAGGCACTCTTTTGTAGCCACGTCGTCGATAGAATTGTCGACACGTGGGGGTAAAGTTTGTGCAGCGGCGGTTAACAGCAACAGGGTCTGTAACAGAAAATCAGGACACATCTTGAGAGCTCGGCTCCCTGCGCTTTCGCCGTGCCCACTGATGAATCCGAAGTGAAGTGTTGGATTTATAGCTGTCGAAGCAGATGATGTCACGGTTCCGACCTAGACGGACGAATAAGGGGTGTAGACGTAGATACCAGGATGAAGGCACGCTTTTGTAGCCACATCGTCGATAGAATTGTCGACACGTGGGGGTGAAGTTTGTGCAGCGGCGGTTAACAGCAACAGGGTCTGCAACAGAAAAGCAGCACACATCTTGAGCGCTCGGCTCCCTGCGCTTTCGCCGTGCCCACTGATGAATCCGGGGTGAAGTGTTGGATTTATAGCTGTCGAAGCTGATGATGTCACGGTTCCGACGTAGACGGACGAATAAGGTGTGTAGACGTAGATACCAGGATGATGGCATGCTTTTGTAGCCACGTCGTCGATAGAATTGTCGACACGTGGGGGTGAAGTTTGTGCAGCGGCGGTTAATAGCAACAGGGTCTGCAACAGAAAAGCAGGACACATTTTCAGCGCTCGGCTCCCTGCGCTTTCGCCGTGCCCACTGATGAATCCGGGATGAAGTGTTGGATTTATAGCTGTCGAAGCTGATGATGTCACGGTTCCGACGTAGACGGACGAATAAGGGGTGTAGACGTAGATACCAGGATGAAGGCACTCTTTTATAGCCACGTCGTCGATAGAATTGTCGACACGTGGGGGTGAAGTTTGTGCAGCGGCGGTTAACAGCAACAGGGTCTGCAACAGAAAAGCAGGACACATCTTGAGCGCTCGGCTCCCTGATCTTTCGCCGTGCCCACTGATGAATCCGGGGTGAAGTGTTGGATTTATAGCTGACGAAGCTGATGATGTCACGGTTCCGACGTAGACGGACGAATAAGGGGTGTAGACGTAGATACCAGGATGAAGGCACTCTTTTGTAGCCACGTCGTCGATAGAATTGTCGACACGTGGGGGTGAAGTTTGTGCAGCGGCGGTTAACAGCAACAGGGTCTGCAACAGAAAAGCAGGACACATCTTGAGCGCTCGGCTCCCTGCGCTTTCGCCGTGCCCACTGATGAATCCGGGGTGGTGTTGGATTTATAGCTGTCGAAGCTGATGATGTCACGGTTCCGACGTAGACGGACGAATAAGGGGTGTAGACGTAGATACCAGGATGAAGGCACGCTTTTGTAGCCACATCGTCGATAGAATTGTCGACACGTGGGGGTGAAGTTTGCGCAGCGGCGGTTAACAGCAACAGGGTCTGCAACAGAAAAGCCGGACACATCGTGAGCGCTCGGCTCCCTGCGCTTTCGCCATGCCCACTGATGAATCCGGGTTGAAGTGTTGGATTTATAGCTGTCGAAGATGATGATGTCACGGTTCCGACGTAGACGGACGAATAAGGGGTGTAGACGTAGATACCAGGATGAAGGCACTCTTTTGTAGCCACGTCGTCGATAGAATTGTCGACACGTGGGGGTGAAGTTTGTGCAGCGGCGGTTAATAGCAACAGGGTCTGCAACAGAAAAGCAGGACACATCTTCAGCGCTCGGTTCCCTGCGCTTTCGCCGTGCCCACTGATGAATCCGAAGTGAAGTGTTGGATTTATAGCTGTCGAAGCAGATGATGTCACGGTTCCGACGTAGACGGACGAATAAGGGGTGTAGACGTAGATACCAGGATGAAGGCACGCTTTTGTAGCCACATCGTCGATAGAATTGTCGACACGTGGGGGTGAAGTTTGTGCAGCGGCGGTTAACAGCAACAGGGTCTGCAACAGAAAAGCAGCACACATCTTGAGCGCTCGGCTCCCTGCGCTTTCGCCGTGCCCACTGATGAATCCGGGGTGAAGTGCTGGATTTATAGCTGTCGAAGCTGATGATGTCACGGTTCCGACGTAGACGGACGAATAAGGTGTGTAGACGTAGATACCAGGATGACGGCATGCTTTTGTAGCCACGTCGTCGATAGAATTGTCGACACGTGGGGGTGAAGTTTGTGCAGCGGCGGTTAATAGCAACAGGGTCTGCAACAGAAAAGCAGGACACATTTTCAGCGCTCGGCTCCCTGCGCTTTCGCCGTGCCCACTGATGAATCCGGGATGAAGTGTTGGATTTATAGCTGTCGAAGCTGATGATGTCACGGTTCCGACGTAGACGGACGAATAAGGGGTGTAGACGTAGATACCAGGATGAAGGCACTCTTTTATAGCCACGTCGTCGATAGAATTGTCGACACGTGGGGGTGAAGTTTGTGCAGCGGCGGTTAACAGCAACAGGGTCTGCAACAGAAAAGCAGGACACATCTTGAGCGCTCGGCTCCCTGATCTTTCGCCGTGCCCACTTATGAATCCGGGGTGAAGTGTTGGATTTATAGCTGTCGAAGCTGATGATGTCAAGGTTCCGACGTAGACGGACGAATAAGGGTTGCAGACGTAGATACCAGGATGAAGGCACTCTTTTGTAGCCACGTCGTCGATAGAATTGTCGACACGTGGGGGTAAAGTTTGTGCAGCGGCGGTTAACAGCAACAGGGTCTGCAACAGAAAATCAGGACACATCTTGAGCGCTCGGCTCCCTGCGCTTTCGCCGTGCCCACTGATGAATCCGAAGTGAAGTGTTGAATTTATAGCTGTCGAAGCTGATGATGTCACGGTTCCGACGTAGACGGACGAATAAGGGGTGTAGACGTAGATACCAGGATGAAGGCACTCTTTTGTAGCCATATCGTCGATAGAATTGTCGACACGTGGGGGTGAAGTTTGTGCAGCGGCGGTTAACAGCAACAGGGTGTGCAACAGAAAAGCAGGACACATCTTGAGCGCTCGGCTCCCTGCGCTTTCGCCGTGCCCACTGATGAATCCCGGGTGAAGTGTTGGATTTATAGCTGTCGAAGCTGATGATGTCACGGTTCCGACGTAGACGGACGAATAAGGGGTGTAGACGTAGATACCAGGATGAAGGCACTCTTTTGTAGCCACGTCGTCGATAGAATTGTCGACACGTGGGGGTGAAGTTTGTGCAGCGGCGGTTAACAGCAACAGGGTCTGCAACAGAAAAGCAGGACACATCTTGAGCGCTCGGCTCCCTGCGCTTTCGCCGTGCCCACTGATGAATCCGGGGTGGTGTTGGATTTATAGCTGTCGAAGCTGATGATGACACGGTTCCGACGTAGACGGACGAATAAGGGGTGTAGACGTAGATACCAGGATGAAGGCACTCTTTTGTAGCCACGTCGTCGATAGAATTGTCGACACGTGGGGGTGAAGTTTGTGCAGCGGCGGTTAACAGCAACAGGGTCTGCAACAGAAAAGCAGGACACATCTTGAGCGCTCGGCTCCCTGCGCTTTCGCCGTGCCCACTGATGAATCCGTGGTGGTGTTGGATTTATAGCTGTCGAAGCTGATGATGTCACGGTTCCGACGTAGACGGACGAATAAGGGGTGTAGACGTAGATACCAGGATGACGGCACGCTTTTGTAGCCACATCGTCGATAGAATTGTCGACACGTGGGGGTGAAGTTTGTGCAGCGGCGGTTAACAGCAACAGGGTCTGCAACAGAAAAGCCGGACACATCTTGAGCGCTCGGCTCCCTGCGCTTTCGCCGTGCCCACTGATGAATCCGGGGTGAAGTGTTGGATTTATAGCTGTCGAAGCTGATGATGTCACGGTTCCGACGTAGACGGACGAATAAGGGGTGTAGACGTAGATACCAGGATGAAGGCACTCTTTTGTAGCCACATCGTCGATAGAATTGTCGACACGTGGGGGTAAAGTTTGTGCAGCGGCGGTTAACAGCAACTGGGTCTGTAACAGAAAATCAGGACACATCTTGAGCGCTCGGCTCCCTGCGCTTTCGCCGTGCCCACTGATGAATCCGAAGTGAAGTGTTGGATTTATAGCTGTCGAAGCAGATGATGGCACGGTTCCGACGTAGACGGACGAATAAGGGGTGTAGACGTAGATACCAGGATGAAGGCACGCTTTTGTAGCCACATCGTCGATAGAATTGTCGACACGTGGGGGTGAAGTTTGTGGAGCGGCGGTTAACAGCAACAGGGTCTGCAACAGAAAAGCAGCACACATCTTGAGCGCTCGGCTCCCTGCGCTTTCGCCGTGCCCACTGATGAATCCGGGGTGAAGTGTTGGATTTATAGCTGTCGAAGCTGATGATGTCACGGTTCCGACGTAGACGGACGAATAAGGTGTGTAGACGTAGATACCAGGATGACGGCATGCTTTTGTAGCCACGTCGTCGATAGAATTGTCGACACGTGGGGGTGAAGTTTGTGCAGCGGCGGTTAATAGCAACAGGGTCTGCAACAGAAAAGCAGGACACATTTTCAGCGCTCGGCTCCCTGCGCTTTCGCCGTGCCCACTGATGAATCCGAAGTGAAGTGTTGGATTTATAGCTGTCGAAGCAGATGATGTCACGGTTCCGACGTAGACGGACGAATAAGGGGTGTAGACGTAGATAACAGGATGAAGGCACGCTTTTGTAGCCACATCGTCGATAGAATTGTCGACACGTGGGGGTGAAGTTTGTGCAGCGGCGGTTAACAGCAACAGGGTCTGCAACAGAAAAGCAGGACACATCTTGAGCGCTCGGCTCCCTGATCTTTCGCCGTGCCCACTGATGAATCCGGGGTGAAGTGTTGGATTTATAGCTGTCGAAGCTGATGATGTCACGGTTCCGACGTAGACGGACGAATAAGGGTTGCAGACGTAGATACCAGGATGAAGGCACTCTTTTGTAGCCACGTCGTCGATAGAATTGTCGACACGTGGGGGTAAAGTTTGTGCAGCGGCGGTTAACAGCAACAGGGTCTGCAACAGAAAAGCAGGACACATCTTGAGCGCTCGGCTCCCTGCGCTTTCGCCGTGCCCACTGATGAATCCGGGGTGGTGTTGGATTTATAGCTGTCGAAGCTGATGATGTCACGGTTCCGACGTAGACGGACGAATAAGGGGTGTAGACGTAGATACCAGGATGAAGGCACTCTTTTGTAGCCACGTCGTCGATAGAATTGTCGACACGTGGGGGTGAAGTTTGTGCAGCGGCGGTTAACAGCAACAGGGTCTGCAACAGAAAAGCAGGACACATCTTGAGCGCTCGGCTCCCTGCGCTTTCGCCGTGCCCACTGATGAATCCGAGGTGGTGTTGGATTTATAGCTGTCGAAGCTGATGATGTCACGGTTCCGACGTAGACGGACGAATAAGGGGTGTAGACGTAGATACCAGGATGAAGGCACTCTTTTGTAGCCACGTCGTCGATAGAATTGTCGACACGTGGGGGTAAAGTTTGTGCAGCGGCGGTTAACAGCAACAGGGTCTGCAACAGAAAAGCAGGACACATCTTGAGCGCTCGGCTCCCTGCGCTTTCGCCGTGCCCACTGATGAATCCGGGGTGGTGTTGGATTTATAGCTGTCGAAGCTGATGATGTCACGGTTCCGACGTAGACGGACGAATAAGGTGTGTAGACGTAGATACCAGGATGACGGCATGCTTTTGTAGCCACGTCGTCGATAGAATTGTCGACACGTGGGGGTGAAGTTTGTGCAGCGGCGGTTAATAGCAACAGTGTCTGCAACAGAAAAGCAGGACACATTTTCAGCGCTCGGCTCCCTGCGCTTTCGCCGTGCCCACTGATGAATCCGGGATGAAGTGCTGGATTTATAGCTGTCGAAGCTGATGATGTCACGGTTCCGACGTAGACGGACGAATAAGGGGTGTAGACGTAGATACCAGGATGAAGGCACTCTTTTATAGCCACATCGTCGATAGAATTGTCGACACGTGGGGGTGAAGTTTGTGCAGCGGCGGTTAACAGCAACAGGGTCTGCAACAGAAAAGCCGGACACATCTTGAGCGCTCGGCTCCCTGCGCTTTCGCCGTGCCCACTGATGAATCCGGGGTGAAGTGTTGGATTTATAGCTGTCGAAGCTGATGATGTCGCGGTTCCGACGTAGACGGACGAATAAGGGGTGTAGACGTAGATACCAGGATGAAGGCACTCTTTTGTAGCCACGTCGTCGATAGAATTGTCGACACGTGGGGGTGAAGTTTGTGCAGCGGCGGTTAACAGCAACAGGGTCTGCAACAGAAAAGCAGGACACATCTTGAGCGCTCGGCTCCCTGCGCTTTCGCCGTGCCCACTGATGAATCCGGGGTGGTGTTGGATTTATAGCTGTCGAAGCTGATGATGTCACGGTTCCGACGTAGACGGACGAATAAGGGGTGTAGACGTAGATACCAGGATGAAGGCACTCTTTTGTAGCCACGTCGTCGATAGAATTGTCGACACGTGGGGGTGAAGTTTGTGCAGCGGCGGTTAACAGCAACAGGGTCTGCAACAGAAAAGCAGCACACATCTTGAGCGCTCGGCTCCCTGCGCTTTCGCCGTGCCCACTGATGAATCCGGGGTGGTGTTGGATTTATAGCTGTCGAAGCTGATGATGTCACGGTTCCGACGTAGACGGACGAATAAGGGGTGTAGACGTAGATACCAGGATGAAGGCACGCTTTTGTAGCCACATCGTCGATAGAATTGTCGACACGTGGGGGTGAAGTTTGTGCAGCGGCGGTTAACAGCAACAGGGTCTGCAACAGAAAAGCCGGACACATCTTGAGCGCTCGGCTCCCTGCGCTTTCGCCGTGCCCACTGATGAATCCGGGTTGAAGTGTTGGATTTATAGCTGTCGAAGCTGATGATGTCACGGTTCCGACGTAGACGGACGAATAAGGGGTGTAGACGTAGATACCAGGATGAAGGCACTCTTTTGTAGCCACGTCGTCGATAGAATTGTCGACACGTGGGGGTAAAGTTTGTGCAGCGGCGGTTAACAGCAACAGGGTCTGTAACAGAAAATCAGGACACATCTTGAGCGCTCGGCTCCCTGCGCTTTCGCCGTGCCCACTGATGAATCCGAAGTGAAGTGTTGGATTTATAGCTGTCGAAGCAGATGATGTCACGGTTCCGACCTAGACGGACGAATAAGGGGTGTAGACGTAGATACCAGGATGAAGGCACGCTTTTGTAGCCACATCGTCGATAGAATTGTCGACACGTGGGGGTGAAGTTTGTGCAGCGGCGGTTAACAGCAACAGGGTCTGCAACAGAAAAGCAGCACACATCTTGAGCGCTCGGCTCCCTGCGCTTTCGCCGTGCCCACTGATGAATCCGGGGTGAAGTGTTGGATTTATAGCTGTCGAAGCTGATGATGTCACGGTTCCGACGTAGACGGACGAATAAGGTGTGTAGACGTAGATACCAGGATGATGGCATGCTTTTGTAGCCACGTCGTCGATAGAATTGTCGACACGTGGGGGTGAAGTTTGTGCAGCGGCGGTTAATAGCAACAGGGTCTGCAACAGAAAAGCAGGACACATTTTCAGCGCTCGGCTCCCTGCGCTTTCGCCGTGCCCACTGATGAATCCGGGATGAAGTGTTGGATTTATAGCTGTCGAAGCTGATGATGTCACGGTTCCGACGTAGACGGACGAATAAAGGGTGTAGACGTAGATACCAGGATGAAGGCACTCTTTTATAGCCACGTCGTCGATAGAATTGTCGACACGTGGGGGTGAAGTTTGTGCAGCGGCGGTTAACAGCAACAGGGTCTGCAACAGAAAAGCAGGACACATCTTGAGCGCTCGGCTCCCTGATCTTTCGCCGTGCCCACTGATGAATCCGGGGTGAAGTGTTGGATTTATAGCTGACGAAGCTGATGATGTCACGGTTCCGACGTAGACGGACGAATAAGGGGTGTAGACGTAGATACCAGGATGAAGGCACTCTTTTGTAGCCACGTCGTCGATAGAATTGTCGACACGTGGGGGTGAAGTTTGTGCAGCGGCGGTTAACAGCAACAGGGTCTGCAACAGAAAAGCAGGACACATCTTGAGCGCTCGGCTCCCTGCGCTTTCGCCGTGCCCACTGATGAATCCGGGGTGGTGTTGGATTTATAGCTGTCGAAGCTGATGATGTCACGGTTCCGACGTAGACGGACGAATAAGGGGTGTAGACGTAGATACCAGGATGAAGGCACGCTTTTGTAGCCACATCGTCGATAGAATTGTCGACACGTGGGGGTGAAGTTTGCGCAGCGGCGGTTAACAGCAACAGGGTCTGCAACAGAAAAGCCGGACACATCGTGAGCGCTCGGCTCCCTGCGCTTTCGCCATGCCCATTGATGAATCCGGGTTGAAGTGTTGGATTTATAGCTGTCGAAGATGAGGATGTCACGGTTCCGACGTAGACGGACGAATAAGGTGTGTAGACGTAGATACCAGGATGATGGCATGCTTTTGTAGCCACGTCGTCGATAGAATTGTCGACACGTGGGGGTGAAGTTTGTGCAGCGGCGGTTAATAGCAACAGGGTCTGCAACAGAAAAGCAGGACACATTTTCAGCGCTCGGCTCCCTGCGCTTTCGCCGTGCCCACTGATGAATCCGGGATGAAGTGTTGGATTTATAGCTGTCGAAGCTGATGATGTCACGGTTCCGACGTAGACGGACGAATAAGGGGTGTAGACGTAGATACCAGGATGAAGGCACTCTTTTATAGCCACGTCGTCGATAGAATTGTCGACACGTGGGGGTGAAGTTTGTGCAGCGGCGGTTAACAGCAACAGGGTCTGCAACAGAAAAGCAGGACACATCTTGAGCGCTCGGCTCCCTGATCTTTCGCCGTGCCCACTGATGAATCCGGGGTGAAGTGTTGGATTTATAGCTGACGAAGCTGATGATGTCACGGTTCCGACGTAGACGGACGAATAAGGGGTGTAGACGTAGATACCAGGATGAAGGCACTCTTTTGTAGCCACGTCGTCGATAGAATTGTCGACACGTGGGGGTGAAGTTTGTGCAGCGGCGGTTAACAGCAACAGGGTCTGCAACAGAAAAGCAGGACACATCTTGAGCGCTCGGCTCCCTGCGCTTTCGCCGTGCCCACTGATGAATCCGGGGTGGTGTTGGATTTATAGCTGTCGAAGCTGATGATGTCACGGTTCCGACGTAGACGGACGAATAAGGGGTGTAGACGTAGATACCAGGATGAAGGCACGCTTTTGTAGCCACATCGTCGATAGAATTGTCGACACGTGGGGGTGAAGTTTGCGCAGCGGCGGTTAACAGCAACAGGGTCTGCAACAGAAAAGCCGGACACATCGTGAGCGCTCGGCTCCCTGCGCTTTCGCCATGCCCATTGATGAATCCGGGTTGAAGTGTTGGATTTATAGCTGTCGAAGATGAGGATGTCACGGTTCCGACGTAGACGGACGAATAAGGGGTGTAGACGTAGATACCAGGATGAAGGCACTCTTTTGTAGCCACGTCGTCGATAGAATTGTCGACACGTGGGGGTGAAGTTTGTGCAGCGGCGGTTAATAGCAACAGGGTCTGCAACAGAAAAGCAGGACACATCTTCAGCGCTCGGTTCCCTGCGCTTTCGCCGTGCCCACTGATGAATCCGAAGTGAAGTGTTGGATTTATAGCTGTCGAAGCAGATGATGTCACGGTTCCGACGTAGACAGACGAATAAGGGGTGTAGACGTAGATACCAGGATGAAGGCACGCTTTTGTAGCCACATCGTCGATAGAATTGTCGACACGTGGGGGTGAAGTTTGTGCAGCGGCGGTTAACAGCAACAGGGTCTGCAACAGAAAAGCAGCACACATCTTGAGCGCTCGGCTCCCTGCGCTTTCGCCGTGCCCACTGATGAATCCGGGGTGAAGTGCTGGATTTATAGCTGTCGAAGCTGATGATGTCACGGTTCCGACGTAGACGGACGAATAAGGTGTGTAGACGTAGATACCAGGATGACAGCATGCTTTTGTAGCCACGTCGTCGATAGAATTGTCGACACGTGGGGGTGAAGTTTGTGCAGCGGCGGTTAATAGCAACAGGGTCTGCAACAGAAAAGCAGGACACATTTTCAGCGCTCGGCTCCCTGCGCTTTCGCCGTGCCCACTGATGAATCCGGGATGAAGTGTTGGATTTATAGCTGTCGAAGCTGATGATGTCACGGTTCCGACGTAGACGGACGAATAAGGGGTGTAGACGTAGATACCAGGATGAAGGCACTCTTTTATAGCCACGTCGTCGATAGAATTGTCGACACGTGGGGGTGAAGTTTGTGCAGCGGCGGTTAACAGCAACAGGGTCTGCAACAGAAAAGCAGGACACATCTTGAGCGCTCGGCTCCCTGACCTTTCGCCGTGCCCACTGATGAATCCGGGGTGAAGTGTTGGATTTATAGCTGTCGAAGCTGATGATGTCACGGTTCCGACGTAGACGGACGAATAAGGGTTGCAGACGTAGATACCAGGATGAAGGCACTCTTTTGTAGCCACGTCGTCGATAGAATTGTCGACACGTGGGGGTAAAGTTTGTGCAGCGGCGGTTAACAGCAACAGGGTCTGCAACAGAAAATCAGGACACATCTTGAGCGCTCGGCTCCCTGCGCTTTCGCCGTGCCCACTGATGAATCCGAAGTGAAGTGTTGAATTTATAGCTGTCGAAGCTGATGATGTCACGGTTCCGACGTAGACGGACGAATAAGGGGTGTAGACGTAGATACCAGGATGAAGGCACTCTTTTGTAGCCATGTCGTCGATAGAATTGTCGACACGTGGGGGTGAAGTTTGTGCAGCGGCGGTTAACAGCAACAGGGTGTGCAACAGAAAAGCAGGACACATCTTGAGCGCTCGGCTCCCTGCGCTTTCGCCGTGCCCGCTGATGAATCCCGGGTGAAGTGTTGGATTTATAGCTGTCGAAGCTGATGATGTCACGGTTCCGACGTAGACGGACGAATAAGGGGTGTAGACGTAGATACCAGGATGAAGGCACTCTTTTGTAGCCACGTCGTCGATAGAATTGTCGACACGTGGGGGTGAAGTTTGTGCAGCGGCGGTTAACAGCAACAGGGTCTGCAACAGAAAAGCCGGACACATCTTGAGCGCTCGGCTCCCTGCGCTTTCGCCGTGCCCACTGATGAATCCGGGGTGAAGTGTTGGATTTATAGCTGTCGAAGCTGATGATGTCGCGGTTCCGACGTAGACGGACGAATAAGGGGTGTAGACGTAGATACCAGGATGAAGGCACTCTTTTGTAGCCACGTCGTCGATAGAATTGTCGACACGTGGGGGTGAAGTTTGTGCAGCGGCGGTTAACAGCAACAGGGTCTGCAACAGAAAAGCAGGACACATCTTGAGCGCTCGGCTCCCTGCGCTTTCGCCGTGCCCACTGATGAATCCGGGGTGGTGTTGGATTTATAGCTGTCGAAGCTGATGATGTCACGGTTCCGACGTAGACGGACGAATAAGGGGTGTAGACGTAGATACCAGGATGAAGGCACTCTTTTGTAGCCACGTCGTCGATAGAATTGTCGACACGTGGGGGTGAAGTTTGTGCAGCGGCGGTTAACAGCAACAGGGTCTGCAACAGAAAAGCAGGACACATCTTGAGCGCTCGGCTCCCTGCGCTTTCGCCGTGCCCACTGATGAATCCGAGGTGGTGTTGGATTTATAGCTGTCGAAGCTGATGATGTCACGGTTCCGACGTAGACGGACGAATAAGGGGTGTAGACGTAGATACCAGGATGAAGGCACGCTTTTGTAGCCACATCGTCGATAGAATTGTCGACACGTGGGGGTGAAGTTTGTGCAGCGGCGGTTAACAGCAACAGGGTCTGCAACATAAAAGCCGGACACATCTTGAGCGCTCGGCTCCCTGCGCTTTCGCCGTGCCCACTGATGAATCCGGGGTGAAGTGTTGGATTTATAGCTGTCGAAGCTGATGATGTCACGGTTCCGACGTAGACGGACGAATAAGGGGTGTAGACGTAGATACCAGGATGAAGGCACTCTTTTGTAGCCACGTCGTCGATAGAATTGTCGACACGTGGGGGTAAAGTTTGTGCAGCGGCGGTTAACAGCAACAGGGTCTGTAACAGAAAATCAGGACACATCTTGAGCGCTCGGCTCCCTGCGCTTTCGCCATGCCCACTGATGAATCCGAAGTGAAGTGTTGGATTTATAGCTGTCGAAGCAGATGATGTCACGGTTCCGACGTAGACGGACGAATAAGGGGTGTAGACGTAGATACCAGGATGAAGGCACGCTTTTGTAGCCACATCGTCGATAGAATTGTCGACACGTGGGGGTGAAGTTTGTGCAGCGGCGGTTAACAGCAACAGGGTCTGCAACAGAAAAGCAGCACACATCTTGAGCGCTCGGCTCCCTGCGCTTTCGCCGTGCCCACTGATGAATCCGGGGTGAAGTGTTGGATTTATAGCTGTCGAAGCTGATGATGTCACGGCTCCGACGTAGACGGACGAATAAGGTGTGTAGACGTAGATACCAGGATGACGGCATGCTTTTGTAGCCACGTCGTCGATAGAATTGTCGACACGTGGGGGTGAAGTTTGTGCAGCGGCGGTTAATAGCAACAGGGTCTGCAACAGAAAAGCAGGACACATTTTCAGCGCTCGGCTCCCTGCGCTTTCGCCGTGCCCACTGATGAATCCGACGTGAAGTGTTGGATTTATAGCTGTCGAAGCAGATGATGTCACGGTTCCGACGTAGACGGACGAATAAGGGGTGTAGACGTAGATACCAGGATGAAGGCACGCTTTTGTAGCCACATCGTCGATAGAATTGTCGACACGTGGGGGTGAAGTTTGTGCAGCGGCGGTTAACAGCAACAGGGTCTGCAACAGAAAAGCAGGACACATCTTGAGCGCTCGGCTCCCTGATCTTTCGCCGTGCCCACTGATGAATCCGGGGTGAAGTGTTGGATTTATAGCTGTCGAAGCTGATGATGTCACGGTTCCGACGTAGACGGACGAATAAGGGTTGCAGACGTAGATACCAGGATGAAGGCACTCTTTTGTAGCCACGTCGTCGATAGAATTGTCGACACGTGGGGGTAAAGTTTGTGCAGCGGCGGTTAACAGCAACAGGGTCTGCAACAGAAAAGCAGGACACATCTTGAGCGCTCGGCTCCCTGCGCTTTCGCCGTGCCCACTGATGAATCCGGGGTGGTGTTGGATTTATAGCTGTCGAAGCTGATGATGTCACGGTTCCGACGTAGACGGACGAATAAGGGGTGTAGACGTAGATACCAGGATGAAGGCACTCTTTTGTAGCCACGTCGTCGATAGAATTGTCGACACGTGGGGGTGAAGTTTGTGCAGCGGCGGTTAACAGCAACAGGGTCTGCAACAGAAAAGCAGGACACATCTTGAGCGCTCGGCTCCCTGCGCTTTCGCCGTGCCCACTGATGAATCCGAGGTGGTGTTGGATTTATAGCTGTCGAAGCTGATGATGTCACGGTTCCGACGTAGACGGACGAATAAGGGGTGTAGACGTAGATACCAGGATGAAGGCACGCTTTTGTAGCCACATCGTCGATAGAATTGTCGACACGTGGGGGTGAAGTTTGTGCAGCGGCGGTTAACAGCAACAGGGTCTGCAACAGAAAAGCCGGACACGTCTTGAGCGCTCGGCTCCCTGCGCTTTCGCCGTGCCCACTGATGAATCCGGGGTGAAGTGTTGGATTTATAGCTGTCGAAGCTGATGATGTCACGGTTCCGACGTAGACGGACGAATAAGGGGTGTAGGCGTAGATACCAGGATGAAGGCACTCTTTTGTAGCCACGTCGTCGATAGAATTGTCGACACGTGGGGGTAAAGTTTGTGCAGCGGCGGTTAACAGCAACAGGGTCTGTAACAGAAAATCAGGACACATCTTGAGCGCTCGGCTCCCTGCGCTTTCGCCGTGCCCACTGATGAATCCGAAGTGAAGTGTTGGATTTATAGCTGTCGAAGCAGATGATGTCACGGTTCCGACGTAGACGGACGAATAAGGGGTGTAGACGTAGATACCAGGATGAAGGCACGCTTTTGTAGCCACATCGTCGATAGAATTGTCGACACGTGGGGGTGAAGTTTGTGCAGCGGCGGTTAACAGCAACAGGGTCTGCAACTGAAAAGCAGGACACATCTTGAGCGCTCGGCACCCTGCGCTTTCGCCGTGCCCACTGATGAATCCGGGGTGAAGTGTTGGATTTATAGCTGTCGAAGCTGATGATGTCACGGTTCCGACGTAGACGGACGAATAAGGTGTGTAGACGTAGATACCAGGATGACGGCATGCTTTTGTAGCCACGTCGTCGATAGAATTGTCGACACGTGGGGGTGAAGTTTGTGCAGCGGCGGTTAATAGCAACAGGGTCTGCAACAGAAAAGCAGGACACATTTTCAGCGCTCGGCTCCCTGCGCTTTCGCCGTGCCCACTGATGAATCCGGGATGAAGTGCTGGATTTATAGCTGTCGAAGCTGATGATGTCACGGTTCCGACGTAGACGGACGAATAAGGGGTGTAGACGTAGATACCAGGATGAAGGCACTCTTTTATAGCCACGTCGTCGATAGAATTGTCGACACGTGGGGGTGAAGTTTGTGCAGCGGCGGTTAACAGCAACAGGGTCTGCAACAGAAAAGCAGGACACATCTTGAGCGCTCGGCTCCCTGATCTTTCGCCGTGCCCACTGATGAATCCGGGGTGAAGTGTTGGATTTATAGCTGTCGAAGCTGATGATGTCACGGTTCCGACGTAGACGGACGAATAAGGGTTGCAGACGTAGATACCAGGATGAAGGCACTCTTTTGTAGCCCCGTCGTCGATAGAATTGTCAACACGTGGGGGTAAAGTTTGTGCAGCGGCGGTTAACAGCAACAGGGTCTGCAACAGAAAATCAGGACACATCTTGAGCGCTCGGCTCCCTGCGCTTTCGCCGTGCCCACTGATGAATCCGAAGTGAAGTGTTGGATTTATAGCTGTCGAAGCTGATGATGTCACGGTTCCGGCGTAGACGGACGAATAAGGGGTGTAGACGTAGATACCAGGATGAAGGCACTCTTTTGTAGCCATGTCGTCGATAGAATTGTCGACACGTGGGGGTGAAGTTTGTGCAGCGGCGGTTAACAGCAACAGGGTCTGCAACAGAAAAGCAGGACACATCTTGAGCGCTCGGCTCCCTGCGCTTTCGCCGTGCCCACTGATGAATCCGAAGTGAAGTGTTGGATTTATAGCTGTCGAAGCTGATGATGTCACGGTTCCGACGTAGACGGACGAATAAGGGGTGTAGACGTAGATACCAGGATGAAGGCACGCTTTTGTAGCCACATCGTCGATAGAATTGTCGACACGTGGGGGTGAAGTTTGCGCAGCGGCGGTTAACAGCAACAGGGTCTGCAACAGAAAAGCCGGACACATCGTGAGCGCTCGGCTCCCTGCGCTTTCGCCATGCCCACTGATGAATCCGGGTTGAAGTGTTGGATTTATAGCTGTCGAAGATGATGATGTCACGGTTCCGACGTAGACGGACGAATAAGGGGTGTAGACGTAGATACCAGGATGAAGGCACTCTTTTGTAGCCACGTCGTCGATAGAATTGTCGACACGTGGAGGTGAAGTTTGTGCAGCGGCGGTTAATAGCAACAGGGTCTGCAACAGAAAAGCAGGACACATCTTCAGCGCTCGGTTCCCTGCGCTTTGGCCGTGCCCACTGATGAATCCGAAGTGAAGTGTTGGATTTATAGCTGTCGAAGCAGATGATGTCACGGTTCCGACGTAGACGGACGAATAAGGGGTGTAGACGTAGATACCAGGATGAAGGCACGCTTTTGTAGCCACATCGTCGATAGAATTGTCGACACGTGGGGGTGAAGTTTGTGCAGCGGCGGTTAACAGCAACAGGGTCTGCAACAGAAAAGCAGCACACATCTTGAGCGCTCGGCTCCCTGCGCTTTCGCCGTGCCCACTGATGAATCCGGGGTGAAGTGCTGGATTTATAGCTGTCGAAGCTGATGATGTCACGGTTCCGACGTAGACGGACGAATAAGGTGTGTAGACGTAGATACCAGGATGACGGCATGCTTTTGTAGCCACGTCGTCGATAGAATTGTCGACACGTGGGGGTGAAGTTTGTGCAGCGGCGGTTAATAGCAACAGGGTCTGCAACAGAAAAGCAGGACACATTTTCAGCGCTCGGCTCCCTGCGCTTTCGCCGTGCCCACTGATGAATCCGGGATGAAGTGTTGGATTTATAGCTGTCGAAGCTGATGATGTCACGGTTCCGACGTAGACGGACGAATAAGGGGTGTAGACGTAGATACCAGGATGAAGGCACTCTTTTATAGCCACGTCGTCGATAGAATTGTCGACACGTGGGGGTGAAGTTTGTGCAGCGGCGGTTAACAGCAACAGGGTCTGCAACAGAAAAGCAGGACACATCTTGAGCGCTCGGCTCCCTGACCTTTCGCCGTGCCCACTGATGAATCCGGGGTGAAGTGTTGGATTTATAGCTGTCGAAGCTGATGATGTCACGGTTCCGACGTAGACGGACGAATAAGGGTTGCAGACGTAGATACCAGGATGAAGGCACTCTTTTGTAGCCACGTCGTCGATAGAATTGTCGACACGTGGGGGTAAAGTTTGTGCAGCGGCGGTTAACAGCAACAGGGTCTGCAACAGAAAATCAGGACACATCTTGAGCGCTCGGCTCCCTGCGCTTTCGCCGTGCCCACTGATGAATCCGAAGTGAAGTGTTGAATTTATAGCTGTCGAAGCTGATGATGTCACGGTTCCGACGTAGACGGACGAATAAGGGGTGTAGACGTAGATACCAGGATGAAGGCACTCTTTTGTAGCCATGTCGTCGATAGAATTGTCGACACGTGGGGGTGAAGTTTGTGCAGCGGCGGTTAACAGCAACAGGGTGTGCAACAGAAAAGCAGGACACATCTTGAGCGCTCGGCTCCCTGCGCTTTCGCCGTGCCCGCTGATGAATCCCGGGTGAAGTGTTGGATTTATAGCTGTCGAAGCTGATGATGTCACGGTTCCGACGTAGACGGACGAATAAGGGGTGTAGACGTAGATACCAGGATGAAGGCACTCTTTTGTAGCCACGTCGTCGATAGAATTGTCGACACGTGGGGGTGAAGTTTGTGCAGCGGCGGTTAACAGCAACAGGGTCTGCAACAGAAAAGCCGGACACATCTTGAGCGCTCGGCTCCCTGCGCTTTCGCCGTGCCCACTGATGAATCCGGGGTGAAGTGTTGGATTTATAGCTGTCGAAGCTGATGATGTCGCGGTTCCGACGTAGACGGACGAATAAGGGGTGTAGACGTAGATACCAGGATGAAGGCACTCTTTTGTAGCCACGTCGTCGATAGAATTGTCGACACGTGGGGGTGAAGTTTGTGCAGCGGCGGTTAACAGCAACAGGGTCTGCAACAGAAAAGCAGGACACATCTTGAGCGCTCGGCTCCCTGCGCTTTCGCCGTGCCCACTGATGAATCCGGGGTGGTGTTGGATTTATAGCTGTCGAAGCTGATGATGTCACGGTTCCGACGTAGACGGACGAATAAGGGGTGTAGACGTAGATACCAGGATGAAGGCACTCTTTTGTAGCCACGTCGTCGATAGAATTGTCGACACGTGGGGGTGAAGTTTGTGCAGCGGCGGTTAACAGCAACAGGGTCTGCAACAGAAAAGCAGGACACATCTTGAGCGCTCGGCTCCCTGCGCTTTCGCCGTGCCCACTGATGAATCCGAGGTGGTGTTGGATTTATAGCTGTCGAAGCTGATGATGTCACGGTTCCGACGTAGACGGACGAATAAGGGGTGTAGACGTAGATACCAGGATGAAGGCACGCTTTTGTAGCCACATCGTCGATAGAATTGTCGACACGTGGGGGTGAAGTTTGTGCAGCGGCGGTTAACAGCAACAGGGTCTGCAACATAAAAGCCGGACACATCTTGAGCGCTCGGCTCCCTGCGCTTTCGCCGTGCCCACTGATGAATCCGGGGTGAAGTGTTGGATTTATAGCTGTCGAAGCTGATGATGTCACGGTTCCGACGTAGACGGACGAATAAGGGGTGTAGACGTAGATACCAGGATGAAGGCACTCTTTTGTAGCCACGTCGTCGATAGAATTGTCGACACGTGGGGGTAAAGTTTGTGCAGCGGCGGTTAACAGCAACAGGGTCTGTAACAGAAAATCAGGACACATCTTGAGCGCTCGGCTCCCTGCGCTTTCGCCATGCCCACTGATGAATCCGAAGTGAAGTGTTGGATTTATAGCTGTCGAAGCAGATGATGTCACGGTTCCGACGTAGACGGACGAATAAGGGGTGTAGACGTAGATACCAGGATGAAGGCACGCTTTTGTAGCCACATCGTCGATAGAATTGTCGACACGTGGGGGTGAAGTTTGTGCAGCGGCGGTTAACAGCAACAGGGTCTGCAACAGAAAAGCAGCACACATCTTGAGCGCTCGGCTCCCTGCGCTTTCGCCGTGCCCACTGATGAATCCGGGGTGAAGTGTTGGATTTATAGCTGTCGAAGCTGATGATGTCACGGCTCCGACGTAGACGGACGAATAAGGTGTGTAGACGTAGATACCAGGATGACGGCATGCTTTTGTAGCCACGTCGTCGATAGAATTGTCGACACGTGGGGGTGAAGTTTGTGCAGCGGCGGTTAATAGCAACAGGGTCTGCAACAGAAAAGCAGGACACATTTTCAGCGCTCGGCTCCCTGCGCTTTCGCCGTGCCCACTGATGAATCCGACGTGAAGTGTTGGATTTATAGCTGTCGAAGCAGATGATGTCACGGTTCCGACGTAGACGGACGAATAAGGGGTGTAGACGTAGATACCAGGATGAAGGCACGCTTTTGTAGCCACATCGTCGATAGAATTGTCGACACGTGGGGGTGAAGTTTGTGCAGCGGCGGTTAACAGCAACAGGGTCTGCAACAGAAAAGCAGGACACATCTTGAGCGCTCGGCTCCCTGATCTTTCGCCGTGCCCACTGATGAATCCGGGGTGAAGTGTTGGATTTATAGCTGTCGAAGCTGATGATGTCACGGTTCCGACGTAGACGGACGAATAAGGGTTGCAGACGTAGATACCAGGATGAAGGCACTCTTTTGTAGCCACGTCGTCGATAGAATTGTCGACACGTGGGGGTAAAGTTTGTGCAGCGGCGGTTAACAGCAACAGGGTCTGCAACAGAAAAGCAGGACACATCTTGAGCGCTCGGCTCCCTGCGCTTTCGCCGTGCCCACTGATGAATCCGGGGTGGTGTTGGATTTATAGCTGTCGAAGCTGATGATGTCACGGTTCCGACGTAGACGGACGAATAAGGGGTGTAGACGTAGACACCAGGATGAAGGCACTCTTTTGTAGCCACGTCGTCGATAGAATTGTCGACACGTGGGGGTGAAGTTTGTGCAGCGGCGGTTAACAGCAACAGGGTCTGCAACAGAAAAGCAGGACACATCTTGAGCGCTCGGCTCCCTGCGCTTTCGCCGTGCCCACTGATGAATCCGAGGTGGTGTTGGATTTATAGCTGTCGAAGCTGATGATGTCACGGTTCCGACGTAGACGGACGAATAAGGGGTGTAGACGTAGATACCAGGATGAAGGCACGCTTTTGTAGCCACATCGTCGATAGAATTGTCGACACGTGGGGGTGAAGTTTGTGCAGCGGCGGTTAACAGCAACAGGGTCTGCAACAGAAAAGCCGGACACGTCTTGAGCGCTCGGCTCCCTGCGCTTTCGCCGTGCCCACTGATGAATCCGGGGTGAAGTGTTGGATTTATAGCTGTCGAAGCTGATGATGTCACGGTTCCGACGTAGACGGACGAATAAGGGGTGTAGGCGTAGATACCAGGATGAAGGCACTCTTTTGTAGCCACGTCGTCGATAGAATTGTCGACACGTGGGGGTAAAGTTTGTGCAGCGGCGGTTAACAGCAACAGGGTCTGTAACAGAAAATCAGGACACATCTTGAGCGCTCGGCTCCCTGCGCTTTCGCCGTGCCCACTGATGAATCCGAAGTGAAGTGTTGGATTTATAGCTGTCGAAGCAGATGATGTCACGGTTCCGACGTAGACGGACGAATAAGGGGTGTAGACGTAGATACCAGGATGAAGGCACGCTTTTGTAGCCACATCGTCGATAGAATTGTCGACACGTGGGGGTGAAGTTTGTGCAGCGGCGGTTAACAGCAACAGGGTCTGCAACTGAAAAGCAGGACACATCTTGAGCGCTCGGCACCCTGCGCTTTCGCCGTGCCCACTGATGAATCCGGGGTGAAGTGTTGGATTTATAGCTGTCGAAGCTGATGATGTCACGGTTCCGACGTAGACGGACGAATAAGGTGTGTAGACGTAGATACCAGGATGACGGCATGCTTTTGTAGCCACGTCGTCGATAGAATTGTCGACACGTGGGGGTGAAGTTTGTGCAGCGGCGGTTAATAGCAACAGGGTCTGCAACAGAAAAGCAGGACACATTTTCAGCGCTCGGCTCCCTGCGCTTTCGCCGTGCCCACTGATGAATCCGGGATGAAGTGCTGGATTTATAGCTGTCGAAGCTGATGATGTCACGGTTCCGACGTAGACGGACGAATAAGGGGTGTAGACGTAGATACCAGGATGAAGGCACTCTTTTATAGCCACGTCGTCGATAGAATTGTCGACACGTGGGGGTGAAGTTTGTGCAGCGGCGGTTAACAGCAACAGGGTCTGCAACAGAAAAGCAGGACACATCTTGAGCGCTCGGCTCCCTGATCTTTCGCCGTGCCCACTGATGAATCCGGGGTGAAGTGTTGGATTTATAGCTGTCGAAGCTGATGATGTCACGGTTCCGACGTAGACGGACGAATAAGGGTTGCAGACGTAGATACCAGGATGAAGGCACTCTTTTGTAGCCCCGTCGTCGATAGAATTGTCAACACGTGGGGGTAAAGTTTGTGCAGCGGCGGTTAACAGCAACAGGGTCTGCAACAGAAAATCAGGACACATCTTGAGCGCTCGGCTCCCTGCGCTTTCGCCGTGCCCACTGATGAATCCGAAGTGAAGTGTTGGATTTATAGCTGTCGAAGCTGATGATGTCACGGTTCCGGCGTAGACGGACGAATAAGGGGTGTAGACGTAGATACCAGGATGAAGGCACTCTTTTGTAGCCATGTCGTCGATAGAATTGTCGACACGTGGGGGTGAAGTTTGTGCAGCGGCGGTTAACAGCAACAGGGTCTGCAACAGAAAAGCAGGACACATCTTGAGCGCTCGGCTCCCTGCGCTTTCGCCGTGCCCACTGATGAATCCGAAGTGAAGTGTTGGATTTATAGCTGTCGAAGCTGATGATGTCACGGTTCCGACGTAGACGGACGAATAAGGGGTGTAGACGTAGATACCAGGATGAAGGCACGCTTTTGTAGCCACATCGTCGATAGAATTGTCGACACGTGGGGGTGAAGTTTGCGCAGCGGCGGTTAACAGCAACAGGGTCTGCAACAGAAAAGCCGGACACATCGTGAGCGCTCGGCTCCCTGCGCTTTCGCCATGCCCACTGATGAATCCGGGTTGAAGTGTTGGATTTATAGCTGTCGAAGATGATGATGTCACGGTTCCGACGTAGACGGACGAATAAGGGGTGTAGACGTAGATACCAGGATGAAGGCACTCTTTTGTAGCCACGTCGTCGATAGAATTGTCGACACGTGGAGGTGAAGTTTGTGCAGCGGCGGTTAATAGCAACAGGGTCTGCAACAGAAAAGCAGGACACATCTTCAGCGCTCGGTTCCCTGCGCTTTGGCCGTGCCCACTGATGAATCCGAAGTGAAGTGTTGGATTTATAGCTGTCGAAGCAGATGATGTCACGGTTCCGACGTAGACGGACGAATAAGGGGTGTAGACGTAGATACCAGGATGAAGGCACGCTTTTGTAGCCACATCGTCGATAGAATTGTCGACACGTGGGGGTGAAGTTTGTGCAGCGGCGGTTAACAGCAACAGGGTCTGCAACAGAAAAGCAGCACACATCTTGAGCGCTCGGCTCCCTGCGCTTTCGCCGTGCCCACTGATGAATCCGGGGTGAAGTGCTGGATTTATAGCTGTCGAAGCTGATGATGTCACGGTTCCGACGTAGACGGACGAATAAGGTGTGTAGACGTAGATACCAGGATGACGGCATGCTTTTGTAGCCACGTCGTCGATAGAATTGTCGACACGTGGGGGTGAAGTTTGTGCAGCGGCGGTTAATAGCAACAGGGTCTGCAACAGAAAAGCAGGACACATTTTCAGCGCTCGGCTCCCTGCGCTTTCGCCGTGCCCACTGATGAATCCGGGATGAAGTGTTGGATTTATAGCTGTCGAAGCTGATGATGTCACGGTTCCGACGTAGACGGACGAATAAGGGGTGTAGACGTAGATACCAGGATGAAGGCACTCTTTTATAGCCACGTCGTCGATAGAATTGTCGACACGTGGGGGTGAAGTTTGTGCAGCGGCGGTTAACAGCAACAGGGTCTGCAACAGAAAAGCAGGACACATCTTGAGCGCTCGGCTCCCTGCGCTTTCGCCGTGCCCACTGATGAATCCGAAGTGAAGTGTTGAATTTATAGCTGTCGAAGCTGATGATGTCACGGTTCCGACGTAGACGGACGAATAAGGGGTGTAGACGTAGATACCAGGATGAAGGCACTCTTTTGTAGCCATGTCGTCGATAGAATTGTCGACACGTGGGGGTGAAGTTTGTGCAGCGGCGGTTAACAGCAACAGGGTCTGCAACAGAAAAGCCGGACACATCTTGAGCGCTCGGCTCCCTGCGCTTTCGCCGTGCCCACTGATGAATCCGGGGTGAAGTGTTGGATTTATAGCTGTCGAAGCTGATGATGTCGCGGTTCCGACGTAGACGGACGAATAAGGGGTGTAGACGTAGATACCAGGATGAAGGCACTCTTTTGTAGCCACGTCGTCGATAGAATTGTCGACACGTGGGGGTGAAGTTTGTGCAGCGGCGGTTAACAGCAACAGGGTCTGCAACAGAAAAGCAGGACACATCTTGAGCGCTCGGCTCCCTGCGCTTTCGCCGTGCCCACTGATGAATCCGGGGTGAAGTGTTGGATTTATAGCTGTCGAAGCTGATGATGTCGCGGTTCCGACGTAGACGGACGAATAAGGGGTGTAGACGTAGATACCAGGATGAAGGCACTCTTTTGTAGCCACGTCGTCGATAGAATTGTCGACACGTGGGGGTGAAGTTTGTGCAGCGGCGGTTAACAGCAACAGGGTCTGCAACAGAAAAGCAGGACACATCTTGAGCGCTCGGCTCCCTGCGCTTTCGCCGTGCCCACTGATGAATCCGGGTTGAAGTGTTGGATTTATAGCTGTCGAAGCTGATGATGTCACGGTTCCGACGTAGACGGACGAATGAGGGGTGTAGACGTAGATACCAGGATGAAGGCACGCTTTTGTAGCCACATCGTCGATAGAATTGTCGACACGTGGGGGTGAAGTTTGTGCAGCGGCGGTTAACAGCAACAGGGTCTGCAACAGAAAAGCCGGACACATCTTGAGCGCTCGGCTCCCTGCGCTTTCGCCGTGCCCACTGATGAATCCGGGGTGAAGTGTTGGATTTATAGCTGTCGAAGCAGATGATGTCACGGTTCCGACGTAGACGGACGAATAAGGGGTGTAGACGTAGATACCAGGATGAAGGCACTCTTTTGTAGCCACGTCGTCGATAGAATTGTCGACACGTGGGGGTAAAGTTTGTGCAGCGGCGGTTAACAGCAACAGGGTCTGTAACAGAAAATCAGGACACATCTTGAGCGCTCGGCTCCCTGCGCTTTCGCCGTGCCCACTGATGAATCCGAAGTGAAGTGTTGGATTTATAGCTGTCGAAGCAGATGATGTCACGGTTCCGACGTAGACGGACGAATAAGGGGTGTAGACGTAGATACCAGGATGAAGGCACGCTTTTGTAGCCACATCGTCGATAGAATTGTCGACACGTGGGGGTGAAGTTTGTGCAGCGGCGGTTAACAGCAACAGGGTCTGCAACAGAAAAGCAGCACACATCTTGAGCGCTCGGCTCCCTGCGCTTTCGCCGTGCCCACTGATGAATCCGGGGTGAAGTGTTGGATTTATAGCTGTCGAAGCTGATGATGTCACGGTTCCGACGTAGACGGACGAATAAGGTGTGTAGACGTAGATACCAGGATGACGGCATGCTTTTGTAGCCACGTCGTCGATAGAATTGTCGACACGTGGGGGTGAAGTTTGTGCAGCGGCGGTTAATAGCAACAGGGTCTGCAACAGAAAAGCAGGACACATTTTCAGCGCTCGGCTCCCTGCGCTTTCGCCGTGCCCACTGATGAATCCGAAGTGAAGTGTTGGATTTATAGCTGTCGAAGCAGATGATGTCACGGTTCCGACGTAGACGGACGAATAAGGGGTGTAGACGTAGATACCAGGATGAAGGCACGCTTTTGTAGCCACATCGTCGATAGAATTGTCGACACGTGGGGGTGAAGTTTGTGCAGCGGCGGTTAACAGCAACAGGGTCTGCAACAGAAAAGCAGGACACATCTTGAGCGCTCGGCTCCCTGATCTTTCGCCGTGCCCACTGATGAATCCGGGGTGAAGTGTTGGATTTATAGCTGTCGAAGCTGATGATGTCACGGTTCCGACGTAGACGGAAGAATAAGGGTTGCAGACGTAGATACCAGGATGAAGGCACTCTTTTGTAGCCACGTCGTCGATAGAATTGTCGACACGTGGGGGTAAAGTTTGTGCAGCGGCGGTTAACAGCAACAGGGTCTGCAACAGAAAAGCAGGACACATCTTGAGCGCTCGGCTCCCTGCGCTTTCGCCGTGCCCACTGATGAATCCGGGGTGAAGTGTTGGATTTATAGCTGTCGAAGCTGATGATGTCGCGGTTCCGACGTAGACGGACGAATAAGGGGTGTAGACGTAGATACCAGGATGAAGGCACTCTTTTGTAGCCACGTCGTCGATAGAATTGTCGACACGTGGGGGTGAAGTTTGTGCAGCGGCGGTTAACAGCAACAGGGTCTGCAACAGAAAAGCAGGACACATCTTGAGCGCTCGGCTCCCTGCGCTTTCGCCGTGCCCACTGATGAATCCGGGGTGGTGTTGGATTTATAGCTGTCGAAGCTGATGATGTCACGGTTCCGACGTAGACGGACGAATAAGGGGTGTAGACGTAGATACCAGGATGAAGGCACTCTTTTGTAGCCACGTCGTCGATAGAATTGTCGACACGTGGGGGTGAAGTTTGTGCAGCGGCGGTTAACAGCAACAGGGTCTGCAACAGAAAAGCAGGACACATCTTGAGCGCTCGGCTCCCTGCGCTTTCGCCGTGCCCACTGATGAATCCGGGTTGAAGTGTTGGATTTATAGCTGTCGAAGCTGATGATGTCACGGTTCCGACGTAGACGGACGAATGAGGGGTGTAGACGTAGATACCAGGATGAAGGCACGCTTTTGTAGCCACATCGTCGATAGAATTGTCGACACGTGGGGGTGAAGTTTGTGCAGCGGCGGTTAACAGCAACAGGGTCTGCAACAGAAAAGCCGGACACATCTTGAGCGCTCGGCTCCCTGCGCTTTCGCCGTGCCCACTGATGAATCCGGGGTGAAGTGTTGGATTTATAGCTGTCGAAGCAGATGATGTCACGGTTCCGACGTAGACGGACGAATAAGGGGTGTAGACGTAGATACCAGGATGAAGGCACTCTTTTGTAGCCACGTCGTCGATAGAATTGTCGACACGTGGGGGTAAAGTTTGTGCAGCGGCGGTTAACAGCAACAGGGTCTGTAACAGAAAATCAGGACACATCTTGAGCGCTCGGCTCCCTGCGCTTTCGCCGTGCCCACTGATGAATCCGAAGTGAAGTGTTGGATTTATAGCTGTCGAAGCAGATGATGTCACGGTTCCGACGTAGACGGACGAATAAGGGGTGTAGACGTAGATACCAGGATGAAGGCACGCTTTTGTAGCCACATCGTCGATAGAATTGTCGACACGTGGGGGTGAAGTTTGTGCAGCGGCGGTTAACAGCAACAGGGTCTGCAACAGAAAAGCAGCACACATCTTGAGCGCTCGGCTCCCTGCGCTTTCGCCGTGCCCACTGATGAATCCGGGGTGAAGTGTTGGATTTATAGCTGTCGAAGCTGATGATGTCACGGTTCCGACGTAGACGGACGAATAAGGTGTGTAGACGTAGATACCAGGATGACGGCATGCTTTTGTAGCCACGTCGTCGATAGAATTGTCGACACGTGGGGGTGAAGTTTGTGCAGCGGCGGTTAATAGCAACAGGGTCTGCAACAGAAAAGCAGGACACATTTTCAGCGCTCGGCTCCCTGCGCTTTCGCCGTGCCCACTGATGAATCCGAAGTGAAGTGTTGGATTTATAGCTGTCGAAGCAGATGATGTCACGGTTCCGACGTAGACGGACGAATAAGGGGTGTAGACGTAGATACCAGGATGAAGGCACGCTTTTGTAGCCACATCGTCGATAGAATTGTCGACACGTGGGGGTGAAGTTTGTGCAGCGGCGGTTAACAGCAACAGGGTCTGCAACAGAAAAGCAGGACACATCTTGAGCGCTCGGCTCCCTGATCTTTCGCCGTGCCCACTGATGAATCCGGGGTGAAGTGTTGGATTTATAGCTGTCGAAGCTGATGATGTCACGGTTCCGACGTAGACGGAAGAATAAGGGTTGCAGACGTAGATACCAGGATGAAGGCACTCTTTTGTAGCCACGTCGTCGATAGAATTGTCGACACGTGGGGGTAAAGTTTGTGCAGCGGCGGTTAACAGCAACAGGGTCTGCAACAGAAAAGCAGGACACATCTTGAGCGCTCGGCTCCCTGCGCTTTCGCCGTGCCCACTGATGAATCCGGGGTGGTGTTGGATTTATAGCTGTCGAAGCGGATGATGTCACGGTTCCGACGTAGACGGACGAATAAGGGGTGTAGACGTAGATACCAGGATGAAGGCACTCTTTTGTAGCCACGTCGTCGATAGAATTGTCGACACGTGGGGGTGAAGTTTGTGCAGCGGCGGTTAACAGCAACAGGGTCTGCAACAGAAAAGCAGGACACATCTTGAGCGCTCGGCTCCCTGCGCTTTCGCCGTGCCCACTGATGAATCCGAGGTGGTGTTGGATTTATAGCTGTCGAAGCTGATGATGTCACGGTTCCGACGTAGACGGACGAATAAGGGGTGTAGACGTAGATACCAGGATGAAGGCACGCTTTTGTAGCCACATCGTCGATAGAATTGTCGACACGTGGGGGTGAAGTTTGTGCAGCGGCGGTTAACAGCAACAGGGTCTGCAACAGAAAAGCCGGACACATCTTGAGCGCTCGGCTCCCTGCGCTTTCGCCGTGCCCACTGATGAATCCGGGGTGAAGTGTTGGATTTATAGCTGTCGAAGCTGATGATGTCACGGTTCCGACGTAGACGGACGAATAAGGGGTGTAGGCGTAGATACCAGGATGAAGGCACTCTTTTGTAGCCACGTCGTCGATAGAATTGTCGACACGTGGGGGTAAAGTTTGTGCAGCGGCGGTTAACAGCAACAGGGTCTGTAACAGAAAATCAGGACACATCTTGAGCGCTCGGCTCCCTGCGCTTTCGCCGTGCCCACTGATGAATCCGAAGTGAAGTGTTGGATTTATAGCTGTCGAAGCAGATGATGTCACGGTTCCGACGTAGACGGACGAATAAGGGGTGTAGACGTAGATACCAGGATGAAGGCACGCTTTTGTAGCCACATCGTCGATAGAATTGTCGACACGTGGGGGTGAAGTTTGTGCAGCGGCGGTTAATAGCAACAGGGTCTGCAACAGAAAAGCAGGACACATCTTCAGCGCTCGGTTCCCTGCGCTTTCGCCGTGCCCACTGATGAATCCGGGATCAAGTGTTGGATTTATAGCTGTCGAAGCTGATGATGTCACGGTTCCGGCGTAGACGGACGAATAAGGGGTGTAGACGTAGATACCAGGATGACGGCATGCTTTTGTAGCCACGTCGTCGATAGAATTGTCGACACGTGGGGGTGAAGTTTGTGCAGCGGCGGTTAATAGCAACAGGGTCTGCAACAGAAAAGCAGGACACATTTTCAGCGCTCGGCTCCCTGCGCTTTCGCCGTGCCCACTGATGAATCCGGGATGAAGTGCTGGATTTATAGCTGTCGAAGCTGATGATGTCACGGTTCCGACGTAGACGGACGAATAAGGGGTGTAGACGTAGATACCAGGATGAAGGCACTCTTTTATAGCCACGTCGTCGATAGAATTGTCGACACGTGGGGGTGAAGTTTGTGCAGCGGCGGTTAACAGCAACAGGGTCTGCAACAGAAAAGCAGGACACATCTTGAGCGCTCGGCTCCCTGATCTTTCGCCGTGCCCACTGATGAATCCGGGGTGAAGTGTTGGATTTATAGCTGTCGAAGCTGATGATGTCACGGTTCCGACGTAGACGGACGAATAAGGGTTGCAGACGTAGATACCAGGATGAAGGCACTCTTTTGTAGCCCCGTCGTCGATAGAATTGTCGACACGTGGGGGTAAAGTTTGTGCAGCGGCGGTTAACAGCAACAGGGTCTGCAACAGAAAATCAGGACACATCTTGAGCGCTCGGCTCCCTGCGCTTTCGCCGTGCCCACTGATGAATCCGAAGTGAAGTGTTGGATTTATAGCTGTCGAAGCTGATGATGTCACGGTTCCGACGTAGACGGACGAATAAGGGGTGTAGACGTAGATACCAGGATGAAGGCACTCTTTTGTAGCCATGTCGTCGATAGAATTGTCGACACGTGGGGGTGAAGTTTGTGCAGCGGCGGTTAACAGCAACAGGGTCTGCAACAGAAAAGCAGGACACATCTTGAGCGCTCGGCTCCCTGCGCTTTCGCCGTGCCCACTGATGAATCCGGGGTGAAGTGTTGGATTTATAGCTGACGAAGCTGATGATGTCACGGTTCCGACGTAGACGGACGAATAAGGGGTGTAGACGTAGATACCAGGATGAAGGCACTCTTTTGTAGCCACGTCGTCGATAGAATTGTCGACACGTGGGGGTGAAGTTTGTGCAGCGGCGGTTAACAGCAACAGGGTCTGCAACAGAAAAGCAGGACACATCTTGAGCGCTCGGCTCCCTGCGCTTTCGCCGTGCCCACTGATGAATCCGGGGTGGTGTTGGATTTATAGCTGTCGAAGCTGATGATATCACGGTTCCGACGTAGACGGACAAATAAGGGGTGTAGACGTAGATACCAGGATGAAGGCACGCTTTTGTAGCCACATCGTCGATAGAATTGTCGACACGTGGGGGTGAAGTTTGCGCAGCGGCGGTTAACAGCAACAGGGTCTGCAACAGAAAAGCCGGACACATCTTGAGCGCTCGGCTCCCTGCGCTTTCGCCGTGCCCACTGATGAATCCGGGTTGAAGTGTTGGATTTATAGCTGTCGAAGCTGATGATGTCACGGTTCCGACGTAGACGGACGAATAAGGGGTGTAGACGTAGATACCAGGATGAAGGCACTCTTTTGTAGCCACGTCGTCGATAGAATTGTCGACACGTGGGGGTGAAGTTTGTGCAGCGGCGGTTAATAGCAACAGGGTCTGCAACAGAAAAGCAGGACACATCTTCAGCGCTCGGTTCCCTGCGCTTTCGCCGTGCCCACTGATGAATCCGGGATCAAGTGTTGGATTTATAGCTGTCGAAGCTGATGATGTCACGGTTCCGACGTAGACGGACGAATAAGGGGTGTAGACGTAGATACCAGGATGAAGGCACTCTTTTGTAGCCACGTCGTCGATAGAATTGTCGACACGTGGGGGTGAAGTTTGTGCAGCGGCGGTTAACAGCAACAGGGTCTGCAACAGAAAAGCAGGACACATCTTGAGCGCTCGGCTCCCTGAGCTTTCGCCGTGCCCACTGATGAATCCGGGGTGAAGTGTTGGATTTATAGCTGTCGAAGCTGATGATGTCACGGTTCCGACGTAGACGGACGAATAAGGGTTGCAGACGTAGATTCCAGGATGAAGGCACTCTTCTGTAGCCACGTCGTCGATAGAATTGTCGACACGTGGGGGTAAAGTTTGTGCAGCGGCGGTTAACAGCAACAGGGTCTGCAACAGAAAATCAGGACACATCTTGAGCGCTCGGCTCCCTGCGCTTTCGCCGTGCCCACTGATGAATCCGAAGTGAAGTGTTGGATTTATAGCTGTCGAAGCTGATGATGTCACGGTTCCGACGTAGACGGACGAATAAGGGGTGTAGACGTAGATACCAGGATGAAGGCACTCTTTTGTAGCCACGTCGTCGATAGAATTGTCGACACGTGGGGGTGAAGTTTGTGCAGCGGCGGTTAACAGCAACAGGGTCTGCAACAGAAAAGCAGGACACATCTTGAGCGCTCGGCTCCTTGCGCTTTCGCCGTGCCCACTGATGAATCCGGGGTGGTGTTGGATTTATAGCTGTCGAAGCTGATGATGTCACGGTTCCGACGTAGACGGACGAATAAGGGGCGTAGACGTAGATACCAGGATGAAGGCACGCTTTTGTAGCCACATCGTCGATAGAATTGTCGACACGTGGGGGTGAAGTTTGCGCAGCGGCGGTTAACAGCAACAGGGTCTGCAACAGAAAAGCCGGACACATCTTGAGCGCTCGGCTCCTTGCGCTTTCGCCGTGCCCACTGATGAATCCGGGGTGGTGTTGGATTTATAGCTGTCGAAGCTGATGATGTCACGGTTCCGACGTAGACGGACGAATAAGGGGCGTAGACGTAGATACCAGGATGAAGGCACTCTTTTGTAGCCACGTCGTCGATAGAATTGTCGACACGTGGGGGTGAAGTTTGTGCAGCGGCGGTTAATAGCAACAGGGTCTGCAACAGAAAAGCAGGACACATCTTCAGCGCTCGGTTCCCTGCGCTTTCGCCGTGCCCACTGATGAATCCGGGATGAAGTGTTGGATTTATAGCTGTCGAAGCTGATGATGTCACGGTTCCGACGTAGACGGACGAATAAGGGGTGTAGACGCAGATACCAGGATGAAGGCACTCTTTTGTAGCCACGTCGTCGATAGAATTGTCGACACGTGGGGGTGAAGTTTGTGCAGCGGCGGTTAACAGCAACAGGGTCTGCAACAGAAAAGCAGGACACATCTTGAGCGCTCGGCTCCCTGAGCTTTCGCCGTGCCCACTGATGAATCCGGGGTGAAGTGTTGGATTTATAGCTGTCGGAACTGATGATGTCACGGTTCCGACGTAGACGGACGAATAAGGGTTGCAGACGTAGATACCAGGATGAAGGCACTCTTTTGTAGCCACGTCGTCGATAGAATTGTCGACACGTGGGGGTAAAGTTTGTGCAGCGGCGGTTAACAGCAACAGGGTCGGCAACAGAAAATCAGGACACATCTTGAGCGCTCGGCTCCCTGCGCTTTCGCCGTGCCCACTGATGAATCCGAAGTGAAGTGTTGGATTTATAGCTGTCGATGCTGATGATGTCACGGTTCCGACGTAGACGGACGAATAAGGGGTGTAGACGTAGATACCAGGATGAAGGCACTCTTTTGTAGCCACGTCGTCGATAGAATTGTCGACACGTGGGGGTGAAGTTTGTGCAGCGGCGGTTAACAGCAACAGGGTCTGCAACAGAAAAGCAGGACACATCTTGAGCGCTCGGCTCCCTGCGCTTTCGCCGTGCCCACTGATGAATCCGGGGTGAAGTGTTGGATTTATAGCTGTCGAAGCTGATGATGTCACGGTTCCGACGTAGACGGACGAATAAGGGGTGTAGACGTAGATACCAGGATGAAGGCACTCTTTTGTAGCCACGTCGTCGATAGAATTGTCGACACGTGGGGGTGAAGTTTGTGCAGCGGCAGTTAACAGCAACAGGGTCTGCAACAGAAAAGCAGGACACATCTTGAGCGCTCGGCTCCCTGCGCTTTCGCCGTGCCCACTGATGAATCCGAGGTGGTGTTGGATTTATAGCTGTCGAAGCTGATGATGTCACGGTTCCGACGTAGACGGACGAATAAGGGGTGTAGACGTAGATACCAGGATGAAGGCACGCTTTTGTAGCCACATCGTCGATAGAATTGTCGACACGTGGGGGTGAAGTTTGTGCAGCGGCGGTTAACAGCAACAGGGTCTGCAACAGAAAAGCCGGACACATCTTGAGCGCTCGGCTCCCTGCGCTTTCGCCGTGTCCACTGATGAATCCGGGGTGAAGTGTTGGATTTATAGCTGTCGAAGCTGATGATGTCACGGTTCCGACGTAGACGGACGAATAAGGGGTGTAGACGTAGATACCAGGATGAAGGCACTCTTTTGTAGCCACGTCGTCGATAGAATTGTCGACACGTGGGGGTAAAGTTTGTGCAGCGGCGGTTAACAGCAACAGGGTCTGCAACAGAAAATCAGGACACATCTTGAGCGCTCGGCTCCCTGCGCTTTCGCCGTGCCCACTGACGAATCCGAAGTGAAGTGTTGGATTTATAGCTGTCGAAGCTGATGATGTCACGGTTCCGACGTAGACGGACGAATAAGGGGTGTAGACGTAGATACCAGGATGAAGGCACTCTTTTGTAGCCACGTCGTCGATAGAATTGTCGACACGTGGGGGTGAAGTTTGTGCAGCGGCGGTTAACAGCAACAGGGTCTGCAACAGAAAAGCCGGACACATCTTGAGCGCTCGGCTCCCTGCGCTTTCGCCGTGCCCACTGATGAATCCGGGGTCAAGTGTTGGATTTATAGCTGTCGAAGCTGATGATGTCGCGGTTCCGACGTAGACGGAAGAATAAGGGGTGTAGACGTAGATACCAGGATGAAGGCACTCTTTTGTAGCCACGTCGTCGATAGAATTGTCGACACGTGGGGGTGAAGTTTGTGCAGCGGCGGTTAACAGCAACAGGGTCTGCAACAGAAAAGCACGACACATCTTGAGCGCTCGGCTGCCTGCGCTTTCGCCGTGCCCACTGATGAATCCGGGGTGGTGTTGGATTTATAGCTGTCGAAGCTGATGATGTCACGGTTCCGACGTAGACGGACGAATAAGGGGTGTAGACGTAGATACCAGGATGAAGGCACGCTTTTGTAGCCACATCGTCGATAGAATTGTCGACACGTGGGGGTGAAGTTTGTGCAGCGGCGGTTAACAGCAACAGGGTCTGCAACAGAAAAGCAGGACACATTCTTGAGCGCTCGGCTCCCTGCGCTTTCGCCGTGCCCACTGATGAATCCGGGGTGAAGTGTTGGATTTATAGCTGTCGAAGCTGATGATGTCACGGTTCCGACGTAGACGGGCGAATAAGGGGTGTAGACGTAGATACCAGGATGAAGGCACGCTTTTGTAGCCACGTCGTCGATGGAATTGTCGACACGTGGGGGTGAAGTTTGTGCAGCGGCGGTTAATAGCAACAGGGTCTGCAACAGAAAAGCAGGACACATCTTGAGCGCTCGGCTCCCTGCGCTTTCGCCGTGCCCACTGATGAATCCGGGATGAAGTGTTGGATTTATAGCTGTCGAAGGTGATGATGTCACGGTTCCGATGTAGACGGACGAATAAGGGGTGTAGACGTAGATACCAGGATGAAGGCACTCTTTTGTAGCCACGTCGTCGATAGAATTGTCGACACGTGGGGGTGAAGTTTGTGCAGCGGCGGTTAACAGCAACAGGGTCTGCAACAGAAAAGCAGGACACATCTTGAGCGCTCGGCTCCCTGCGCTTTCGCCGTGCCCACTGATGAATCCGAGGTGGTGTTGGATTTATAGCTGTCGAAGCTGATGATGTCACGGTTCCGACGTAGACGGACGAATAAGGGGTGTAGACGTAGATACCAGGATGAAGGCACGCTTTTGTAGCCACATCGTCGATAGAATTGTCGACACGTGGGGGTGAAGTTTGTGCAGCGGCGGTTAACAGCAACAGGGTCTGCAACAGAAAAGCCGGACACATCTTGAGCGCTCGGCTCCCTGCGCTTTCGCCGTGTCCACTGATGAATCCGGGGTGAAGTGTTGGATTTATAGCTGTCGAAGCTGATGATGTCACGGTTCCGACGTAGACGGACGAATAAGGGGTGTAGACGTAGATACCAGGATGAAGGCACTCTTTTGTAGCCACGTCGTCGATAGAATTGTCGACACGTGGGGGTAAAGTTTGTGCAGCGGCGGTTAACAGCAACAGGGTCTGCAACAGAAAATCAGGACACATCTTGAGCGCTCGGCTCCCTGCGCTTTCGCCGTGCCCACTGACGAATCCGAAGTGAAGTGTTGGATTTATAGCTGGCGAAGCTGATGATGTCACGGTTCCGACGTAGACGGACGAATAAGGGGTGTAGACGTAGATACCAGGATGAAGGCACTCTTTTGTAGCCACGTCGTCGATAGAATTGTCGACACGTGGGGGTGAAGTTTGTGCAGCGGCGGTTAACAGCAACAGGGTCTGCAACAGAAAAGCCGGACACATCTTGAGCGCTCGGCTCCCTGCGCTTTCGCCGTGCCCACTGATGAATCCGGGGTCAAGTGTTGGATTTATAGCTGTCGAAGCTGATGATGTCGCGGTTCCGACGTAGACGGAAGAATAAGGGGTGTAGACGTAGATACCAGGATGAAGGCACTCTTTTGTAGCCACGTCGTCGATAGAATTGTCGACACGTGGGGGTGAAGTTTGTGCAGCGGCGGTTAACAGCAACAGGGTCTGCAACAGAAAAGCACGACACATCTTGAGCGCTCGGCTCCCTGCGCTTTCGCCGTGCCCACTGATGAATCCGGGGTGAAGTGTTGGATTTATAGCTGTCGAAGCTGATGATGTCACGGTTCCGACGTAGACGGGCGAATAAGGGGTGTAGACGTAGATACCAGGATGAAGGCACGCTTTTGTAGCCACGTCGTCGATGGAATTGTCGACACGTGGGGGTGAAGTTTGTGCAGCGGCGGTTAATAGCAACAGGGTCTGCAACAGAAAAGCAGGACACATCTTGAGCGCTCGGCTCCCTGCGCTTTCGCCGTGCCCACTGATGAATCCGGGATGAAGTGTTGGATTTATAGCTGTCGAAGGTGATGATGTCACGGTTCCGATGTAGACGGACGAATAAGGGGTGTAGACGTAGATACCAGGATGAAGGCACTCTTTTGTAGCCACGTCGTCGATAGAATTGTCGACACGTGGGGGTGAAGTTTGTGCAGCGGCGGTTAACAGCAACAGGGACTGCAACAGAAAAGCAGGACACATCTGGAGCGCTCGGCTCCCTGCGCTTTCGCCGTGCCCACTCTCATATTCACAAAAGCTGCCTGTGAAGGCGCACTGGGCATTTATCCATTGGTGACTATAAACATAGGTTCGATCGGCAACGTTTTTAGGCACAAATAATCACTTGAAAGCGTAGAACGCGCGCAAAGCGGCACAGGTCACAGCAGATTATACTAGTAAGCTATCATTGTGAAGTCGTTTCCTAGCCTCTGGTCATTGCCCGCTGACCACAGTTGTTTCGCCACCATTCGTGGTCGTCCTCAACCGATAAGGTGCTAGAGATAATTTTCTCTGTTTCAAAACAGTTTCCATTGCAGCATGCCCGTAGCCAGAGATTCTTAACACCTCACGCTGCGTCTCAGATCTCGCTGCTACTGTGGTGAGTTGCTACACAACCGCTTGGTACTGCGGGCCGAGGTAATTAGTATATTCAGTAAGACTCGCTTCTCATGCTTGGCTCATTTTTTTTATAAATATTCACACTAGTCGCGAATGCTCAAAAACCTATTCTTCTCCTGTTCGGATCGATATTACCAGTTACTATTCAATTTAGTCTTATCTTCTACTATTAGCATTCGCTACGATACATGGGCGTTTCATTCGTTGTTCCATTTGTTTGCATTTCATTAGGTTTTCGACATGCACTCTTCGCACACGGGGTTTCATTTCTCCCTTGTTCGGCGCCTGCAAATGCAAGAGCACCGCAGTCAGGGCAATAGAGGCGAAAGAGTCAAAGGGAGGCTCGCTTACTTCACAAGCCATATAGCATTCAGTAGCCATACAGCAGAAAACGTCATCGAGGCATTCCGCATATAAAAAAGTCGCATGGCACAGCCGTATATCAAAGCAAGGAAGGTTGATTTCATACAACTGGACAACGTAATCTAGCGGATTACATTTCCTTCTCTTTTTTTAAACATTTCTTTTTGCTAGCAGTGATGACGTGTTCGCTTTCTGCCCATGAAACTTTCTTTTCTGTCAAAGCATCTATTGGGAAACAGTGCTAGCCTTTGGAAGATGCCTCAGGTGGGGGATAATACCGCTAGAAAATCAATGTTCTAAACCTACCCACTGCGCCGAATATTGGATTTAAAGGCAGCCGAATACTTTCGAAATTAGCCGAGCTTGAAGGGAAGACATCTGTAACGTTTGCAGGGAAGGAATTCGTGCTGCTGTTCGTGCTGGATTTTGAGATGTAAGGGTATTGCCAGTTAAAGCCACGGTATTATTCAAGTTTCTCTATATTCGAAGCTCCAGGTACTTATGCTGCCATCTGGAGGAGACAACCGCACATCTAATGTAGGCGCGCTTCCACGAATAGAGAAAACAAACACGGCCAAATGCAAAATCCGTGAAGTATTGCTTGACAAAGAGGATACCAACACCAATGTCTTGAGCATGCATCATAGCTTATCACTTATATCATCGCATAACTATGAACTGAAAAGGCCGCACACGGTCGTGGCTTTAAGCGTAGCGCCGAGTCAAGCTTTCACTTGTTTCCCTATCCGATCTATACGTTCGCTTTCATCAATACATTCTCAATAACTCACCTACTGCTGAACAAAAAAAGGAAATGTTAAGCATTCCAATGAGACTTGTACTCAAACAAGCGTCACGACGGGGTCTGCTGGCGATTATTGCCACATTCACGCTACATGTGGGCATTTGCCACCTGGTGCGACAGCTCCGCGATTAGCGAAATTGAAGCCGCACTGATTATATAGACCGCGCATAGGAGCGAAGCGCGCCCGTCGCATTGCGCGCTACGTTATCATCCTGTCACACACATTCGCTCGAAAGCATAAATTTTGCGTTCTGTTCCAAGAGGACGCTCCCAACAGGCGTGAAATGCGGCCGCCAGGAATGCGCACATCTGCCGATTGCTTTGTCTGTTTCCAGCCGGTCTCCAGGATGGACCCCCCTCCGAGCTTTCGCGCCGCCGACTGGACTGTGTTCGGGTGCCTTACGGCCGCCAGCCTAGGTGAGGTGCACATCAGCAGAGTCCTCTGGGACTAGAGCTGTGTATGCGTGGCGCTCGGCTTCTCACTGAACCTAGTAGCGCGGTTTATTTTGCGCGCAGTAACTCTCAAAGAATTTGAGACTGCCACGCCCATTTTCGAGGCCGCACGGTGGCGCTCCGGGCACTAGTCTTCGCACCCCGGAGCGGAGTAGAAAGAATGAAAGGTGTACATTTTACAAAATAATGTAATGATTCGTATACAGTGTGCATCGATAATCGGTTGTAATGAAATTGTCACTGTGATTAAGAAATTTATTTGGTTGTATCACGTCTAGACTCAGCCTGCAAAGACTAAAAATCTTGCAGCGCACCTAATACTGTACGGTACCTGCAAGCATTACGCTTGCAGCTACCATACTGTATGCTCTCAGTCAAAGATTTTGGACATTCATCAGAGGTTCGTAAATCGTGGTAGCCACTGCTTCGTTTCGCTTTTATTCTTTTACTCCTGAATGTTCTCCGTGCTTTGTACGGATGGCTTCTAACGCATTCCAACCCTAAGATGAATGAAGCTGCTCTCTGCAATTTCCGATTCGTTAAAACATTGTCAGTCATAAAAACACTTCATAATATCGGTAATGTTAAAAAAACTTTTGTTTGACTAAATGTGTCTTCTTGACGTGTGCTCTGCTTCAACATTTTGAACGGCGTGAACCAAGGCACATAGAAATAATTAACAAAATATCACTTTCAGAAACACTGATATGAATTTTAATGACTCTTGCATAAAAATCCTGGCTTTCTGTTTCATCAGAATGAAATGTTTATTTGTTTTTATGCTTGATAGGACATATATAAATCATACAGTTTGTTATTATTTTTCAACATGAACGTGTACCCAATCGGTAATAAGGAAATAACGGTTTTGCTTCTATGTATGTTTTTGCTACCTATAAAAATGCAACAGGTGGCAAAACTGATTGCACCAAAAGAGAAGGCAATACTGAAGCTTAACAAAACGGCCATTTTGAACTTTCTACGTCATCCTGAGGTGTTAGAGATTATCAGAAAAATTTATTGTCATTCATTTCTGCAATGTTCATTCAGATGACGATTGCACAAACAAGCAATTTGTTTTAAATTAAGCTCTCGCGCCAGAAGTTACAATACAATACATATTTATTTCCAGAAAAGAAGTCGCTAATTTTTTGGCTTAAATCTACACAAAAGTCTTGACAATAGGCCCAAGAAATAATTTACGTGACAGCAACCAGTGGATAGCAATAAATATGGCAGTTTACAACCATGTTCAAATCAAATCTTCAAACCAACCAAAAAAGAAAAAAACACTTTATAGAAGAACGAAAATCTCATACGATTTCCGTCATCTCTTAGCGCTTCTCAGCAGTACGTGATATCGGGCATGACAGTTGTGGCTAGAAAGCTACTTTATCATTCCGTTGATCGCAGTCGTTCGGGTAGTGGTAAAACAAGGACAGCTATCGGCTGGTATCGGCCGACAGGGACCTTTCCCTTACGAAGAAATGCATTTTTTTCTAGGTATTTTTTCTAGGTATTTTTTCTAGGTATTATTTTGTATCAGCCTTGAGCAGAAAAAGGAAAAAAACAAAAACAAAATAAGTGTTGCCCATTGTGGACCGCGAGAAAAGGCCCGCAAAGCAGCGTCATATATAACTGTTTCCTCGGAGGACTGAGGAGCAGCCTCGAAAACGCATCTGACGGAACGAAGTCCTCATTATAGCAGGTAGCGCAAAGGCCGCTGGCAGTAAGCGCCGAGGAGCTTCTAGCGTACAGGAGACTCATCTGCGTAGAAGCTCATGCTCTATAGTCGCATCTTTGTTCAAATAGTGGTTCAGTTTTTATCCAAGAATTAACTAGACCGCTCTAAAGACTAAGGAGTTCTTCGGCTCCTAAGGTTGCCGATATGGTTTAGTATGGGAATTCTATTTTTTTTTTTCTAAGCTAAATATTTGTTTATTCGTTTCAAAGAGTCTAACGTCCCAAATTGAGCGACTCGGACTATGGGTGACACCGTAGTCAAGAGCTCAGGATATTTCGGGCACCTGGGATTGTTTAGTGTAGCAAAAAGCGGCTTATTACTCGGGGAGTGAAGATGTTAACGAATATTGGAAAGGGGCATTTGTCAAGAAAGTAATAATTGATATACGAAACTGGTTCATAAAGGGCTGACTTCGTTGGACAATTAGCCACTGCAACTGAAAGTTACAATCATCTGATACCCAGTGATGCCAGATTTCTTTCATATACACTACAATAGAAAACCGAAGGGACCTGCAAAATGCACCATATATCATTATTACTACATTGAGGACAAGTAATATATATATATATATATATATATATATATATATATATATATATATATATATATATATATATATATATATATATATATATATATATATAAATTCCTTGACAAAGGCCGGACCCCGGCCGAAACGTATACAAAGTAACAGTCTAGTATGAAGACATTTAGCTATAAAAATATAGCATATAACCCAAGTTCCCCTCACATCTTGCAATAGGTCATAGAGCATACCCACGTAAAGTAAAATGTAGAACTACCCATATTTAACACAAAATTATGTACTATTCTCTGGTACATTCCTTAGTTTTGAATTTAATTCCTCTTCTTTATTATTGGTATCGCTGTTTAATGTCAAAATCAGGTATTTTATATTATGCTGTCGATGCTTGTATTGTATTGGAAATAATTTTTCCCACGTTTCTTTTTCAACTTTACGGTGCTATCCCTCTCTCTGTATAATTTTTCATTATATGGCACAGCATAATTTCTTATCGTCGTGTATAGATGTCATTTTTCTATGTTTGCTACACTGATTTGTTTTATTTGATATTGCTGAATAAAGTAAGTGAATAATACACACGGTGCGCAACATTTTGATGTCACAGCAATAAACACCAAGATTACCAAAAACACGCAAAATAATTCATACTGGATTTCCAGAAACTGCCAATGCAGCAATTTTCACAGCGTAGAGGTTATAAAAGAAAGGCTAAAGGCTGAATGTATTGCTCATATTATCTCTTTGAGCGAGATGCTCAAACGTTTTTCATGGTTTTCATATCTTCGGTTTAAGGGTTTTCCTCTGAGAGAATGAAGCCCCCGTAACATTCGGAGGCACCAGATCTTGTGTTGTGCGCATACGCCTATGTACAGCGCATTGTCTGCGTGTAATCTTGTGTTCTGCGTATATGCGACGGTGTCAAGACACTGCCATCATGCGTAGTCGATACCGCACTGGGTTCCTGCCGTATGAAAGTAAGAGTATATATATATTGACGAAAAGGCAGATTGGACCAGAGCCAGATATGGGCGTTGCAGGAACAAATGGAAAGAGGGCTTGCACAAAAAACGCCGGCGCGGCAGAGAAACAGGGATTTGGGTCTCAAATGGCGTTGAGAGTGGGGTTTCGTTTTTCTCGTTGTCGAAGCGGCCGAGCAGTGTATCGATGTTTTTCGTAGTTGTTTTGTTTTGTTTTAAGTAGTTTTCGTCTCTGCTTTTTCTGCTAGCTAAAACGAGCGGCGAACAGCATGTATCGTATGTATCACGTGTTATTATTCTTTCAACTGCACCATTTTCATGTTCTGAACAAAATGTCTACAGATCTAGGTGTTGTGAGAGGATCACCGTTTGGCTAAAGAGTAAGCTTTGGCGGGTACTGATCAGCATGGGTGTTCGAGTGAGAGCTCGGAGCATTTGGCAAACGGCAGCCGTGCGGGCCGCTCGAGTGCTCGGATGCTTTTATAGGTAGCCGGTTCAAGTGTCAGCACCCAATTATTTGAAGTCAGTGATTCGTAGGCTTTTGAAGCACTTGATTATATAAATCAATTTAAAGATTGGAAGAAAGCATCCGACTGACGCTATTTGTCAACGGACGATATCTTTTCAGCCCTGAAACTCTCATGCGCAAAGTAAGTCCCCAGGATTCATCACGAGGCCATGTCCGCATGCACACTACCATCAGGAAAAGGGGCAGCCTTTTCACCAACTGAACACCGACAGGGTGGAAGGTGTTCGTTACTGACGATATACACATTTTCAATAATTGCTTGCTGGGTGCCGCCATATTGCTCGCTTCACTTCATTTTGTCATTGATGCTAACCCGCTGGAAGTCGCAGCGGAAATGGGGTTTCTGCAGTCCAAACAGCAGGCGTTTCGACACCTTCCTCGCCCGATAAACAGGTGCATAGTCCATCAACTTCGCGTTCCGTCCTACAGCACCTCCCGTATTTGGAACTCAAAGTAATCTCTGGACAAAACCTAAAAGGAAGCAATGGAAACAGTGGGATTTATTGTGCTCGATTTCGTTCCCACAAATATTTTCACAGATGTTCTAAACGAAAGAGTGTGTGCTGCCGGATGTCTGGTATGAGCCTCTGATGCAGTCAAGTCACTCGACGTAATCAAAGCATGCCATCATGCGCCACGTGACACATAACAAATAAAACCATACAATAAAACCCTCACTGCATTTCCTACCATCCAGACTATGTGCAAGTATGAAATGGGTAGTCACCGCAACGGTCCCGTCGTCTGGCAAAGTTGCTCAGCTAACTTAGTTACGTTCCATACGTTCCGGCTTAGTCGAATCCGCCTCACCACACTGACACCTTTGCACATGATGGCGGGGCGGGGGGGGGGGGGGGGGTGAGTGTCGACGCCTACATAATCAGCGATGAGCGTGTCTCAAGCCCCCCGCGTACTGCTATGGATCAACACTACAAAATGCAGTTGGAGACGAGTTTTGTTCTTTTCATACAGCGACGGTGACAAGTTCATTATGAAGGCGGCGTCAAGACAGCAGTGGACTCGCGGCGCCAAAGCAATAAATGCGAAAGAAATACCAGTGCTCTTGCCGCGATCAAGGGTATTTCATTTGTGCCACGGCACGTGTCTCCTTCACGGCGCGTTTTAGGTGTCCAGAAATTCCGATAGTTTGGCACCTGGAAACCACAAGAGAGCGAGGTAATAATTCTTTTGGCCACCAACAACGTTTTCTACGTCCATCCGGTGAGTGGTCTAAGAGAGCGAAGTCGCCTCTATAAATAAAGTTTGGAGCCCAGATGCTCCCATTCACTAGCCGGATGACTAGAACTCGGTGCCTGAATGAGTAAAAATCGGTGCCTGTATCTTGGTCGTCAGTTCTAATTAGACGTTGCCTGAGGGTAGCTGGCAACGAGAGCGAGAGCTAAAAAAAACTTAAAACGCCATACGTCTGCAAAGTGATGCAATCTTGAGACTAAGCGAGCCGTTGTGCTTCCCTGGACGCTGTATTAGCCAACCAGGCCATCGTCTCAGCTTGGCAAAGCGTCGCCATCCTCATCATTTGCCATCTATGCTGAAGTTTCAAAGCAAGACCACGCAGACCACATGAAAGCAAACTTTGAGAGTGCATCTGTTCGAGCAGCCATGCCGCAGCATTCCTCTAGTGGCATTTCCAACTGCTCACCGTCGTTGCTGTGGGAAAGAGCAAGGCCATAAGCGAATCCAGCCATTCGCACTTACTGCCTAAGTCCAGAGCCTTCTACGACACACCCCTCAAGCTAACTGCTGCGCATAAAGTTAGCTTTGCCACTTTTAAGCCGAATATTAATGCGTCTTGTCGGTCCCATTTCGGTAATGTCCCAATTCACTTCCCCAACCTGTTCTAACACCTTCATTGAGATGACTTGCCAAGAACCAGATGTTGAGCTGCCTCTACATATAGAAGATGGACATTTTATGGCTTCCAACTCCATAAATAGGGTGGAACAAGCACAGGATCGTACGCCTTGGAACATACATGACAGCATAAGGCAGCTTCCACGGATAGAAAACAGTTCTAACGTTAGCAACAATTCATGGCAATAGGTCTAGAACGCAGAACTTCCGGCAGAAAATCTTTTGCCGAGCTACATTTCCCTGGCTTTAAACAGAGGTGCGCATGGTTGCCATCAAGCAGCACAAAGAACCTGAAATCTTTAAAAAAGCCATGTGAAAAGGAAGAAGTGCACGAGAAACATGCCAGTCAGTGGCATCGTGACCGCTGCGCGTGCTGGACCTGACTGTGTTCGCTGCCGCTGTGTTCGCCGCTGATCTGCCCAGTCCTGCTGATCAAGTCCTGTTGATCTGCTGAATAAATCCCCCATTCTTACATTTGGTGGAGCTGCCGGTCAAGATCTATCCTCTCGCCCTGGAACTCCGCAGCCGTACATTACCACCTCCCGCGATGCCTGAGGACGTTAACCACCACGCCGTACAAGTTGGCTCGGCCATCATCTGTCCCGGCTCCCTCCGCCAGCGAGACCCCGCCATCTTCAGCGGCACTGACGACCACGACGTCGAGGACTGGCTCACATCCTATGAACGAGTGAGCGTTTACAACAAATGGGATGCGGAAACGAAGTTAAGCCACGTCATTTTCTATCTCACCGGCGTAGCAAACCTATGGTTTCGAAACCATGAAGCGGAGATTCCATCGTGGTCCGCGTTTAAAGCCAGCTTCTCTGAAGTTTTCGGCCGACCAGCTGTGAGGAAACTGCGCGTTGAACAGCGCTTGCGTGCGCGGTCCCAGCAGGTTGGCGAAAATTTCACGAGTTATATCGAGGACGTCGTCGACTTGTGCAAGCACGTTAACGCACAGATGTCAGAGGCCGAGAAGATCAAGCATATTCTGCAAGGCATCGATGACGATGCCTTTCAGATGCTGTCGGTTCGAGATATCCGCACCGTCACGGAAGTGGTCACACTGTGTCAAAGTTACAATGAACTGCGGAAACAAAGGGCCATAACTCGCGCGAACACCATGCACTCTGAGTCCCTTGCTGGCCTGACAGATGCAGGCGAACATTCTGCGCTCCTGCCACAAATTAAGAGCTTCATTCAGGAAGAAGTTTCTCGACAGCTCTCCCTTATGACCTACCATCAAGAACCTTCCTCACACCTAGCTCACAGTTTGCGCCACATTATTCAGAACAGGTAGCTGAATCTCTTCCTCCAGCCCCTCAATCCATGCCTGTTGCAGCGCCGTTAACATATGCGGCTGTTGCAGCCTGACCGCCACCTACATACGCTCCACCGTCACCTGCCTACGTTCAGCCGCCTCCTGCGCCTGCGCGAGAGCCTGCGCAGTTTATGAGACCGGCTACGAGACCACGTAATCCCTGGCGCACGACGGATAACCAGCCAATTTGTTACACTTGCGGGCTTGCTGGACACATTTCTCGTTATTGCCGCAACCGTCTCCCGGTGTCGGCACCACCTACTCATACTGCATACTGGTCTCCGACGCCTCAGTATTCCGCGCCTACTGAGCTCCAGCCCGCCCTCATTTCACCCCAGACCGCTCAGCCATGTCCGACCGCCGTTCACCGTCCCCGCGACGCCGCTCTATCTCTCCGATGCGACGTCGACAGAACGCTTCACATGAGGAAAACTAGAGGCCGCAGTTCCTGAGGCGAGAACTGCGACCCCGTCGAACTTCCCAAGTCCTCATCTGTTGGCGACAAACCTAATTGAAGTTTTCATCGAGCGTGTTGCTGTCATGGCTCTAATTGACACTGGTGCTGCGATTTCGGTAATGGACGCAAAACTATGTGGCACTTTAAAGAAAGTGACAACGCCAATTGCGGGACTTTCGTTGCGAACGGCCAGCGCTCAGCATATCAAGCCTTTAGCAGCGTGCACCGCTCGGGTAGTTATGCAGAATTCCCTTTATACGACTGAGTTCGTCGTGCTGACAAGTTGCTCGCACGCTGTAATTTTAGGCTGGGATTTCCTGTTCGTCATGCTGCTATTATCGATTGTGCTCGAGCTGAAGTGGGGTTTTCGACTGTGCCCGATGCCTTACCAGACGCTGATCAATCAAATTCCTGTGCGAAAGCCCTCGTCGCCGAAGATATTGACCTTCCTCCTTGCTCTTCATTGCTTGTTCGTGTCGCTTGTGTCTCTATTAGCGATGACACCGTTCTCTTCACACCAGCCCATACTTTCCTGCGCCGCAAGTGCCTTCCATTGCCCTACGCAGTGCTCGCTATTTCCGCTGGCCTTTCCATGTTATGGGTCTCTAACCCATTTAACTCCTCTACTGCTTTGCGCCATGGCGAATGTCTCGGAAGTATCCAGCCAATCGCATCTCTTCTGATCTCTGAGGAACCTGACGACGCGCCGCACTGTGCCGTGACTACGCTCAGCCCCCCTTCACCTGCGCCCGCTCCCCCCTCTACAGACTTGTTCATCCGTTCCATCGACGCCGATCTTCCTCCAGAGCAGCGCACTCAGCTTTTGAACCTACTACATCACTTTCGCTCCTCCTTCGACTCTCATCAAAGTTCTTTGGGCCAAACTTCTACAGTCACTCACCGCATCGACACCGGCACCCATGCACCACTGCGACAGCGCCCCTATCGTGTGTCTGCAACCGAACGCCAGGTTATTGAAGAGCAAGTTGACCTAATGATCCAGAATGGCGTGATTCAGCCCTCAAGCAGCCCTTGGGCCTCACCTGTTGTCCTCGTAAAAAAGAAAGGTGGTTCTATCCGCTTCTGTGTCAATTATCGCCGCCTTAATAAGATTACGCGAAAGGACGTCTATGATCTCCCATGCATCGACGACGTTCTCGATTGTTTGCAAGGCGCCGAACTCTTTTCTTCCCTAGATTTACGTTCCGGGTACTGGCAAGTCCCCTTGGAAGCGGCTGATCATCCCAAAACTGCCTTTTTAACTCCCGACGGCTTGTACGAATTTACAGTTATGCCGTTTGGCCTTTGTAATGCTCCGGCGACATTTGAGCGGATGATGGACACCATTTTGCGTGGCCTAAAGTGGAAGACGTGCCTCTGCTACCTCAATGACATTGTCGTCTTTTCTCGTGACTTTGACACACACCTCTACCGTCTGAAGCACGTTTTGACCTGCCTATCTGATGCCGGCCTGCAACTGAATTTGAAAAAATGTCGTTTTGCCGCCCGCCAGCTCACCATTCTCAGCCACGTTGTTTCCAAAGACCCTGCCAAACTTCGTACCGTAGCAGCCTTTCCCAAACCGACTTCCATCAAAGATCTACGTAGCTATGGACTGTATCCCCGTAGCATGCTAGGATTTCGAGCTCATTTATCGGCGCAGGACGCTCTACTACTGATTTCAAATGCTATCAATGATATGCCACACCATACCAGAGCAATACTGGCAGTAGACCTCACCAAAGCATTTGATAAGGTCACGCACAGTGCTATCCTGCAAGGCATTCAAGAGCTGCAGCTAGGGCCTAAGGCCTATAACTATATCAGGACCTTCTTGAACGGACGCACCGCCTCCCTCCATATAGATGATATACAGACCCCCTCTTTCACACTGGGTAACATTGGCATCCCGCAAGGCGCAGTGTTGTCGCCATTACTTTTTAATATTACCATGATCCCGCTGGCAAAGGCTTTAAGCAGTATCGCACACTTGGGACACACCATTTACGCGGATGATATCACGGTTGGACCACATACGGCTCGGATGGAGACATAGAATCTACACGTCAAGAAGCGGCCACAGCTATATCTATCCACACGGTAAAAATTGGCCTTGAATGCTCCCCAACAAAGTCAGCACTCTTTCTACTCCGGCCGCGGCGTGTTCCTACCGCCCCCATAACAATTTATCTGCACGATACTCCCATACCACAAACCCCCAACCTCCGGATTCTTGGTCTGAACTTACAGGACACGGGGAAAAACGATCTTACCCTGAAGACACTAAAACAGTCTACTTACTCCGTCATCCATCTTTTGAGAAGGGTTTCACACTCACGAGCCGGCCTAGATGAAGCTAACAATTTAAAGGTACCACATGCCTTTTTGCTCAGTCGCATTCTTTACACCTCTCCTTACCTGAACCTCTCCTGTGCAGACAAAGATAAAATCAATGCCTTAATCCGCATGGCTACCAAAGCAGTGCTCAACCTACCGAAGACCACTATCACGGACAGGCTCTTAAAACTAGAAATGCACAACAATATACACGAATTTATAGATGCACATCGGTACACACAGTACCTTCGGTTGGCTGGCACGCAAACAGGACGACATATACTGGACGCTCTCGGCATTCGCATACCCGCACATGCTGAAGAGTTAAACCCTCTCCCTCAGGCCTTGCATTCAGCGCTTATCCTCAAACCTCTGCCGAGGAACGTCCACCCAGAACACCATCAATCCCGCCGCGTCGCGCGAGCCAAAGTTCTCTATAAACACTGTGGGACTCCAGAGGAAGTCTGCTGGGTGGACGCCGCATGTGGTTCAGGCCTTTCGGTAGCTGTGGCCTACAATACAGCAGCGCCCTACTCACTCACTTCATAGACCCTCCCTGTAACTCGGAAGAAGCAGAGGAAATGGCTATAGCCGTAGCAATCGCCCAAACAGATGCGGCTTACATACTTAGCGACTCCAAAACAGCCATACTTAAATTTGCCCGCGGACCCGTCCATCCTCCCCCGTCGCAAATATTGAGAATGTGCACCCTGAATTCTGACAGGCGTATTGAGCTTATATGGGTGCCGCTCACTCTGGCAATCCCGGAAATCAGGCCGCCGATAACATAGCCCGAGGAATTATTAGCCGGGCAAATGGCGACCCATGCCGGGATTTCTCGAGGAAGCGGGCACATACATTTTCTGAGCTCACACAGCAAGCACGCCTTGCCCGTCGACTCTACCCCCTCCCCACTCCCAGCTGTCTCACTCCCAACAAATCCTCTGGAGGCGTCTTCAAACCCGAAAGCTTCTCACCCCTCAACGCCTATCCTACTACCGACCTGTTTCCCTTGAGTGCACTTTCTGTGGAGAGTTGCACGCCACCTTGGACCACATTCTTTTCGTATGCCCTGCCGATCCTCCCGCGCACGGACAGCCCGCCATCGGATCATGGGAGGAATGGGAGGCCCTCCTTACGTCGCAGCACCTGGATATCCAACTTCGCTGTGTGGACCGGGGCGCCAGTGTCATGGCCCTACGTGACCTGGACACATGCGCGTAATGTGAGGGCCGTGCGGTGGCCCTGGGCCCTTGAAGGGTCCAAACTCGCTCGTGAAATAGTTTTTTCCTCCTCCTCCTCCTCTTCGGGCTGTGCTCTTACTTTCGTCGCTTTATTAGGAATTTTGCTTCCATTGCTGCTCCCTTGACAGAACTTCTGTCCGGCAGTCTCGACCGTTCGTCGTGGTCACCAGCGTGCGACGATGCCTTCAATGGTTTATGACACATCCTCACGGTACCACCTGTCCTACGTCACTTCGACTCCACAGCGCCTACTGAGGTCCACACAGACGCCAGTGGTATTGGTCTCGGCGCTGTGCTCGCTCAGCGCAAAACAGGTTATACTGAATACGTGGTCGCCTATGCTAGCCGTACACTCACGAAGGCTGAATCCAATTACTCTGTCACTGAAAAAGAGTGCTTAGCGATTATTTGGGCTCTTAATAAATTCCGCCCTTACCTCTATGGTCGCCCTTTTGACGTAGTGACGGACCACCATGCGCTTTGCTGGCTTTCCTCACTGAAAGACCCGTCCGGCAGACTGGCAAGATGGGCTCTTCGCCTTCAGGAATATGATGTCCGCGTTGTTTACCGCTCTGGCCGCAAACATCACGACGCCGATGCACTTTCCCGCTGCCCCCTTACAGCTGAGGTCGCGAGCCTTTCCTCTTCCGACGATTCCCCGCCATCGCTTCACAACAATGACATGCCGTCAGCGCAGCGGCAAGATCCTTGGATAAACTCTATCCTCGATTTTATCTCCAATCCTACAGCTGCTTCTCCATCGCGTGCTTTCAGCAGCCATGCTTCCCACTTCGCCATTCGTGATAACCTCCTCTACCGCCGCAACTACTGCGCAGATAGCCGCAAGTGGTTTCTAGTTATTCCCCGGCAGCTACGTTCGCAAATCTGTGACTATTTCCACGCTGACCCGCAATCCGGTCACGCGGGCGTCTTCAAGACATACACTCGTCTCCGGCTGCGTTACTACTGGCGGGGCATGTACACCTTCGTACTCAAGTACGTTCGCTCACGCCTCACCTGTCAACGTCGCAAGCCATCTCCTCAACGTTCTGCTGGAGAGTTGCTGCCGTTACCCAGCCCACCACGCCCTTTCGACCGCATTGGCATTGATTTGTACGGGCCGCTTCCCTACACTGCGACCGGCTGCCGTTGGGCTATCGTAGCCGTTGATCATCTGACGAGGTCTGCCGAAACCGCCGCACTTCCATCTGCCACAACATCAGAAGTAGCTTCCTTCACTTTGCAGCGATTTGTTCTTCGCCATGGCGCACCTCGAGAGCTGCTCAGTGACAGAGCACGCGTTTTCTTGAGTGACGTTGTGAAACCCTTGCTCACCAAGTGCAACATTATTATAGAACCACCTCCGCCTATCATCCCCAGACTAATGGCCTCACTGAGCGTTTCAATCGTACCCTTGGCGACATGCTCTCTATGTACGTCTCCTCCAACCACTCAAACTGGGACCTCGTCCTTCCGTATATCACATACGCATACAATACCGCAACGCAGTCTACTACTGGCTTCTCTCCTTTTTTTCTTCTCTACATCTGTCACCCCTCTGCTACAATCGACACCATACTCCCGTATCAGCCAGACATATCAGAGTATACACCTGCGTCTCAAGCAGCCCAGCATGCGGAAGACTGTCGACAAATCGCCCGCGCATTCACGGCTAACACCCAGTACCGCCATAAATCCAACCATGACAGCCAACACTAGACACCGCACTTCTCGTCTGGCGCTCTTGTGCGGCTATGGATACCTTCCAATGCACCTGGACTGTCTTCAAAATTTCTTGCTAAATACCATGGCCCATACCAATTTCTGGAGCGCACCTCTCCGATTAATTATGTGGTGGAACCTGTTACGCCGTCCCATGACCTACGTCGGCGCGGACGCGAGATTGTTCACGTCCAGCGCCTCAAACCCTATTACGACCCTGCCGTCTTGCTCACGCCGTAAGTCGCCAGGATGTCTCCTCTTCGTCCTGCGGGTAATTGTGAAGAGGAAGAAGTGCACGAGGAACATGCCAGTCAGTGACATCGTGATCGCTGCGCGTGCTGGACCTGACTGTGTTCGCTGCCGCTGTGTTCGCCGCTGATCTGCCCAGTCCTGCTGATCACGTCCTGTTGATCTGCTGAATAAACCCGCCTTTCTTAAAGCCATATTACATCATCATCATCATCAACCTGACTATACGCACTGCAGGGCGAAGGCCTCTCCCATATTTCTCCAATTACCCAGGTGCTGTGCTAGCTGCATTCACTTGACCCCTGCGAACTTCTTAACCTCATCCGCCCACCTAACTTTCTGCCGCCCGCTGCTACGCTTTCCTTCCCTTGCAATCCAGTTTGTTACCCTAAGCGACCATCGGTTATCCTCTCTTCGCACTACATGTCCTGCCCATGTTCATTTCTTCTTCTGAATTTCCGCTAGAATGTCGAAAACTTCAGTTATTTCTTTGACCCACTCTGCACGCTTCCTATCCTTTAATGTTACCCCTACCATTTTTCGTTCCATAGCCCTCTGGGTTGTCCTTAACTTAAGTAGAACCCTCTTGGTTAGCCTCCATGTTTCAGCCCCATAGGTGAGTACAGGTAAGATGTAACTGTTGCATACTTTCCTCTTGAGCCATATCGGTAAGCTGCTAGTCATAATCTGCACAAGGTGGAATCATCGCTACTCTGGTTTATGCTTGCTACTGTACAGCACTTAACAGGCCGTAGGCTGCCACCTTGGGACTACGCACTGAAGCGGTCGGGTTGTGTCAAAAACGCCACTACATGGCCTGCGTTCTCCGCAGTTTTAAGTGCAGCAAGCCAGAAAAGAGAAGCGCACTAGCCCAAAAATGAACCGCAGTGTAAGCGGCCTTGGCCAATGATTTTCGACACAGCTCAAATACCTCAAGATTAAATGAAGAGAAATGACAAATACGAAACCAGCACTGCTAGAGAAAGAAATGAACACTCTACAGCGCCTTGGAATACATAAAAAATGAGATTTTACTTGAGCCAGGCAACATCTAAAAAAAAACGCATGCAGGCAAACAGAAGTTGTCAAACAAAAAGCAGAGAAACAGAATTATCTTCATTAGAACGTTATGAAAAACATGTAAAAAACCAGCAAACGTAAACTCATGACTGAGTGGGATACATTGCAGCTTGAGTTCTAAAGACACGCAGGCGCACAATATCCGGTGGCGAGATTTGAAGCCGAGTCATCCGCTCCTCTCTAAAGGGCCCTATTGAACCAGGCGCAAGCTGAAAACTGTTACCGGAAACGAAGCGAGGACGCTGTCAGGAATTTAAGGAATACTAAAACACTAAATTATCATATATGTGCTCGACATGTGTAGCATCCCAGCGGCGAGCCGGACGCTATTTGAATTCCTAATTGACGCACACAAATGAGTTGCGAATGGCTGTTTGCGTATTCAGATGTGCTCTGGGAGTTATGCAAAACCGCACAGGGTCAAAACGTTTGCATGCGTTGCTTCTGCAGAGACCCAGCTCCCGTAATGAAGGATCCTCCATTACTTTCCAAGCATACCAGAAAGAGCGAAATACGATACACCTGCATGGTGGCGATAAATTTCGAACTGCTTTCCACGTGAATGGGAATACAAAAACTCTAGTGACAGAATTCAAACTAAAGCACCAGATCTGCAATAAACGTACCCTTAAGCATATATGACACTGAATAAGCTAAACTGTCACTTGTTTCAAGCAGTTCTAAGGTGGTCATGCTTAGCATTTATTTAACAAATTTCAAACAGGAGAAGTAAACGTAAACATTCAATAAATGCATTTTCCGTGTTCTGACAAAGCACCCCAGCATCTTTCTCCTTACATGCAGTAGTTATATTACTGACCTTGTTAATGTTTTGCAAATCGGTACTGTTTTATTTGCCTCCTCTTTATACCTTACAACACCGCTCTTGGTATACCAACCACTGGTCACAAAACGAGAATATTTGCAAGCCTAACTTAAACTCAAGGTGCTGAAACGCACTTGGCCTCCTGCTGCAATGACTCATATCATCCACACACATGCGTTCACTTCCTTCCATCTTCATTTAAATTAGCAGTTTCAAGCGCAGTTTCAAAAGGCAACTTCAAGATCTTAAATCGACACCACAGGGTGCAGTTTTGTCATGAATCATCTAGAAAATTGAACTGCCTGTTTATTTCTTAATGAAACTCGTTTCCATTTCTCCGATCCCATTGAAAAGGTATGCATTAACGCCAAGGTGAGCCTCACCTGATGTAAATTCCTGCCGTATAATAATTATAATGAAACAATAAAATATCAATTCCTACATTCGTTTCATAGAAGAATAGCTTTTGGGTCACTATCAATTTAATATGCTGTCAAGGAAGCATGCTGCCTCGTGGCAGTTGAGCTTTTAATAAAAGCCAGTACACTTGTTCACTGTCGTGAATGGGGCTCCAGCCGAGGCTCGCGCAGTCTCCAGCAGTTGAAGACAGAAACGGGTTTAGCGGACTCTGGCGAGCGACCGCTGCCAAAAGGAATGAAGCGGCGGTGCCGGCGTGGAAGTGACCCTTTGTCTACTCCTGCGGCGGCCAATCCTCCCCGCCTCCCCCCTTCGGGACGGAGACAGGCTGGCTTTCGGACCTCAATCCCCCTTCTAATCCACAGCGGAGACAGCAGGGAACGTGTCCGTGTGTTGAATAGACCAGAGGCTCGTCACCGAGCAGCCTTCACCCCGCTCGCCGAATTCTTGAAGAAGCCGGGTGACCTTCTTGAAATTACGCGGGGGAATTGACTGCCGCCATCGGGTGGCTTCGCAGGATGTTTCATCTTGTTACAGGATCTCCACCACCCACACAACATCGTCATCAACACCAAATAAGTTTGCCCTCGCCACCTAAAAATGTGAGAGGTGGTTCAAGCACCACCATTGGCAGTGAGCGGCACATCGAGTGATCTCTTGTGCTCCGCTAATTGGACTACACCGATTGAACTTGTTTCCCTAGCTAGGGAAGTGGGGACAACCGACAGTATTTAAGCGGTGGAAATTGTCCCCACAGAGAGCTCCATTTTTCTTCCTCCTACTTGTAAATATTCCATCATGTAAAAAGTGTATAAAACTTTCTTCTTCGCCTCTCCTCCCTGGCTACTCCGGTTCCTTCTCCTGGGTCTTGGCTCCCCATGGTCCCACTGGGGTGAAGTCTAGGTCCCCGAACCCCGATCACATCATCAGTGTTTTACACCAGCTTTCAAGGTGGTGGAGGCATATCTATAGTTAGGATAGTATTATTCATAGCGTAGTCAGGGTTCGTCATAGTATAGTCATGATTATATACTAAATATGACTACTATCAACCATGATCAATTACAACTATGTAATCATTACTAAGTATGAACCACACTTCTCCATAAATAAATTAATAATTTCACCTAAAAAAACTGTTAGGCATGGAGACACAATCTCCCCAATACTGCCGCGTGCCTCTCGAAACCGAGGACAAAAGATGAAGCAATGCCGCGTGCCTCTCGAAACCGGGAGAAAAAGAGGACGAAGCTGAGTGTGTGAGACTGATCCGTTCAGGGGTTGCCGCCTTCTACTCGTTACATTTTCTAGTGAAACAGCCGGGTACGATTCCCTTTTTCTGAGTTCCACCCTTCAAGGGCAACCAAGAGTCGTCCACGAATTTAACACCGGTCGACCGCAGTACCAGCCGCCGCCCCTGAGGTCAGTCGCCAGAGTTCGGGCCTTTGTTCTGGACGCCTGTGACCACCATGCATAGATCGAACACGAACATTGTGGCTTACGGAGAGAGTTCACCCCACTTCGTCGTCCTCCAGTCTCGAACGCCACCGTCCTTCCATGGTGAGCTCTACGAGGATGCTTAGGACTGGCTAGACCAATTCGAACGGGTCGGCAACTACAACGGCTGGGATGAACAAAGGAAGCTGCAAAATGTGTACTTTGCTCTCGAAGACTCGGCGCTGACGTGGATCGCCAACCACGAAACGACGCTACTATCATGGGACCTCTTTCGTCGCCAGCTGTTGGCGACCTACACCGCCAACGACCGAAGGGAGCGTGCGGAGTCGGCACTGCGATCTCGCTGCCAAGCCCCAAACGAAAGAGTTGGATTGTACTACGAGGACATGATCCGCCTTTTTAGGCGTGCTGATCCAAATATGTCTGAGGAGACAAAAGTGCGCCACCTAAGGCGAGGGGTGAAACAAGAATTATTTGCTGGCCTCGTGCGCAATCCACCCGGCACGACACCAAATTTTCTAGCGGAGTCCACAATGATGGAATAAACACGTCAACGCAGGACACAGTACTATAACCGTGACGTATCCGCCATATCACCGGCCGTCTATGCTTCCGGCTTCAACGGTTCCGGTGACGCCCTAAGGGAGTTTGTTCGATCTGTGGTCAGAGAAGGGCTAAGGCGCATTCAGCTACACGATCTAACGTCATCATCGAGGCTTCCGTCACTCGCGGAGGTCATTCGTGATGAATTTAGGCAAGTCGTCCCGGAGCCGTCTGTGCCTACCGTGCAGCCACCGCCACCGAGTGTGCCTACGTACGCAACCGTGCTTCAGCAGAATACCCTGTGCGATTCTCAAAGAGCGAGCATCACTGTGCCTCATCCAAACCAGCACCATAGTGGGTACGACTCTCCTAGAGCCAGAGTAGACACCCCTACACATGAACCAAGCCGGCGACGTCCTCCTCTTCTAGCTGAGGCACGGTTTCGAAAGACTGACGTCTGGCGTGCCCCTGACCAGCGGCCCCTTTGTTACCACTGTTGCGAGGCCGGTCACATATTGAGGTTCTGTCCGTACCACCGCGCCGGGCGTCGTGGCTTTCATCCATGTGCACGATGTCCTCGGAGTGGTGAACGACCACTGGAAATCGAAGAGTACCTGTCGGCGCATACGGATCACCCAGACGTCCTACAATACGGGCCCCGCGTCATTACCTCTTCTCGTTATCGTTCCCCAATTCCATGACCCTCTACATACCGCACTGGCCGCTCGCCAAGCCCCCCGCTCCCCGAGCCGTCGGGAAAACTAGGAACAGCGACCTGCGGAGGTGAGGCCGCTGACGAGCGAACTGCCAAACATCCTCCATCGCGTTTATTACAAAATAGCGGGTATCAGACGAAGTCATGTAACGATGAACCTGAGTGCGTAACTTCGGACATACCGGTTTCTATCGACGATTTTCTCATTACCGCGTTAATTGATACGGGGGCGGACTATTCAGTTATGAGCAGTGGCTTAGCCAGGAAATTGAAGAAAGTTTTAACCGAGTGGACTGGACCTCAGATTCGCACGGCAGGGGGACACCTTATCATCCCGGCTGGAAGATGCGTTGCGAGAGTTGCAATTGACGGATTTGTTTATGTTGGCGACTTCATTGTTGTTACCCACTGTTCGCGAGGCGTCATACTCGGTTTGGACTTCTTATAGGCTAACGGTGCGATAATTAATTTGCAAGGATCACGTGTGGCGTTTTTGCTGAGCCAAGTCATTGCGAGGTTTAGCGTCGACAGTTCACCAACCGCCTTACGTATTACAGCTGCTGACGTTACGATCCCGCCAAGGTGCAGCATTATGGTCATGGTAGAAAGCGACTCACCATTCGACCGCGACGTACTGGCAGAGAGGAACGTGGGCCTGCTTCTTGAGAAAGGGGTCTGCGCTGCAAGAGGACTTGTTCGCTAGCGGGATGGTTGTGCGAAGCTCTTGATTACAAATTTCGGAACCGAGTTTCAGCACATTGCTAAATGAACGGCCATCGCGTATGTTGCCGACTTTTTTGAGGCAGCGAACATCTGTACTCTGGCGCCGCCGTCGCCAGCCGGATGCGATGCACCCGACATCCTATCAACTGTGGACATTAATCCGAATCTGTCGTTGGGTGAGCGGCGGCGATTCCTAGATCTCTTTCGGGATTTTGCGGGAGCTTTGCAACGTCTTCGAAAGTTGGGCGCACCCCAGTAGCCAAACACCGCATTATGGTTGACCCGGAGACCAAGCCAATTTCCAAACACCCATACCGCGTGTCGCCAACAGAACGTGAGGCTATTCGAAACCAGGTGCAAGAAATGCTTACCGACGACGTGGTGCAGCCGTCTACCATACCAGTCCCTGGGCTTCGCCTGTAGTGTTGGTGAAGAAAAAAGACAATACCTTGCGTTTCTGCGTCGATTATCGTAAGTTAAATCAGGTAACGAAATGGGACGTATACCCGCTCCTGCATATCGACGACGCATTGCACCGGTTACGCAATGCCAAATATTTCTCGTCGCTTGATCCAAGAAGTGCTACTGGAATATAGAAGTGGATGAAAGGGACCGAGAGAAACAGCGTTCGTCACCCCCGACGGCCTTTATGAAATTAAAGTGCTTCCTTTCGGTCTCTGTTCTGCGCCAGCAACATTCCAACGAATGATGGACACCATTCTCTCTGGACTGAAGTGGCAAGCGTGCCTAGTGTACCTAGACGACGTCGTCATTTTCGCGTCTAGTTTTGAGGAGCACCTCGACCGGATGCGAATGGTACTACAGGCGGTTCAGCCTAACTGACGATAAAACCGCAGAAATGCCCTTTTGGAGTCCAGGAGCTCCGCTTTCTTGGCCATGTTATTAGTGCTGAGGGCGTGAAACCAGATCCCAACAAGACTGCTGCTGTGGAAAACTTCCCGCGCCCAACCGACAAAAAGCCAGTTAGAAGGTTTTTGGAGCTTTGTGCCTATTACAGGCGTTTCGTTGAGAATTTTTCAGCGATTGCCGAGCCTCTTACGCTTCTTACCCGAGACAATGTTCATTTTGCCTGGCAAGAAGATCAAGAGGATGCCTTGAAGGAGTTAGCCGGTGACTGCAGGCCGCCCCGATACTTTATCATTTTGATGAAAACGCTGCTACGGATATTCATACCGATGCCAGTAATTTTGGACTCGGTGCCGTTCTGATTCAGTGGCAAAGTGGCACTGAGAAAGTTATCGCTTACGCCAGTCGCTCTCTTTCAAAAGCAGAGGCAAACTACTCAACCACGGAAAAGGAATGTCTTGCGGTACTTTGGGCGATAACTAAGTTCCGACCCTATCTTTACGGGCGCCCTTTCAGGGCTGTGAGCGACCACCATTCGTTATGCTGGCTAGCCAACCTCAAAGACCCCTTTGGACGGCTTGCAAGGTGGAGCCTTCGTCTCCAAGAGTACGACATTACGGTTGTATACAAGTGTGGCCGTAAGCACAACAACGCCGATTGATTGTCGCGTGCGCCAATTGATGCTGCCCCTCCCGACAGCGAAGACGGCGACTTCCCGTTTCTTGCTGTAGTCACGACCGCCGACATAGCCCAGGGTCAACGGGCTGATCCCGGTTTACGCCCGCTTATTGAGCATCTCGAAGGCCTTGATGTAGCTGTCCCACGTGCTTTCGCCCGGGGTATATCCTCCTACAGCATTCGCAAGCGCATCCTATATAAGAGAAACTTTCAGCCCAACAAGGAAACCTTTCTTCTCGATGTTTCGTCCGACCTCCGTCCTGAAATCTTGCACGCATGCCACGATGAGCCTTCGGCCGGTCATTTAGGAGTCACGCGAACATTAGCACGCATTCGACAAAAGTACTATTGGCCTAAGTTGCTGCCTTCATTCCAGCACTACGTGAGAACATGCCGAGATTGCCAGCGGCGAAAGACACCTCCGCTTAAACCAGCAGGGCTTCTGCAGCCGATACCTCCGCCAACAGCCCCTTTCCAGGAAGTGGGCATGGATCTTCTGGGCCCTTTTCCAGCGTCCGTATCAGGGAACAGAGGGATAGTAGTGACGACGGACTACTTAACGCGATATGCCGAGACACAGCCACTTTCCCGTGCCACGGCTGCTGAAGTAGCCCAGTTTGTTCTCAAGCCATCGTACTGCGCCACGGTGCCCTATCGGTTATTATTACTGACCGCGGTACAGCCTTTACGGCCGAACTAATGCAGGCTCTCTTCAGTCTTGCCCACACAAGTCATCATAGGACTACTGCTTACTGCTTACCACTTCTCCATAAATAAATTAATAATTTCACCTAAAGAAAGGTGTTAGGCATGGAGACACTATCTCCCCAATACTATTCGCAGCTTCCTTTCAGGGAGCATTTTGACTTGGAATGAGAGAAGCTAGGTATAAGTGTTGATCGAGAATATGTCAGCAGTCTGGTATTCGCTGATGACATTACTTGGCTAAGTAACTCAGGAGACGAATCGTAAATCATGATGGATGATCTAGACAGGAAAATCAAAAAGGTAGGCCGAAACATTTAGCTGCAGAAGACTAATGTAATTTTAAACTGCCTCGGAAAGTAGCAAGAAATTAAAATAGGTAGAGGACCACTTTAAGTTATAGGTGAATACCTAATTAGCACAGGTAGTAACCGCAGATTCGAACCACGAAGGGGAAACAATTAGGAGAATAAGATTGAAATGGAGTACATTTGGCAAGCGCTCGTAAATTATGACTAGCAGCTTATTGGCAACGCTCAAGAGGAAGGTATATAACAGTTGCATATTACCTGTACTCACTTATGGACCTGAAACATGGAGGCTAATGAAAAGGGTTCTACTTATGTTGAGAACAACGCAGAGTGGTATAGAACAGAAAATGTTAGGCGTAAAATGAAATAAGCGTGCATAGTGAGTCTGGTGAGAAATAACTGGAGTTTCTGATACTCTATACGAAATCAAGAAAAGATGGGCGTGGGCAGGACATGAAGTGCGAACAGAGCATAACTGTCAGTCGCTAAGAGTATAACCAACAGGATTACAATGGAAGGAAAGTGTGGCATAGAAAATAATTGGGCGGATGAGGCTAAGAAGTTTGTAGGGATCAAGTGGATGCAGCTAGCATAGGACAGGGTAAACTGGAGGAGTATGAGAGAGGCCTTATCCCTGCACTGAGTATATTCCTACTGTTGCTCTTGAAGAAATATGACTATACAAGCCTATGATTATGACTAATCGAATTTAAATTATTATGATTCATTATCAGTGATTGATTTCATTATTATCAACCTCTTGGATATTGAAAGGGCGAAGGTCGATTTCTGGTCACTCTTTCTTGTCACATGAAGCATGGGCAATAAATGATTTCGTAATACTATCCAGTTACTTCATGGTAACCTGTGTTATAGACGTAAGTCGTAAACTGCAGGATGGCGTCCTGATCCTGATGATTGGACGCTGCATAAATCAAAATCATGCTTACGAGAATCTTGTAAAGCGGCTCAGTGGATATTTCTTTGTGGTTAATAGTCAGTAGAAATGCGGTCTTCTCAGCCAGAGTGGGAGCTATTCTTGCACAACTTAGGGAGGAACTTTGGCCTCCATAAATGACGATCACTGGAGGCCTGCCCTGGCAAAGGACGATTCGGTGAAGCAAATAGTGGAACATGCCGGCCGTTTTGGCAGAAGCGAACCCAGCCATTTCCACGTGTCGAGCCAAGCGGTCAACAGCAAAGAAGTCCAGCAGCAGCAGTCGTCACAGAATATAAAAGAATTAAGTCAATTCCAGTTATCTGCAAAGCCGATACAGAAGCATAACTACTTGAAGACGAGCCAGTGGCATGGTGCATTGCTTTAGTCACAAACTGCGATGTAGCACTTTGTTCTCGCCTACAATTGGGCAAGAGGAACCCTGTCGGACTCTCGAGAGGGTGCAGGAAAAGCCGATATTACTGCGATGTCATGCATAGCATGTAGGACGGCGCTGTGGAGAGAAGTTGTGACAACAAGGAGCCAGCGGGCGCCAAGAGCTAAAAAATTCTTCTTGATGAGCAGACTTCAGTAGGTGCCTACTTGCACACAGCAGACTTGCTGAGTACAAATTTTCGAAGCAGCGCGGCGGCGTCGTAATGGAATGGAAAAAACTTTCTACAGATTCAATGTGTTTGCGACCGTTGCTGCTGTCATGAGCTTCGTGGTCGATCCTCGTGTCCAGACTGCCGCACTTAACTGCTGCCATTGTGGATTGGAGTACGAAAAATGTTTTCTCTTCCTCGTCCTCGCTGACCAGTAAGTGCTCCCACTGCATCACACTTGGGTTTTCTATTTTGGGGTCCATGTCTGCCTCAGGATAAGTCCATGTGACGTGCTCGAATTTCGATGTGCCATGACACCTTGGGCATTCATCTTCATATTGCGCAAAAAAAATCTTGTATAATTATTGTCGGTGTGGATAAGTGCCGGTTTGTAATCTGCACCAGTCTACTGCCTCCTCTTGGGTTAGTCTTTTGTTTGAGGCTGGGTGGCGTTTTAGCTGGCCGCTGTAATGATCTAGTATATCTAAGTACGTGGGGATCAAAGGTACCCGTGGTGCAGTGTTGAGTCCACTCGGTAGACGTACCCTCTACCTAACTCACCTGCTGCTTCGTTGCCCCTTATCCCCTCGTGTCCCGGAACCCATACTATACTGTTTAGTGTTCGGTAAATGTCTTGTCGCCGTTTGTAGGATACGATTGGCGATTCTGTCAATTCTGCCCCTTGTGTAGTTTCGACACGCGTGCTTGTAGTCCATCACTATTGTGAGGTTCTGTCCCATTGTATTGCTATGCGCTACTGCCAGAGCGATCGCGGCTTCTTCAGCTGCCTATATGCTTGGGTTGTTTATTGCTGCGCTGCATATTTATTTACCTCCAGCGCCCATTACCACGGCGACTAATTTGCGTTGGTAACGGCACTTTGCCCCGTCGGAGTAGACTACGCTGGGATTGTCGATGAAGTCCCCGTTCAGTGCTCGGACTCCGGCTTGTCTTTTCCCATGGTGCATATTGGGGTCCATGTTTTTAGAGAGCAGCTCTTTGGCGCCCGTTCCTGGGTTTCGCGTCGTCGTCGGCGTCGACCGCATCGGCCTCTTAACCAGCTCCGCCCCTCTTTCATCCCCCCAGTTCGAGCCGGCGCTTCGGCAACCGGAGCCTCGCAGGAAGAGGGGAGGAAGGTACACTTAGCGGCGAACGATGGAGGCAGGAGCGCGCGCAGCAACCGGAGAACACGAGGAAAGGAAGGGGGGGGGGAGTCTCCGGAGGCAGCGCTAGCAGCGAATGAATTATGCCACCGCCGCCGCTAGCGAGTGAAGACAACGTGATTGCGTAGACAACCGTCCCCTCCACGCAGAAAGAGAAGGAGAGGGTTCCCCCTTTTCCTGCGTGGCGGCGAGGGTGCTCTCCGGTTGCCGAAACGCCAACTCACTGTCAGCGAATCACGGTGCGTGCATCCCGTTCTCACTCGCCTCACTCACTAGCGGCGTCAGCGGCATCAGTTAGTCGCTGCTATATGTTCGTCGCGCAACGTTCCTATGGGCCCACGTGCTGCTTCCCGCAACCTTCAGATAACTCAATTGCTCTCTTCTTTCCTCCGACCACAAAACCTCTCTCATGATAGCCAAGAACTGTTGGTGAAGTGTTTCTTGATGGAATACATGTGAAAAATTAAAAAAGTTGTCTGTAATTGCATATATGTGTCTTGCTCGAAATCTTTGCCTCATTCTATCGAAAAGGTGAAACAACTGATAAGCTGCGCTCAAATTTCGCATTAGGAAGTAATGTATTTTGACCGGAACAGCACGCACTAAGACACAGACAAGAAGAGAGACACGACACACACAGCGCTCGTGTGTGTCGTGTCTCTCTTCTTGTCTGTGTCCAGCGCTCGTGTGTGTCGTGTCTCTCTTCTTCTCTTCTTGTCTGTGTCTTAGTGCGCGCTGTTCCGGTCAAAATGAGTTACCAACTTGCCCAAGCATCTGTTTTAACGAAGTAATGTAATCGTGGGCAATTTTTTCTGTTTTCGTCCTTACTCGGTTTCTTTTCTTTTGCGTGGCCATGGGTATGCCTAATTTCTCTATTAGGTGTCTTCCCATTCTTGTTTGGGTGAGTCTGTCCAGTTGAGCGCTACGTTGCTCTTCTCGTAGCTCGTCGAAGTTGTTCTTATACCCAAAGCCATTACCTTTTCGGTTGATGTTGGCATCGGAACTCTTATCGCCGTTTCGTAAGCTTTGCGTACTATGGTGTCAATTTGGAGGACCTCTCGCTTGTTTAGTTCGTGGTATGGTAGGTAGTTACCCTGCTCGTGGCGACGCTGTCTGTGAGTCTAAGCGGTAAGGCTCTCTCATGCCCTTTTTGCTGCTGACTCTTCGCACGATTCTGGCGACTTGATCTATTGTATTCTTAAGGGAGGCAATGGTTTTGCTACAGCGCTCTGTGATTTGCAGCCACATTCCAAGTACTGTGACTTCCATTCTCTCTGGTATCGTCTCATTTCCAAGTTTCAGGGAGATTTGAGAGTCTTATTTCCTTGTGCTTTTCTTGATTCCGCCCTTTGAAGCCGCTCTTCGTTTTCTGCTAGGGATCCTGTGGTCGTTCACATTGTTATGTCGTCTGCGTACATTGCGTAGGAGATGTTTTCTATCTTGTCGAGTTTTTTGTAAGTCCTATCATCGCTACGTTGAATACTAGCGGTGATACTACCGAGCCTTGCAGGGTTCCTTTTTTTCGCGCCATGAAGCTCCCCGAGAAGTGGCTTTGCCATAGCGAAACGCTCTGTTTCTGCAGTTTGTATCATTGAGGCCTTCAATGATGGCCGCACGACCCACGTTACCGAAGGCTCCTTTTACTTCGGGTGCTAGTACTATGTGTTTCACTTCTTCGTATTTCACTGAGGACTTTCTCCTCTAATTGTAGGAGCACGTCTTGCGTGGATAGTCTTCTTCTGAATCCAGATTTGACATTAGGGTAAATTCGAAGATACTTTGGCGGCTAAAATGATGAAGAGAAAAACCTGAGTGGTGCATTCTGCTACGCGACTATTGCGCATGTAGCGATAAATGCTGCTACGAGTAGAGCTGAGCAACTACTCTTTAACATTCGGCGAGTTCATTTATGCAGTGAATTCTACTTGGCAGCGACGAGATCGCACTGCTTGTATCTTCGCAATTCTAGCCATTAATTAGTAATAATTGGTTAGCCACTAATTATAATTGTTAATTATTATTTAGCAACTAGTAATCAGTGACTCATTAAATATTTAGTAATTTATTAGTAATTGACCATTGTTTCACATAAGACTATATAAGGCACGCATTCGCGCTGGTAGTGCTGTGTGATTGGTCGAGACCTCCATGACGTCTAGTTACTCATTACTTATCAATCTTTAGTAGTGGTTATTGCGTAATTTGCAATCTCTGATAAGTAATTATAATTAGTATTTAGGAACCAGTAATTAGGAATTTTTAATTAGTCAATAATTATCAATTGATCATTGATTGGCATATGACTGTACAAGGCATGCATTTGCGCATACTGTGGTGGTGCTCTGTAATTGGTCGAGATCACCATGACATCATCCCGTCTCGACCAATCAGAACCGCCACAAAAGCGTGACACTTGCTGGCAACAACGATCACGCAATAAAGGCTTTCGCCTTAATATCCTTTGTCCTCCATGTAGTTTGAGATCCTTTCATTAACCGCTCTCTCGTACATCTTCCCTACGCAAGAGGTTAGGAAGATTGGTCTAAACTTTTCGATTTACAGTCTTTTGCCCTGCTTTGTTATCATAATTAGCTCTGCATGTTTTCATACTGTCGGCACACGTCGGCCGGCCGGGATGACGTTAGAGCGTACTAGAATAATGACGTGGTTGACGTCATGGCACGTGACCTGCAGGCCTTATGTCTAAGAGGCATTGCTCCAACGCCTTGAAAGCTGAACTTTCGTCCCAAGCAAACATTACCTTTGGTCGATGGCAATTTTAAACACTCATTATTGAGGCGGCGGCGCCGCACTGGTGGAGTAATTAAGCCGCTCTGCTGCTGTGCTCGAAAATGCGGGGATCGAATTCAGGCGGTAGAGGCCGCTTTTCGACGGAGGAAAAATTCAAGGCAACTCTTTGCTGTGCGATGTCAGCGCACTGCACTTTAAAGAAACCCTGCTGTTCGATATTTCTGGAGACTACCACTACGGAGTCTCTCATAACCTGAGTTGTTTTGAGACATTAAACGACATAAACAAGACAAGCATTAATGAGACTGCGGCGCCAATTTTCGCTACGCTAAGCGATTTACGCAATAGCATGCACCGTGTTCTTTAATTTTACAGCAGGCAAACTAATTCGCCAATATAACAGAAATTCGCTCAAGAATATCATTCTCCTGCATCCCGTGCCTTGCAGACATTCAAAGCAGCACAACAGCGGACAGAAGTACACAAGCCCGCCGCAGGGTAATAAACATGCCCCATAAATTCTGCATGGAATTAGTACAGGGTAACTGAAGGGCAAATGGCTGTCTATATGGAATTGTGAAATGAGCAATAAATTACATATGCGAAAGCCCACTTTCCGAGGTTGGAAATCGAGCGCACCCACAAATAAAGTTTTAAGTATGTCATAATATGCCGGCAGTGCCCTGCATACACACTCCTTACAACTTTTACTAATGGAAGAAAGCAAATCTTTCTGTAAAAAATGACGAGAGATGCGCCATATTTTAATTACGCGCTCAAGACTGAAAAACTATGAACAAAAGCATTTCATGGTGTTTTAATATGATTATAGTGTTATTCCATCCAAGCTTACTATTAATGAAATGTTCTACCACTGACATGTTTTTTAACTTCATAAACAAAGGACAGGTGTAAAGCAAACTATAGCTTATAAAACCTTCATTTCCTTTCTTACAACAAAAATACATTTCAACCTTTTTCATTACACATGAAACCTTATTTGCTGAAGCGCTATAAAACTCTAACGTTTGCTTCTTATGGTGTACAAGGCGCAGTACGTCACACTTATAGTGTAAGTGGGCAGCGTCATCAGTGACGTCTTTGTATGGACTCCCGCTCAATAGTTCAAATGCCATTCAGCGATTTTGTGACGCAGTAATGTTTCACATGGCATCATGACATTATTGGCAGCGCTAATTCGAGCGCGCCATGACTACTCAGGCCATTGCTCAGAGTTCTACAGATAACCAGACGCCTAATGCGCATTTTAGTTCATTGCTTTATTTCATTGGTTACCATTGGTTACCCTTAGCAAAGACGAAGCTTTCTGATCGACCTTAGCTTTCGACTGGCATTACAGGCGGTGAATGCTTATTGCGCCGCTGTGTTTCCTTTCAGGAATCGGCCTATTCCTCTCCCTGCGTAGGCGATCGGGTGGTCAAGCGACGAGAGACGAGGCCTTTCTGGGTAACCGTAGCATACGAGCACTGCCCTTGGCCCTGTCCATGCTGGCGTCCAGCATCACAGCGGCGGGCATCGTGGCCTTCGTACCGCACTACTACCGCTACGGCTTTCACACGCTTTGGGCCATACCCGTCTTCGTTCCTGTGGGATTCATTGTTGCCTACCTCTTCTTGCCGGTCCTGTACGAACTCAAGGTCACCTCCATTTTTGAGGTAGATGCTCCGGACAAAACGAATTTGCGAAAATAGAAGCAAACAAAAAGACCGAATGAAAACTACTGCTAGTCGACGACTCTAATGGCTTTTCGGCCTAACCAATGCTAAGCTATCGCTTGAACATTCGACCGTATTTTAACTCTGTTAAACCAATTAGATATGCAAAAGCACTCTCTGATATAGATTGGAATGGTTTTCGTTACCTGTTTGGTATTGAGAGCCTGGCACCTACTCTAGCATGGTGTTGACTGTTTTTGTTAATAAATAAATTAGTACATTAGTAGGAAAGCAAAGGCGTAGTATCTGCCCCACTTTTTCTGCGAACACCTAAACCGCACCGTAAGGGAAGGGAGGAAGGTGGGAGCAAAACTGTAAAGAGAAAGAGGAGTCATGGTGGAGGGCTACGGAGCGATTTTGCCCACCTGGGGATCTAACGCATCCCGCCGCAATGATACAGTGGTAATACGCCCGACTACTGTGCAGGAGTTTCCGGGTTCGATACCGACCACTGGCGGCTAGGTTTCGATGGAGGCGAAAAAAAGAGGCGTTTGTGTGCTGTGAATTGTAAGTGCACGTTAAAAAAATGAAATATTAATTAGCTTAGCTAAAAGCAGCGACTACCTCGAGATCAGAAGCTTTCTCCAGTCTTCTGCGCCGTTCGTCAGCAACTAAACTCTCCTTGACTTCCACGTCGAGCGCGTGTAAGTTCACCGGCGTTCTTTAATTCGTTTACAGGAATGGTAAAGCGCAGCATCTGTCACACGCGGAAGGCAAGAAGTGCCACCCGACGGGGTTCGAGCGCCCTCGCTCCCGATTGGTCCTCATAGCTGACGGCAAATGGGTGACGTCACATCACTGACGTCACCCTAATTGAGTGACAACTATTTGCCTTTGGTACTTTGAAATTGTGCGCCATTCGCAGTATCTGTTAAATGCGGAATCCCGCTATCATGCTCGCGGTAGACAAACCGCGACCCGGGTCGTGGCACAGCGGTAGAGCACTCGGCTGGGGATTCGTGGGATGGAGATTCGATTCCCGGATGAACCCTAATTTTTTTTTGTGAGCAGCAGTCGCGCACATCTTAACGTTGCTAAGCAACGCCGGCCGAGCTTGGCAAGGGGGCTGTGCAGCTGGCCTTGGCTGTCACCTCACTCGGTCGCGGAATACACCATACGCGAAGCTCGGCTCCGACCCTCGTAGTGAAGCTTTTCACTTCAAAATCCCCAGGTGGTCGAAATTACCCCGTATTCCTCCACTACGACTCATTCTCTCCACTTTCACACCCACCTTCCTCGCTTCCCTAAGGTGCGGGTCAGGAATCCACAGAAAAAGTGTAACAGATACAACGCCTTTCCTTTCCTGTCAACCAATTAGAATTAGATCTAACACGCACCAACATTGTCTAATAATAATTGGTTCACAGGAAAGGAAAGGCGCTGTATCTGCCACACTTTTTCTGTGGACACCTGAACCGCTCCTTACGGGAAGGGAGGAAAACGGGAGTGAAATTGGAAAGAGAAATATGAGCCGCAGTTGAAGAGTTTGGAGTAATTTGACCACCTGGGGAGCTTTAACGCGCGCTGACATCGCAAAGCACACTGACTCCTCTTTCTTAATCCAACATTGGTTTAGTCTATATCGAATCGCAACCGCTAGCTGTCGGAATGACGCGGCGATCCCTGTCTTCCATACTTACGTGCGGGGGCGGGTGCGATTGCCTTTTTCTGGTGGAAAATAAAGTTTTTCAGTCAAATCAGGGAAAGTAAATTGTTTGAAAACAAAAAGGCGCTGTATTTACCACACCCTTTCTGTGGACACTGACTTTCATTTATCCTCGTGGGCAGAAATTTTTAATTCGAAAGCCTTAATGGGCTCTTACTCGCGAGCGTGTCCGGTTAGAAGTATCCCGCTTCATCGCGAGATTCCGTGAGACTGTGACGTCATCGCCCATAACCTGGCGTAGCATCACCATAATGTCACATCTGGTCGCGTATAGTAAATGAAACGGACGTAATTATGTCTTCTTGTGGCGCTTCCTGGTGCGCCGAGTTTCTGTGGGATTGTGGCATTATGGATCCTGACCGGACAAGACGTCATGGCTGGATGTGTCATCATCCTGACGTCACATTAGGTCACGTAGAATAACCTAAACTGGCGTCGCCATGACATCATATTGGGCCATGGCTTATAACCTGACCACGTGATTCACACATACAAAGCTGACCCCTCCGGTCGTTTGGTGCAGGCGTCTGTGCTGAGCCTTTCACTTGGCGCTCCCTTGAACCCTGCATACAGAAGCATACAGCATACAAAAGCAGATGTAGTAACGCAGAAATCCGCGGCGTTTCAAAGGTCTTCAGCTCATCGCACTTTAGTGGTCCAAAGTCTTTGAAAACATTTTAGAGCGCAGCTCTTTGGCGCCCGTTCCTGCGTTTCGCGTTGTCATTGCCATTGGCATCGCCATCGGTATCGTAACCAGCTCTACCCCCTCCCAGCCCCCAAGATCAGCCCCCTCTTCCTCCGTGGCACTAATCAGTACTAAATGCTAACTAGTCACTAACCGGTGCTAACTAATAATAACTAGTCATTAACAAATCCTAATTAGTCATGACTAAATAGTCATGAGTAATGACCGACAACTGAGTGACACCATCACATGGTGACGTCATCAACAGTGACGTCATGACCGGATATGACGTCATCATAATGTCACATCCGGCCATGTCTGATCACCGAAAGTGACAATGAAGTTACATCCGGTCATTATGTCATGACTGGTGAAGACGTAAAGAGGAGATTCACGCATATACGAAGCTGATCCCACCGGGCGTTCGATCCAGGCGTACTTGCGGCGCTTTCAGTTGGCGCGGCTCTCGAACGCAGCACCACAGAGCATATAGAAATAGACACAGTACAGCAGGCATCAACGGGATGACATGGCATTCCGGAATGCCATGTCATCCAGCTCACTTAGGTACCCAGCCTAATATGAAATATAGTTTGATGCTGATGTGTTTTTTGCTTCAGAATTGCCGCCCTCATAACATCCCAACTACATTTGATTAAAGGCGCACAGTAGTTATTAAGAAAGACGGATTCTGAAGTGAAATAATAAATCTCAGCAGAACCTACAGCATTGTCAGTTCCAGCTTCAAGTAAATGGGGGGGGGGGGGGGGGGACTTGGTATAGTGCTTTAAAGCAGTTTTGTTGAAATGAGGGCCAATGTTTGAACATAAACACGAAGCTCTCATTACAGAATCATAAAACAAGACACTGCCCTGATATACCAATATACAAGCGAGAACGGCTTTGCTTCGTGACGCAGTAAACCACAGGTATAGTGCTCTAGAAGAATATTCTAAAACACTAACCACGGAGTCCAGTGTGGGTTCAAACAAACCAGGAATTTCTGAGCCCACGAAAAGGGTGAAGCTGGTACAATCCTCACAGATGATCAGCCAGTGTCCTTTCGGGATTTCATGCTCCAGCAGTACACACGGCCCAGCAAACACACTCGAACTAAGGCAATGTCACATATAGCCCCAGGACATACAAAGTACGCGCCATCCTCCTTGGGCGAGAATGTTACTGTGGATTTGCGCGTTTCCTCAATAGGATGCGAGAGTTAATCTACTATGCGGTCTATTCGACTGCCACTCTTCCCTGTGTAATACGTATGCTGCGCATTAACCACCGCCTAAGAAAGGCGTCCTCATCCAACACAAAACGTTGTGCATCAAGAAAGAACCGCATTAACAACGCTAGCTTGGTCATGAGAGGTTTCATGAATCGAAACGATGTCTGCACATGTGTAATCATGTTGCAGTTCTCCCCAAGAACTAGCGCGATCATGGACTTCAGGGAGCCGCTCAAATGCTCCCAGTGGAATGGCTATTCTCGACAAGTGCATAGAGAATGCCCGCGCAGATAAGCGTTGGAGCGTGTGTGCCAGTACGCATTCTTCAAGCACATGTTTGATCGTCTCTGGCTGGCACTCCTTTATTGGATTCATTTAATGGCTGCATTTCCTTCTGTTGAGGGGGACACGTGACATGCGATCTAGTGTGCAGGAACAGATACCAGAGACCGCCAGAGAAACTTAAGACAAATGAGGAAAAAAAAGGTCGTCTTCGACGAGGAGGAACAGCCGCTCATAAAAGACGAGAAAGAATTCCCCAGCTAGAAGCCATGAAGAATACCAACGACAGATCCAGGCCGGAAAAGAGATATGAGATCCAAGGGCAAGAAGCCTTCAAGCCTAGGCACAAGTCCAAGACCAGGGGCAGATCAGCGTCCAGGGAACCTGGACGACCCCGAGGAGAAACCAAGGACATGAGCGGCAACAACGTCTGGGTAGGTGGACCATCTCTGTCTCCCACTGACGCCTCTAGTTTTCTGAGAAATACAAAAAATCTCTAGATGAGGCAATAGTGAAGATCAGACAGGAAACGGACGCACAAATTAGAGCAATAGCGAATGACAGGGACAAGTGGAGAGGCAGATTCGAAGATCTAATGGAAAAATTGAGCGAGAAAACCTCAGCTCAAGCATACAGATGGAGGTAGAAAACAGCTGAGCCGAGCGCACGGAAGGTTTCGAAACGGTAAACGAGAAACTCGAAGTATTAGTTAAAATACAGGACGGAAAATTGAACAACGCAGCCACAGTACAACAATGCGAGACAGCAGCATTTGACGCTAAGCTGAATGATATAATCGCGGTTCTGGAGAAGCTCGGGCAACATTTGACGAAGATAGAAGAAGATCGAATGCTACAATCTAACGCAGCAACCAAAAGAGAAAGGTCGCAAGAAAGCATACCAAACAATAAGAACAAAGTCAGACCAACGAGAACTGAAGACAAACATGGCTCACACCACTAACAGCGTAGCCACCAGGAGGAAAGACGCGTGCCGCATCTGGCAGTGGAACTGTAGAGGTTTCAAAGACAAGAAAGACTTCAGCTTGCATATATTGGGCAGCAGCCAAAAGCCTCATGTGATACTTTTACAGGAAACCTTAGTTACTCCAAAGATTCCAGAATACGACTCTCATGTGGGGGAAACCAGACACGAGTGGCCACACTCACGAGTAAAACAGTCACAGCAATTAAACACGACAAGTTAACACAAGACACAGAGCACATGTTAGGAGAGGTCCTTCCCAGAAAACGAAAAGATAAAAGCCTATTTATGCTCAATATATACAGCCCTCCAAGGGACATATATTATGCTGAGGCATGCGAAAGTAAAGAAAAATAAAGAGCCTCTGTCCGTGCCACAAAGTATAACGG